>NC_090376.1:16020310-16645310 GCF_036365525.1 Heterodontus francisci | reverse complement strand
GCTTGCCGGCTCCAGGTGGGGGTGGGGGGAGGGTCCCTCATTAAAAGGCTGTTAGTGCCTGCTCTAGTGACCCAGCATCAGGAAGTTGGGGGGGGGGGGGGGGGGGGGGGGGCGGAGCGCTGAGCCAACCCCCTGCCCTTGCTGACGACCCCTTACACCCCCATCCCCGGCGACCCCCACCCCACGAAACCCCTCCCACACTGAGTCACCTGTAGCCTGGGTCCCTCACCTCCAGTGGGTCCATTTCAGGCAGCAGCCACTGCTTCCATGGTGGCGTTGCTCAGTGATCGGCCAGCAGCTCTCAGCAGGCAGGACTTCTGTCGCTGGAAGCCTGAATCCTGAGGAAGGCCCGCTGCTGTCCACTTAAGTGTCTAATTGGCATGTAATGCAGCGAACCTTCCCCAGAGGATGCAACGTGGGGCACTTGCCAGCACTTCAGCCGGTGTCGCCCACAAAAAATACACCCCATAGAGATCTTGATCTCTCAGACAGGGATCTACTTGATGCCTCCACAGGTTGCAGGAAAGGAAAATCAATAGAGTTGTCCGTGAGTGACTCCTATAGCAGTACTGTTACGAGACTGCTTGAATTTATTTTGTAAAATATTTTTTAAGGACGTATAGTTGAATTATGAACATCGATTCATCTGGAATCTTGAAGAGATGCTGAACTTTGTGGTTTTTTTGAAAGAAGGTACCAGGAGGTTCCTGGAGTTGGCTTGCAAACAACTGGAAAGTACCTGTCTGGATAAACAACCAGTAGAGGTTGTTTTTCTGACTTGTGGAGATGTTTACAAAGAAGTGACAGATCAAGATTTATAGAGGTCAGGAGGCGTGACTTCTGGAATGTTTTTAGTTTCAATTTGAATTGTTACAAAAGACAGATTTTTTCCTGCCAAAAGACGACCCAGCTCTCTCTCTCTCGAAAAGAAACCTTGCATACAGCGTGTCAATTTCCTATTTCCAACTCTATTTGAAGAAACCCTGTGCATCGAATGTGTGGGAACTGAAACCTTGTTACTGCATTTATGCTGTAGGACCTATCTAAAGCCTCTGTAGCTGCATTTCTTGGAAAGCCTACCCAAACTGATCTTCAACATCACCTAGAAAGAACTGTTCCAGGAAGATCCCAATGACGGCGGACAAGTATTCAGCATAAGCGTTTTTTTTTGTTTTCTTCGTAACAGCGCTATAAACAAAAATTCCTTTTTATTTTTCCAGTTAATTGGTGCATGTGCGTGTGTATGAGAGGTCAAGATAAATAAAGGGCTTTAATATTTCAATTTGTGTGTGTATGTTTTACTTCATTATTGGTTAAGACTTGTTTTATAATAAACTGATAATTTTGTTGTTTATGAAAGAAACCTGGTTGGCGTGTTTTATTCTGGGAAAAAATTGAGTATATGATTGACCGTATCAGTAAGTGGGAAGATTTAAATAGATATTGTGACCTGTGGAGAGGTGGGACTAGAATAAACAGTGCACTCCTTCCACCTCGGTCGTAACATGTAATTGGGGGCTCTGTGCGCGATAAACCCAACGCCGACGAGGTTCAGTTGTAAATGGGGTAATAATAATTAGAAAAGGAAAAATAAAAAGAACCAGGTTTCTTCTGTAATAGAGTAAAATCTAATCCACTGGAATGTCTTTAACAGTTGCTGCGACTTTTCTGGGTCTGGAGGATGTGATTTGAGGAACTTAGCCAAGGTTAAGCTAATAGCATTGGCAGCTAAATTGGGATTAGGAGCTAAGAAAGCAGACATAATTGAAGTAATAGCACAACATTTACAATTGGAAGAAAAAAGCAAACCAGAGGGTAGTGCAGTTGAATTAGCAAAAATCCGGTGACAGATGAGGCAGCTTGAACTTGACAAGGAAAAAGAAAAGGCAATAGAAATGGAAAAACTTAAGCTTCAAGAGGGAAAAAAAATGAAAAAGCTTGAGCTTGAAAAAGAATTGACAATGAAAAGACTTGAACTTGAGGAAAGGGAAAGAGAAAGAGAAGAAAAGGAATTCAAATTTTAAAACCTGCAACTAAGTCAAAAGGGTGGCCTTGACTTCAAGGAAAATTCTGGTGAGAAAAGATCTGACTCCAGCCCAGGACCTAGTGGAGAGCTGTTTAAATTTGTGCAAGCCCTCCCTAAGTTTGAGGAAAGGGATGCAGAGACATTTTTCATTTCTTTTGAAAAGATAGCCAATCTGTTAAAGTGGCCAAAGGAAAGCTGGCCACTGCTGATGCAAAGCAGGTTGATGAGTAGAGTTCATGAAGTTTATGCCATTCTTTCTAGGAGGCTTCTGCAGATTCTGAGATAGCAAAAAAGGCTGTTCTTGCTGCGTATGAGTTAGTCCCTGAAGCTTACCGTCAAAAATTTCTGAACATCCGGACACTGTCTGGGAAGACTTATATAGAATTTGAGAGAGTGAAGCAAATTAATTTTGATCGTTGGATATGGGCATAAAGATGGAAGCCATGTATGAGAACCCGAGGGAACTAATTCTCCTGGAAGAATTTAATAATTTACTCCCTCCATTAGTAAGAACCCATGTAGAGAACCAAAAGTTTCAAACAGCCAGACAGGCAACGGAAATTGCTGATGATTATGAGCTTGCGCATAAGCCCAAATCCTTTGTCCATTACCCGCACAAACCCGAGAAGGAAGGCAAGCAGCCCAGGACAAGAATGAACAGCTGGGAACACCCCAGGATCTCCTCCTCAGGCCAGAAAGGAAGATGCTGAGGGTGGAAGTGAGGTCCACAAGCCAAAGTGTTATCATTGTCACATGGGGGAACATACTCGTGCAGAATGCCAGAAGTTGCGGGGTAAACCCATAGGACTTATTGGAGCACACAAAGCCACTGCAGAGAAAGGGGCCCTGACTGAGAGCACAGCAGATCAGGCTGTAGCTCTGACTGCAGCTGAAAGGCTAAATACTAAAACCAATGTGAGTGCAGGGGTTATGAATAAGAAACCCGAGAGTTATAGGGAATTCTTGTTGAAAGGAAAAGTAACTTCTTATCCCTCAAGTGAGGCAGGCAAATCCATAGTTATACTTAGGGATACAGGAGCTACCCAAACTCTTTTGCTGGGAAAGGCATAACATTTTCACCAGAGAGTGCATTGAACACTAAGGCTTTAGTGAATGGTATTAGTGGGTAGTATATATCTGTACCTTTGTATCAGGTTTAAATAAAGGCATACTGCATTGCCGACAATGCGCTGCAGATGCTCTCCGAGCCATCTCCCGCGGGCGCTTTGAAGTTGCGGCCGGGGAGCCGTTCATGGATTTTTTGGGTGTTCGGAGCACCTTTTCTCAAGGCTTCCCTAGAGTCCCGCTGCTCCTTCTTCACCTCAATGGACTTACCGCACGCCGTGGCTGCAGACACTCTGGGCGGTGAAGACAGCAGGATCAGAGATTGAAGTATCGACAGCTGAGCTCTTCAGTTTTGTCCGGATCAATTTCGTTGAGAAAACAAAGAGCAGGTGTGGCTGGGGGAGGGCAGTGGGCCCAGGTAACATACACTAAACTAACTGTTAGCTTTTAGATAGGGTTAAAATGAACTGATTTAAAGAGCCAGGGGAGTATAAACAGTTCAAGAGGGTAGATTGGGGGAGAAAGCACTAAGAATGGGAGCAGATGGGCATGGATAGAGATGAACAGCAAGGGAGCTTCCTAGGGAGCTTCCAGCCCAGGAGCCATCTTGTAATGACTTTTTGGGATTTTCTTCTCCCTGCTGCTTTCACATGCGTTCAAGTCCTCTGAAGAAGGAATTTTCCTCCACACAAGATCAGGGGGCAGGTTGTTCAACCTTGCCCATCTAAGAGCGAAGTCCAAAGTACGGAAAGTCCTCATCAGGGAACTCCTCTTTGCTGACGATGCTGCTTTAACATCACACTGAAGAGTGCCTGAAGAGTCTCATCGACAGGTTTGCGGCTGCCTGTAATGAATTTGGCCTAACCATCGGCCTCAAGAAAACGAATATCATGGGGCAGAACGTCAGAAATGTGCCATCCATCAATATTGGCGACCACGCTCTGGAAGTGGTTCAAGAGTTCACCTACCTAGGCTCAACTATCACCAGTAATCTGTCTCTAGATGCAGAAATCAACAAGCGCATGGGAAAGGCTTCCACTGCTATGTCCAGACTGGCCAAGAGAGTGTGGGAAAATGGCGCACTGACACGGAACACAAAAGTCCGAGTGTATCAAGCCTCTGTCATCAGTACCTTGCTCTATGGCAGCGAGGCCTGGACAACGTATGTCAGCCAAGAGCGATGTCTCAATTCATTCCATCTTCGCTGCCTCCGGAGAATATTTGGCATCAGGTGGCAGACCGTATCTCCAACACAGAAGTCATCGAGGCGGCCAACATCCCCAGCTTATACACACTACTGAGTCAGTGGCGCTTGAGATGGCTTGGCCATGTGAGCCGCATGGAAGATGGCAGGATCCCCAAAGACACATTGTACAGTGGGTATCAGACCCACCGGCCGTCCATGTCTCCACTTTAAAGACGTCTGCAAACGCGACATGAAAGTCATGTGACATTGATCACAAGTCGTGGGAGTCAGTTGCCAGCGTTCGCCAGAGCTGGCGGGCAGCCATAAAGGTGGGGCTAAAGTGTGGCGAGTCGAAGAGACTTAGCAGTTGGCAGGAAAAAAGACAGAGGTGCAAGGAGACAGCCAACTGTGTAACAGCTCCGACAAACAAATTTTTCTGCAGCACCTGTGGAAGAGTCTGTCACTCTAGAATTGGCCTTTATAGCCACTCCAAGCGCTGCTCCACACACCACTGACCACCTCCAGGCGCTTACCCATTGTCTCTCGAGACAAGGAGGCCAAAGATTGTATCAGGTGAACCAAGAGTGTGACCTAATGTCTGGAATGGTAACTGTAGGAGTTGACCATAGTTTGCCAGTAGATAGAGTTGATCTACCCCTGGGGAATGATTTTGCTGGAGCGAAAGTAGTAGCTTCTCCAGCAGTCATGTAAAAACCAAGTGAAGTTAAAAAGACAGAACAATACAGGACAAGATTCCAGGAATTTTTCCTTCATGTGTAGTAACTCAAGCAATGGCTAAACAAGTTCCATTGTCAAAGGTAAAGTTGGCACCACAGACAGATAGCCGAATATCTGAAACTTTCTTTGGGGAATTGGATAATCCAAAGGAAATGTTTAACAAGTCTTCTCTGATCACCACTCAGCAAGCCGATCAGAGTTAAATAAAGTGGCACAATCAGCTCAAACAGAAGCTGAGACAAAAGGAGTTCCAGAAGGCTATTATATTAAAAATGGGATTCTGATGAGGAAGTGGCGACCTCCTCACAGACCTGTGGATGAAGAATGAACGGTTGTTCATCAGATAGTGGTACTACCTAAGTATGACCGTGAAATATTAAGGATAGCGCATGAAATTAGTATTGCGGGACATGTGGGGACCCGGAAAACCATATCACACATAAGTCACCTTTTTACTGGGCAGGTCTTTCCAAGGACGCGGTGCAGTTTTGTAAAACATGGCATACGTGCCAGATTGTGGTAAACCGCAACCTGCCATAAAACCGGCACCTCTAATTTCCTAGACTTGATGGTTCAACTAGACTTTGCATAGACTACAAAAAAGTTAATGCACTAACAAAGGCAGACTCCTACCCAATCCCTCGCTTGGAAGACTGTACTGAGAGAGTGGGCAGTGCCACGTTGCTTACAAAATTGGATCTGTTAAAGGGATATTGGCAAGTTGCTTTAACATCCTGAGCTCAAGAAATACCGGCTTTTGTCACACCGGATGATCTTTTCCAGTACCGAGTGATGTGATTCGGGCTAAAGAATGCCCCAGAACATTTCAGAGACTAATGTACCAAGTGGTAGCCAGTGTTCCTAACTGTGTAGTTTACCTCGATGATGTGCTGGTATACAGTGACACATGGAAGTATCACTTGAAACAACTCAAAGATCTGTTTAGAAAATTACAAAAGGCTGATTTAGTAATAAACCTGAATTCGCAAAAGCGAGAGTGACTTACCTCAGGCATATAGTAGGGCAAGGACAAGTGTTGCCAAGAACAGCGAAAGTACAAACATTAGTGGAGTTCCCTACCCCTAAAACTAAGTGACCTTAAAGACCTTCTTCTAGGCCTCCCTCAAAATAGATGCTCCACCAGGAAATTACAGGAAAATTAAGCAAAGGGAAACATATCCCAACCTCATTTCCCTGGAAACAGTGCCTTCAGCTATTGCAGGTCCAAGCATTCCATCCGCAGGGAAACCCCAATATCCTGTGTCTGGATAAAGGAGGCAGAGAATATGCGGTACGAACATACAAATTAGGAGCAGAAGTCGGCCATTCGGCCCCTCGTGCCTGATCCATCATTCAATAAGATCATGGCTGCTTGGTTTGTGTTTTGAATTCCACACTCCCATTTACCCCCGATAACCCTCGATTCCCTTGCCTAACAACAAACTATCGACCTCCGCCTTAGAAATATTCAATGACCCCGCCTCCACCACCTTCTGCGGCAGAGACACAACCCTCTGAGAGAAATAAATTCTCATCTCTGTCCTAAAAGGGCGACCCCTAATTTTAAAACAGTGCCCCCTAGTTCTGGACTTACCCACAACAGGAAACATCCTTTCCACATCCACCTTATCAAGACCGTTCAGGATCTTATAAACTTTAATCAAGTCTCCCCTCACTCTTCTAAACTCCAGTGAAAATAAGCCCAGTATGTCCAATCTTTCCTCGTAAGACAACCCGCTCATTCCAGGTATCAATCTAGTAAACCTCCTCTGAACTGCCAATGCATTTACATCCTTCCTTAAATAAGGAGACCAAAACTGCACACAGTATTCGAGATGTGGTCTCATCAATGCTCTGTATAACTGAAGCATAACATCCTTACTTTTATTTTCAATTCCTCTCGTAAAAGGATAACATTCCATTAGCCTTCTTTATTACCTGCTGTACCTGCATACTAACTTTTTGTGACTCCTGCATTGGAACACCTAGATCCCTCCGCACCTCGGAATTCTGCAGTCGTTCTCCATTTAAGGAGAACTGGTGTTACCAGTCGCCATCTCTATTTCCTAAGGCAAAAGGGGTCCTCAGGTTCTAATGATAAGTAAATCAGCCCCTGTGTATTTATCCATCATTAACACTCCTTAGAGTCTTTTGCAGGAATATGTTATGCAAGTTGTCCTGCTGTGATGGGCAAATTAATATATCATGTCAAATGCCAGGTGACAGAATAAATCAAATTCTATTTTCCTTATATTGGATTCTGTGATTTTACAGGTATTTTGAAATCAGTTTCACTGATTCCTTCCTAGAGTTTTATAATTATTTTCAGGACTGTATTAGTCCTTGCATTAACGTCCACTTTTCCAGGAAAACTTCAAAACAGCAGCTTTCCCTATTGTCGCCATGCATTAAGTTAGCTTTGTAGAGTCAAAGTCCCAACAAAGATAACAACTGTAACATTGCTTACTAAGGTGTAAAGACTGATACCATTTTGTTTTGCTGACTTCCTCACAGAAATTGCTTTAGATCCATGAGGTCAAACAGATAATTGCCCTGGGTCTTGCAGTGTTTGATTGATCTGAATTTGATGGTTTTGGTCTGTTCGCAATGTTTGTTTGCTTAAGCCTCTGGGTGGAGTTAGAGAGAGCAGAAGCTTCCAGAAAAGACACAGACTGCTGTTAAGATATGTGCTCCAATCTGTAAGATCTGTTATAGTTAATGTTAATGTGCTTTAAATAAACCAGTTGGTTATTTAACACAAGTGTGATATGTGCATTGCTCAGAGTTAAATCAGATATCAAAATTAACCCAGTAACCCACAGTAAACATAACAGGTCTGATTGCTAATTTGTGTGTGTCAACCATGGCTCAGTTGATAGCATTCTCACCTTTGAGGCCAGAAGGCAGTGGGGTTCAAGTCCGACTCCAGGATCCGAGGACAACAAACTAGGCTGATGCACTTGTTTAGTACTAAGGGAGTGCAGCATTGTTGGAGCTGCCGTCTGTTGGATGAGGCGTTAAACCAAAGCCCCGTCTTCCCTCTCTGCTAGATGTAAAAGATTCCCTGGCACTATTTCAAGGAAGAGCAGAGAAATTATCCCTGGTGTCCTGGCCAATATATACCCTTCAATCAACATTACAAAAAAACAGATTATCTAGTCATTATCACATTCCTGTTGTGAGTGTTTCTTGTGTGCAAAATAGTTGCCACATTTCCTACATTACAACACTTCAAAAGTACTTAATTGACTGTAAAGCGCTTTGGGATATCCGGCAGTCATGAAAGGCGCTATATAAATGCAAGTCTCCCTTTCTTTCTTTAGTTCTGACAAGGATGCATCAAACTCCAGTGGTATTTTGGGCTTGTGCATTCCATATATAGCATCTCATTCCACAAGATACACTTTGAGCCTGCAAAATGTTTACCAAGGAGCCACAGAAAGCTTATCAGATTCACCCAAAAATAAAACAGCATTTTGAATAGGATGGATTAACACTTTGTGAACTGTTTTGAGTTTTCTTACACGCATATTGTACTGCTGGTATACCTGTACAAAGTGGTCTAGGATTGCGATACGTGTTCTCCAATAAGAAATTTATCAGGGTCTGGGTCTCAAACCGGGGCCTGCAGGTTCCTGCGACTCTGCATCACAGGGCTGGCCTTACAGGTGGGTGACTTTCCAGGGCACCATGGTCAAGAATAAGCAAGTGAGCAGTGGCCGGAGGCATACCCTAGAAACGTGCATGAGTTACTGCATATATTGAAAGCTTGGATAAACAGATGTTTTAACTATAGGGGAGTCAAGGGTTATGGGGAAGAGACAGGAAAGTGGTGTTGAGGCCAAGATCAGATCAGCCACGATCATATTGAATGGGGGAGCAGGCTCGATGGGTCGTATAGCCTGCTGCTGCTCCTATTTATTATGTACTTATGTTGTCCCCACCTCCCTCCCACCCACCCAGAAACACCATCTCCCCACCCTGCACCGTGCTCCTGCTCTCTCTGTGCTCCTGCGCTGTCCTTGCACTGCTCCTACAGTGATCCTGTTCTCCCTCCTGCTTTCTGGGTCTTCTGCTCTCTCCAGGCTCCTGCTGTCTCTGAGCTGTGTTACCCCAGCGATGCTGTTCTCTCCCTGCTTCCCCAGTGCTTTCTCTGTGCTCTGTTCTCTCAAGGCTCCTGCCAAGAATGGACAGACTTGGCAATGAGAAGCAGCAAACCCATCCCACTGATACCTGTAAATAAATTCCTGATTTCTTATAAATGTTATTAAAATACTCTTCACATGCAGTGTTTTCATATGATGATGATTATATAGTATTATAATTTAGATTGGGCAGGGTGGGGGAGTGGTGTGATTACTAATCCATTTGAAAGAGGTCCTTCAACCAAAAAACTGCTCTGGGTTAACTATTGGACCTGAGCTGCACTAACTCAGTTGACTAACAATAAATGATATGGGTTTTATTTTGTAGAAGATATGATCTGATTATGGATACCACTGACATGAGAAGAAAGTGTTGGAGAAAACCTGAACTGTAACTGTAACACTAATCAAAATTAGAGGAGAGAAAATAAGATAAATTAAGTTTTAATTAAGTGATGGCAGGCTTGTTTGAAAAGCTCAATACACTGTTGGAAAAAAGCAAAATTGAGGGAGATTCTTGGAAAATGTAAATATCTCGTCTCTTTCCGGTCTCTGGTCTCCTGTCTGATCTGCTTAAATATCTGTTCAGACACTAGTACTGATGCTATCAAGGTAGGCAAATATCCTGTTACTACACCACGGTAACTCTGATAATCTTTACTCAAATTTGTAACAGAGTATATGGTATATCTAAACCCTCTGAAGGAGTGTTTGCCACATGTAAATCCTATTTCTGAAAAAATAGGTACAATATTCTTTGGGAACAATCATTGCAAGATATCTTGGACAATCACACCAAAGGCTGATATCTTAACCTGATATCTACTGACAAATATAAAAGCATGTGCAAGCACACACACACAGAGAAACATTCATGGTCAATTATCATCGATAGTGCCTCCTCCTTTGGGCATCACTCTGCTCAGCATGTCACTGAGTAATTTGCGTATGCTTCTGATTTCTAGTCATTATGTTTCCAGAGCAGTACAGAACCTAACACACAGTAATTTGCTCCTTCACTAATCTTCATCATGTCGTAAAAACAGGCACTTGTGACTAAATACTTCTCAACTCTTGCCATGATTTTTTTCTACTCATATAACTAATGACTGAGCATTTTATTCTAGCAAAGTTCTTAGAGGTACTCCTCTGATAGACAGGTCTGGAACTGTTGCTCAAAGACTACGATTTCAAGAAATTGTAGCACCAACTTTCCTGCTGTCAAATTTACCCTCATTTGTCACCCACTCTTACAAAATTGAATGCATTAGCACTGTTGTTTGTTAAATTTGCGGTTGTCCCTCCTGTTTCTTTCTAGTATTTCCCCAAGTCTGGCATCACTATTCTGCTAAGAAGACTCCCGAACAATGCTTTGTCTTTGTTTATGTCAAAGTCATTTCCTTATTCAATGGATCAGTTGTTCAGGTGCACTAGACTGTGGGCTGCTTCCATCAAGGCATTGTTACCAATAGTCACTGGAGGCACCTTATTTGGAATGCAGTTCATCTCCTGCTAACCCTGACATGGTTTCATCTAACGCAGAAAGGTCTTTGGTGATCTCCCTAATCTGTTTGCTTTGTTTGCAATAGTGAGGAGACTAACCCACTAAGTGAGTCCATCAACTTATGTAATCATGCAAAGTGATTCCATACACTTCAGTTCTTCCAGGCAAATGGTAACTTTCCTCGAGATTCAGCAACTGGCTCTACACTGTCTAATACTTTGATGCTATGTTCTTTAGACAACCAACCAAGACCTTCACGCAAATCACTATATTAGGCAGTGAGGTTGAAGCTGCTTCATTTCCCTCTAGTCCAGGCTTCCCAACAGCATCTACGGTCAGTACTCACTTCACCAACAGCATCCTTTCACATTCTTTGTGGAGTATTGGAATTAATTGGACAGCAGCTGAGCTGGCAGTAAACAGTGTTTTATGTTTCAGTGGGCAAGTGTAGAACAGACACCCTCGGGAGACAGTGGAAGCCATTTGCATTGATTCATTCAAATGCAACTTTGATAGATTGAAGAAAATAACATTTTGTGATAGTCTGAGAGTAATGTGGGACATGTCATAAGTTCAGCATGCAGGAAAAGAAAGTGACTTTGGACCTATGGTTCCCAAAGCTCTCCACCACTGGGGGTTTTCCTCACCTCATGTCTGTTGTAGATTAATAGATAGAGATTGATTGCTATGATTTCTATCATTGTATCATCGATGGTACAAGGTGAACCAGATGGAGCTGGGGCATTTTTCTTCCAGCAATTCCTATATTCTGTATATCACTGAACGATCACTACCAGGATAGACTGCAACTTAATTAACTGCTCCTGCTGACAAGGCCAGCAACCTTCTTCAAAGACTATGACCAAAAACTAATTAATCCATTATTCATTTCATCATTTGCTGTTTGCAGAATCTTGCTGTGCAAAAATTAGCTGGCACATTTGCCTGCATAACAACATGGCTATACTTCAAAAGTAATCCACTGATTGTAAAGTACCTTGAAACTCCTGAGGCCATATAAATGCAAGCACTTTCTTTCCTAGTTTAGGTTTTCATGGTCCTTGTATCCTATGATGATGTTTGCACTAAAACCATGTACCTAGCTTCAAGGGTATGATATTAGATCTCATGTGTACAATTTGAAATTTGTTTTTTTTTGCTATAAATAGCATCCAAAAAATACTGCTATTCATAATTGCCACTCATTGTCCAGTGTCTGTGGAATGTAATGTTGACACTGGTGGTGATTTATGACATGCCAACAGTACTACTTTGCTTCCTTTTTTTGTAGTTTTTCCTTGTACGAGGCAGAGTCAGAACAGGTGGACAACTTGCAAATGCTTCTTTTCATAGATCCTCCCCAAATCAGTTACTTCCACTGCCTGGAAGGACAAGTGCTGCAGGTGCACGGGAACACCACCACCTCCAAGTTCCCCTCCAAGTCGCACACTATTTTAATTTGTATATACACATCATGGTCTCTGTCAAAATCTTGAACTCCCTACCAAGCAGCATTGTGGAAGCTTCTTTGCCACAAGGACTGCAGCAGCTCAAGACGACGGCTCACCACCATCTTCTCAAGAATAAATAGCGATGGGTAACAAAAGCTGGTCTTGCTAACGATGCCCATATGCCAAGAACGATTAAAAAGATCCACATCATGTCTGAATGTGAAGAAAACACAATTCCTTTGTCTTAGTACCCGTGTGAATGCATGTTCAACTCTTTCCCTAATCTATTCCATTTTGACTTGAAGATTCCAACCCTCCACAATCATCCATTGGGGTCGATTTAAGTGCTTGTTGTAAATGAGGTGGTAACAGCTTAGAATTACATTGGGTCACTTCATTTGCATTGCTACCCCAGATGCCATGGGTTGGGTCCTGAGAACACGCACCCTCCACGCAGAGGACCCCGATTGCAATTTTGAGCTACAAATAGATGGAACTTGCGTCACGTAGACCCTACTCATTGGTACCCATATTGAGCGTTCTAATTAGCAGTCCTAGAAAGGATCACTGGTTCCCACTCAGAAAATGGCCAAAGCTTTATTTTAAACATATATTCCTGTGTTGCCATAAAGGGGTGGTGTGTTTCGCCATGGGCCACAAAACAAATCACCTTTCTGCTGCCAACTCATGAAAGCCCCCATGCCCCTGCTCAAGTATTGCTCCAAACTTCAGACTCTGACTGTCATACTAACCCAAGCGTACAATAAATACCAGATCGGAAAAGACGAGCTGCTCCATCTAGGTCGGCATGATACCTTAGGCTTCCTGATTAAGACATTACCTGTTCACTTGGGCCCACTTAATCTCCTGCAGAGGGTGAAAAAACAAATAAAAATCCAAAGCCGAGTAGAGAAAAAAAAAAATCAGAAAAATTCCTCTCTCTTCGCCACTGGAAGGTCAGGGCGCACAGCGTTCTAACTCAGTGGTTCTCAAACTTTTTTGGTAAAAGGAGACCTTTACAAATGGATTAGTAATCACAGACCACGCCACACCACACCCCACCTTGCCCTCCTCTAAATTATAATACTTATAATATGAAAATGTTGCATGCAAAGAGTGGTTTAATCATGCTTTTAAGATAAATATTTTACTTATAGTTATCAGTGAGATGGGTTTGCCTGCTTCTCACTGCTGTGTCTGTCTATTCTTGGTGTACTGTTTGACAATGCCATTCATAAATCATTCTACATAAAAGCCAATGTTTCTTGTTTTTCAGAGAAAGGTGAATGGAATTGCAGATTGTGCTCCCCCAAACCACCAGTAAAAATTCCATCTAATTAAAAATAGAATATGATTTACTCTGTCTGGTGAAGCAGTGGTCCCACAGAGTACTGGGAGACCAGCTGAAGGACAGTCTGAGACTAGTCTGACAGCTTCGTGCATCTACTTGAGTGACAGTGCACCAATGCAGTGGCTAGCACCGCAGCCTCACAGCTCCAGGGACTTGGGTTCAATTCTGGGTTCTGCCTGTGCGGAGTTTGCAAGTTCTCCCTGTGACCGCGTGGGTTTTTGCCGGGTGCTCCGGTTTCCTCCCACAGCCAAAGACTTGCAGATGATAGGTAAATTGGCCATTGTAAAAATTGCCCCTAGTGTAGGTAGGTGATAGGGAATATGGGATTACTGTAGGGTTAGTATAAATGGCATTAAAGTCCCCCAGCAGGAATAGGTGTTCGGTGTTGGGGATGCTGCTAATGATGTTATGGAGTTGTTCATAGAACTGGTCTTTAGCTTCAGGTGCGGAACAGAGTGTTGGAGCATAGATGCTGAGTAGGTGTACTGGACCAGAGGTGGTGAGCAGTCGGATGGACAGTATGCGTTCCGAGCCATTTGAGGGAGGCTCTATCATGCTGAGCAAGGAGTTTCTGATGGCGAAGCCCACTCCATGCTGTCTTGGTTCTTCAGGATCCCTGCCCTGCCAGAAGAAGGTGTAGTCTTGCTCTGCTAGAGAGCCACTCGCGGGGAGGCGAGTCTCCTGAAGTGCTGCAATGTCCACATTGAGTCTACTGAGCTCGTTGTTAATGATGGCGGTCTTCCGAGAATCGTTGATTTGTGTAAGGTCTTCCGACAGGCCAGGACACATAGTTCTGACGTTCCAGCTTGCAAAGCGAAGGGCTGGTACCTTCTTTCCTTTTTTCATGTTGTTTGGTGCGGTGTATCAGTCCACCTTTCGGGCAATGACCCTGAGCTCCAAGCACCCATTGAAGCAGGCAGACTGTGGCGGGACAGAACCTTATTGACCGGGGGCTGCCCGGTTTGAGGCAGGCGGTAGCTGTCCAGTGAGGTGCAATGACCTCTCCCACCGACAAAGGCAACCCGTGGCGCCCAGTTTCTACGCCAATTTATCTGGACTTATAACCCGTAACTGCTGCCTTCCGTGTTGTTTCAGTCGCTGTGAGGCAACTATGGAGTGACCTCTCCATGGCGCATGCCTGGGCAAATTTATGGAGGTTGAGAGTTGCCCAGTCGTCAAAACCCCCCTCTCGGCCTTTCTGGTGGGGTCCAAAGGAGTGCAGGACACGACGTTTGGCACCAGTATGGCTGCAGGAACTGCCGGAAACATGCCAAAGGTGACACATGACCGCCTACGGGGTTCCGCTCCGGATTTTCTGTTAGGGTTTACTCCCTTAGCCTTGGTCTCTCCCGAGACGCCCACAAGGCAGTGGGGTTGTTGGGGCCCCTACACAGGTGTAGGATGGTGCCGGTGGGAGGAGGGGATGCAAGGGGGAGGGGTAGAGGGAGGGGGTGGGGGGGGGTGCAGGGGAAGGGGGTGCGGGGTGAAGATGGTGCGAGGGGGGGGCGGGCTGGGACGGGGTTGTGAGGGGGTGAGCTGAGAGGGTGGAGCAGGGAAGGGGACGGGGGTGGGGGGGGGGTGGAAGGGGGGTAAAGGGGGGGGGGAGGGGGGGTGGAATCTGGTGCAGGTAATAAGCCATTTCCTCAGTGCCCACCATCGACGTCCGGAAAGCTCATCCACGTCCTTCGGGAGGTGAAGCATCATTTGGCAGACTTAGAGGTGATTACATTTGCTAAGGGTTTTTTTTTTTGCAGTGGTTTAAATAAAGGCATGCAGCATTGCCGACAGTGCGGTGCAGATGCTCTCCGAGCCATCTCCCGCGAGCGCTTTGAAGTTGCGGCCGGGGGGGCCGTTCGTGGATGTTTTGGGTGTTCGGGGCACCTTTTCACAGGACTTCTCTCGGGTCCCGCAGCTCCTTCTTCACCTCAATGGACTTACCGCATGCCGTGGCTGCAGACACTCTGGACTGTGAAGACAGCAGGATCGGAGATTAAAGTATCGACAGCTGTGCTCGTCAGTTTCATCCGGATCAATTTCATTGAGAAAACAAAGAGCAGGTGTGGCTGGGGGAGGGCAGTGGGCCCAGGTAACATACACTAAACTAACTGTTAACTTTTAGATAGGGCTAAAATGAACTGATTTAAAGAGCCAGGGGAATTTAAACAGTTTAAGAGGGCAGATTGGGGGAGAAAACGTTAGGGATGGGAGCAGATGGCCATGGATAGAGTTGAACAGCAAGGGAGCTTCCTAGGGAGCTTCCAACCCAGGAGCATGGCCCTCCTGCCTTGGGCGCTATGGCGTTGGAAGGATGAATGAGAACGGGCAGAGACTGCTTGAGTTGTGTACCTATCATAACCTCTGCATCACCAACTCGTTCTTTCACACTAAACCCTGTCACCAGGTTTCATGGAGGCACCCAAGATCACGTCGTTGGCACCAGCTAGACCTCATTGTCACAAGGCGAGCCGCCTTAAACAGTGTTCAAATCACACGCAGCTTCCACAGTGCGGACTGCGACACCGACCACTCCCTGGTGTGCAGCAAGGTTAGACTCAGACCAAAGAAGTTGCATCATTCCAAGCAGAAGGGCCACCCGCGCATCAACACGAGCAGAATTTCTCACCCACAGCTGTTACAAAAATTTCTAAATTCACTTGTAACAGCCCTTCAAAACACTCCCACAGGGGATGCTGAGACCAAGTGGGCCCACATCAGAGACGCCATCTATGAGTCAGCTTTGACCACCTACGGCAAAAGTGCGAAGAGAAATGCAGACTGGTTTCAATCTCATAATGAAGAGCTGGAACCTGTCATAGCCGCTAAGCGCATTGCACTTTTGAACTACAAGAAAGCCCCCAGCGATTTAACATCCGCAGCACTTAAAGCAGCCAGAAGTACTGCACAAAGAACAGCTAGGCGTTGCGCAAACGACTACTGGCAACACCTATGCAGTCATATTCAGCTGGCCTCAGACACCGGAAACATCAGAGGAATGTATGATGGCATGAAGAGAGCTCTTGGGCCAACCATCAAGAAGATCACCCCCCTCAAATCTAAATCGGGGGACATAATCACTGACCAACGCAAACAGATGGACCGCTGGGTTGAGCACTACCTCGAACTGTACTCCAGGGAGAATGCTGTCACTGAGACTGCCCTCAATGCAGCCCAGCCTCTACCAGTCATGGATGAGCTGGACATACAGCCAACCAAATCGGAACTCAGTGATGCCATTGATTCCCTAGCCAGCGGAAAAGCCCCTGGGAAGGACAGCATTACCCCTGAAATAATCAAGAGTGCCAAGCCTGCTATACTCTCAGCACTACATGAACTGCTATGCCTGTGCTGGGACGAGGGAGCAGTACCCCAGGACATGCGCGATGCCAACATCATCACCCTCTATAAAAACAAAGGTGACCGCGGTGACTGCAACAACTACCGTGGAATCTCCCTGCTCAGCATAGTGGGGAAAGTCTTTGCTCGAGTCGCTCTGAACAGGCTCCAGAAGCTGGCCGAGCGCGTCTACCCTGAGGCACAGTGTGGCTTTCGTGCAGAGAGATCGACTATTGACATGCTGTTCTCCCTTCGTCAGATACAGGAGAAATGCCGTGAACAACAGATGCCCCTCTACATTGCTTTCATTGATCTCACCAAAGCCTTTGACCTCGTCAGCAGACGTGGTCTCTTCAGACTACTAGAAAAGATCGGATGTCCACCAAAGCTACTAAGTATCATCACCTCATTCCATGACAATATGAAAGGCACAATTCAACATGGTGGCTCCTCATCAGAGCCCTTTCCTATCCTGAGTGGTGTGAAACAGGGCTGTGTTCTCGCACCCACACTTTTTGGGATTTTCTTCTCCCTGCTGCTTTCACATGCGTTCAAATCCTCTGAAGAAGGAATTTTCCTCCACACAAGATCAGGGGGCAGGTTGTTCAACCTTGCCCGTCTAAGAGCGAAGTCCAAAGTACGGAAAGTCCTCATCAGAGAACTCCTCTTTGCTGACGATGCTGCTTTAACATCTCACACTGAAGAATGCCTGCAGAGTCTCATCGACAGGTTTGCGTCTGCCTGCAATGAATTTGGCCTAACCATCAGCCTCAAGAAAACGAACATCATGGGGCAGGATGTCAGAAATGCTCCATCCATCAATATTGGCGACCACGCTCTGGAAGTGGTTCAAGAGTTCACCTACCTAGGCTCAACTATCACCAGTAACCTGTCTCTAGATGCAGAAATCAACAAGCGCATGGGTAAGGCTTCCACTGCTATGTCCAGACTGGCCAAGAGAGTGTGGGAAAATGGCGCACTGACACGGAACACAAAAGTCCGAGTGTATCAGGCCTGTGTCCTCAGTACCTTGCTCTACGGCAGCGAGGCCTGGACAACGTATGCCAGCCAAGAGCGACGTCTCAATTCATTCCATCTTCGCTGCCTTCGGAGAATACTTGGCATCAGGTGGCAGGACTATATCTCCAACACAGAAGTCCTTGAAGCGGCCAACACCCCCAGCTTATACACACTACTGAGTCAGCGGCGCTTGAGATGGCTTGGCCATGTGAGCCGCATGGAAGATGGCAGGATCCCCAAAGACACATTGTACAGCGAGCTCGCCACTGGTATCAGACCCACCGGCCGTCCATGTCTCCGTTATAAAGACGTCTGCAAACGCGACATGAAATCGTGTGACATTGATCACAAGTCGTGGGAGTCAGTTGCCAGCATTCGCCAGAGCTGGCGGGCAGCCATAAAGACAGGGCTAAATTGTGGCGAGTCGAAGAGACTTAGTAGTTGGCAGGAAAAAAGACAGAGGCGCAAGGGGAGAGCCAACTGTGCAACAGCCCCAGCAAACAAATTTCTCTGCAGCACCTGTGGAAGAGCCTGTCACTCCAGAATTGGCCTTTATAGCCACTCTAGGCGCTGCTTCACAAACCACTGACCACCTCCAGGCGCGTATCCATTGTCTCTCGAGATAAGGAGGCCCAAAAGAAAGAAGTATAAATGGGTGGTTGTTGGTCGGCACAGACTCGGTGGGCCGAAGGGCCTGTTTCAGTGCTGTATCTCTAAATAAATAAATAAATGCAAGAGGCTGCAGACTCTGTTAACACTTGCCATTTTACTCCGTGGTAGGCTTTTAATCAAAAACTCAGCACTTTAAGCAGCGGCATGTGATCCTGAGTGGGTATGTAGTGGTAAGATGAAATCCAAGCTCTGACTACTTGTTCAGTGTCGCCCATCCATAATGCCAGCCCTGCTCAGTGAGCACTTTCACATTATTGCACAAACCCCCTGGAAAGTCTAGTTTGAGAACTCAGTTTGAGGACTCCAGTTTGAGAACCACTGGTCCAACTTATGCTACTCATTGACAAATCTACCATTCAAAGAATTTTGTGTGTCTGTTTTGTAAGAAAACCTTTGGCTATTTGATAAAGAACCAGTCTGCACGGGCTGCATCAACAGTACAGTTGATGCTGTGCCACTTTGAACTCCAGGGAGGTGGAGGGAGCATAATAATCAGTGTCGTTGCTTTCAGCCTCGTCTTGATTATGACTCTGAGTGGCCAGATTGATTATCAGGAACTTTCAAGTTGGGGGGCAGAAAGGAATAGCAGGAGCAGTCTTGTGTCCTATAACTCAGAGTCTGCAGTAAAAATGGCTAGAGAGCAAGACGTTGGTTGGGATTATGATCTGTATCAATGACCTTGATTTATAATGATCTGAGAGCTGAACAGTAGTCTTTCAGTGATTGCTGCAGGCCAAGCTTTTGCTTAAATGCAGCCCATTATTTACATCCATCACCCACCATTTCCACAAACATCACATAATTCAGGCAGCCTCTTACTTATTGATGAAGCTCCATCACGAGATGAATATTTCACCCACATCACCACAAGGTAAGGAAAAATCCATTGCAAAATAATGTTGACTTACTCTTGTATATTTAGATTCGGAAGTTGATTTGCATTAACATCACGAACAAAAAAAAAAAGAGAAGAGAAATACTTGCATTTAGATAGCGCCTTTCATGACCTCAGGACATCACAAAGCGCTTTACAGCCAATTAAGTATTTTTGAAGTGTAGACACTGTTATAATGTAGGAAATGCAGCAGCTAATTTACATTCAGCAAGTTCCCACAAACAGCAATGTTATAATGACCAGATAATCTTTTTTGTGATGTTAATTGAGGGATAAATATTGGCCTGGCCACTGGGAAGAACTCCCCTGCTTTTCTTTAAAAAAGTGGCATGGGATTTTTTACATCCAGAAAACAGACTGGGCCTCAGTTTAATGCCTGAGCCAAGAAAACAGCACCTCCGACAGTGCAGTGCTCACTCAGTACTGCACTGTCATGTCAAGAGTGTCATCCTTGATTTTTGTGCACAAGTCTCCAGAGTGGGACTTGAATTCATACCCTTTTGACACAGAGGCGAGAGTGCCACCAACTGAGCCATGGCTGACAGAAAATACAAGCAACCATAAATGCAGGAAATGGCAAAAAGATTTGCAAAGTAAAATTATGCTTAAAAATTTACCATTAAAGAAAAATAATTTGATGCCCTCAGTGAATGGAGGGGATTCTAGTGCTGAGGTATAAAACACTCTTCCACTTGTGGCATCCTCTAGCCACATCAAACACTCCAAAAGCCAAGTAAAGCTTCACTAGATTTTCCCCTAACTCACACCATTTACCACACACACCATCCTTTGTCTCTGATAAAAACTGACCATTTGTGAAGTGTGGTCAGTTTTGTGCTATGGATTTATATCCACTAGGGTCTAGAGATTGGCCAGACACAATTTTTGGCGGTATCTTGCTAGGAATGTTAGGAGGCTTTAATCTGATCACCGTGGACCAGATTTGAATCCAGAGCCAAGAAACTAAAAGACCGTGGCCAAGAAATCTGATGACACACCCACATGTTTTTTGGGTTTAAACAGCACCACAGCTCCAATATGGCGGGCAAGACACAAACATTCATAACAGAGTCATCCATCATATGTATTCCAGGAGGTTTCATCACCCACATTGCCCTTGCCCCCATGTTCCGCAATTGGTCAGCCAACACTTCATGGCGCAGTGCCTTCACCCCACCCATTTAGAAAGCATGTAGACTCTTTGTTACCCAATTGGATGATTCTTGATTGTCAGGGAGGAATCTTATCAGCCTGGCAGAGGAGACTTCGGAGGGAAATTTTGGAAAAGTGCACATCAGGTAGACAACCCGACGCGATCCCACCTCCGAGTGATTTTGCTGGAGGCAGCATCGTAACAGAATCGGCTACCCACACGGGTAGCTAATTAGTGGTAATTAAGATTGGTCACACTGCCGGGATCTTCCCAATGGCGGACGGGCCCCCTGCTGAGGTTGAAGCCCGGCAGAGGGCTGAAGGCAGCCTTGCAGTAGCAGGCCGGAGAGCCAGTGAGGCCTCTTCTAATGCCCCATACCCACGAGCCGCAGATACCAGAGGGCTATAGCTGCGGCCACAAGCCATCCTCTGGACGGGGATTCCCTCCACAATGGCAGCTGTGCCCACAGTTTACTTCAATTCTTTTTCAGTCTTCAGAGGACACCTCCATCTTCAGGTCCCCTACCTACAGCGGCAATGCCCACCTATCCCGGTGGGGCTGCCAGCTGCCCACAGCCTCTGATGCTCCCATTGGCCCTCGCTCCTATGCAGCCTGCCGGCTATAATTAATTAGACAAGGCTCCCAGAGGCAGCCTCTTATTGGCTGCCTTCAGAAAGATCATGCAGTCAGGCAGGTCTCAAAAAGCTTTGGGCCAGAATTTTACAGTCCCCCAACAAACGGGCTGGTGGCGGGGGGCGGAAAATTGAGTGGGAGGCAGGGGGAAGGGGGGCTGTTCCCAACCCCCTCCTGTCCCACTCTAATTTTATGCAGAGCGTCGGCAGCAAGAAATGGCCTACCCACCCCAGGGCCAATCAAGGCCCTTAAGTGGCACCAAGCACCAACAAGCACTAAGAACCCTGCCTAGTAAAACCAGGAAGCCTTTTTGCGAGCTGGGGGTGGGGGGGTGCGGGGGCAGTGGTGGTGGAGAGCCCTCCTGATCGGGCATCCTGTGCCCCATGGAGGCTGCCCCCCAAGCCCCAACCACCCCCAATGTACAACACTCCCCAAACAACCCCACCTTGCCTCGCCGGGGACTGGCCAAATGTTCCCGGCAAGGCTCTAAAAATTTACCTGTGTTCCAGGGCCGTCCTTCCTCTTGCCTCTGTTGGCTGGGTGTAGTCCCAGCAGTGGCCACCACTCTCGGTGACGCTGCTGGGACTACAAAGAAACATAGAAAATAGGAGCAGGAGTAGGCTATTCGACCCTTCAAGCCTGCTCCGCCATTCATGATGATCATGGCTGATCATCCAAACTCAGCAGCCCGTTCCCGCTCTCACGCCATACCCTTTGATCCCTTTAGACCCAAGAGCTACATCTAACTCCTTCTTGAAAACATACAACATTTTGGCCTCAACTGCTTTCTGTGGTAGCGCATTCCACAGGCTCACCACTCTCTGGGTGAAGAGATTTCTCCTCATCTCAGTCCTGAAGGGTTTACCCCGTATCCTTAGACTATGACCCCTGGTTCTGGACTCCCCCACCATCGGGAACATCCTTCCTGCATCTACCCTGTCAAGTCCTGTTAGAATTTTATAGGTTTCTATGAGATCCCGCCCCCCCCCTCACTCTTCTGAACTCCAGCGAATATAATCCTAACCATCTCAATCTCTCCTTATACGTCAGTCCCGCCATCCCAGGAATCAGTCTGGAAAACCTTCGCTGCACTCCCTCTATAGCAAGAACATCCTTCCTCAGATAAGGAGACCAAAACTGCACACAATATTCCAGGTGTGGCCGCACCAAGGGCCTATATAATTGCAGCAAGACATCCCTGCTCCTGTACTCAAATCCTCTCGCTATGAAGGCCAACATACCATTTGCCTTTTTTACCACCTGTTGCACCTGCATGCTTACCTTCAGCGACTGGTATACGAGAACACCCAGGTCTCAATGCATATTCCCCTCTCTCAGTTTATAGCTGTTCAGATAATAATCTGTCTTTCTGTTTTTGCTACCGAAGTGGATTACCTCACATTTATCCACATTATGCTGCATCTGCTATGCATTAGCCCACTCACTCAACTTGTCCAAATCACCCTGAAGCCTCTCAGCATCCTCCTTACAACTCACCCTCCCACCCAGTTTTCTGTCATCTGCAAATTTGGAGATACTACATTTAGTTCCCTCATCTAAATCATTAATGTATATTGTGAATAGCTGGGGTCCTAGCACCAATCCCTGCAGGACCCCACTAGTCACTGCCTGCCATTTGGAAAAAGACCCATTTATCCCTACTCTTTGTTTCCTGTCCGCCAACCAATTTTCTATCCATCGCAATACACTACCCCCAATCCCATGCGCTTTAATTTTACATGCTAAGAGGTGTCAGCCCGCTGATTGGTCGGCAGCTCCATTAGGCGGGACTTCCTACCTCAAGGAGGTGTAAGTCCCGCCCAAGATCAATTAAATGCCTGGGGAGCGAGAAATCTTGGTGTGGCTCCCCAGGGCGGGCAGAGGCAGGCTCGCCACCGACTTTTTGGCCGGTGAGCAAGGCTTTCCGCCCAACATATAATTCTGGCTTTGGGGTCGGGACCTGGAAATGGTCCCATCCCTCCTTTAAAAACTAAGGCGGTAAGGTTGCACCCAAAGTCTCCATATTTTATCACTAACAATGCAAGTGTTCAAAAAATAGATTTTTTTTCACATGCCCCGATAATTCTTTTTCCCTTGTTGCTCACAGCAACGTCCTGGACATTAACCTTCAGTTCTTGGAGAGTACAGGTCAGTGTTGGAGAGATTGAAAGCCTCTTGGTGTAAGCAACAAAATAGGTGTCCAAGGCCCGTGCTTGAATTAGGCATTATGCCCTTTGCATATGCAAATATGAAGCCTAATGTCTGTCTGAGGCCAACTCTGCAAATTTGGATTTCCCTGAGGAATACCAGATCTACTGTGGCCTAACCAGCAGTATTTAAAGGAACCACTGCATCAAAAAAGTAAATTTGTAATAGAAAATCTCCCTCTACTACCACAACATTCAAAAGATGAACAACCTTTTTGGGGAGAAAGACATTAAATGACTCACATGTGCTTCATTTATACACACCATTACCTCCTGATTGGTTGAGGTGCAGGATTCATACTGATCGATATAAATCCCACACACATGCCTTGTAGGTAGAAAATTAGGTCTTAATTTAGCTGCGGTATGGTAGAGTAAATCTTTTATTTCCTAGACATTAGATGGCAACAAAGCTGTAGCCATTTGAAAATAAAGAGAAATGGCAGAGAATAGTCAAGGCCATTGATAAATGTATGTGACATGTTTGGAAAGAGAAGATTCTGGATAACACGGCCTGGAGATAATAGCATTTCAGTTTCTGGAAATTGCTTTATCTTTTGGTAATACCCATTCATATATCAAAATTAGGCCCCAGAACAATGTCTGAGTCATGTGAAACATGTTTTAAAATTCACCGAACCTTCTAAGTAACTGCATTGAACATATTGGCCGGAATTTTACGCCACCCCAGCGAGCCGGATGGAGGTGGGGGGGTGCCGTAAAATGGAGCGGGAGGTTCCGGAAGACCTTCCTGACCCACTCCCCCCCCCCCTCCCACTTTACATAGGGCGGGGGGCTGGAAAATGGGCCGCCCACCCCAAGCCAATCAAGGCCCTTAAGTTGCCAATTAAGGGCCTTGGCCCGCCTCCATGGAGATTTTACCCATGGCAAGTGGGCATCCAGGAGCTGGGAAAGGCCGCCCAGTGAAAGTTGGCAGCCTCTCAGCGCCCCGGGGGGGGGTGGGGGGGCCCTGACAATCGGGCACAGGGGGCCCGATTGAAGGCCGTCCCCGCATCCCCAACCACCCTCAGGACCCAAGACACCCCCACTTCCCCCCAAACAATCACCTTTGCCTCGCTGGGGCACGACCAATTACCCCCGGCCAGGCAACCCAAACTTACCTGCAGTCCTCACTCCACATCCTTGGCTGGGCTGCAGTCCCAGCAATGGCCACCGCTCCCAGTGGCACTGCTGGGACTAAGAGCTGCCAGCCCAATGATTGGCCAGCAGCTCAATGAGGCAGGACTTCCTCCCTCAAGCAGATGGAAGTCCCGCCTCCGAACATTTAAAGCCTGGGGACCTGTAAAATACAGGACAGATCCCCAGGCTAGGCAGAAGCAGGTTTGCCACTGAATTTTATGTCAGTGGCCAGCTCCCGTCCGCCCGACGTAAACTCCAGCCCATTAGGTTTTTTAAAAACATTATACTAGAGACAAGCTAGGTGGTGTTTTCCTGTCCATCATTTCCGTATGCCCATAACTGTGTCCAATTGTGGAAGTGAGCAGAAAGGCATGGCACTATGCTTAATGGGAAATATAGCCAAGTTAGGAATAGTAGCTTTGCTGAGCTTTGATTTTAAGTGGCAGAAACCACAATGAAATAGTTAAAAGTAAAGGCAGAGCGTGTGAGACTGTAAAGACTAGCCGACACTGGTAATTGCAAGGATATCTGTTCTTTATGGCCTGATTGTGTGACTCCCTGTGGTTTGGAACAAATGGACTCCTGTGAATCAAATGATGTCCATCCCTGTGTGAGTGATAAGGAGTGCTAGGCCCCTCTTATCTTCGTGAACTGCCACTACTTGTAGCTGCAGACTGCACGAAACACTCAGGAATGTAAACCTAATAGAGATAGCAGGATGCTCCGCAATTACTTGTCACAAGGTAGAGACAGAACTCATGATCCATGTAGGGAGTGAGACCAGAATGGTTATTGATGATTCCTATGCTCTTGCTAATTAGCTTGCTTGTCCGCTTTCTTTTATCTTGCTGGTACAAAACAATATTTTATTAGTAACAAGTATGTATTGAGAATGGAGTGTATTGTAACCTCAGTAACAGATGTACTGCATGTCACCACGTGGGTGAAGTCGAATTGTACCGCACTGATTGGTTAAACAAGGAGGTGTAGCATGAATCTTAATGTAGTAGTACCTGTATCAAAAACTTCACTTACTCTAATGGACCAGACAGACTCTGGGTGGACTCGGTGTATTAGAGTAAGTCAGCCGGCTAAAAGTGCAAATAAAGTAATTGATTTTACCTACACATCCGACTCGGTATATTTACTGAACCAGACTGAAGGCAAAAAGAACTCAGATTTACACAATAGGGTTGCCAACTCCCCAGAGTTGCCCTGGAGTTTCCAGGAATTGAAGATTAATCTCCCTGGCAATACAATGAGTTATCCAGGAGAAATGTCATGGTCATATATGGCACAGGAGGCTGCTATTTGGCCCAATGAGTCCATGCTGGCTCTCCACAGAGCTATGCAGTCAGTCCCACTCCCTGGCTCAATCCCCATAGCCCTCAAGTCAACTTCCTCTTGAAGTCATTGATCGTCTTTGCTTCCACCATCCTTGTCGACAGCGAGTTCCAGATCATTACCACCCACTGCATAAAAAAGTTCTTCCTCATATTCCGCCTGCATCTTTTGCCGAAAACTTTCAATCTGTGTGGCCTAGTCCTTGTGCCTTGTTTTAATGAGAACAACTTTTCCTTATCTAACTTATATAAGCCTGTCATAATCTTGTACACATCTATTAAATCCCCCCTCAATCTTTTTTGTTCTAAGGAGAACAAACCCAGCTTTTACAACCTAACCTTGTAACTAAAATTCCCTATCCCTGGAACCATTCTGGTAATTTCCTCTGCACCCTCTTAAGGATCCTCACATCTGTCCTGAAATGTGGTGACCAGAACTGGTTACAATACTCCGTTTGGGGTGTAACCAGAACTTTATAAAGGTTCAGCATAACTTCCCTGCTTTTGTATTCAATGCCTCTATTTGTGAAGCCCAAAAACCCATATTCTTTACTGACCACTCTCTCAATATGTCCTGCCACCTTCAAAGATCTATACACATGCATCTCCAGATCCCTCTGTTCCTGCACACTCTTTAGAATCATGCCATTAAGTATATGTTTCCTCTCATTATTCCTTCTGCCAAAATGCATCACCTCACATTTGTCAGTATTAAATGCCAAGTGCCACCTGTCTTCCCACTCTGCTAGCCTACCTATGTCCTGTTGCAGGTAGTTCAGATCATACTCCCCGCTTGCCGCACCTCCATTTGGTGTTGTGTGCAAATTTTGAGATTCTACTCTTCATTTCAAGATCCAAATCATTTATATATAGCAAAAAAAGCAGTGGATCCAGCACTGACCCTTGGGCCATTAATAACAATTGCATGTATTTTTAAATTTTCTTTGAAGACTTTTGTTTATTAGTTACAAAAGCATTGGAGATGATGGAGAAAAAAACTGCTTGACTGGACGGGGTGGTTAGAGGTATGAGGTCATTAAATGAAACCTTCAGGATTGCATCCAAGCAGAGTTGGCTACCATAATTCTTTTTATTCTTTTATGGGATATGGACATCGCTGGCAAATCCAGCATTTGTTGCCCATCCCTAATTGCCCTTGAAAACTTAGTGTCTTGTTAGGCCATTTCAGAATGCAAATAAGAGTCAACCACATTGCTATGGGTCTGGAATCACATGTAGGACAGACCGGGTAAGGACAGCAGATTTCCCTCCTTTAAAAGGCATTAGTGAACTGGACGGGTTTTTACAACAATCAATGATAGTTTCATGACAACATTACAGAGACTAGCTTTCAATTACAGATTTTTATTCATTAATTGAATTTAAGTCTGACCAGCTGCCAGGTGGATTTGAACCCATGTCCCCAGAGCATTTGCTTGGGCCTCTGGATTAGTAGTTCAATGATATTACCACTACATCACCGTCTCCCCGCAGTAGCATTACTTATGTGTAATTGAGGGTAAGGAATATGCTGCTGTAGATGTGTGACCTGCCCTGAACTAATTTTTCTACTTGGTTTAGCTCACGCAAAGTTGGAATTATACACTATGGAGTAGAATTTCCCCATTGAGTGCAATTGGCAAAACCGGCGCAAATTGTGGCCAAAATTCTAAAGTCATAGAGTTATACAGCACAGAAACAGGCCCTTTGGCCTATCATGTCCGTGCTGGCCATCAAGCACCAAACTATTCTAATCCCATTTTCCGGCACTTGGCCCACAGTCTTGTATGTTATGGCGTTTCAAGTGCTCATCTAAATACTTCTTAAATATTTCTGCCTCTACCACCCCTTCAGGCAGTGTGTTCCAGATTCCAATCACCCTCTGGGTGAAAAATGTTTCCTCAAATCCCCTCTAAACCTCCTGCCCCTTACCTTAAATCTATGTCCCCTGGTTATTGACACCTCCAATAAGGGAAAAAGTTTCTTCCTATCCACCCTATCTATGCCCCTCATAATTTTGTATACCTCAATCAGGTCCCCTTTCAGCCTTCTCTGCTCTAAGGAAAACAACCCTAGCCTATCCAGTCTCTCTTCATAGCTGAATTGCTCCTGGCAACATCCTGGTGAATCTCCTCTGCACCCTCTCCAGTGCAATCACATCCTTCCTACAGTGTGGCGACCAGAACTGTACAAAGTGGGTGCAGGAGCAGAGTGATTTGGATGTATTGATGCACACATCATTGAAGGTGGCAAGACAGGTTGAGAGCACAGTTAATAAAGCATATAGTACCCTAGATTTATTAATAAAGGCATAGAGTACAAAATCAAGAAAGTTATGATAAACCTGTATAAAACTAGCTTGGCCTCGGCTTCAGTATTATGTCCAGTTCTGGGCACCACACTTTAGGAAAGATGTGAAGGCATTAAAGAGGACATGGAAAAGATTCATGTGAGTGGTTCCAGAGATGAGGAACTCCAGTTACACGGATAGACTGGAGAAGTTGGGACTGTTTTCCTTGGAAGAGGCAGATGGAATTTAACGCTGAAAAGTGTGAGGTGATACACTTCGGAAGGAGTAATGTGACACGGAAATATTCCATGAATGGCCTGACACTGGGAAGTTCCGAGGACCACAGGGACCTTGGCGTGTTTGTTAATAGATCTCTGTAGGCAGAAGGGCAGGTTAATAGGATGGTGAAAAAGGCATATGGGACACTTGCCTTTATCAATCGAGGCATAGATTACAAAAGCAGGGAGGTCATGTTGGAGTTGTACAGAACTTTGATAAGGCCACAGCTGGAGTACTGTGTGCAATTCTGGTCGCCACATTATAGGAAGGATGTGATTACATTGGAGGGGGTGCAGAGGCGATTCACCAGGATGTTGCCTGGGATGGAACATTTAAGCTATGAAGAGAGGTTGGATAGGCTTGGGTTGTTTTCGCTGGAGCAGAGAAGACTGTGGGGTGACCTGATCGAGGTGTACAAGATGATGAGGGGCATGGACAGGGTGGATAGGGAGCAGCTGTTCCCCTTAGTTGAAGGGTCAGTTACGAGGGGTCACAAGTTTAAGGTGAGGGGCGGGTGGTTTAAGGGGGATTTGAGGAAGAACTTTTTTAGCCAGAGGGTGGTGACGGTCTGGAATGCCCTGCCTGGGAGGGTGGTAGAGGCAAGTTGCCTCACATCCTTTAAAAAGTACCTGGATGAGCACTTGGCACGTCATAACATTCAAGGCTATGGGCCAAGTGCTGGTAAATTGTATTAGGTAGACAGGTCAGGTGTTTTAATGCATCGGTGCAGACTCGATGGGCCGAAGGGCCTCTTCTGCACTGTATTATTCTGTGATTCTGTGGAGAAGAGGTGGTTGATAGAGGTACTCAAAATCATGAGGGGTCTGGACAGATAGGGAAAAACTGTTACCACTAGTAGAAGGATCAAAAACCAGAGGGCACAGATTTAGGGTAATTGGCAAATGAAGCAATAGTGACATGAGGAAAAGCCTTTTCATGCAGCGAGTAGTTAGGATCTGGAATGCTGCCTGAGTTTGTGCTGGAGGTAGGTTCAATTGAGGCATTCAAGAGGGAATTGGATTACTATCTGAAAAGGAAGAATGGACTACAGGGAGAAGGCAGGGGAGTGGCACTAGGTGAATTGCTCATTCGGAGAGATGGCGCAGACACGATGGGCCGAAAGGCCTTCTGTGCTGTAACAATTCTCTGATTCTGTGACCTTGAAAGGTGCTTTACTTCTTGTGTTTCCATTCAAACTCATTTGTATGTTGGTGAATGCAAAAGCTGCCACAGACCAGAACAATCGGGCAGTGTTTTAAAATGTAATTTTTTTTTTAAAAGAAGCAAATTTTGCTGTAAAATAATATTTCTTAATATATCTAAGAGTGCTAACTAGGTGCAATTTGATTGCACAGCTGATAATGGGTTTATCACAAAAATAAAATTTTTAATCCCAATATTAATCTGTAAGTAACCCAATTTTAAATTACTGAATGACTTTTAAAAATTACAGAACAATTTGCTAGTTACATTGGGGAGACGAGGCAGTTTCTCAGTAAATTAAAAAAGAAACTTTACTCAAAAGCTTTTAAAACGCACCTTTTAGTGTCCTTGCACCCAAAAGAAGCAATTTAATTTTTAGAGCCTCCTCAAAATCCTGCAACAGGGCACAATTAGCAGAAATTTCCAATTTGATCTGGGGGTGTGACCAGCTTTGTGGGAGGGGGCAGCTTCTACAGCGATGTTTTTTTGAACTAGCACAAAAGATCATGAAAAGTCGAGTTGCACTAAATGTACTTCAACTTAAAATTCCACAATCTTTTGCGCAGGTTTATGCCACTTTCAGCCAAATTACACCGAGAAAAACAGCACAAACAGTCGGAAACTCCAGACCCACATGCCTCATGCCCTTTGACTAACATATCAAAGCATGCCTTTCTTTTGGCTTCTAGCCCTAAGTGAAGTGCTTCTCAGTGAATGTTGCTAATCTAATGTTTAGTTTATTGGCTTGTCTTCATTGCAGGATTTTCTCTTCAAAGAAGAAAAACTTGCATTTATATAGTGCCTTTCATGACCTCAAACATCCTAAACTGCTTTACAGCTAACAAAGTGCTTTTGAATTGCAGTCACTGCGCAATGTCGGAAATCACTCTAGACATTACATCTTTCAGTAAAAGTTACAAATTCATAGCATTACTAGCAGACCTTACAACTCACTCTTTATCCTTCAGAAACCACCGAGTCTCACTGGCAGACATCAGCGGGCTAATCAACTGTGTGGCGGACATCACAGCCAAGCCGAATTCTGTCCCTTCTGAAAGCTCACAAATACAATGCACGTTCTGGCAACAATCACTAGATACTGATCGGGACCGGGAAGTCAGTCAAATTTTTCTCTTTCTTAGCCCAGACTCCTTCGAAGACAATTGCAGCATCCCATAATAGTTTCGAAGAAGGGTCACTGACCCGAAACATTAACTCTGCTTCTCTTTCCACAGATGCTGCCAGATCTGCTGAGTGGTTCCAGCATTTCTTGTTTTTATCCCATAATAGTGCCTGGCTGACTTCAGCTAATTCAGCATAGACCAGGAACCAAGCATGGGATTTGGTATTTTATCCAGGTGGTACCTTTACACACTAGGCCATCATTTATCATGTTAACCACGTCTTCTTTCTGCTTGATTTTAACAACCTGTATCTAGTAATTCACCAGAAAAAGAGAACTGAATGCATACTTGAAAAGGAAAACATTTCAGGGCTCTGGAGAAAGAGCACGTGAGTGCAACGAATTGGATAGCTCTTTCAAAGAGCCAGCACAAACACAAGGGGCTGAATGGCCTCCTCCTGGGCTACAAGATTCTATGCGTCCAACTGGTAAATGTAGCAAATAAGACTATTCTATTCTGCAGTGAAAACTGCCCTTTGACTTGTAGTACATCAATTCCACATAGTACCAGTAGCTAACTTCTGAATATTAAAAGATCACTTTCTTCTTAAAAATGAATATAAATTGTTATATTACAGCCAAGTATTATAATAATCTCTGCTTTCTCCTGCTTGAACTTTCTAAAGGTTGGAAAGCCGATACAAATAACAAATCCAAAGAGCACAAATGACCTCCAATTAGCAAATTCTGACCTGCATTTCACACTTCAACACTGTATACTCTCAAGTCAAATGGAGAACAATTACAAGTGTCGCTGGGCGTAAGCAACTGTCACCAGTGGTATGCAACCATACAATGTGTGAATAATGGAGGTGAGTATAGTGGGGTTTTGATCGACTGCCTTTGGGCAACAGAAAGAAATTCTGTTCAACCTTCTTTCTCTTTAATAAGTTGAGTGTAATGTATAATTGGGCAGAGGTCTGTGAGCTTAATGGATTTCTCTGCTCAGGTCAGTACATACAAGGTTTTCCTCATGTCTCTTTTGCTTCTCACAGAATCGTTACAGCGCAGAAAGAGGCCATTCAGCCCATCGTGTCTGCATTGGCGCTCTGAATGAGCAATTGACTAATGCCATTCCCCTGCCTTCTCCCCATAACCCTGCACATGCTTCCTTTTCAGATAACAGTCTAATTCTCTTTTAAACGCCTCGATTGAACTTGCCTCCACTGCATTCTCAGGCAGTGCATTCCAGGTCCTAACCACTCACCGTGTGAAGAAAGTAACGGCAATGAGTTACAAACACTAATTCAATTCACGTAGCTCTGAAAATATGGTAAAGACACAAGACTTCTCAAAGGTTATGGACATTTGCAGCACTACAGACTGCCAGACATTTGATAGAAAGATCAAACTTGCATTTATATAACAAAAATTTGCATTTATACAGCGCCTTCAATGTAGTAAAACATCCCAGAAGACTTCACAGGAGCATTATTAAATAAAATTTGACACCAAGCCACATAAGGAGATTTCAGCATAGATGACCAAAAGCTTGGGCAACGAGCTAGATTTTACGGAGGATCTTAAAGGAGCACAGATACAAAGGGGGAATAGTTTAGACGGAGAATTTCATAGCTTAGGGTCTCGGCAACTGAATGCACAGCTGCCAGTGATGGTGATTAAAATGGGCTAGTATTGGAACAGCATAGACATTTCAGAGGGTTGAGAGTCTGGAGGAGATTACAGAGATAGGGAGGTATGAGACCACAATGGGATTCGAAAATAAGGATGAGAATTTTAAAATTGGGGCATTGTTCAACCGGGAGTCAATATAGGTCGGCAAGCACAGGAGTGATGGGTAAATGGGACTTGGTGCGAATTAGGAGACGGGCCACAGAGTTTTGGATTAGCTCAAGTTTCTGGAGGGTGGAAGATGGGAAGCATTGGAGTAGAATAGTCAAGTCTAAAGGTAAGGAAGACAGGGATGAGGGTTTCAGCTTTTCATGACCTCAGACCTCGTAGCCAATGAACTACTGTTGAAATATAGTCACTCATAATGTCGGAAACATGACATCCAATTCGTGTACAGCAAGATCCCACAAACAGCAATGTGATAATGAGAAGATAACCTGTTTTAGTGATGTTGGTTGAGGGATAAATATTGGCCAGGACATCCAGGAGAACTCCTCGTTCCTCTTCAAAATTGTATCATGAGATCTTTCACCTCCCCACCTGACAGGACAGCGGGGGCCTCACTTTAACATCTCATCTGAAAGATGGCACCTGTGACAGTGTAGCACTCCCGCAGTACTGCATTAAAATGTCAGCAAAATTTTGGCAAAGATAAACAGGCACTGGCGATCGCACGTGATCAGTGAGGTGCTTTATTCTGTCCACAGCGGACCTATGGTCTGAGCTATCATGAGCTTTCCAAAGTGCTGCAGTGTGTGAACTTTCCCTGAGATCAGGCTCAAAGCAAGAATATGACCAGAATGACAGTTGTGAGCAAGACATTGATGAGCAACCGCAATTGCAGTTGTTGCCAAATCTTTCAATTAATTAAAAAAAAAATCTGGATTTGAAAGTCTCAGTAATGGTGCCATGAAATTATCATTGATAGTCATAAAAACCCATCTGGTTCACTAATTCCTTTAGGGAAGGAAATCTGTCGTCCTTACCTGGTCTGGCCTATGTGTGACTCCAGACCCCAGAAATGTGGCTGATGTCAAGGGCAATTAGGGATGGGCAACAAATGCTGGCCTTGCCAGTGACGCCCACATCTCATGAAAGAATAAAAAAAAGGGAATTTCCATGAGAACCAGTCATTCAGCAGTCCAGACAAACAGAATGCAGCACCAAAGTCCCATTACATCTTCCAATGTACTGAAAAACCTCTGCTAATAGTCTTTATAAATCTAGCACAGGAAATCGCAATGAGTTCCATTTGAGGGAGAGGAGTTCAAGATCCATTCGTTGGGACAAAAGGAACAAACAGATTTTGACAAGGGCAGCACTGATGGGCTCAGGTTGCACAGTTTTGAACTATTCTACTCATTAAACCTAAAGATCATGTACAAAAATACTGAAACAAAACTCAAGAATATTTATTCACATCCACTACTCAACCTTGTGCTGCTGCACACCTTTAGCACAAGAGGATCATTGGTCTCAAGTGCATTTGACCTTCTCAGTCTGTACCTATACCCATAATAGTCAACTGAGTTTCATAGCAGGCATTCATTTCGTTAACAATAACTCATTGATAACCAAGAGGTTTGAGCACATAATCCCAGCTAGCCTTTGATGCAGCCATTCGGATGAGACGTTAAACCGAGGTCCCAACTGCCCTCTCAGGTAGACATTATTTGAAGACAAGCAGAAGAATTTTCTCTGGTATCCTGGTCAAACTTTATCCCTCAACCAACATGACTTAAACAGATTATCTGTTCATTTATCTCATTGCTGCTTGTGGGACCTTGCTGTGCGCAAATTGGCTGCCACATTTCCCTACATTACAACAGTGACTACACTTCAAAAAGTACTTAGTTAGCTGTGAAGCACTTTGGAACATCCTGAGGTCATGAAAGGCACTATGTAAAGGCAAGGTCCCTCTTTCTTTCTTTAAGAGTACAGGCAAGCTTTCAGATGTTACGGGTTACAAATATTTGCAGTATTTTGCAATCACCCTATAACATTCTTGATTTAAAATCTCTACAATCACTATTTCCATGTGAGTATCAGTCCATCCAGCTGCCTCTCATATTCTTTCGCTTCTAGATGATCTTCTGGCCACTGGTTATACTGTTTTTTCTGCTTCAGCCTATTCCTGGCCAGAAAATCACTCGCATGTGCTGAGTTCACTCCGAAGCGACATACAGTCATCTCAGACTGACCACCTAAGGGCATAGTAGCTGCAGGGTTCGGAGGATGGAGGTGGCAACCTGCAGGTGGGAAGCAGTGACCTGTAGCTGCTCCCTTTGCACAACTGGAGGACAAGATCACACCTACTTTTGTGCCGATCTTGTGCCCTGCCGGTTGGTGCCTTCAACATTAACAACATCAAGAGCTAATGGCTAAGGGAGTAAACCAAACCAAATCTGGAGTGGAGTCCCATTGAGTGGTTGATGGTTCCCTCAGGTTAGCACCTTCCTGCAACTTAGCAACTCCTGCAACCGAATAGGCCCTAAATATATAGGCTTTTGTCTTTCCTCTGGACACCAGCCTATGAGGTCAAGAGTGGGGTGCAGATGCTGGACAAGTCTGCACCTCCTAAAACCATACCTAGGCTACACAGCAAACAAAGAAAAGTAACCTTTTAGCTTGGAAGCTGGAATGTGAGGACTGTGTGTCCTGGAATGAACAACGATCCACACTCCACAGCAAGTGTACACAAGACAGCCCTGATTGACCGTGAGCTACACAAGCTTGGTGTCGACATTGCCAATTTACTGGCCTTCACAGCTATCAACAAAGGTGCACCAAGAGAAGACATCCCACTTGTTTCCTGCATGTCCATCATCTTTCGTAGATGGAAGGATGTCAACCAGATGATCTTCTGAAATGCAGAGTATAATTACATTAATTTTGTGTATATTTCAGCTGGCTGAGAACAAACATGTTTTTGGGATATTACTTATGACAGTCTGTGAAAAAAAAATGGGCTCAGGGACATTGTATCAATGCAGACTCCATGAACGTTATACAGTCCAAGCCTACAATGCCGGCGCAGACACGACGGGCTGAATGGCCTCCTTCTATGCCGTAATTTTTCTATGGTTCCATGGTTTCTAATATTTACAGTTTAAGAGAAGTTCAGAACTCTAGCTTTAGGAAGCATGAAATGCCAGCCAATATGTTGAATCTTTTAAGATGACAACTTCATTGCAGCCATATCCATGGTCAAATGTGGGATATGCTTCCACCGCCCTTTCAGGCAGTGCATTCCAAATCATCATAACTCTCTCCATACAACATGATTTTTCCTCAAGTCACCTCTTAAATCTGTGTCCTTTGCTTACTGACCTGGATATCTAATATACCGTTAATAAAAGAATAATCATATATATTAGTTTAAAAGGCCATTAAGCTGACTCCTTGAACAGACTTCCTCGAACAGGAAGAGGAGAAGGCCATTCAGCCGCAAGAGCCTGTCCCACCATTCAATTAGATCATGGCTGATCTATACCTCAACTCCATTTATCCAATCATGATCCATATCCCTTAATACTTTTACCTAAAAACAAATCTGTTGATCTCAATCTGGAAAGTTTCAATTTACCCACCATCAACAGTCTTTTAGGAGAGAATATTCCAGATCAGAAAGTTGCTCCTGCTTACAGTCCTGAATGGCCTAGCTCGAATTCTGTTCTGGATTCCACCATCAAAGGAAATAGTTTCTCTATATCGGCACTATAGAATCCTTTTATAATTTTAAACACCTCAGTTAGATCAACACTCAAGCTTCTAAACTCCAGGAATACAAGTCACTTTTTTCCTACCTAACTCATAATTTAACACTTTAAACCCTGGTGTCATTCTGGCGAATCTACACAGCATCTCCTCCAGGGCCTTCCCCTTCATGAAGCCCGGCGCCCAGAACTGAACACAGTACTCCAGATGAGGTATGACCAAGACACTGTATAACTGAAGCCTAAATTCCTCCCTTTTGTATTCCTTAAATTAAAGAATAAAGGCCAACATTCCATCAGCCCTTTCAATTACTTTTAGGGATTTGCGTACCCGGACACCCAAATCCCTTTGCTCCTCCACAGTTCCAAGTCGCTCGTCATTAAGAAAATATTCCAATTTGGCTTTCTTGAATCCAATGTTGATTACCTCACACTTTCCCATAATAAACTCCATCTGGTACAGATTGTGTATAATCTGCCTCATTGTGGGCTCTACCCCACTTATTTAATCTCCAGTTGGAAATTTCTGCAACATTTCTTCCTGATTCCTAAAGATAATGGAACAAGGATCCACAAAGTGTCTCTACACTTCCACTTTCATTGTTGAAGCCTATGCAAACACATGCTGTAATTCATATTTCCCATCATCTTCAACAAGATTACAATCAAGTTAGATGACAAATCTATGGAGTTAGGTCACAGATTAGCCGTGATCTCATTGAATGGTCGAACACGCTCAGGAGGCTAACTGACCTCCTCCTTTTCCCATGAGGGCCCTTCAGCCCATTTGATCTCAGCCTTCTAAAATACCAACCTAATGATATTCCTATTACCGCTTCTATTATGTCTTAATTGAATCCAGTGTTCAGGTCTCAACCCACACTTCCTGCCATCTGATTCACCTCTTAAACGTAAAGAAATATTTCTTGACATCTGTTATAAATTTGACCTTCTAAGCCAGGAACTGCTGCCCAGGAGTAGATTTACTCACTGCAGACTGACTTCTTGGATAGACATAGAGACGATGTTTCCACTTGCTGGTGAGACCAGAGAGTGGTTAGAATACGACGCTCGCTACCACAAGAAGTAAGAGCATTTAAGGGGAAGCTAAATAATCACATGATGAAGAATGGAATAGAGGGGGTTGTTGGGGTTAAAGGCTCGTGTGGACATAAACATCGGCATGGATCTGCTGGACCAAATGGCCTGTTTCTGTGCTGGTAAGGCTATGTATTATCTGGCTTAATATCTCTATAGCCAAGAGGGCTTTCAGGCTGCCAGTGTGCCTGCCCCCATCTGACAATTGGTACCAGGGTCTTCCAGACGTAGCTCTGCTCTCTGATTTCTCTATCCCTTGCTATTATAGGTAGCAGCCTCAGATCAGCACCTCTCAGCTCAATGCTGCACATCAAGCTGAACTTGTATTCAGCCCCACTCTGTGCCACTGAACAATGACAGTTTAATGTACAGGGCAACTCTCTAATCATACAGTACGTATGATTAGCTTGTAATTCAGAAAGATTCAATGGTATGTTACAAAATCCCGCACTGAGAGAATTGATAGATTTGCCCACCATGCAGTGAATTAAAAGTGTAATGAAAATACATTTCTGACCTCTTCAATACAATTTTAATTACAATATTCCTCATGGTTGGTTTTATTCCCTTTACAATGAAGAGAATAACATTAGTGATTTATAGCCTTTCACTTCCTGTCTTTGATTTATGTAGAGCAGTGGTCCTTTTCAACAGTCTTAAAGGTGAATGATCCATTAAAGAATCAAATGACGCACTTTACTTTTTTTAAAAAAGTATATAACCAGTCTGATGGTACAATCACATTTACAGCCTCCAGTGAAATGGACTCACAGAAGACAGACTAATAAAATTCAAGAGTCTATACTGTAACTGGCACAAAGACAAAAAAGGCAATCAAAATACATCATCACTGGCTGTAATACAAATACAAAGTATCCTTCAAGGGACCTTCATTGGTTCAAATTGAAAGCAAACAAAGACACTTTGAGTTGAGGAGAAAAACAAGGAAAGATGATGGAACACAATTAGACTGGGGTGCTACTCAGTAATTCCAACCCAACCGTCTCAGAAATCAGGAAATAAACGCTTTAGAATTAAGAGATTTGGTAGAAAAATCATGAGTTTTTTCAAACATAAGACTATTGTCAGTTGACAGTTGGTTTATAAAGTTCATTAGTGGCTTATTTAAACTCGAACAGGTCATGTTAAGCTACTGAGTCTCGCAGTTTACCTATGGTTATAAAGGCAGACCCAAGGTGTAATGCTCAAAGATCCTTGAACTCCATGCACCCTTTTCCAAATTCAATTTTCTTCCTTTTTTTTTGTTCGTTCATGGGAAGTGGGCATTGCTGGTAAGGCCAGCATTTATTGACCATCGCTAATTGCCCTTGAGAAGGTGGTGATGAGCCTCCTTCTTGAACCAATGCAGTCCATGTGGTGTAGGTACACCCACAGTGCGGTTAGGGAGGGAGTTCCAGGATTTTGACCCAGTGACAGTGAATGAAAAGCGATATAGTTCCAAGTCAGGATGGCATGTGTCTTGGAGGGGAACTTGCAGGTGGTGGTGTTCCCATGCATCTGCTGCCCTTTTCCCTCTAGACAGTGGAGGTCGCAGGTTTGGAAGGTACTGTCAAAGCAGCCATGGTGCATTGCTGCAATGCATCTTGTAGATTATACACCCTGCTGCCACTGTGGTCGGTGGTGGAGGGAGTGAATGTTTGAATGTATGTCTTCATACTATGGGTCACTTATATGAAAATGCCATCAATGGCACTCCATCCCCATCAATGTAAACTATCCTAGTAACAGAAAGCCAAATAAGCAAGTAGACATAACATTGACATGACCATGCTTCATCTGGACACCAAAATAATTATTTTCCTGATGCTTAGAGGAATATTTGGGTAGGAAAATCATATCGTATTTTAGCATTATAAATTATAGAGATTGAGTCAAATTAGCTGAACTTCATCATAAAAAAATGATTATATATCAATCTATTCCATAAAATCTGTTCTATTATATATGATTTTACTTATGTGAATGCAACATGTGCTGTTACATTGTGCATATATTATGTAAAAGTTGAGTGTAGGAGAAATTATAAACTATTTAATAATTGTATTAATTAATCTTTGCAGTCGCTGTAACAATAGCAGGATACTTAGTTCTTTGAGAATGATGAATGCTGTTTTGTCAGAAGCGGTCAGAGGCTGAACACAATAAAAAAAAGTCAGTGACAGCTTCGGGGCCTTGAAGCGGTGCTTTCCGTAACCAAGTCACCAGTCAACAGTCAGCCAGCAATCAGGTCCTAACTCAGCTCCCTGAGCAGCAATCGAAAGGAAAACACTGGAAAAAGTGGAGTCGTAACTACCCTCTTGTTTTTATTTCAATTCTAACCCGGGTGCAAATGGCAGAGATTGCACTGGAGTTAGCCAAACAAATCAATGATTTAATAAAGAATAACAGCTTTCCTGTGCTCCCCCATAACAGAGCCACCTGTGAAAAATCCTGAGAATCGGAGCCCTCTCGCCAGATCGTGAGAGGTGTTTAATTTTACTGAGAAATTGCAAGAGTTGGGATAACTGTGCCACTTAATGTCAGATAATCTGACAAGATACAATCTCTATTACAAGTACTTTTTTACATGCAATTTTGTGTTACAGTCTGTCGTAAAAAAATCACCTGTAAAGAGGAAGAAATTGTACACATGGGATCCAGGGAATCTGCCTGTTTGACGACATCAGCGCAGAAGTTTTATACCAGTGAGTGTAAAGGAAACAAAAGGTTATGTCACCAAATAGTGGGATGCAGGCTAGCAGGGGTGATTCCTAACGTCCAATAGGCATTAATAGGAAGTGCCAAGAAGAGACAGGGCACTTTCTCATAGGGAGAAAGGAAAGAAATATCAGACCCTGTCCTGGACAACTTACTCGTGTGTAAACAAGAAAATTAAATTGAAAGTGGCTGGGAGCCAGGGGTATCTGACTTCTATCTCATCAGGAATGGCCTGTGGCCTATAAAAAAACAAATATGCAAAAGCAGAGATACAGTTGCTCAAGTGAGTTAAATTCTTTTAATAAAATATGTTTTCATTCATTCATGGGATGTGAGCATCACTGGCAAGGCCAGCATTTATTGCTCATCCTGAATCGCCCTCAAGAAGGGGTTGTGAGCTACCTTCTTGAATACAACTGAGTGGCTTGCTAGGCCATTTCAGAGGGGCAGTTAAGAGTCAACCACATTGCTGTGGGTCTGGAGTCACAAACACGCTAGACAAGGTAAGGACGGCAGATTACGTTCCCCAAATGGAATTAGTGAGCCAGATGGGATTATACAACAATTTGGTAGTTTCATGGTCACCTTTACTGACAGCAGATTTTTAGAGTCATAGAGTCATACAGCACAGAAACAGGCCCTTCGGCCCATCGTGTCCATGCCCATCAAGCACCTAACTATTCCAATCCCATTTTCCAGCGTTTGGCCCATAGCCTTGTATGCTATGGCATTTCAAGTGCTCATCTAAATACTTGTTAAATGTTGTGAGGGTTCCTGCCTCTACCACCCCTTCAGGCAATGCGTTCCAAATTCCAACCACCCTCTGGGTGAAAACATTTTTCCTCAAATCCCCTCTAAACCTCCTGCCCCTTACTTTAAATCTATGCCCCCTGGTTATTGACCCCTCCGCTAAGGGAAAAAGTTTCTTCCTATCTAACCTATCAATGCCCATTAATCATGTCCCCCCTCAGCCTTCTCTGCTTGAAGGAAAACAACCCTAGCCTTTTCAGTCTCTCTTGATAGCTGAAATGCTCCAGCCCAGGCAAAATCCTGCTGAATCTCCTCTGCACCCTCTCCAGTGCAATCACATCCTTCCTATAGTGTGGTGCCCAGACTGTACACAGTACTCTAGCTGTGGCCTAAATAGCGTTTTACACAGATTCATCATAACCTCCCTGCTCTTATATTCTATACCTCGGCTGATAAAGGCAAGTATCCCTTATACCTTCCTAACCACCTTATCTACCTGTGCTGCTGCCTTCAGTAATTTATGGACAAGTACAGCAAGGTCCCTCTGACCTTCTGTACTTCCTAGGATATTAGCATCCATTGAATATTCCCATGCCTTGTTAGTCCTCCCAGAATGCATCACCTCACACTTCTCAGGATTAAATTCCATTTGCCACTGCTCCGCCCATCTATATCGTCCTGTAATCTAAGGCTTTCCTCCTCACTATTTACGACACCACCAATTTTCGTGTCATCTGCAAACTTATCATGCCTCCTATGTTCACATCTAAATCATTAATGTACACTACAAACAGCAAGGGACCCAGCACTGATCCCTGCGGTACACCACTGGTCACAGGCCTCCACTCGCAAAAACAACCCTCGACCATCACCCTCTGCCTCCTGCCACTAAGCCAATTTTGGATCCAATTTGCCAAATTGCCCTAGTTCCCATGGACTCTTACCTTCTTAACTAATCTCCCATGCAGTACCTTATCAAAAGCCTTACTGAAGCCCATGTAGACTACATCAACTGCTTTACCCTCATCTACACATCTAGTCACCTCCTTGAAAAATTCAATCAAGTTAGTTAGACATGATCTCCCTTGACAAAGCCATGCTGACTATCCCTGATTAATCCCTGCCTCTCTAAGTGGAGATTAATCCTGTTCTTCAGAACTTTTTCCAATATTTTCCCAACCACTGATGTTAGACTCGCTGGCCTGTAATTACCTGGATTATCCCTGCTACCCTTCTTGAATAATGGTACCAAATTCGCAGTCCTCCAATCCTCTGGTACTTCTCCCGTGGCCAGAGAGGATTTGAAAATTTGTGTCAGAGCCCCTGCTATCTCCTCCCTTGCCTCATATAACAGCCCGGGATACATCTCATCTGGGCCTGGGGATTTATCCAATTTTAAGTCTGCTTAAGTCGCCTTAAACAGGCTCCAGAAGCTGACTGAGCGTGTCTATCCTGAGGCACAGTGTGGCTTTCGAGCAAAGAGATCCACCATTGACATGCTGTTCTCCCTTCGCCAGCTACAGGAGAAATACCGTGAACAACAGATGCCCCTCTACGTTGCTTTCATTGATCTCACCAAAGCCTTTGACCTAGTCAGCAGACGCGGTCTCTTCAGACTACTAGAAAAGATTGGATGCCCACCAAAGCTACTAAGTATCATCACCTCATTCCATGACAATATGAAAGGCACATAGCAGCGCCTCATCAGACCCCTTTCCAATCCTGAGTGGCGTGAAACAGGGCTGTGTTCTCGCACCAACACTGTTTGGGATCTTCTCCCTGCTGCTCTCACATGTGTTCAAGTCTTCAGAAGAAGGAATTTTCCTCCACACAAGATCAGGTGGCAGGTTGTTCAACCTTGCCCATCTAAAAACGAAGACTAAAGTACGGAAAGTCCTCATCAGGGAACTCCTCTTTGCTGATGATGCTGCATTAACATCTCACACTGAAGAGTGTCTGCAGAGACTCATCATCAGGTTTGCGGCTGCCTGCAATGAATTTGGCCTAACCATCAGCCTCAAGAAAACGAACATCATGGGACAGGACATCAGAAATGCCCCATCCATCAATATCGGCGACCACGCTCTGGAAGTGGTTCAATTGTTCACCTACCTAGGCTCAACTATCACCAGTAACCTGTCTCTTGATGCAGAATTAAACAAGCGCATGGGAAAGGCTTCCTCTGCTATGTCCAGACTGGCCAAGAGAGTGTAGGAAAATGGCGCACTGACACAGAACACAAAAATCCAAGTGTATCAAGCCTGTGTCCTCAGTACCTTGCTCTACGGCAGCGAGGCCTGGACAACGTATGTAAGCCAAGAGCGTCGTCTCAACTTGTTCCATCTTCGTTGCCTCCGGAGAATCCTTAGCATCAGGTGGCAGGACTGTATCTCCAACACAGAAGTCCTCGAGGTGGTCAACATTCCCAGCATATACACCCTACTAAGCCAGCGGTGCTTGAGATGGCTTGGCCATGTGAGCCGCATGGAAGATGGCAGGATCCCCAAGGACACATTGTACAGCGAGCTCGTCACTGGTACCAGACCCACCGGCCGTCCATGTCTCCGCTTTAAAGACGTCTGCAAACGCGGCATGAAGTCCAGCGACATTGATCACAAGTCGTGGGAGTCAGTTGTCAGCGATCGCCAGAGCTGGCGGGCAACCATAAAGGCGGGGTTAAAGCGTGGCGAGTGGCAGAGACTTAGCAGTTGGCAGGAAAAAAGACAGAAGCGCAAGGGAAGAGCCAACTGTGTAACAGCCCCGACAACCAATTTTATCTGCAGCACCTGTGGAAGAGTCTGTCACTCTAGAATTGGCCTTTATAGCCACTCCAGGCGCTGCTCCACCATCCACTGACCACCTCCAGGCGCTTACCCATTGTCTCTCAAGACAAGGAGGCCAAAGAGAAGAATCATTCTTTCTTCAGCATTTAATTTGCACACTTGCATAAAGCCGTAACACACAGTCATTTTACTTCCCAACAGCATCTTGACTTTACAGTTATACAAATATTGTTGAACACTTTTGTAGCTGCTGTCCTCACTTTCCACCTTAGTTAAAGTTTCCACTGCTAACTTGGTGAAATTCCTTTGGTTTAAGTTCACCTAAAACTATGTTATTACATGTAATGCAGGAATGTAAACTGGAAGGGAAAACTGAATTTAATTCTGGATAAGATCATTTTGAGAAAAGAGGGCTTTAAAATACATTAGATGAGCCAAAAGTGTGAAGTTGCTTATGAATGTGTTATAACAAATGCGGTAAATGGAACATCACTGTCTATGAAATGTGTTGTGCAAATGAACAACAAAATGAAAACTTAATAGCAGATTTGTAAATGAATTGGAAGGTAGCATACTATCTTCGATAAAGAGGAAAAGAGTTACTGGGTCGCAGACACAAGAGTATGCTGTGGAGAGTTTCTTGTTGTGTTACATTCATCAAGACACATTCCTCCCCACATTGTGGTTCTAATAGTTAGGGTATTTAAAGATCAGTATGCCATTCATTTGCTTTCAACTCTTTGTTTAAAATGGATGTTTAAGATGTTCAAGGCTGCCATTTTGGGATGATTTAGGGCAGAACTTTATACTGCCCTTGGAGGCAGGCACGGAGGCGGGGAGGAGGCAAGCTAAATGGCAGGGGGCGCCATTCCTGATGTCCCCACCCAAGGGCCTCCTCCCACCTTCACTTCAATTTTGCTGGAGGCAGAGGAACCTGATGCCATGGGGAGAAACCGCTAGGTAAAGTCTGGTCGCCTCCCAATGGGGTCAGGGGGGCTATCCATCCTTTGAGGCAATTCAGGCCTCCCCGGCAGCGATCACCACCCCCACATGAAACCACCGCCCCCCCAACCTCACCACCACTCTGTCACCGGGGCCTGCCTGAATAGCCCCAGTGACCCTGACCCCACTCACCTTTCCTAAAGCCTCCTTCTTCTTTGGTGCTGCAGTGCCTCCTGCAGTACCAGCAGTGGCCACTGTTCCCAATGGTGCTGCCAGCCTTCCAATTGGCCAGCAGCTCTAGAGGCAGGAGCTCATCCCTTAAAGGGACGGCATCCCCAGCAGTGGGCATTTAATTGCTTGGCTTTCATCAAATGGCTCTGGGGGTCTCACCGAGGGCTGAGGCAGGTTCTCATCCCACCTTGCGGCCCGCCACCGGAACCCCCATCATGAGAATAAAATGCAGCCCTTAGTTTATGGATCAGGCTCTCTCTTCCCCATCCCATTTTGTTTTACAAACACTCATCTTTTGGCCAATAAAGCAACTTTGCTTTCCTTCACATTCTACCCTGATCAACAAGATGAACTTGCATTTATACAGCATCTTTAACATAGAAAAACATCCTAAGGCACTTCAAAGCCTCCAGGATCAACAGTGTCAACACACTGGCAAATAAATGTCGAGTCTCCTCAAAGTCAAAGGGATCAAAATCAGGATTCTACTAGCAGACAATCAAATATACTCATGTTCCAATTTAGGTCAGCGAGAAAAAAATTTGTATTGACATGAATTAATTTTGATGTGCAGTGACCTTAGCTTTGTAAGTAGTATGGCTTAGGTGTGAGTGTTGCTGAGCAAAGCAGCACAACATTTTTGTTGTGAGTAAAAAACAAGAACTTGCATTTACATCGCACCTTTAATGTAGTAAAACATCTTCATAGGAGTATTGTCAAATAAAATTTGTCAGCAAGCCACGTAAGTCATTAGGACAGGTCAAAGATGTAGCTTTTAAGGAGCATCTTAAAGGAGGAGAGAGAGGTAGAGAGGCAGTGAAGTTTAGGGAGGGAATTTCTGTAATTCACGCTGAGGTAGTTGAAGACATGGCTGCCAATGGTGGAGGAAAGAAAATCATGGAGATATCAGAGGGTTGCAGAGCTGGAACAGCAGTAGGGAGGGGCTTAGGCCATGGAGAGATTTGAAAACAAGGACGAGAATCTTAAAATTGAGACAGAGGCCAAGATTTTATGCTGGTGAGGGGGGGGGTTCGGGATGTCTGGGAAAAGCGACACTGAGAACCTCTTCTCCGGAAAGCCATCTGAATCTAATGCCAATCAGGCACGTAAGTGGACAGCGGCGGGCCTTCCACAGGATCAAGGACCCCCCATTGCTGGAAGTCCCACTCTTGGAGAGCTGCTGGCCAATCAGAGGTTGACAGCAGTTTCACTGAGCAGCGCCACTGCAGAAGCAGTGGCATCTGCCAGAGGAGCACTTACCGGAGGCCCAGGAGTGGCGCTGGACCTAGGCCAGAGTGGAAGGGGTTTCACGGGGCGGGGATTGTAGGGGAGTCACTAGCAAAGGCAAGGTGGTGGCTCTCCGTGGGCACCCCCTTTCCTGATGCCAGGTCCCTTGCTCAGGCACTCAGTGCCTTTTAACAAGGGACCCCCGCCCTCCCCCCGGTGCCAGAAAGCAGCATGCCGGGCTTTCCATGCGGCGACACCGCTGCCTGCTGCATGACTAATTGCGGCAGTGGCGGGTTGATGCCCTTAATTGGGGACTAATTGTTCAGTTAAGGGCCTCAATTGGCAGCGGGACGGAAAGACCGTTCACAGGTCTCCCCTACCCGGGCTAAATTTTGGCGAAAGTGGAATGGTGGCAGGAAACCCCCCCCTGCCACCATCCCACCCGATTTAATGCTTACCCCACCTCCAAACCCACTATAGGGGAGAGCATAAAACTCCCCCCCCCCCCCCCCCCCCACCACCCAGAATGTTTTAGCAACTTGATTGGAGAGATAACCAAATAAGCACTTGATCACACTAAGTGGCAAGTGATTAGGGTCTGGAATGCTCTCCTGAGAGTGTGGTGGAGGTAGATTCAATCGTGCCTTTCAAAAGGGAATTTACAATTATCTGAAGAGAAAAAATGTGCAGGGCTACAGAGAAAGGATTGGGGAGTGGGACTAGCTGAGTCATTCTTGCAGAGAGCTGGCACAGACAAGAAGGGCCAAATGACCTCCTTCTGTGCTGTAACTATTTGATGATTTGATGATGCTAGCACCATGCCACTTGGAGCTAGCAACTGCCACCCATGGAAAGCCATCATACAGGGTTTGAATAATGGAGATATGAGTAGAGGTTGAGTATTGTGGGATTTAGGTTGACTGCCTTTGGAGAAATTCTGTAGAATCTTCTGTCTTTTAAATAAGTTAGGTGCAATGCACAAACAGACTTTACATGGTCAAGCAAGCTCAATGAGCTTAATAGACTTTTCTACTCATACCAGTACGTACAAGGTAATGGCAGTGAGTTAGAAAACACTATGCAGCACCACAGACTGCCTCAAATTTAATGCCAGACATTTGTTAGAAAGAAAGGATGTCCCAAAGTGTTTTATTGCCAATTAAGTACTTTTGAAATGTAGGCCGGGATTTTGTGGCCCCCACCCATAAGGTGGGATCGGAGGCAGGGGGGCACGGGGTATCACGACGGGTGGAAGGGGGGACAGCGGGGAGCGGAGAACCAGCGATCTTCCTGGGGACAAGATAGGCCAACGACGGTCTTCCTGCCCAGAGGCCAATTGAGGCCCTTAAGTGGCCTATTAACAGCCAATTAGGGGCCACTTCCCACCGCCGCTGGGATCTTACCATCACACAGGGAGGACACCTTGTTAAACCACACCTAGTGGCACTGCCAATATTGTTCAGCTGCCAGCCCTCTGATTGGTCAGCTGCTCTTACAGGCGGGATCCCCATCCCTTTAAAGTTTTTAAAGGGACAGGGTCCTGCCTCCTAAAACTTTGAATCAGAAAGACCAGAGAATCGCTCGGCGGGGGGTGGGCACGAAAAGGCAGAGGTGGAGCTCCCCTTGCCTTTTCGGCCCGGCGCCAGGAACCCCACCTCCAGCACAAAATCCAGCCCATAGTCACTGTTGTAATGTAGCAAAAACAGCTCAATTGTGCGAAGCAACAAAGTGATAATGACCAGATAATCTGTTTCGGTGATGTGGGTTAAGAGATAAATATTTGGCCAGAAAACCAGAGAGAACTCCCCTGTTCTTCTTTGAAATCGTGCCATGGGACCTCTTATCTCTACCTGAGAGGGAGGAGGGGAACTTGGTTTAACGTTTCATCTGAAAGACAACACCTCCACCAACACAGGACTCTCTTAGTACTGCATTGGAGTGTCAGCCTTATTTTGTGCTCAATTGAGACTTGAACCTTCTGACTTAGAAGGGAGAGTGCGATCACTGAGCCACTGCTGACAACTGAAAGAAAAAAACTTCAAAAACTGATACCCTGAAATAAATACAGACATTGCTGGTAATGCATAGCAGGTCTATCTGAAAGAGAACAATTGCTGAACCTCGTAACTGTGAATCCTGAAATGTTGGTGAATCTTTTTCAGATGCTTATTCGCCTGTGATCCATTTCTAGTTCCCTTTTTGATATCACTTGCTGCAACAACAGCTGATCAAGCATCTGCAATATTAATCTCTTGCTAACGAGTTGCAATGTCCTCTCTACTTTCCTTGTATGCAACAGTACATTATCTAAATGGTGACTATTTCCTTTCAGATAAGCATGCTTTATAGCTCTACTGTTCTGGAGAGATTAACAGCAGCTGTGCATGTACATTGAGGGGCTGTTTCTAAAATCCTGGTGATCAATCTCATAAGTGCTTCCTTTCAAGGTTCAAGCTAGCTACAACTAAGCATCGCTGGCTGCTAAAACTATTCTGCGGCATCTGAAATGAGTGCTTCTGAATCACAACGTCAACTACTTCTTAACACAAGTTACCTGGAGGACTGAGAAGGTTATCAAATTGTAATATTACAAGGTCTTTAAAATAGAAGACACTAGCTTGCAATTTTTGCTTAGCAAGAGGTTTAATTTTAAAGTACAATAATTAGAAGTGAAAGATATTGGGGAATTCAATCAGTTAAAATACCAGTAGAACAGAAAGGACTTTCAACGATCTTAGCTCATCCATCTGGAAAGAACCTACAATTTCCCCTCTCCACCAAATCTCCCCATCATAAAATCCAACTGTTTCTTAAACAATTCAGTGGTGCAGTGGTTTGCACCACAGCCTCACAGCTCCAGCGACCCGGGTTCAGTTCTGGGTACTGCTGTGCGGAGTTTGCAAGTTCTCCCTGCGTCTGCGTGGGTTTCCGCCGGGTGCTCCGGTTTCCTCCCACAGCCAAAGGACTTGCAGGTTGATAGGTAAATTGGCCATTGTAAATTGCCCCTAGTGTAGGTAGGTGGTAGGAGGATGGTGGGGATGTGGTAGAGAATATGGGGTTAGTATAAATGGGTGGTTGTTGGTCGGCACAGACTCGGTGGGCCGAAGGGCCTGTTTCAGTGCTGTATCTCTAAATTTAAAAAATAAAAAAAAATAAAATTCAGGGATTTCATCTCCACTCAAAAATATATTCCATGTTCATCACTTTGTGTGAAAAAATTCCTACCATCAGTTCTAAATTTACCTTTTGCCAGTTTAAACCAATCCCTTCCAATTTGTTCTACTGTCATGGTTCAGTCTGAAGCAGCACTAAAGGAGGCACTTGCAGTTACATCAAACTTTATCACATCCTGCAGTTATTCCAAAGCACTAAAAACCAATACAATCTTTTTTTCGAGGGAAACACAGCAAGCATTTTGTGTAAACTAAGGTCACACGATTAACCATTAAATGAATGGCTAGATAATTTGTTTTTGTGGTGGTTGAGGAAGAAATGTTGACCAGGATACTGGGAGAACACTTCAAATAGAGCCATGGAGTCTTTTACATCCACCTGAGTAGACAGACAAGGCTTTGGTTCAATATCCCTCCTCCAACAATGCTGCACTCCCTCAATACTCCGCTGAAATGGCACCATGGATTTTGTGCTCAAGTCCCAGGTCATTGAGTCATAGAATCACAGAGTCATTTATAGCATAGGAGGAGGCCATTTGGCCCATCGAGTTCATGTCGGCTCTCCATGGAACAATCCACTCAGTCCCACTCCCCCACTCGATCCCTGTAGCCCTGCCAGTTTATTTCCGTCAAGTGCCCATCCAATTTCCTTTTGAAATCATTGATCATCTCCGCTTCCACCACCCTCGTGGACAGTGAGTTCCAGGTCAGTACCACTCACTGCATAAAAAAGTTCTTCCTCACATTCCCCGGCATCTTTTGCCCAAAACCTTCAATCAGTGTCCCCCAATCCTTGTTTCATCACTTAATGGAAACAGTTTTTCCTTCTCTAACTTATCTAAGCTTGTCATAATCTTGTATATGTCTATCAAATCTCCCCTCAATCTCCTTTTCTCCAGGTAGAACATCAGCTTTTCCAACCTAACCTTGTAACTAAAATCCCCCAACCCTGGACCATTCTGGTAAATCTCCTCTGCACACTCACAAGGGCCCTCGCATCTTTCCTAAAGTGTGGTGACCAGAACTGGACACAATACTCAAGTTGAGGCTAACCAGAGCTTTATAAAGGTTCAGCATAACTTCCCTGCTTTTCTACAAACGACAACAAAATGTTACTCTGTACCAAAATGTTATAATCTCCCAAATTTGAAAAGGGAACCTCAACAACAGAATATCTTTAATAAGGCCAAACAGTTGCATAGAATTATGATCAACGTTGTTTTGTTTTATTCTGCCTATTTCAGTAATCGCACCAAGCTGGAAAATCCATCATTTAAATCTTTATCACTTAGAAAAAATCAAAAGCATCAACAGAAAGTGGCAGAAAAATCGGAGGAGTGCCAAAACTTGAGGCCTTTACTTTTTAAACTGGTTAATTTTTTTTAAACTGTACTATGAGGTACTATGTTGGCACAGTGTGAGGTATTATGTTAGCACGGAATGTGGGAGCTGCAACATGCATCATTGCCAGTAGTAGCTACATAAAATTACATAGAATATGCAGTACAGAAATAGGCCATTCAGCCCAACCAGTCCATGCTGGTGTTTATACTCCACTTGAGCCTTCTCCCATCTTCCCTTATCTAACTCAATCAGCATAACCCTCTATTCCCTTCTTCCTCATATCCTCATCCAGCTGCCTCTTAAATGCATCTATATTATTCGCCTCAACTACTCCATGTGGTAGCAAGTCCCACATTCTCACCACTCTTTGGGTAAAGAAGTTTCTTCTGAATTTCCTATTTTATTTCTTGGTGACTCTGTTATATTGATATCCTCTAGTTTTGCTCTTCCCCATAAGTGGAAGCACTCTCTCTCTGTCTAATCTATCAGAGTCTTTCATAATTTTAAAGACTTCTATCAGGTTATCCATCAGCTTTCTCTTTTCAAGAGAAAAGACACCCAGCCTGCTTTTCCTTTCCTGATAGGTATAATCTCACAGTTCTGATGTCAACTTGGTAAATGCCTCTTTATGCTTTTTGCTTTTTATATGGTGACCAGAACTGTGCACAGTACTCTAAATGTGGATTGACCAAGCTGACGCACAACTGTCTAAGCATGAAAAAAAAGTTTTTAAAAGCATGTTTTCATTTTGCCCCTCCTAATTGCCCAGTTCCTTATTTTAACTTTAGGATCACAATAATGAGGTTTATATTCATTAATTAGTGTCAACCAATCGATATAATTAAAATTGCGAGCTTAATTTTTAATATGTGAAAGACTAAGGATTCATTACAGCCTTAACTGCAATTATCAAAAGAACATAACAAAGAGCAGGAGTCCCTTGTGCCTGCTCCACCATTCAATAAGATCATGACTGATCTCCTTCCTCAGCTCCACCTTCCCACACTATCCCCATATCCCTTGATTCTCTTAGTATCCAAAAATCTATTAATCTCTGACTGGAACACACTCAACGACTAAGCATCCACAGCTCCCTGGAGTACAGAATTCCAAAGATTCACAACCCTCTGACTGAAGAGATTTCTCCTCATCTCAGTCCCAAGTAGAATAAAAGGGACAGTAGCAGCATGGATACAAAACTGGCTGAGTGACAGGAAACAGAATGTAGCTGCTAATGGTTATTTTTCAGAATGGAGGGGTTGGTGTTAGGACCACTGCTTTTCTTGATGTATATATTAATGACTTAGACTTGGATATACAGGGCAGCATTTCAAAATTTGCAGATGACCCAGAACCTGGAAGCATTGTGAACTGTGAGGAGGATAGTGATAAACTTCAAGAGGAAATGGACAGGATGGTAGAATGGGTGGCCAAGTGGCAGATGAAATTTAATGCAGAGAAGTGTGAAGAGATTCATTTTGGTAGGAAGAACAAGGAGAAGCAATATAAAATTAAGGGTATTGTTCTAAAGGGGGTGCAGGAACAGAGGGACCTGAGGGTATATGTGCACAAATCGGTGGAAGTGACAAGGCAGGTTGAGAAAGTGGTTAATAAGGATGCGGGATCTTGGGCTTTATAAATAGGGGCATAGAGTACAAAAGCAAGGAAGTTATGATAAACCTGTATAAAACACTGGTTTAGCCTCAGCTGGAGTATTGTGTCCAGTTCTGGGCACCACACTTCAGGAAGAATGTGAAGGCATTAGAGAGGGTATGGAAAAGATTCATGAGAATAGTTCTAGAAATGAAGATCAATTATATGGATAGACTGAAGAAGCTGGGGCTGTTCTCCTTGGAGAAGAGAAGATTAAGAGGACATTTGATAGAGGTGTTCAAAATCATGAGGGGTCTGGACAGAGTAGATAAGGAGAAACTCTTCCCATTGGCTGAAGGATCCAGAACCACAGGATACTGATTTTAAGGTGGTTGGCAAAAGAAGCAACATGAGGAAAAACTTCTTTTATGCAGCGAGTGATTAGAATCTGGAATGCACTACCTGAGAGTGTGGTGGAGGCAGATTCAATCGAGGCCTTCAAAAGAGAATTGGATAATTATCTGAAGAGAAAAAATTTGCAGAGCTACAAGGAAAAGGCAGGGAGAGTGGGACTAGGTGAGCAGCACTTGCAAAGAGCCGGCATGGATGAAATGGGCCAAATGGCCTCCTTCTGTGTTGTAACCATTCTATGATTCTGTAACAGCCAATAAAATTGACTTAATTCTCTGCATCCTAAGTTAAAATTTGTTTTAAAGGTGACTTTGACAAAATGATAATAAAATAAAAGTTAAAACTTAGTAATTCGGAGTTAGATATACCTTAATTTTGATTTTTTTCTTATTTTTTCTTTATTATATATGTAAATGATGAATCCTACCAAAGACACTTGGCAATTTGCCATGTATTTTGCCATGGTTCAGAAATGCGGAATTTTTATCTTGCGATTCCCAATAGTTTTTATTTTTTTGAAAAAGGTTCTTCAGGTTAAAAAAGTTGCCCACCACTTGCGTGGGGCAAAGCTTTCCTCCACTCACTATGTGCATTGGCATTATAAACAATTCTGTGAAGAGTTTATGGTTTTGCTGCCAGTAGGGAACAGAAAAAATCCTCTCCCATATCTGCAAAGTGATTTGAAGTAACAAATAACTATAGAGGGGAGAAGATGGGCCAGCAATTCAAACTCAGGTTTAAATAGCATAATAGTCTGCATGAACTAGATTTTAGTGGTTTAGGATGCCACTGTAATCTCTGACTGAACTGCAGCGTATACGAATATTCTTTCCCTATCCATGACACTGTACATTATAGGCAGAAACCGCAAGACGCAGAATTTCATTAGATACAAGCATGGAACCCAACATTGGACGCAGTAATACCTCTCTTTGCTACCGCCCGTTGAGAGGATCTGTAGCTGGAATCTTCCAGACTGAAAAAAAACATTCAGGTGTCGGGACCTTTTCCAAACCCACTCGTTTCAGCAGTACGCATCTGTAAAATCTTATGAGAAGCGGCCAATTAGCAGGCTATCACTTCATTCACCCTCAGGATGGATGCAGGAGATGGGAGGTTGACAGAGTGCGGCCCAATATTAGGGCGCCCAGCAGCCTTCACTGTCTCACCAGTGAGAGCGCTGCTGAGGGGGAAACGGCAGGAGCGCAATGGAAGCACCATCTTTATCAGGGGAGCAATTGCCACCAGTCCCAGCACGATAGGAGACATCAGTTTCCAGGTGATCCTGATGTAATGGCAGCTTCTGACCCGGGAAGACATCACCCTTGCCATTTTTTGCAGGTACACAGTTAAAAGCCTTCAAATCGTTTGCAGCTTCAACCTCCCGCTGTGCAGCTGCCTCCTTAGGATGCTGACACGGTGGGAGGGGGCAGGGGGGTGAGTGCCATGTGACGCTGGCAAAATTGCTTTGTGCTGGGAAAAGGCCTTAAGTACCTTAATTGGGTTCTCACCGCAGATGAGCAGATTGCCAGCCTGACCCTGGGGAAAGTAAAAGGAGGCGGGAACACACTGGGAAGCCGCCCCCCCCCCCACCTCCAAGGGGTTGGGAAAACTTTCCCCTGTGTTAGTAGAACCAGTTAGAAAAAGCATTTCAAACAGTTTTGCTGCTTAATAAAGTTTACAGAAACATAGGAACATAGAATCAGAGGTAGACAACTCAGCACCTCAGACCTATTCCACCATTCAATTAGATCATGACTGATATATGGCTATAATTTTAAAAGCACAGAATGGTTACAGCACAGAAGGAGGCCATTCAGCCCCTTGTGTCCGTGACAGCTCCCTGCAACAGCAACTCAGCTACTCCCACTCCCCTGCCTTTCCCCCAGAGTCCTACAAATCTTTTCTCTTCAGATAATTATCCAATTCCTTTTTGAAGGCCACGATTGAACCTGCCTCAACTCTATTTACCCACCTTTGCTCCATATTACTTGATACCCTCAACTAATCCAGCATCCTGAGGGCTTTGGGGAGAAAGTTCCAGATTTCCAACAAAGTTTGTGTGAAAAAGAGCTTCCTGAATTCTCTCCTAAATTTAAGTTTATATCCCTCTTGTTCTAGATTCACTGGCTCCCCAGATCAGCTCAAATTTAGTTCTCATTTTTGTGTTTTAATCCTGCCGTAGTTTTGCCCTCCCTATCTCTGTAACTTCCTCCAGCTCTACAACCCTCTGAGGTATCCCTCTAATTGTGGCCTCTTGAGCATCCCCGATTTTAATTGCTCTACCACTGGTGGCCGTGCCTTTAGCTGCCTAGACCTTAGGCTCTGAAATTCCCTCCCTAGACCCCTCTACCTCTCCATCTCTCTCTCCTCCTTTAAGGTGCTTCTTAAAACCTGCATCCCCGACCAAGTTTTTGATCACCATAGAAACGTTATGGCACAGAAGGAGGCCATTCAGCCCACCTGCGCCAGCTGAAAAAACTAGCCGCCCAATCTAATCCCACCTTTCAGCACCTGGTCCAAAGCTTTGCCAGTTACAGCACTTCAGGTGCATGTCCAGGTATCTTTTAAATGAGTTGAGGGTTTTTGCCTCCATCACCAATTCGGGTAGTGAATTCCAGACACCCACCACCCTCTGGGCGAAAAGGTTTTTCCTCATGTCCCCTCTAATCCCTCTACCAATCACCTTAAATCTGTGCCCCCTGGTAATTGACCTCTCCGCTAGGGGAAACAGGTCCTTCCTGTCTACTCTATCTAGGCCCCTCATAATGTTGTACACCTCAATTAAGGCACCTCACAGCCTCCTCTGTTCTAAGGAAAACAACCCTAGCCGATCCAATCTTTCCTCAAAGTTGGAACTTTCAAGTCCTGGTAACATTCTTGAAAATCTCCTCTGTACTCTCTACAGAGCAATTATGTCCTTCCTGTAATGTGGTGCCCAGAACTGTATGCAATACTCCAGCTGTCCACATGTCCTAGCATCTATTTTGGCTCAGTGTCAGTTTTCTTTTGCTTCTGTGAAGCACCTTGGGACCTTTAACTAAGTTCAAGGTGCTATTTAAATGCAAGTTGTTGCTCAATTCCAGGATCAGAGGAAATAGTTGCTCTGTATCTACTCTGTTGAATCCCTTAATCATTTTACATACGTTGATCAGATCACTTTTTAACCTTCTAAATTCAAAGGAACAGAAGCCAAGTTTATGCAATCTAGACACATAATTTAACCCTTTCAGCCCTGGAACCATTCTGGTGAATTTGTGCTGTACCCTTCAAAGCCAATATATCTTTCTTGCAGTTCAATACCCAAAACTGAATACAATACCCAGATAGGGTCTGAGCAAGCCAATTTCAAACTGGAGGTGCTATTCTGCCTAAGTGCCTGACCACACATTTCCCTACAGGGACTGTAATTTTCCATTAATATTTGTCCCCTTCAGTCTGGTTATAGATACTGGAAACCTAAAATCAGTCAAAAACAACATCTTGTATTTATATAGCACCTTTAATGTAGTAAAATGTCCCAAGGTGCTTCTCAGGAGCATTATAAAACAAAAATTGGATACCGAGCCACATAAGACGATGTTAGGGTAGATGACCAAAGGATTGGTCAAAGATGTAGGTTTTAAGGAGCCGCTTATAGGTTGAAAAAAGGGGAAGAGAGGTGGAGAGGTTTAGGGAGGGAATTCCAGAACTGAAGGCCTAGGCAGCTAAAGGCACAGTCACCAATGGTGAAGCAATTAAAATCGGAGATGCTCAAGAGGCCAGAATTTGATGAGCGCAGATATCTCGGAGGATTGCAGGGCTGCAGGAGGTTACAGAAATAGGGAGGGGTGAGACCATGGAGGGATTTGAAATCAAGGATGAAAATTTTTTAAATAAAGGCACTGCTTAACCGGAAGTTAATGTAGGTCAGTGAGCACAGGAGTGATGGGTGAATGGCACTAGGCATGATTTAGGACATGGGCAGCAAAATTTTGGATGACCTCAAATTTATGGAGTAGAACATGGGAGGTCGGCCAGGAATGTGTTGGAATAGTCAAGTCTAGAGGCAACAAAGGCATGGATGCCAGTTTCAGCAGCAGATGAGCTATGGCGGAACAGAATCAGGTGATTGACGTAAGTGGAAATAAGCAGTCTTAGTGATAGTGCAAATATGTGGTCACAGCTCAACTCAAGCTATGAACAGTCTGGTTGAGCCTCAGACAGTTGCCAGGGAGAGGATGGAGATGGTCAGTGGATAGGGAACTTAGTTTGCATTGGGGACTGAAGATAATGGCCAAATATTTAGTTAAAGGAAACTAATCTAGTACTGAATGTCAGACAAGCATTTTAACAATTTAAAGAGAGTGGAGGGGTCAAGAAAGGTGGTGATAAAGGTAGAACTGGGTGTTTTCAACATACACGTGACACTGTCCTTTTGGATGATGTCACCAAGAAGCAATATGTAGATAAATAGGAGGGGGCCAAGGATAGATTCTTCTGGGACACCAGAGGTAACAGTGCAGGAGTGGGCAGAGAAGCCATTGTTGGCGATTCTCCGTCGATAACTGGATGTTTAGCAATGAAACTAGGCGAATGCAGCTCACCCAATGGAAAACAGTGGAGAGACATTGGAGGAGGATGGTCTGGTCAACCAGGTCAAAGACTGTAGCAAGGTCAAAAAGGACAAGGAAGGATAGTTTACCTTTGTTACAGTCACACAGAATGTCATTAGTGACTTTGATAAGAGTTGTTTTGGTAGTGTGGAAGGGACGGAAACCTGATGGTAGGGATTCAAACATGGAATTCTGGGAAAGATGGGCATGGACTTGGGAGGTAACTTTGGAGAAGAAATGTAGGTTGGAGATGGGGCAGTGATTTGCAATCACTCTGCATTGCTATGTGGATCAGATTGAGACAAGAGTTGAAAAAAAAAAATTATAATAGACAATTTAAGAAAGAAAAGCATTGTCACTGAATCTTTTTATTATTAGTTAATGCTTCTTCATGATACAGCTGAGCTTCTAACTCTCACTAACTGTAACCACCTTTGCAATTTCCTCGGAGGCTGCACCAATTCTCTTAAGAAAATAACTTTTATTTCTGTCCCTTGTCGCTTCTAAACGTGAATTTAATAAAAGAGCAAGATGTTACAAACAATCCAGATGTTTCCCATCAAGGGATGTAATATTACCTTTTCCATTCCCAGTTTTCTTGACAATTCTGCTTGCGGACAATTGTCCCTGTTTTTCAAGATTGCCAGCTGAAACAAAAAAGATGCACAAAACGGTTAACGCGTTTGCTGTCCTCTATTATACACAGAATGTGTGCCAGCCACTGGCAACTGTGCACTGCAGAGGAGAAAAAACTCAATGTGCCGGTTATGACTACTCACATTCATTGGCTGCTTAGCCATCCGCACAAACATGAACATGATCTGAACACCGTTGATGTCTTAACACAGCCATGATAATTGTCTACTGGATACATGAGAAGGAGCAGTGGAAGACCTGGGCTTATTGCAGAAGTCAATAAGACCTATACATCCTGGGCAACTCATTTACAAATGTCAGAGAAGGTCTTTACCAGTGCTTATTCAGTTCATTTCTGTTTGTTCGACGGATATGGGGATAAATTTTGTTTTAAAATAAAGAAACTCATTAAAATTTCATTTTTATGAAATGTAAGGAGTGCATAATAATATACAGCAGGAACCAATTCATCAGGACGCCTCATGGAAACCAATTTGTCTCAATTAATCTGTTCTTACAAGTAACATAAGTCACAATTAACTGTTCATCTTAGTGTGGAATGGATATTAAGTATTTTTCATGCGAAAATTATAAAAACAATTTAGGTATATGACTCCATGAAAGGGCACAAAGAATGAGATAAAATATATAGATTGGAACAAGCTAGATAGAAAATATAGATTGGAACAACTAAATTTGCTCTTGGACACATGAAACATAAAGAAAACATGTTCTGGTCACTTTGTAGAGCAGTCAGTGATTTTGATGTCACTGCTGTACAACTGTTTGAATGTGGCTGGATCCAATGTTTGAAGAAGTAACTAGAGAGAGGGGTATTGTAGCTGTGCCTTTGATGTTCAATGGCATTACGATCGCTGAATCCTCCACTATCAACATCCTTGAGGTTACCATTGAGCAGAAATTGAACTGGACGAACCGCATAAATGCTGCGGCTACAAGAGCAGGTCAGACACTAGGACTTCTGTGGCGAGTAACTCACCTCCTGTCTCCCCGATGACTGTCCACCATCTACAAGGCACAAGTCAGGAGTGTGATGGAATACTCTCCACTTGCCTGGATGGGTACAGCTCCAACAACAGTCAAGAAGCTCGACACCATCCAGGACAAAGCAGCCCGCTTGATTGGCACTCCATCCACCCTCAACATTCACTCCCTCCACCACCAATGCACAGTGGCAGTAGTGTGTCCCACATACAAGATGCACTGCAGCGATGCATCAAGGCTCCTTCGACAGCAAGTTCCAAACCCGCGACCTCTACCACCTAGAAGGACAAGGGCAGCAGATGCATGGGAACACCACCATCTGCAAGCTCCCCTCCAATCAACACACCATACTGACTTGGAACTATATCACCATTCCCTCACTGTCGCTGGGTGAAATTCCTGGAACTCCCTTCCTAATTCCATAATTTCCATAATTCTGTAAGTTTTAAGGTACTTGTGGATAAGGATAAGAGTAGTCCTCGGGTGAAGATGCTAAATTGGGGGAAGGCTAATTATAACAATATTAGGCAGGAACTGAAGAATTTAGATTGGGGGCGGCTGTTTGAGGGTAAATCAACATCTGACATGTGGGAGTCTTTCAAACGTCAGTTGATTAGAATCCAGGACCAGCATGTTCCCGTGAGGAAGAAGGATAAGTTTGGCAAGTTTCGGGAACCTTGGATAACGAGGGATATTGTGAACCTAGTCAAAAAGAAAAAGGAAGCATTCGTAAGGGCTGGAAGGCTGGGAACAGACGAAGCCCTTGAGGAATATGAAGTAAGTAGGAAGGATCTTAAGCAAGGAATCAGTAGGGCTAAAAGGGATCATGAATAGTCATTGGCAAACAGGATTAAGGAGAATCCCAAGGCTTTTTATACGCATATAAAGAGCAAGAAGTTAACCAGGGAAAGGGTTGGCCCACTCAAGGACAGAGGAGGGAATCTACGTGTGGAGCCAGAGGAAATGGACAAGGTACTAAATGAGTACTTTGCATCAGTATTCACCAAAGAGAAGGACTTGGTGGATGATGAATCTAGGGAAGGGAGTGTAGATAGTCTGAGTCATGTCGTTATCAAAAAGGAGGTGGTGTTGGGCATCTTGCAAAGCATTAAGATAGATAAGTCCCCAGGGCCTGATGGGATCTACCCCAGAATAGTGAGGGAGGCAAGGAAAGAAATTGCTGGGGCCTTGACAGAAATCTTTGCATCCTCATTGGCTACAGGTGAGGTCCCAGAGGACTGGAGAATAGCCAATGTTGTTCCTTTGTTTAAAAAGGGTAGCAAGGATAATCCAGGAAATTATAGGCCGGTGAGCCTTACGTCAGTGGTAGGGAAATTATTAGAGAGGATTCTTCGGGACAGGACTTACTCCCATTAGGAAACAAATGAACTTATTAGCAAGAGGCAGCATGGTTTTGTGAAGGGGAGGTCGTGTCTCACTAACTTGATTGAGTTTTTTGAGGAAGTGACGAAGATGATTGATGAAGGAAGGGCAGTGGATGTTGTCTATATGGACTTCAGTAAAGCCTTTGACAAGGTCCCTCATGGCAGACTGGTACAAAAGGTAAAGTCACATGGGATCAGAGGGGAGCTGGCAAGATGGATACAGAACTGGTTCGGTCATAGAAGACAGAGGATAGCAGTGTAACGGTGCTTTTCTGAATAGAGGGATGTGACTAGTGGTGTTCCGCAGGGATCAGTGCTGGGACTTTTGCTGCTTGCAGTATATATAAATGATTTGGAGGAAAATGTAGCTGGTCTGATTAGTAAGTTTGCGGACGACACAAAGGTTGGTGGAGTTGCGGGTAGTGATGAGGATTGTCAGAGGATACAGCAGGATATAGATCGGTTGGAGACTTGGGCGGAGAAATGGCAGATGGAGTTTAATCCGGACAAATGTGAGGTCATGCATTTTGGAAGATCTAATACAGGTGGGAAGTATACAGTAAATGGCAGAACCCTTAGGAGTATTGAAAAGCAGAGAGATCTGGGCGTACAGGTCCACAGGTCACTGAAAGTGGCAACACATGTGGATAAGGTAGTCAAGAAGGCACATGGCATGCTTGCCATCATTGGTCGGGGCGTAGAGTATAAAAATTGGCAAGTCATGCTGCAGCTGTACAGAACTTTAGTTAGGCCACACTTGGAATATTGTGTGCAATTCTGGTCGCCACACTACCAGAAGGACATGGAGGCTTTGGACAGGGTACAGGAGGTTTACCAGGATGTTGCCTGGTCTGGAGGGCATTGGCTATGAGGAGAGGCTGGATAAACTCGGATTGCTTTCACCAGAACGACGGAGGTGGAGGGGCGACATGATAGAGGTTTACAAAGTTATGAGTGGCATGGACAGAGTGGATAGTCAGAAGCTTTTTCCCAGGGTGGAAGAGTCAGTTTCTAGGGGACTTAGGTTTAAGGTGCGAGGGGCAAAGTTTAGAGGGGATGTGCGAGGCAAGTTCTTTACACAGAGGGTGGTGAGTGCCTGGAACTTGCTGCTGGGGGAGGTGGTGGAAGCAGGTACGATAGCGACGTTTCAGAGGCATCTTGACAAATACATGAATAGGAAGGGAAAAGAGGGATACGGTCCCCGGAAGTGCAGATGGTTTTAGTTTAGACAGGCATCAAGATCGGCACAGGCTTGGAGGGCCAAATGGCCTGTTCCTGTGCTGTACTGTTCTTTGTTCTAACAATACTGTTGGTGTACCTGCATCCCAAGGACTGCAGCAGTTCAAGAAGGCAGGTCACCACCACCTTCTCAAAGACAATTTGAGATGGGCAATAAATGCTGGTGATGTAGTAAATAGTGTAGGTGGGAGCAGAAAGTTCCAAAGAGACATCGATAGATTAAGTGAATGGACAAAACTATGACAGATAGAGTTCAATATGTGGAAAGTGGACCTAAGAAAGATAGACCAGAGGATTTTATAAATGGTGAAAAGCTAGGAACTGTGGATGAGCAGAGCAATTTATGGGTCTAAGTACAGAAATTACTAAAAGCTAGTGAACAGATACAAAAAGTAATTAAAAAGGCTAATGGAAAGTTGCCCTTTATCTCAAGAGGGCTGGAATACAAAGGGATGGAAGATATGTTACAGCTGGACAGAGCTCTGGTTAGAGAATGCAACTACCAATCAAAATTAGAATGCATCGTACCTATCGGATGGCAGATTAAGTGCGAATAGATAGATTTCATATATGTGCATCGGATATGTTCTGTTAAAAGGTGTGGAGTTTCAATGAAACTAAAATGGCCCAATGTTTGTTGCAGTATAAACTTCCCCAGTGTAGTGGCAACATAATTTAATGCACCTCAATACCAATTTCAGTATAACAAGGGCACTCGCACTCTGAATAAATCAACCTGCTTGTACATCCCTGCTGGCTGTCTGCTAAGTGATGCTATGATGTGTCTACCTGTCAGAAACACCAGGTGCTCCTCAGGGAACAAAAGAAATTGCACTTTTGACAAATTATTTATTTGCACTTGCTTTCAATATCCTCGGCTAATGATAAAGTAAAATCAGGAGATGTGAAAACTTGAGCCTTGTACTCCTAATATTCACACGATTGCTTAGGGCACAGTTAAGTAGAACAATCAATGCAGTTGAACATACTCAGTTCAATCCTCAGTAAATTATCTCCAAGATAAAAGTTATTATAAATTCAAAATTCATTATGAAGGCCCATCACTGCTTTCACATTGCAACTAGGGATTCGCAATAAGTGTCGGTCTGACTTATTAGGTAAATCAAACCTGTGTGTTGTATAATGAAAACATTTCCACACTCTATAGTTTTTATTAAAAACCCAAGCTTGGCATCACCTAATCATAACTGCCCAATTTACCTTGCCTTCTTTCCTAATTTTTCAACCTTTTGTTATTCCGTCATGGAATGTGGGCATCACTGGCATGGTCAGCATTTATTGCCCATTCCTATGTGCCCATGAAGTGCTGCAGTTCATGTGGGGTAGATGCACTCAGAGTGCTGTTAGCTAGGAGTCCCAAGATATGACCTAGTAATGATGAAGGAACACGATGTAGTTCCAAGTCAGGATGGTGTGTGATTTAGAGGGGAACTTGAAGGTGATGGTGTTCCCATGCACCTCCTGCCCTTGTCCTTCTAGGTGGTAGAGGTCATGGGTTTGGAAGGTGCTGTCAAAGGAACCTTAGTGAGTTGCTGCAATGCATCTTGCAGATGGCACACACTGCTACCGCTCTGTGTCAGTGGTGGAGGGAGTGAATGTTGAAGGTGGTGGATGGGGTGCCAATCAAGCGGGCTGCTTTGTCCTGAATGGTGTCGAGATTCTTGAATGTTGTTAGAGCTGCATTCATCCAGGCAAATGAAGACTATTCCATCATACTCCTGACTTTGCCTTGTAGGTGGTGGACAGGCTTTGGGGAGTTAGGTGGTGAGTTATTGGCCACAGAGCTCCCAGCCTCTGAACTGCTCTTGTAGCCATAGTATTTATGTGGCTGGTCCAGTTAAGTTTCTGGTCAAGGCCCTTCACATCATTTTCTCAATCAAAGCAAAAATAATTCTGGAACAAGAAGTGAGCTTCGTGGGAGCTGCTGATTATTCTTGACCCATGTGATATAAAACATACAGTCCTTGAAATTATTAAATCCTTTGGATACTGCAATTTTAACTGAGTCTTTTATTTATTTCAAGCATATTACTGTCCCTGTTAAATTAATGGAGTGAGGAATTTCAGACATTCATTTTCTAATATCCCACAGAATAATGTTAGGACCACAGATTTTTAAAATAATAAGAAAAGGTGATTGAGCTTATCTACTGTATTGGCTGTTTTCTCCTGCATCCTGTCTCAAGGCCTCACCACTGCCATCCAACCCCTTGTTGAACTCAGACTCTATCCATTCCTTTTCTTGAATGGTGACTAACGGGTGAGTGATTCTTTCCGTCATTCAAATATGCTCAGAAACCTTTGCTGCTTCCACTACATTTTATACATTACATTATTCAAGCAACACATCCCATTACAAAGCGCAAGTGTAAAAATGCTAGTAGCTTATTGCAGGATGTCATTCTGTGGTAAATATTTTGTCCTCATTGTGTTTAGCTCAAGGCTTAATTTATTTATACTTTTCTCCAAGTCCACATACATTGATGAGGGTTCATTTGGAATATTGTTTAGACATGATGCTTCTTTTTTTTTTAAAAAAAGACATTGATGTACTGGGGACAGTTTGTAGAAAAGTGACAACTATGATTCTGGGACTTAAAGTTATAAAGAGGGACCTACAGAAATATATAAAAACAAGAAATGCTGGAAATACTCAGCAGGTCTGGCAGCATCTGTGGAGAGAGAAGCAGAGTTAATGTTTCAGGTCAGTGACCCTTCTTCAGAACTGGCAAATATTAGAAATGTCAAAGGTTATAAGCAAGTAAAGCGGGGGTGGGGCAAGAGATAACAAAGGAGAAGGCGTAGATAGGACAAGGTCACAGAAAAGCTGACCAGAAAGTCATGGAGCAAAGGCAAACAATATATTAATGGTGTGTTGAAAGACAAAGCATTAGTACAGATAGGGTGTTAACGGACTGAAAATTGAACAGCCGCAAGTACAAACATGAAAAAAAAACAGTGGGTAAGCAAACTGAACAAACTATGAAATAAAATAAAATAAACACAAAAAAATATATATATGAAAAAAGGAAAAAGAAAAAAATAACTAAAAATAAAAGTAAAATGGGGGGCCCGTCATGCTCTGAAACATTTCTAATATTTGCCAGTTCTGAAGAAGGGTCACTGACCAGAAACGTTAACTCTGCTTCTCTCTCCACAGATGCTGCCAGACCTGCTGAGTATTTCCAGCATTTCTTGTTTTTATTTCAGATTTCCAGCATCTGCAGTATTTTGCTTTTATCTTACAGGAATAAAGTTGCTTTGATTGATGAAAAGCAGATTGAGGGGTCATAATCCAGCTCTGCAAGTTCTGAGATGCACAGATAACTTGACCTGTGAGTACAGAACCACTGGACACAGTGAATAAAGGCTGTTTGAATGAGTTACCAAAGGACTGTCAGTACCAGTGGACTATACGCTAGATGGGGTCAGCAGCTTCAGAAGAGGAGGGGGACCTTTTATGTTGCAATTACGTTCATCAAATGATAACTAAGAGCTGTTAATTAAATACTGCAGTGACTGTAGATTATAGAATAAATCTCATGTAAAAGGAACTTTTTTTTTCCGTACGTTCCTCCAATAATAAATATTCCTTGCTGCGAGTAAAAGCATTAAATGTAATAAAAGTGAATTTTGCATTTTAACTGTTAATAAGATGTGCATTGATATAACACCTCATCATTTTGAAATATCTCAAAACACTTTTGATGTGTTGTTACTCTCACTCTTAATTCCTTGCATCTTCCCACTTCTCTCCCTTCTATCAAAACCCTCCTAAGAACTGTTATTTCATTAGGGCTTTCAGCCTCCCCAGCTAAGCATTTTCTGCTTTGCCTGTTGCTCTCCTTCTCAGTGTCCACTGTTAAGCTTCTAAAGTTTATTGAGACATTTCCTTCTGCATGAATCTCCCACCATCAACATTCTGCTATTCACCATTGACCAGAAAGTTAGCTGGACCAGCCAAATAAATATTGTGGCTACAAGAGCAGGTCAGAGGTTGCATATGCTGTGTCGAGTAACTCACCTCCTGACTCCCCAAAGCCTTTCCACCATCTACAAGGAACAAGTCAGGAGTGGGTCGGAATACAGTTCTATAGCATTCATCATTTATGATTAAGTACTCCCCACATGCCTGGATGAGTGCAGCTCCAGCAACACTCTAGAAGCATAACACTATCCAGAACAAAGCATCCTGCTTGATAGGCATTCATCCACTAGCTTAATAAATCAGTGCCTCGAACACTGGTACTGTTTGGCTGCAATGTGTTCCATTTACAAGATGCGCTGCAGCGACTCACCAAGGCTTCTTTGACAGCATCTGCCAAAGCTGTGAACTTCACTGCCTAGAAAAACAAGGACAGCAGGCACATGGGAACACTACCACCTACAAGTTCTCCTCCAAGTCACACACCATCCTGACTTGGAAATATATCGTCGTTCCTTCACTGTTGGGTCAAAGTCCTGGAACTCCCCAACAGCACTGTGGGCGCACCTACACCACATGGACTCCAGTGTTTCAAGAAGGTTGCTCAACAATGATGTGCACATTCCACGAACAAATAAAAAAAAATGAATGCTATAGAACTGAAGGCTGCAGAATCATAGGAATCTCTAACAATGTGACTTCAGTTTCACACATTACCATGTAAGAGAATTACCTATTATCACATGCATTCCCAGTCTTGATAGATGTTTTGCGGTCTCATATCCGATCCCCTTGGCACCGCCAGTCACTATGGCAACCTTCCCATTCTGCGGTGGAAAAACTGCAACAAAGATAATAGGATTTTGGTCATGCGCCAGCCCTGCTTGTGTCAAACAATCACTGGAAAATAGTGTAGTGGTTATATCACTGGACTAATAATCCAGAGTCTTGCACTAATAATCCAGAGTTCAAATCCACCGTGGCATATTCAGAAGTTAAATTCGGTTTAAAAGAAATCAGTATAAAAATAATGATCGCGATTGAATTGTCATAAATATCCAACTGGTTTCATCAGGACCAGCAGTTTTGGCTACCCACAAAACAGAAGAAAATCCACTGGAGGAAAAGCCCATTTGGCCCTTCAAGCCCTCGTCAAGATAAAGTCCACCTATGATTATTCTGTGTTGGACTTCACTCCCACACCAACTACTTTGAGGAACAATAATCTCCTTTCCTGATCTATGCTGGAGAAGAACAAAATCAAGCAGTGTTGACACTTCACTAACCCACAATGCTGCTTCTGAAAATCCCATAAGTCAGGTATGGTAATGTGACAACTTTTGCTTTTAAGTCAAAACTGCATAACATTTTGGAAAAAGTACATTCTGCTGCTGTGAAATAGTGAAGAAAAGTATCCCAGCCACTCCTCCCTGTTACAAAAAAGGACATATACTCGACAAATAACAATGCAGATCAATGCATTCTACTAAAGACGCAAATCAAAAATTCAGAGCTAAGTATTCAACTAACTCATTCTTATGTCACATTTTAAAATGATTCATTCATATTTTTAAACATTGGAACTGAAGGATGATGGATCAACACGGTCTCAATAAACTAATCATGGCTGTAACGAATTTTAATGGATTCCATTTTCCTAGTTAATCCATTCTCTATGCTTTGTCAGTTCACATGAACCATTGCTTTAGATCCAGCTTCTATTTTTGTAATTTGTACAATCCATCACGCACGCTAAAACAGAACGAATTTGAACTGAATGCAATGGGACAAGCTCTCATCTCACAGAGTAAAATCAGAGCATTGAAGACCATTTGAAGTGAAGAGGTATAATTGAACGAGATCCTACAGTGAAACAACAGTCAGACAGCTAGCAGGAAAGCTGCATGTTTGAAGTCAAATTAAGACACCCTGGCCAACATAAACTTGTGCAATGTATCATCGGACCTATCAACATTTACCATATTATTAGCCCAATAGATCCCGTAAATGTAGCTTCTGAAATCCCAGGAATATCCATGCACTTTTAGAAAACCTTTTCTCCATCCCTTTGCCCCCTTTCACTCCTGGCTTTAGTTGACGCATGGTCCCATGTGTGTGAGCAGCTGTCTGGTATCTCAACAAAGGAACTATTCTTGATGTAGGCAGCTGTGGAAGGGATGCAGCATCCAACTTGCACACAGCAAGGTCCGCCAAACAGCAAAGTGATAATCAGCAGATTTATTTTTTAATTAAGTGATGGCGGCTGAGGGATAAACTGACCAGACTGGAGACAGCTCCTCTGCTCTTCATAAAAATAGGGCCATGGGATCTTTTATGCCCACCTGAGAGGGCAGACAAGGCCGCGGTTTAACATCTCATTTGAGAGACAGCACATCCGACACTCCCTCAGGACTGCACTCGAGTGTCAGCCTAGATTTGTGCTCAAATCTCTGTAGTGGGACTTGAACCCATAACCTCCAGACCCCAAGGTAGGAATGTTACATCTAGATAGCATAGTACTCTGCCATTACCAATCAGCCAGTAGGGGACCTGGGAAAACTTTTCTGCGTCTTATCTATGAAAACTCCTCAGAGGATACAAGGTACCCAAGCATAAATTTATTCATTTTAAGCTCAGACACCTTGCAGCCACAAGCATGAATCATGAGGAAATCATGAGACATGAACTATTGCAGGACTAAATGATGTCTTGATGCCAGATCAATAGCCTAATAACAGGTTTCAGTTGATTTCAAAACTGGAACATTGCAGGATGTATGAGGCATAATGATTTGCATATTGGATGGAACAAGGCATCACCAATTCTCAATGCATGGCTCCCAATATAGAAGTGGTACTTGTGGGTTGGTGAATTGTGTCAGCTTCCACTGATGAAAAGAAACAAGTGAATGCAGGAAATCACAATAAAAAAAAGACAATCTTCAAAATTTACAGACTGATGTTCATCAGAAACAGAATATAGAACTGACATGTTTACATAAGAAAATAAGAAATGGGAGCAGCAGTAAGCCATTCGGCCCCTCAAACCTGCTCCATCATTCAACAAGATCATGGCTGATCTGATCTTGGCCTCAACTCAGATTTCCTGCTTGTTCCCATAACCCTTAACACCACTATAGTTCAAAAAGCTGTCTATCTCTGCCTCCACAGCTCTCTGGGGTAGAGAATTCCAAAGATTCATGACTCTCTGAGAGGAGAAATTTTTCCTCATCTCTGTCTTAAACAAGGGCGGCCCCTTATTCTGAAACTATGACCCCTAGTTCTAGAGATTCCCCCATGAGGGGAAACATCCTCTCAGCATCTACACTGTCAAGCCCCTAGAATCTTCTATGCTTCAATAAGATCACCTCTCATTCTTCTAAACGCCATTGAGTACAGGCCCAACCTGCTCAACATTTCCTCATAAGAGAACTCCTTCATCTCAGGAATGATAGATCCCTCCTAAAATATGAATGTTTCTTTCCTTTCAAATGTTATTTGACCTGTTTCAAGTTTCCTGCATTTCTCGTACTTCAATTTCCTTCTTTTTTTATAATCGTATCTGTGCTATTGTCTATTATTTATCAGAAACATCACAAGAATTTCATGATTTGCATATTTTCCTTTTGCTGAAGCCTGGAGAAAAGTTCAGAAAAACCATCAAAGAAACATGACAAAACAAAGGAACAATAACAGGAAAAATGGAATCAGCCTTGGATCAGTGGCCATATTCCTACCTCTGAGTCACAGTCAAGCCCCACTCCACATACTTAAGCACATAATCTAGGAGAACATTTCAATGTAGTACTGAGGGAGTGCTGCACTGTTGGAGGTGCTGCCTTTCGAATGCAACGTTCAGCTGAGGCCCCGCCTGCCCTTTCAGGTGGATGTAAAAGATTCCATAGTACTACCTAAAGAGCTGGGGAATTCTCCAGGCCTACATTTATCTCTAATAACACAACAACCAAAATGGATTAACTGGTCATTTGTCTCATGGTTGCATGTGGGATCTTGCCACATTTGCCTACAAAACAACAATGGCTGTACTTCATTGTCTATGACGTGCTTTGAGACATTCTAAGGATGTGAAAGGCACCAGATAAAATGCAAGTTATTACTATCTTTAGGAACTACGGAACAGGTTTTTTTCCTTCCCCAATTTTCTCTCCTCTCCTTTAAGTACAGCATTCTGCTCGGTACAGTTCATAGGTGCCCTCTGGTACCTGAATAAAGTATAATCATAAAGTAAAATCATATGTAATCCTAAATAGTGAGCGCTAACAATATATTGACTCAAGGGTAAATGGATGCAATATGATTATTTTAGATGTAAAATGTAAGAACATGAAAACAGGAGCTGGAAGGAGTTGGCCATTCAGCTCCTCGAGCATGATCCACCATTCAAAAAGATCATGGCTGATCGTCCACTTCAGCTACACTTTCCCACTATCCACATATCCCTTGATTTCAAAAATCTATCAATCTCTGACTTAAATATACTCAACAACTGAGCATCCAAAGCCCTTTCGGATAGAGAATTCCAAAGGTTCACAACCTTATGAGTGAAGAAATTTCTCCTCAACTCAGTTCTAAATGGCCAATCCCTTTTCCTGAGACTGTGACCCCTAGCCGTAGACTCCCCAGCCAGGGGAAACATCCTCCCAGCATTTACCCTGTGAAGCCCATTAAGAATTTTATATATTTCAATCAGATCAATGGCACAGATTGTTTTGCCCATGCTTCATTAAATATCAATCTTCCCAACTGCACATGTTCAAGCATCAAAGCATAATTTTTGAAAACCATTAATGCACAGTTTCAGTAGAAGCCAATTTCCCCACTACATAGGAGACATGAGAAGACAGCACCCCAACTACTATCCTAAGTTAATTTTGCTTTTGCCTCAGTGTCTCACCACCTGTAGTGAAAGGAAAGGTTTTCTTGATTTTCATTTTTGCATATGAAATCCTTAAAATCACTAAGACCAAGTTTAGGAACTTTACTTTATTTAAAGTAAATCCTTTAAATAAAGATTCACAATGTTATCAGAGGAATTGATTAGCAGAGCTACTTTTCCTAAATTTATGTGTACAGTTATAATGAATACAGATACGGTAGCTTGGTGATTATGTCCCTGGACTAGTAATCCAGAGGCCTAAGTTATCGATCTGGACTTCAAGCATGGCAACTGTGGAATTACTGAATTCAGTTAGTAAAATAAATCTGGAATAAAAAGCTATTATCAGTAATGGTGACCATAAAACTATCGATTGTCATTGAAAAACCTTCACTAATGTTCTTTAGGGAAGGAAATCTACTGTCCTTACCCGATCTGGCCTATACGTGACTCCAGACCTAAGCAATGTGGTTGACTCTTAACCGCCCTCTGAAATAGCCTACAAGCCACTCAGTTATACCAAACTGCTACATCTGCAGCGGTTCAACACTTTCTCAAGGGTAATTAGGAATGAGCAATAAATAAAAAAATGAAGCAATTATACACAGTTGGGTTCAATAGCTCTTGAAACCTTCTTAAAATATTTAACATAATTAACCAAAATATATGAAAAAATGAAACTTCAATCATCCTCTTAGGTAATTGTTTGGCGTTTTCATTACGTAGGATTGCTGAACGTGAGTCTCACTCTTTAAGGTCGTTCATTACTTACAGCTACCAAACTGGTAAAAACAACTTGTAGTGGAGCCATTCAGAGGAGAAGGTCCCTAATTTTGACTCCCAATATGAGTTGAGTCAGGCTGATCTGTCAGAAAAGTGACTGGGGCTCTATCATTAGTCACAGCAACTAAGAGAAGAGAAAATGAGCTCACGATAGTTATCCAGTGAACTCTGCTGTAACGTCTGACTGGATGCCTGAAGACAGGTTTGGTCTTGGCCATAATGGTGCTTATGTTGAATAACCCGTTAACACTCACTGCCCATCGGACTCACCCCACCATTTTGAAACTTCGTCCCTATCTTCACCCAGTTTAAACCCACCCATACTCCTTCAAAACCCCCCAAGCTTAACATTTGCCCAAACAAATACAGTACATATCTGGAGCTTGAAAGAAAAAAAAGGACACTACAAAAAAACCATGGTCATAAAACTGCTGATAAAAGATTTATATAGCCAATCATCTCAGCTCCGGGATATTGCTGCTGGAGTTCCTCAGGATAGTGTCCTAGGCCCAGCTTTCTTCAGCTGATTCATCAATGACCCTTCCTGCAACATAAGGTCAGAAGTGGGGATGTTTGCTATATTGCACAGTGTTCACTTCCATTCACATACTGAAATAGGCCGTGCCCACATGTAGAAAAACCTGGACAGCATTCAGGCTTGGCTGATAAGTGTAAGTAACATTTGTGCCACACACATGGCAGGCAATGACTATCCCCAATAAGAGAGAATCTAAACACCGCCCCCTGACATTCAATGGCATTACCATCACTGAATCATCCAATATTAATATCCTGAAAGTTACCATTGACCAGAAATTGAACCAGCCATATAAATACTGTAGCTATAAGAGCAGGCCTTTGGAAAAAAGGGGGATGTTGTGGGACGACCTTCAGAGAGAACCACCTTAAGAGCTGTAAGTGAAGGTCACCGGAGGAAGTGATGTCATGTCACACATGAACAGGGAGTTGTGGGTGTGGCCTGACAGAGTGAGATGTGTTTAGATGTGCTCATGCACATCTAATATCTTTGAATATTACTTGTAGTCGTTTGAATCTCACAATAGTTCACATACCAAAGGGACAAGTAATATTACACACATTACCATTAATAATAATAATCACCAAACAGTTAATTTCACAACCTGGGACCTCATTTGTAGCAACAATTACATAAATGAAATGCCTCATCCCAACTGATTTCCACCCCTACCAAAGTGGCACCTTAAAGCTATCTGGACAAGCTGAAGCCTGTTCACATCTTGGATTTGAAGAGGCGGTCAAAGGGCAGATCAAAAGCTTGGAATCCTGCGGCGAGTAACTCACCTCCTGACTCCCCAAAGCCTGTCCACCATCTACAAGGCACAACTCAGGAGTGTGAAGGAATACTCTCCACTTGCCTGGATAGGTGCAGCTCCAACAACACTCAAGAAGCTCGACATCATCCAGGACGTTGCAGCCCTCTTGATTGGCACCCCATTTACAAACATTCACTCCCTCCACCACCGACGCACAGTGGCAGCAGTGTGTACCATCTACAAGATGCACTGCAGCAATGCACCAAGGATCCTTAGAAAGCACCTTCCAAACCCATGACCTCTACCAACTAGAAGGACAAGGACAGCAAATGCATGGGAACACCACCACCTGCAAGTTCCCCTCCAAGTCACACACCATCCTGACTTGGAACTATATCGCCATTCCTTCACTGCCGCCGGGTCAAAATCCTGGAACTCCCTTCCAAACAGTACTGTGGGTGTACCTACCTCACATGGACTGCAGCGGCTCACCACCACCTTCTCAAGAACAACTAGGGATGGGCAATAAATGCTGGCCTGACCAGCGACGCCCGCATCCCATGAATGAATAAAAAAAAAGTGACAGGATATATTTTTCACCTTCGTCGTAGTACCTGCTCAGCATTAATCATTGCTACCTAAAGGAAATGTTCACACAAAGATTAATGGCAGCAGGCAATCTAACAGAAAGAACCAAAAAGAAAACCTTTTTTCCTGAGGGTCATGCATAACTAGAGTCATTGATGGGTATTTAATCTAATCCTGTAACATTGCCTGAAATTAGAGACCACTGATAATATCCTCTTTAGAAAAGCTCCAACATAACTAAAACATATACACCTCCTATTCACATGCTAATTAAACATATGACGGACATCAGGCATGTCTGGGTGATGGTTTAGTGAAATTCAATAATTATAAATACAGAATCATCAAATGTATAGCAACTTTGGATTGCTTATGCAAGTAAGCAAGCTAGTTGTTAATGCACTGCTCCTCAACACCAGATAATTAGGGCTGAATCACAGCCTCAGCTAGGGCTGTCAACTCTGGTTGGGCATATTCATTGAGGTTCCATCACTTGGCCTCCTGCATCCTGCTGTCCCGCTATCAGACTTTCGCCATTAGCCGCCTGACATGTCCTTCCTCACAACCTTCCTGCACCAATCGGAAAGTGAATAGGCTCTTCAATCCCCTATTGGATGGCTTTTGACCATCAGTCAAAAAGTCTTTTAGCCAATGTCCAATATTTCTATAACTGGTAAACAAAAGTATTCAAAGAAAATATGTTCAAAACACCAATTTTTTGAACACACTAACACATTCCTTGCAACATTGTCTATGAGAATATTCTTTAATTCCAGGGATCTCCAGGGCAATCCTGGAGGGTTGACAACCCTAGCCTCAGTTTATATTTGCACTTGAGCATGCTAACCCGGATGATAGACAGCCAGCAGAAATCAAGATTCCCGATTTCAGTATGGATTCACAGGCCTGCAATTCCAGCCTCACCCCACCAGGGGTTCCTGCAGATCAGGAGCCAAAGATATGACCATTCAGTCCTGCAGTCCAGCACACAAAAGGTCCATAGAGGGGATCTGAAAGGTTAAACCATAAAGGGCTGGAAGCAATCACTTTTAGAGCACAGCCCACAGCCCTGCACAGGCCCCAGGAACAACCTCAGGAGTAAGATGCAGCAACTTGCCAAGACTCCTTAGACTACATCTTCCAAACCCATGACCTCTACCACCTAGAAGGACAAGGGCAACAAATACATGGGGAAACCATCACCTGCAAGTTCACCTCCAAGCCACACACCATCCTGACTTGGAACTATATCACCAGTCCTTTATTGTTGCTGGGTCAAAATCCTGGAACACCCTTCCTAACAGCACTGTGGGTGTACCTACCCCACATGGACTTTTTAAAATTCTCTTATAGAATGTGGGCATCGCAGGCAGGCCAGCATTTGTTGCCCATCCCTAATTGCCCTTGACAACTGAATGGCTTGCTGGGCCTTTTCAGAGGGCAGTTAAGAGTCAGCCACATTGCTGTGGTTCTGGAGTCACGTGTAGGCCAGACCAGGTAAGGACAGCAGATTTCCTTCCCTGAAGGACATTAGTGAACCAGATGGGTTTTTACAACAATTGACAATGGTTTCATAGTCACCATGATGGGTAATTATTAATTCAATTAAAATTTTTAGGATTTGAACCCATGTCCCGAGAGCACTAGCTTGGGTCTCTGGATTATCAGTCTAGTGACATTACCACTATGCCACCACCTCCCCTTAAATTGGACTGCAGCAGTTCAAGAAGGCACCTCACCACCACCTTCTCAAGGGTGATTAAGAATGGGCAATAAATACTGGCCTTGCCAACGATGCCCACATCTCATGAACAAATATTTTTTTAAATAGTCTGGTATTACATAGGAACATTAGAGATGGTTAAGCATATCAAGCACCCAAGCTAATCGAAAGAAAACGTAGGTTGGCCAATTGCAGCCATTTCATCCCATCAACTTCTGCTGAATTCAAACCTATGCACAGACAATGAAAGCATAATTTTTCTAATGTTCTGAAATTTTAAAAGGATTTACGAGGAAACAGCAGAAGAATAGGATTAAGTAGGCAGCTCTTTCAGAGAGCTGGTACAGATGCAATGAGTCAAATGGCCTCTTTCTGTGCTGTAAAATGGTAAGCAATGGAAATGTGGTTAAATTGCATGATTGACCATTTATGCTCCACTGTGTCTACCAGTTGAATAGGATTTGGAATGCACTGCCTGATAGTTTTGTGGATACAGATTGAAGAACAGCCTTCAAAAGGGAATTGGATAAACACTTGAAGGCAAAAAAAATGAAGGGATATTGGAAAAGAGCAGTGGAGTGGAACTAACTGAATTCCTCTTTGAAAGAGCCAGCACAGACTCAATGGACCAAATGGCCTCCTTCTGTGCTGTACTGGTCTATGATTCGATAACAACATTGCCAGCGGGGCAATGAAGGGTGAGGAGAAGAATAGGAGCTTCAGGAATGGAACAGATAAAAGGGAGTGGAAAATGTTGCTGAATGTGTTGCAAGATGTAATGGGTAACTGTATTGGTAAGTTTGTGCTTATCATTTAATATATATTGGGCTGTGTCTTGCTGGAGCAGAGCCCCGTTAGTTAAGACTTTTGCCGCACCCTTCAGCTCAACTATTTTTTGAGGTGGGACCAACAGTATGTCTCCTTAATGAGTGAGATTTAAGGATCGAGAAAAAAACACACACAGGAAGGATTGAGAAGGAAATAGTGAATTAGATTAAAATCAGGTACAGAAAGAGAAATAAAGAGATGGAAAGAAAGATTTCATTGAGAGAAAAAAAGCAGAAAGGAAAGGCAAAAATAACATTTTTAACTTGACATCTGTAAAATCTCGAACAACAATTTACTACATGCAGGAATGTGATTGAACGCTTCAAACTGTTTGCATTCTGAGTCATAGCGGTTGAGTGGCAATGCATTATAATCATATCACTACAAAGGTACTTAAGCTCTTAATTAGCAGACTGAACTTTCTGCAGCAAGTTCAATGGACAATTAATATGCAAATCCAGCAAGTTCTTAAAAATAGCAGGGAGGCTAGGGGTGACATGCTGTTTGTATGGAGTGGCATAAATCTGGGGATACAAGACTCATGACGTATCTCTACATTTTGCTGACTGATTTGCACATTAATAATGGCATGCATCATTAACACAGCATTACTTTTCCAGCAAAATCCTGTCTGTTATTTGTAGAGGTATGCAATAGAGGAAGTGAAGAAGTCATGTGGCCATTTATTTTTTATTTTAGAGATACAGCACTGAAACAGGCCCTTCGGCCCACCAAGTCCGTGCCGATCACCAACCACCCATTTATACTAATCCTACATTAATCCCACATTCCCACCACATCCCCACCATTCTCCTACCACCTATCTACACTAGGGGCAATTTACAATGGCCAATTTACCTATCAACCTGCAAGTCTTTGGCTGTGGGAGGAAACCAGAGCACCCGACGGAAACCCACGCGGTCACAGGAAGAACTTGCAAACTTCACACAGGTAGTACCCAGAACTGAACCCAGATCGCTGGAGCTGTGAGGCCGTGGTGCTAACCACTGCGCCACTGTGTCGCTTTGCTGTTGCTAGCTTCTAACTTGTCTCAGCAGGGTTCAACTGCATTGGCTGGAATCAATCTCTCTCTCTCTTAACCTTGCTGGAAATCAAAATGGCTTGTTTGTTGCTGTACGAAGAGCTGGGGACAGATCAGAATGATATCGTTGTCTCTCGTCCTGTCCTGAAAAGACTCCTCCCTTGTTCCTCACCTTTTAAGGTGAATCTTTCCAAGGTTGGCTTTGCCCATGTGGCTTCAAGTTTCACTCCCAGTTGGGCTGTATAATGGCCTTGATGATGAGGAGATAAAGGGAGTTCCCACTTCAATGTAATGGAGGTTATTCGGAGAGGAGAAGTCTGAAAAAGTCTTGTCTCATTGGGCTGGATTTGGTGCGAAAAATGGCGGCGGTTCTGCCTGTGATGTTTGCGGACAAGCTGCTGCGATTATGTGGAGGGCAGCCATTTAGCATAATGACGTCGGCCGTCCTACCTCCCCAATCACGTGGCGGTGGTGGCATTGGCGACACCATTAACAGCATCACATGATGTTGGATCAAGTGCTGGTGCCATCTTTAAAAGGCTGGCAGCCCTGCATTTATTCTCCTTGCATTGAATAGCAGCTTACTGCAGCAACACTTCAGTGGTTTGCCATAATTTTGCAACTCAGCAAGCATTCCCCTGTGCATCATACTGACCATGTCAGATGTCAGAGCAAGGGTGGCCCCACGGTTCAGTTATGCCTCCCTGCTGATTCTCCACCAGGCTGCAAGGGAAAGGCAGCAAGTCCCCTTCCCCAGCAATGGCAAGCCTGGACGGAGATCGCCGAGGAGGTCAGCAGCCATGGGGTCACCTGTCGTAACTGAATGCAGTGCAGGAAGATGGTCAATGAGCTCCTAGGCTCAGCTAAGGTAAGTTACGTGGTGCCACATAGCTTGCAGCGATCTGCTTGCCCACAAACATAAAGATGCACATTTGAGACTGCCAATCTAATGATAGGAAGGTCATAGTGTAATGATAGCAGATTACTGACTGCATAAGTGAGACCAGTCTCCCTCATTGCTATCTTGGCCGAATTGAGACCCATGACAGATAGAGTCAGTATGAAAGCAGTGACATTCCCCAGGTGCAGAAGAGGGGCCCATCTAAGCATTGAAGTGATGTAAAGACATTTGGAACTTAACAATAACTGCATCCTTAATCATTCAGGGGAAGAGGGCCCACAACAGCAGGAAGGCAGTCAGAACCAGTGAAGGAATGCAGGACTTGCGGCCTCTGTCTCAGGCCAAAGAGGAGGCGCTTAAGTTCGTCGGCAACCAAGGAGAACATGCCATATCAGACGTTGAGCTCGCGGTCCCAATTAAAGAAAGTGATTATTGAAGAACACAGAATGAAACAAAATTACATTTATAGAAAAACGCAATGCCATCATCATTGCGACATGTGCACCATAACACCTAAATGTCTGTTCTTTACATTGTATCTTACAAGGTGGCCCTTGCAAATGCTTAGAGACAATGAGGAAACAATGACAACCTCCGAGGACAGGCAACACTTAAGAGGATGCACTGTCCCATGACTCTCCCGCACCTTCCACCAGTGCAGATGCTCTCACCTCAGTGGGTATCCAATCTGCATTAGATTGGGGTCACAAACTGGGCACCACACACAAGTCCAAGCAACTGGCTGTGGCTGACACAGCTGAGGCCTCTGACAGTTGGAGCCCCAGGCTGATGACGAGTCTCTGGTGTCAACAGCACAAAGCATGCTGGAGTTCTGGGAGAGGTAAGGCAACATCTGGTGGAGATGCCAGAGGCCATGCGCAGCCATGAGCGGACAATGGAGGAGTCCATCTGTGTCATGACTGCTGCCATGTCACAGGCATGTGAGCATGTCTTCATCCATCGAGAGGTTGGCAACCCTCATTCCACAGATGCTCAATAACCTGTCAACCCTCGCCTTGGCCATGACTTCAAATCAGCAGTGGCAGGGTAAGAGAAGGATCAAGAGCATGGAGAGTGTTCCCACTCCTCCTCCTTCACTGCAGGGAGGTTCTGACAAGCCTTGAGAGGGAGGAGGAGAGGCTTTGCTCCACATCTGGGGTCTCCCCTCAGGGAGATTCGTGTGTGGACACTGGCTCCTCAGCCCCTCTGCCAATGAGTCCAGCTCCAGCATCCACAATGCCTGAGGACTGTCCTGCACCAGTGCAGGAAGACTTCAGGCAGGCGGGGCCCTCCAGTCCTCAAGCACCCAGAGGGCAAATGCCGGAGTCATCCTAGGCAAAGGGGCATCCTGATTAGCAGCCTGCCTCCAGTCAAGCTGCTAGGACAGAGGTAACACCACGAAGGAGCACCTGCAAATGTATTAAAAGGTCACCTGGACACATATGGGTATTCACGGGTGAGACAAATATGTCATGTTTATTTCAATTAAATGTATTTTCCTGCCAACCATCAGCCTTTATTGTCTGAAAACCACATTCCACCATGGAGTGATTATGTGTCTTTCAATTCCATCATAAGCCTTAAAGGTCAAGTACACCTATCTGGGCAAAGATTTGTGGTAATTTTGGTTCTGCAGGATTCAGGCATGAGCTCTATGGTATGGCTTAGTGTTGCTCTCACAATATTTCAATAAGTGTGAGCCATTGCGACCCATACCAATACCATTTGAGTTGCCTGCACCGAACCCTAGTTACTGAGTTCCCCCCTGCCCCCTCGACAGTATCCATTTGCAGAATTCCAACCTTTCCTCACATCTGCAGATTGAGCTTAGTGGCAATGTCCAACGCTAAAAAGGAATCCAAAAGATAACACATAATTTACCTAACCTTTCCAGTTACCAGGGACTCTCGCCTCGGGGGCACCAGCTTTTCAATGACAGGAAAGTGAAGGCACGTGAGTGCCACACTTCATGTAGATGATTGCAAACGCCTGGTAGGATCGAGGCAAATTAGATACAAATGTATGCAAAACAGTATTTAACATATTTAAACTACGATCCCATCGCATCGCGGCAGAGGTGCCACCACGGAACTTTGCCTCCCCCGAGAAAATCGGAAACCGGCATTATGGCAACGGGTTCCATGGCGGACAAATATATGCCAATTTTCTGCTCCCCCACCAAAAAACCCGCCTTCCAACGGAGCATAAAATCCAGCCCATGGTGTTTGAGTATAGCTCACATCCAGGTGTGATTATCTGTTTTATTTCTATGCAGACGGAGTTGATTGGTTTCCAGTCTTAATAGACAATGGATGTGGATTACAGTGCAGGGGTATGAGTCATCACTTGTCCTCCATTTTGTTGTCAGCACATGTACCAGTCTCTTTAAAATTGTTCCTTTTTTTTTTATATAACTGTTCAGTTTGATTCTGTATTTTCATCGCTGCACTTCTCGTGAGCGTGACAATACACAACATCTACCGCACTACTTTGACCGCCTTGTGTTACCTCATCACAGAGTTCGATCAACTTAGTCAGACATGATTTGCCTTTACCAAATCCTCTCCGTAAACTTGAGGTCATCCAAAACTCTGCTGCCTGTGTCTTAACTCACAGCATGTCCCGTTCACCTATCACCCTGTGCTTACTAACCTACATTAGCTCCCAGTCAAGCAACGTCTTGATTCTAAAATTCTCATCCTTGTTCTCAAATTGCTTCATGGCCTTACCCTCCCTATCTCTGTAAACTCCTCCATCCCTACAACCCTTCAAAGTAGCTGCACTCCTCTAATTCTGGCCTCGTGCATCCCTGATTTAATTGCTCCACCAGTGGTAACCATGCCTTCAGTTGCCTAAGCCCCAAGCTCAGTAAACCCTCCCTACACCTCTCCACCTTGCTTTCCTCCTCGCTCCACACAAGTGCCAGGCAATGGCCATCTCCAACAAGAGAGAATCTAACCATCTCCCCTTGACATTCAATGGCATTACAATCACTGAATCCCCCACTATCAACATCCTAGGGGCTACCATTGACCAGAAACTGAACTGGAGTAGCCATATAAATACCGTGGCTACAAGAGCAGGTCAGAGGCTAGGAGTCCTGAGGCGAGTAACGCACCTCTTGACTCCCCAAAGCCTGTCCACCATCTACAAGGCACAAGTCAGGATTGTGATGGAATACTCTCCACTTGCCTGGATGGGTGCAGCTCCAACAACACTCAAGAAGCTCGACACCATCCAGGACAAAGCAGCCCGCTTGATTGGCACCCCATCTACAAACATTCACTCCCTCCACCACCGACGCACAGTGGCAGCAGTGGAACCATCTACAAGATGCACTGCAGCAATGCACCAAGGCTCCTTAGACAGCACTTTCTAAACCCACGACCTCTACCAACTAGAAGGACAAGGGCAGCAAATACATGGGAACACCACCACCTGCAAGTTCCCCTCCAAGTCACACACCATCCTGACTTGGAACTATATCGCCGTTCCTTCACTGTCGCTGGGTCAAAATCCTGGAACTCCCTTCCTAACAGCACTGTGGGTGGACCTACCCCACATGGACTGCAGCGGTTCAAGAAGGCAGCTCACCACCACCTTCTCAAGGGCAATTAGGGATGGGCAATAAATGCTGGCCTGGCCAGTGACGCCTACATCGCATGAATGAATTTAAAAAAAGACACTCCTTAAAACCTACCTCTTTGACCAAGCTTTTGGTCAACTGTCCTAATATCTCCTTTTCTGGCTCGGTGTCATACTTTGTTTTATAATGCTCCTGTAAAGCACCTTAGGACATTATATTATATTAAAGGCGCCTTATAAATATACGTTGTTCTTGTTGTTGTTGGTGGTGGTGCATTCCACCTGGAACAGGTTAGTTACCAACTTTCAGCAATGCTAATCTTTTTTACTACATCTACTACTATCCTGTCCATAACTTCCCCCTCCTCTTTTAATGTTACTTTCACATCATCCAATACAATAAAGTTAGTCACACTTGCGTTTATATAGCGCTTTTCAGAACCTCAGGACTTCCCAAAGTACTTTACAACTAATGAAGTACTTTTGACGTGTAGTCACTGTTGTATTGTAGGGAAATACTGTGATGTCCATAATTTATCACCTCAAATTGCACCCACTACTACTTTTAGTTAATTCCTTTCTTATCCTTTTAACAGATTTGAAAAGTTAGAGAGTCTGACGATTAATTTCATTTACTACTGTTTCAAAACATTCATTTGGAACATCACACAGAATAGTATCCATGAGCCTTACGTCCAAAACCACCGTGGAGAGAACTTTGCAGGAATTGCAATGGCTTATCTGAGCCCGTTCCCTCTACTTTGCCTGGAATGTAGTTAAAAGTTCCGACTGCTTGAAACTTTGCATCTCTTTTTATACCATATTCTTTTAATGTCTGGTTCTTGCTGGATTCAACTTTAATGGGTGTTTTATGATCCATAGATCATTGAACAGATTGCTGGATGATGGGGTGGGGGGAGGCCGTGTATCCTGTTACTGTTGTTTCCTATCTTTGTTTTTTCCAAGGCTTTGTTCTACAAGCCTTTGATGTCTTATCCCTTACAATTTCTACAGTAAAAGGAACCTCTTGCCTTATTTATACTGCAGTAATTTCCTTATTTTATACTCCCCTGCTGTGGTAAAAAGCCTGTTTTCAAAAGCATGCCCTTAACCTAACAACCCTTTTAGCTCCATATTATAGATCATTAATGACAAATAGCTAATTTATTTAATAATCTATACATGCCTACTCTAACAGAACAAAGTCTTTGACCTTGAAATTCACCTTCACCAATGTTATCATCAAAAGATAGAATTTGCGAATGCAGTTTATACCAATTCTGTCTACATTAGCTGATCTACCTTTGTTCTGTAATAGAATAATGTAAAAACATATCTATATTCTTACGTTACCACTAAAAGTGCTACTGCCAACAGTTGCACAGCTGCAAACACACTTCTTGACGCAAGCCCTAATTGGAAAGAACAAAATCTACAATTTTACGGTTGGGCACCTTCACAGTTCAAAGAGATGTGGTATGAAAATTTCACATGCTCACCAGTACCTTGTTAACACAACAACAGCACTAGGCTCAAACATCTGGAATTCCCTTCTTAAACATCTCTGTACCTCTACCTCTATCCTCCTTTAAGACACTACTTAAAACCCACCTCATTAACCAAGTTTTTGGTCATTTGTCCAAATATCTCCTTATGGTGTCAAATTTTGTTTGATAACGCTATTGTGAAGCACATTGGGATGTTTTACTTTGTTAAAAGGCACGATATAAATGCAAGTAATTGTACTTTATTAAAAGTTCGGGGGCAACATGGTTAACATAAGAAATAAAAGCAGGAGTAGGCCATTCAGCCCTTCGAGCTTGCTCCACCATTCAATATGATCATGGCTCATCGTCTACCTCATCTCCACCTTCCTGCAATATCCCCATATCCCTTAATTCTATTTGCATCCAAAAGTCTATTGACCTCAGTCTTGATTATATTCCAACCACAGCCCTCAGGGGTAGAGAATTCTGAAGAACTCTTTCAATGAAGAAATTTCTCCTCATCTCAGTACTAAATGGCTGACCCCTTATTCTGAGGCTGTGACCCCTAGTTCTAGACTCCCCAGTCAGTAGAAACATTCTTGCAATATCTACCCCTTCAAACCCCTTAAGAATTTTATATGTTTCAATGAAATCACCTCGCATTCTTCTAAATTCCAGCTAATACAGGCGCAGTCTACTCAGTTTCTCCTCATAGGACAATCCCCTCATCCCAGGAATATGTCCAGTGAGCTTTTGTTGCACTCCTTCCAGGGCTCGTCTAGCTTTCCTTAAATAAGGGGACTAAAATTGTCCACAGCACTCCAGGTGTGGTCTCACCAAAGCTTTATACAATTGCAGCAAAACTTCTTTACTCCTATACTCCAGTTCTTTTGTAACAAAAGCTAACCTACCATTTCCTTTCCTAATTGCTTGCAGTACCTGAATGTTAACTTTCTGTGATTCATGTACAGGGAGGGACCTTCTGAATCAAAACTTCCCAGCAATGTTCCCTCTAAGGTGCATGGCCACACAGCAAGCTGAGAGTTCTTGTGCAGGCCACACACAAGTCAGGCTCTTTAAGTGGCCGCGTTAAAAAATTTAAAGGGGCCGCACACTTAAATAAATCGCTGCGCATTCCAAAAAAATGAGATGTGTTGCTTCCCAGTCACTCACCATTTAAAAAATATTCTGCTTTTCTATTTTACCTTGCAAAGTGGAAAACTTTGCACTTCCCCACATTATATTCCATCTGCCCTGTTCTTTCCCACTCACTTAACCTGTCTATACCCATTTCAACCTCTTTGTGCCTTCTCCAGAGCTTACTTTCCTACCTAACATTTTATCATCAGCAACTTTGGATACATTACACTCAGTCCATTCATCTAAGTCATTAATACAGATTGTAAATGGCTGAAGCCCCAGCACTGAACCTTGTAGAACCCCGCTAGTTAGAGCCTGCCAACTCAAAAGTGACCCATTTATTCCTCCTCTGTTTTCTGTGCGTTAACCAATCTTCAATTCATGATAATATATTACCTCCAATCCCATAAGCCCTAATTTTGTGTAATAACCTCCTTGAGACATCTTATTGCTTTTTGAAAATCCAAGCACACTACATCCACTGACTCCCCCTTATCTACAGGTTTGTCAAACAATTTCCATTTTACAAATCCACACATCAAATTATGATTCTCCAAGTGCTCTGTTATCATGACTCTCATAATAGCTTCTAGCAATTTCCCTACTATTTGTCAGGCTAACTCGCCTACAGCTCCCAGTTTTCTCTTTCCCTTCTTTTTTGAATAGCAGGGTTACATTTACTACCTTCCAAACCATGGGGACTGTTCTAGAATGTAAGGAATTCCTGAAAATGAAAACCAATGCATCCACTATCACCAAAGCTATCTCTTTTTAAAAACTTAAGATGCAGGCCTTCACATCCAGGGGATTTGTCAACTTTAAGTCCCATTAATTTCACCAGTGCAATTTCTTTGCCAATAATATCCCTAAGTTTCTCATTTCCACTAGACCCTTGCTTTGCACTATTTCCTGAATCTTCTGTGTCTTCTACAGTGAAGGCAGGCACAAAGAATGTGTTTAATGTCTCTGCCATTTCTTTATTCCCCATTATAATGTCTCCTATAATAAAAACAGAAAATGCTGGAAATACTCAGCAGGTCTGGCAGCCCGTGGGGGCGGCGTAAAATTGAGCATGAGGCTCCAGGAGGCCTACCCGCCCCGCTCCCGCCTCCGGTCAACTTTACGGCGGTCGGGCAGGGGTGGGGGGGAACGTCCCGCCTGCCCAAGGCCAATCAAGGCCCTTAAGTGGCCACTTAACAGTCACTTAAGGGCCCTCGCCCACCTCCACGGGTATTTTACCCGCAGCAAGCGGGCGTGCTGGGAACATGAAAGGCCGCCCAGCGACAACTGCCGGCCTTTCCGTGCCCCGGGGGAAGTGTGGGGGGTGGGTGGGGTGCCATGGAAATCAGGCACAAGGTGCCCGATTGAGGGGCTTCCCCCATCTCCCAACCCACCCCCGGGACCCAAGACACCCCTCTTGCCCCAAACGACCACTCCAGCCTCATCAGGGAAGGACCGATCCCCCAGGTGAGGCAAGCCCTACTTACCTCATCTCTGGGCTCCATGGTGTCAGCTGGGCTGCAGTCCCAGCAGTGGCCACTGCTCTTGGTGGCGCTGCTGGGACTAAGAGCTGCCGGCCCACTGATTGGCTGGCAGCTCACTGAGGCAGGGTCTCCTCCCTCAAGTGGGTGGAGGTCCCACCTCGGGACAATTAAAGCCCAGGGACCCGTAAAATACGGGATGGATCCCGGGCTAGGCGGAAGCGGGTTCGCCACCAACTTTTACATCGGTGGCAAATTCTCATCCACCTGAAGTAAAATCCAGCCCGTTAACTCTGTTTCTCTCTACACAGACACTGCCAGACCTGCTGAGTATTTCCAGCACTTTGTTTGTATTTCAGATTTCCAGCATCTGCAGTATTTTGCTTTTATAATTTCTCCTGTCTCTGCCTAAGAGACGCAGGTTTACTTTTGCTAATCTCTTCCTTTTTACTTATCTGTAGAAATATTTACAATCTGTTTTTATTTCTCTTGCTGGTTTACTCTCATATTCTACTTTTTCTTTCTTTATCAATTTCTTGGTCTTCCTTTGCTGAATTCTAAAGTCCTCCCAATACTCTTTTCGGCAACATTATAAACCTTTTCCTTTAATCTAATACTATCTTTAACTACTCTTGTTAACCACTGCTGGACCACTTTTCCCATGGTTTTTATTCTTTAAGGAAATGTACATTTGTTGCAAATTATGAATTAATTATGTAGGGTGTCAAAGTTTGCAGATGACACTAAGATGAGTGGCAGAGCAAAGTGTGCAGATGACTGTGAAACTTTGTAGAGGAACATAGATACATTGAGTGAGTGGGCAAAGGTCTGGCAGATGGAATACAATGTTAATAAATGTGAAGTCATTCATTTCGGTAGGAGTAACAGTAAAAAGGATTATTACTTGAATGGTAAAAAGTTGCAGCATGCTGCTATGCAGAGGGACCTGGGTGTCCTTGTGCATGAATCGCAGAAGGTTGGCCTGCAGGTACAGCAAGTAATTAGGAAGGCAAATGGAATTTTGTCCTTCATTGCTAAAGGGATTGAGTTTAAAAGCAGAGAGGTTATGTTGCAGCTGTATAAGGTACTGGTGAGGCCACACCTGGAGTACTGTGTGCAGTTTTGGTCTCCTTACTTGAGAAAGGATATACTGGCACTGGAGAGGGTGCAGAGGAGGTTCACTAGGTTGATTCCGGAGTTGAGGGGGTTGGCTTATGAGGAGACACGGAGTAGATTGGGATTATATTCATTGGAATTCAGAAGAATGAGGGGGGATCTTATAGAAACATATAAAATTATGAAGGGAATAGATAAGATACAAGTAGAGAGGATGTTTCCACTGGCAGGTGAAGCTAGGACAAGAGGGCATAGCCTCAAGATTAGAGGGAGCAGATTTAGGACTGAATTAAGAAGGAACTTCTTCACCCAGACAGTTGTTAATCTATGGAATTCCTTGCCCAGTGAAGTAGTTGACGCTTCTTCAGTAAACGTTTTTAAAGCTAAGGTAGATATCTTTTTGAACAATAAAGGAATTAAGAGATACGGTGGGAGCATGGGTAAGTGGATCCAAGTCCACGAAAAGATCAGCCATGATCTTACTGAATGGCGGAGCAGGCTCGAGGGGCCGGACGGCCTACTCCTGCTCCTAGTTCTTATGAAATGTTTGCCATTGCTTATTACTGTTGTGCCTTTTCATCTAATTTCCCAATCTACCTTAGCCAACTTGCCCCTCATATCTAACTAGTGAGCTTTAATCAGATTTAAGACTCTAGTTGTGGATGTAACTAAATAATTCTCAACTCAATATAGAATTCTACCATATTATCACTATTCCCTAGAGGCTCCTTTACTACAAGGTTATTAACTAACTATTTCTTATTGCACAATACTAGATCTAAAATAGTTTGTTCCCTAGTAAGTTCCTTGACATACTGATCTAGAAAACTATCGTGTATACATTCCATGAACCCATCCTCCACACTTTTACTGCAAATTTGGTTTGGCCAGTTTATATGAAAATTAAAGTCCCCTATGATTACTATATTACTCTTGAGTTCCGAAGAAGGGTCACTGACCCGAAACGTTAACTCTGCTTCTCTTTCCACAGATGCTGCCAGACCTGCTGAGTGAATCCAGCATTTCTTGTTTTTGTTTCAGATTTCCAGCATCCGCAGTATTTTGCTTTTACTATATTACTCTTGTTACATGTACCTCTAATTTCCTTATTTATACTCTGCCTGACACTACAATTACTGTTGGGGGGGCCTATAAACTACTTCCACTATGTTTTCTACCCCTTGTTATTTCTTAGCTCCACCCAAACTGATTCGACACCTTGATTTTCTGAGCCAAGATCCATTCTCTCTGCTGTCTTTATCCCAACCTTTATTATCAGGCTACCTCCACCCCTCCTTTTCCATTTTGCCTATCTCTTCTAAAAGCCAAGTATCCTTGCATATTTAATTCCCATTCTTGGTCACTCAGCAACCACGTCTCTATTATGGCTATTAGATCAAACCCATTACTTTCTATCTCTGCTGTTAATTCATCTATTTTGTTGCGAATGCATCATGCATTCTAATAAAATGCCTTTAGCTCATCTTTTTTCGGTTTTTCCCTGATGTCACTTTGAAGCCGAAGGCAATGTACTTGTGGAAAGAACAGATTGTGTATTAGGACATGTGTATTCAGAATCATCTATTTTTTCACTTAGCTTATCCTAGCTGATATGGAAACTTGTAACTGGTGGATTTGATGCCAAAATGTTACACTGGAGCTTCGAAAAATCTGGTTTCACAGGAGGATTTTCACACAGCTCTAGGTTGTTGTATTCATTATTTACATAATGCCCAACCTTGATTAATTCTTTACATAGGTTAAGTGCTTGTTCTTAAAACTGCTACTTCAGTTGCATTCACATCTGGGATAAGAGAAGGATTTGCTGCGTCAGCCTGAAAAACCAACCGGTCGGTGTCTTCCAGCAAGAACAGAGTCCAAGATTTAGTCATACTCTTAACTTGCAGTTGAACCCACATAAATGATTTCCCATTCCAATTCTTTGGACAGATCATCGCACGCTCGAAGGTGATCTCAAAAGTGAAAATGTTGATTGGCAAAGAACAAGAATACCAAAAGGACAAACAGCAAGCATCTGGTAAAGAAATGTAATATGACTCTTAATAACTAGGAACATGGCGTGGGATGCATTGTGATGATCAATGCAAACTGAGAAACATGCAAGTAGCAATCGAATCCCACGGACTGAGCATAATGAAAATTGTTTGAGACTTGATTTCATAATCTCACAAAACTGAATGCCTCGATTTAATTACTGACTTGTCTTTGGCTGTCAGTCTTCTATAATAATTACATGTACAGCTTCTGACTTTTTAAAAATGTACTTTGCCTTGACTTTTGATGAATGCTAACCTAAGGCTGAATAACATGCCCAATACTACATCATGTACAGGAGATAGAGTTCCCCCTGTTTACAAAATTCCAAGCTTTGTGAATTGATAATGACTTTGAAGCATCCTCATTATCGCGGGAGCAGATGGACCAGTACAAAAATACAATGAAAGGAGGAAGACTACATTTTGAATCATGCACATTATGTACTTATGCAAATAGCCCAAAATAAGACGGCTGCTTGGAGTAAAGCAGGCAGAAACTGAACAAATGCTAATGTTGCTCACACTTTTATTCATTTTCAGGATGTGAGCATCACTGGTAATTCTCATCCCTAGTTAGCCCGAAGACAATAGTAGTGAGCCGCCGCCTTCAACTGTTGGTAGCCAGTTGGAAAGAGAAAATAGAATATGGAAGTAAACTAGTGAGAAACATAAAAACGGACTGTAAAAGCTTCTACATGTATGTCAAAAGGAAAAGATTAGCAAAAACAATGTGGGTCCACCACAGGCAGAGACAGGAGAATTTAAAATGGGGAATAAGGAAACGGCAGTGAAATTAAACAAATACTTTGTGTCTGTCTTCACGGAGGAAGATACAAAAAACCTCCCAGGAATACGAGAGAACCACGGGATTAGCGAGAATGAGGAACTGAAAGAAATTAGTACTAGGAAAAAAATTATACTGGAGAAATTAACGGAACTGAAAGTTGATAAATCCCCTGGACCTGATGATCTACATCCAGAGTGTAGAAAGAGGTGACTGTAGAGATAGCAGCTGCATTGGTGGTCATCTTCCAAAATTCTGTAGATTCTGGAAGGGTTCCTGCAGATTGGAAGGTAGTAAATGTAACCTCACTATTTAAGAAAGGAGAGAGAAAACGGGGAACTACAGACCTGTGAGCCTGACAATATAAGTAGGGAAAATGCTGGAATCTATTATAAAGGATGTGATAACTGGACACTTAGAAAATAATGATCGGATTGGGTAGAGACAACATGGATTTCTGAAAGGGAAATCATGTTTGACAAACCTGTTAGAGTTTTTTGAAGATGTAACTAGCAAAATAGATAAGGGGGAACCAGTGGATGTGGTGTATTTGGATTTTCAGAAGGCCACATAAGATCCCACACAGGAGGTTAGTAAACAAAATTAGAACACATTGGGCTGGGGGTAACATACTGGTATGGATTGCGAATTGGATAACGGACAGAAAACAGAGAGTAGGAATAAACGAGTCATTCTCAGGTTGGCAGGCTGTGACTAGTGAGGTACCTCAAGGATCAGTGCTTGGGCCCCATATAGATTCACAATCTATATCTATGATTTGGGTGAGGGGACCAAATATATTTCTAAATTTGCTGATGACACAAAACTAGGTGAGAATGTGAGTTATGAGGAGGATGCAAAGAGGCTTCAAGGGGACTTAGGCTAAGTGAGTGGGCAAGAACATGACAGATGGAAAATGTGAAAAAATGTGAAGTTGTCCACTTTGGTAGGAAAAACAGAAATGTAGAGTATTTCTTAAATGATGAGAGATCGAGAAGTGCTGAAGTCCAAAGGTACCTGGGTGTCCTTGTACATAAGTCACTGAAAACTAACATACAGGTGCTGCAAGCAATTAGGAAGGAAAATGCTATGTTGGCTTTTATTTCAAGAGGATGAGAGGACAGGAGGAAAGAAGTCTTGCTGCAATTGTATAGAGCCTTGGTGAGACTGCACCTGGAGTATTGTGTACAGTTTAGGTCTCCTTACCTGTGAAAGGATATACTTGTCATAGAGGGTATGCAATGAAGGTTCACCAGACTGATCCCTGGTTGGCCGATGAGGAGACTGGGCCTATATTCTCTAGAGTTTAGAAGAATGAGAGGTGATCTCATTGAAGCATACAAAATTCTTACAGGGCTCGATAGTGTAGTTGCAGGAAGATGTTTCCCTGGCTGCGTTGGGGGATGGGGGGGGGGGGAAGATGGTCGGGGTCTAGAACCACGGGACGCAGTCTGAGAACAAGAGGTAGGCCATTTAAGGACGGAGATGAGGAGGAATTTCTTCACTCAGAGGGTGGTGAATCTTTAGAATTCTCCATAACCCCAGAGGGCTATGGAGGTCATTGAATATATTCAAAACAGAGATTCACAGATTTCTAGATATTAAAGACATCAAGGGAAATGGGGATAATGCGGAAAAATGGCATTGGGATAGAGGATCTGCCATGATCTAGTTGAATGACGAAACAGGCTCGAGGGGCTGAATGGCCTACTCCTGCTCCTATTTCCTATGTTGCTATGAAAGAGCTATCTAACAGTGTGTGAGGGGTACCCAGGTACGCTCAAGAAAATTAATCTGATGCGAAAACCATAATCTACCATAATCTCTCCATCCCAGTGTAACTAAATATGCAAGTTGAGTGGCAAGTTTTTTTGTTTTTACTTTTCTGTGTTATTTATCACTGCAACTGTGGACAGCAAAGGGCAAAAGCATTGGTACATGGCTAAACTGGCAGTAGCACCAGGAATCAAGATGAGCAGCCATGGTAGAGGAAGCAGAATTGGGATTCGGGCAGTTGGGCAGAAACAGCAGTAGAAGAGCTTCACAGGCAGTGCATGAGCCCAGCCCAGGATCTGAAGCCTGCCTACTGCCTAACGGTATCACTCCCACACCATGGCACAGATAAGCAAAGTGAGGCACTCGATATTAATGACAAAAATAAAATACTGCAGCTGCTAGAAATCTGAAGCAAAAACAGAAAATGCTGGAAATACTCAGTAGGTCAGGCAGCAGCTGTGGAGAGAGAAAAACAGAGCTCACGTTTCACGTCAATGCTCTTTCGTCAGAACGATTATTAATTTCAGATTTCCAGCATCCGTAATATTTTTTCTCCATCTTATTGTTTAATTCACTGCCACTTCTCTTACAGGTACACCCGGAAGTTCTGCTCTTTGCTCCAACAGGATTTGTTTGTCTCTTTTACCTTGTTCACCTTCATTGCTAACTATTAATGACAAGTTCTCACCTCTGAAAAAACCCCATCGGCAGAAATAGTTGGATGGCATGATCTTTGAAAAAACACTAACTAGTGCTGCCTGATTTTAAAAGAGCAACACAACAATCTGATACATAGGGCCAAATTTTCTTTCGGCTGCAGAGACAAGACTGGAGGCAAGTGGGTACACAATTTCCCGCTACCAGCTGGCATGCGGCTCTCCCGTCATGATCCCGACTCTGGGCAATTTTCATGGAGGCAGGATCAGTGCGTTGGGGGAGGGGGTGGGGGCAGTGGCTGTGCTGACGGCTACCCGCCTGGAACTGATGCGTGGCCAATTAAAGGGCTCATCAAGGTCATGCTGCACATGCGGACTGGAATTTTTCAGTCGGTATGCGGGCCCCACCCCCATTGAGGCTTTGAGGCTGAAACAGCGCTGATGGATGCAGGCGGTAGACTTTGGGGGGTGGTGGGGGGCTGGCACACCATCCAGCTAGGAAACCACCACCACCCACCATCCCCCCCACCCAGTCATAGGGCCAGGTTATGGCCACTGGTTGTCCAGTGGCGGGGTTGCCCCTACCCGAACACAGCCTGGTGGCTGTGGCTGCTTCAATTTTTTAAATTTGTGAAAGCTCTTCAGGAGGCGCACTCTCTTTTTCCTGCCTACATTGGTGACCCCCACTTCTGATGGTAGGGCTGCTGCTCTCTTAGTGCTGGAAAGCCTCCTATTGGCATTCCAGCTTCAGGAGTCTGCCCGCCGTCCTTAATTGGACAGGGCTTCCAGAGGCGGTCACTTAATTGGCCGCCTCCTTGATAATCACCCTCTGAGTCCCGGCACCATCATTTGTGGGTGCTCCTGACCTACATTTCCTCCCGACAATGGGATCAGGACACACAAATAAAAATGCAGCCCACAGTTCCAGATTCTAGCATTGCTACGCTGCCCAGATATCATTGTGCTCTGCCAGTGGGCTTTTCAAAGACGAGCATGTTTCATTGATAGCAGTCACATCACCCACCCATCTGTAGCTCTGTAATGTGGAGGATCGATTAGACAGAAAACTACTACAGAAAATCTGGAAGCAGGGCTAGGGTTGGGTACCCGTTGTCATGAGAGACAAGTTACAGGTCGAGATTATGGGGTAGATTTTCAACTTGCTGCCCAGGCATAAAACCAGCTTTATGGATCAACCAACTGTTATCGAAACCGTTCAATTTACCTTTCCATTCAAATCATAAAGATGAAAATAGTCTGGTTTCTTTAACAGGCAGTCAATCTACTCTTATGCCCAAGGTGCAAGTTAAAAATCAACCCTATATTTCTCCTCCATTCCTTTCCCTCCACGTCAAGAAAGGCAGACCTCATCAAACTGATATAACATTTGTGGACTCTGATGAAGTCTATTAATAAAATATAATTTAAGATGTAAAATTAATTCAAGATCGATTTTGCACAATGTTAATCAAAGTGATGAGTAATCAGACTTACGGCTTCGCTACTTGCATTAGAAATGTATTTTGTATCGATTTAGGATGTGGCTGACATTGAAAAGGCAGCAATATGGCCCATCTCTAGTTGTTCTGCGGGCACTAAGAAAACAGCGTGGGATTGGTCTAGTGTTGACCAGACTGGGTAGAGGTGGCAGGTTCCCTTCCCTGAAAGGACATTGGTGAACCAGTTAGGTTTTATTTCAATCTTAGAGAACATCACCATCAATCACTTAGAAAATCACCCGAGGGATTATAATCTCTTGGAGACTTAGTTCCACTGGACACAGTTGCCTGGTCAGTGCAAAGCAACTTCCAAGAGCTTTAAGATCGGCTCAGACTTGCTACAGCTCCAGATTTTTCCCAAAGTTCTATGAGAGGCATAAAGAATTTAGGACGTTTTCTTTTATTCGGAGATCAGTAGCACACGGGGAGGCTATCTTGAATTATGCATCCTAATTCTAACATGGATTCCCTTGATGGTGACTTTGATCCAAACTCTTCCAACAACTTCACAGAACTTGCAAACAGGAGTGACAGATGCAACAATCCCCATTAGAGATGGAAAGCCAGGCAAGTCGAAGCCTATAAATATTAACAGCCATATTCTTTAGGGAAATGATCTTGACATAATGAGATAGCTCTTATGTTGATAGCAATCACATGTAATTTGGGTTCATCAAAAATTATTTAAATAAATTAGTACACTCTTTTTGCCCCTTAGTTCTAAGGTACAAATTTAAAGGAGAGAGTTCACTCAGGTGGAGAGCCTGATACTCTCAGAGAGGTGTATTGAATACAACAATTTGTATTTATATAGCGCCATTAACTTAATGAAATGTCTCAATGTGCTTCACAGGGGCACTATAAAACAAAATGTGACACTGGTCCACATAAGGCAATATGAGGGCAGATGACCAAAAGCTGGATCAAAGAGGTAGGTTTTAATAGCCATCTTAAGGGAGGAGAGAGGAGTAGAAAGGAGGAGAAATTTAGGGAGCGAATTCCAGAGCTTAGGGCCTTGGAAATTAAAATCAGGGTTGCACAAGAGGCCAGAAGTCGAGTACAGATATCTTGGTGGGATGTAGGGCTGGAGAAGATTACAGAGAGAGGGAGGCATGAGGCCATGGAGGGATATGGAAACAAGGATGAGAATTTTAAAATTGAGGAATTGCTTAACCAGGAGCCAATGTTGGTCAGTGAGCACAGGGACGATGGATGAGTTAGGACACGGGCAGCAGAGTTTTGGATGATCTCAAGTTTACAGAGAGTAGAACATGGGAGGCTGACAAGGACTGTGTTAGTCAGTAGTCATAGATAAGATCTGCTAGGAATGCATCATAGGCAGTCAGAATCTTCGGGAGCTTGCTCCATTACCTTCTGGAGTCAGGTTTGCTCCCTAAAACTGGCCACAGGTTTCTTTCTCCAAGATTTACATTTCTAGAGGTTGGTAAGACAGTGCACAAGGGTTTAACCATCTAGCAAATAGGGTCACATTGATAGGTTTTTCTGCCTTTCGTTGCCTTTTCCTTTGCACATTCTTAAATGTGCATTTCGCAAAATTCTGCTTTGAGATTGACTAGTCTTTCTTCAATTACAGTAGTACTGCGTCTGGAAACTGAGAAGTCCAGCTCCTTTAAAGAACTCGTGCCCGATAATTCTGCTTTAGAGCAGTGTGAACCAGGAGCACGGAATTATACTGACAGTAGTCCAGCAAAGAGAAGCTCTGCAAATATATGTAATTGAACAAGTGTTCAGAGCTCCATTCACAAGTCAAACCTTTAAAGTTAGTAGATAGCAGGGGTATTAAATGATGAAATTAATCATAGATGATTAAGTGCAGGAGTCAAAAAAACACCAAACCTCTCCCCTCCAAAGCAATGCATGCCCTCGCAAACAAAATGAATACAGCCCCTATATGATGCATACACTAGAACTATCCTATAGACATACACACAGGAACCAGCCTTCATATATAAGCGCTACACAATATCTTAGCAATAACTTGCACTAGACTTCACTCGTAAACTGCAAACAGTTAACATGATCCAGTATTGTTATTATTAATACGAGATCAAAGAAGCCATGAGATGGTCCTACCGTTGCACACCAGAACAGGTTCTATAGGAGGTCAAGAACTGCACTTGACGTTTTGAAGAGCTGAACTTTCTTTAAAGCTGATGCACTTTCTTGTCTGCTCCAAAAGAGGTTGGAGCCTCAACCCAAAATAGCAAACAGCGTATAGGATTTACCACAATCCTGTCAAAGATAACCACAGGAAAAGCTCAGGGTGAACCAGTGTGGTGATCTAGCTGTCAAACTTAACACGCACAAAAAAGAAAATTACTGAAACTGATACCACCAGTAATGACAGTTGCACAATTCAGAAGCAATACCTACGTTTCAATAATTCTATCCCAAGGAGGTTTGTGGCTTAAAATATGTGTGATTTCCAGTAGCATCAAGAGTCATATAATATTGCAAACCCCTGAGGGCAGCAGGGGTGGTCAGCCTGGCATTTCCGCTGCTCATTAAGAATTAATTAACAAAGAGTGAATCTCTACGTGCAGTGAAACCATAAAAGAGCTGTGAATGAACTGTAAAATTTTGATATACATTGGGCACAGAGTAATCACTCCCCTCAAAAGTACAAATTAATTATGAACGAGTTTTCCCATTTTAAAAAATAAAATCTACTTTGATTTGTTACAAAGGTATTAAAAGTCACACAGCTTAGGGTTGCTGCAGCAGTACACGAGTCCACATACTCAGTACCACTAACAGGCACGTCTTCACGCCTGGGCCTACGGGAGTTCATTGGGGCCAAAGACCTGGAGTCAGTGGACAAATTGTGCCAGAGTGGTCCACTGTGGTGAGAAACAGAATATCGCCATTCCTGTTGAAAGGGGGAAGTTTAGATGCTGCAACTTGAAGAGGAGGGGAGAATTCATCTCACCACCACCAGCTTCTCAAAGGCAATTAGGGATGGACCATAAATGCTGGCCTTACCAGCAATGCCCACATTCTATAAACAACTAATAATAAAGAACTGTGAATTCCTTCCATAAAAACTGCTGGCACAAGGCTTGTTTGAAGAATGGCACCAATAGGCTCTTAGCATTAGGAGAAAAATCACATTGCAGCCAAAACACTTTATTATTGTGCCAACAGAATTCCAGTGTAACAACCTTAAGCATCTTAAATGATGTTGACAGGCCTGTAACCATCAGTGCAGACCATTAGCCTGTAACCAGCAAAGGATGCTTCCCTGGTCAACAATGCACCCTATAGATAAACTGGTCATTTACCTCCTTTGTCACTTGTAAGCCTTTCCTTTGCAAAAGCTAGCTGCAACATCAGCTACATGAACTGTGAATGCACTTCAAAAGTTATTTGTTAGTTCTGAAGCACTTTAAAGTGGCCTGAAGTTATGATAATCTGTTGTATAAATTTTCCAAGCAGAATAACAATTCAGCTGAAATCATTTTCAGGACAAGAAATTTTACATGAACCAATTTTTAAAAATTCATTCTCGGGATGTGTGTGTCACTGGCAAGTCTGGCATTTATTGTTTATCGCTAGTTGCCCTCAATACAACTGAGTGGCTTGCTAGGCCACTTGAGAGGGCATTTAAGAGGGCATGTTGATCAGGAACTGGAGTCATATGTAGGGCAAAGCTTAAAAGAACACTAGCGAACCAGTTAGGTGTTTAGAAAAATCTGACAACGTCATGGCCACTCTTACTAAAACACACTTTTTATTTCCAGATTTTTTATTTTTGTTTTTAAACTGAATTCAAATTCTCAAACTGCCACGGTTGGATTTGAACTCACTTTCTCTAAATTATTAGTTCAGTTTTCTAGATTACTAATCCGGTGATGTACCTGCAACACTATTGTACACAATTAAATGTGCAAAAAAAGAAAGTGTCTTTCAAAATCAAAGCAAATCAGTCCTCTACAGAAGCACTCAGCAGGTCAGCTAGCATCAATGGAGAGAGGAAGGAAAGACTCAAAACATTAACACTACCTTCCTATCGCCAGAGACAACGTTCGACTTGCTGAATGTTTCCAGCGTTTTCCTTTTTTATTTTCAGATTTACAGCATTTTTCTTTTAAGTCCTCTACAGAAAATGTACATTTAACAGTAACTGTCAAAAGGGAATTGGAAATATACTTGAAAAGGAAACATTTACGGGGCTATGGGAAAACAGCAGGGATGTGGGACTAATTGGGCAGCTCTTTAAAAGAGCCGGCACAGGCACGATGTGCCAAATGGCTTCCTTCTGTGCTGCATGATTTATTGCTGTGGGGCAGGGTCATTGTATAAAATGTCAACAATGGCTCTCAAACCCAACCAGGTAGGGTGCGGGGCAGGGCAGGGCCATCTTCAGGTCCGTCTTCTCCACTCTTTTTCCGAAGGCACTTACAGGGGTCCAGTTCTGTGGATACAGGCAGCTCTCCCCATTATACAGCCTCACTGGCTGCTCTTCATATATGAGCTTGGGCAGGGAGTGTTGGTCGGCATCACATCAAAGCCCGATTTCTTTTTCTCACCCTTATGTCCATAAAACGTGCATTATCCTTCAGGAATCATTCAAAAGGGAACAATCACAGGAATGGTAGCATAGTGGTTATGTTACTGGTAATACAGAAGCCTGGACTCATGATCCAGAGACACACCACAGCAGTTGGGGAATTTAAATTCGGTTCATTAAATAAATCTGGAATTTTGAAAAAAAAAGCTAGTTTCAGTAATGGTGACCACGTAACTACCAGACTGTCAAAAAAATCCATCTGGTTCACTAATAACTTTTAGGAAAGGAAATCGGTCATCTGGCCTACAAGTGACTCCAGAACCACAGCAATGTGGTTGACTCTTAACTATCCTCCGAAATGGCCTAGCAAACACTAAACCACTCTCACCACATGGACTGCAGCGGTTCAAGAAGGCAGCTCACCACCACCTTCTCAAGGGCAATTAGGAATGTGCAACAAATGCTGGCCTCGTCAGCAATGCCCACCTCCTGTGAATGAATAAAAAAAATAAGCGGAGGAGGATAGGGAGCTCCAGCTGATATATTTACTCACCACTACCCAAGGCCACTGACGCCAAATGTAGTGCACTGCTTGGGCCTTCTAGTTTGTATGATTCAGCATCGGGCTGTACCTTCATCCACAGGGATGAAGAAAAGCTGAGAATTAATTTATACCATCATGAAAACACCATCTAGAGACTGCAGCACTGTGGCCAATGCAAAACTGTTATCCACAGCTTCATTAACAAATAATTAGAATTCTGAATCAAAACAATACAGAAAATTAAGCAGTGAAAGGATTATAATTGATCGCTATGTGGTGGTACAATTTAAAGATAAGACAGGCAGTGCTTCAGTGTGAACGACAACAGCTTTTTCTCTTACCCTGTTCATGAGGGAAGGGAAAAACCAAGTGAGCAAGAATGCAAAGTCTTGAAGGATCCAGGTGGTCAGGAGGGTTGTCATTTATACCTTCACTACCATTAAAATACCAGCTACTTTTCTTTCAATGTTGTTCTTCCTTCCACCAACATTTTACCTTCCCCTTCGTGTAAGCGTAGACCCACGGTCCAAGTGGCAGGTCTTTATGAGCAAGCATTGAAAACGAATGGCAGAAAGCTGTTCCAGCATTGCAGCCGAAACCCAGCCAGTCCTGACCTTGTATCCATAAATAGGGAACAGGTTACTGGATAGCAACCGAGAGAGGAAATAGGGAGTGCTGCACTGTCAGTGATGCCCTCTTTCAGATGAGCCATTCAACCGAGGCCACGATCTATAAAAGATCCCATGGCACTATTTGAAGAAAAACAGGGGAGGTATTCTGGCCAATATTTATCCCTCAGCCAACATCGCAAACAGATAATCTGGTCATTTCTACTTTGCTGTTTGCAGGAGCTTGCTGTGTACAAACCAGCTGCCTCGTTTCATACATTTCAACAGAAATTGCACTTCAAAAGAATTTCATTGGCTGAACAGTGCTTGGGGATGACCTGAGGCCATGAAAGACACTATATAGATGCCAGCTTTTCTATTTCTCACTACCCCAGAGATACCCAGATCAAAAGCAGCATCCCTACAATCTCCCAGTTTGACACCACCCTCACAGCACACATCAGGGACTGAACCAAGGACCTCCCTGGCTTGCATAAAACAGCTAGTAGCTGCTGCTGTGGGAGCCAGATGTTGCTGCTTTAGCCAGCTGAGTCACTGGGGGAAGACAGGGGTTAACAGTTTACGTTACTGGTTTGCATGATCAGGAATCTTTCAGCACATTAAAAATTAAACTTTAAAATTAAGTTGCAAAAAGTCTTAATGTTTGTTTTGCCCCAGTTGTATCTGCACTGCAGACAGTGCAACACAACTGTTGAACTATCTCCTTGAACTGGTCTCACACCCCTTTGCCTACATTGAGGTATCATTAAGCAGTTACGACTACACGATTTACATGAAGGCACAGCCAAAATCCTCTCAATAGATGCAAACTCTGGAATACAGTGTTGCCCAACAGGTTAGCCATTAGCCAATGTGGCTAATTGGGAATCCAGATGTGACTAATTGCATTTTTGTTTAGTAAAAAAAAGATGGGTAACAGATACCATTGTTGGGTACGTGAGCTCAATACTTGTATTTGCACAGTGGGAGTATGTGAATTTTAACAGTTATGTGAATTTCTTGGTAAGTAAAAAGATCTACAAGGGAGTAAATGGTTATGGGAGCAGGCAGGAAAGTGGGGTTAAGACCCCAATCAGATCAGCCATGATATTATTGATGGCGGAGCAGGCTCAAAGGGCCAAACAGCCTACTCCTGCTCCTATTTCTTATGTTCTTAATGAGTGTCTTTTGATGATTGTGAGTGCTTTACTTCCTTGGTTACTGCTCATTGATTACCTGATAACATGGTGTGTGACAAAGGTGGAAAATGCCAGACTTCAGCCCTGTGGAAACACCAGCAACTTTGCATAGAGGGGCGGGGGGGGGGGAGGGGGGGGAATGGATATCACGGTCAGTTGAACCGATCTGAATAACTGTTGCAGGCCAACAGAAGAAAGCAAGCCCAACCAATAACAAGAAGCTCCAACAGCAAACGCCATGGCAAAGGGCAAGCAGCTCCGATTCTGGGTGGACAGCATGGGCAAGTACGAGTCAACATTCTCAGCAATCATTCTGCTGAGGTCAAAGCACCACTAGCAACAACTGGACAGACTGAGAAGCTGCTCTGTCTGAAAGATTTATGCACAAAAACTTTGGTGAAAGAGTGTGAAGTTTCACACTGAATACTGGCAGATATTTGTTCAATAAATAAACACATTAAGAGCATTTACCTGAATTGGGTGCAAGACAATTTTGACAAAGATTAGTGTGGCTAAACAAGCATTGTCATAGCCATACCTGGGGTTAGTCAGTGATTTCTATTGGACAACACTGCTGTAGTATAACTGGTCAATGAACATGGAGACTGAGAAACAGAAAACACTGAATGACAGAAATCACTGAATGATAGAGTGAGACACCACAAAATAGCAGATATCCAAAAGGAGCAAGAGTGAACAGGAAGTAGAAAACTAGCTTTGGAACTTGCCTCAGAGTCAAGTAGATGCTATGGGAATTAACAGCGATACTGAATTGCTTGACGAGCTTCTGCTTGTTGATTCTAACTTTTTCTTTGTTCTTCCAAGTACAATACAGAAGAAAATCTTTTTTTAAAAAAAAAGTGGGATCAAAGAAGCAGAACTATAATCAGGAGCACTACAGGGAAAACTGTTACAGTCGACTTAACAGCTTCTGGAAATTGCAGGCTGCCTTTTCAAAGACACAAGTACCACAATTTTCTATTCCTCCTACAGAGATGTCCCTGTGTTGCGATTTTTTTGAATGTGTGCAAAGTTCTGTTGCTATTAGTCTCATCTCATTTCATTTATAAGAGTGTCATATCTGTGCCACTTTTCTTCCCCATAAAGGCTTATTTTTCTCCTTTCTAGTTTGCTATTTTCTACGCAAGTTATTCACGATTCTTTGATTTCAACATTCACACTCCAGGCAAAAGGAAGTTCTGTGACAATTCCACCATAATACATTCCACTGTTACCCCTTAAAAATCTAATTTATGACACAAGAATCATACTTCTCCATTAACTACTCTCTTTCCACCACCACCCACCCCCAAACAAACTGTGCAAGGCACTCTGTTGAACCTCAACAACTACTTGCATTTATAAAGCATCTTTAATGTAATAAAATATCCCAAGGCACTTTACAGGAGTGTTATCAACAAAATTGGACACCAAACCACATAAGGAGACACTATCCAGGTGACTAAAAGCTTGGTCAAAGAGGTAGATTTTAAGGAGCGACTTAAAGTAGAGGTTGGGAGGTGGAGAGATTTAGGGAGGGAATTCCAGATCTTAGGACTTAGACAGCTGAAGATACAGCCGCCAATGCGGGAGCAATAAAGAGCTGGAGGCCAGTAATGGAGGAGTGCAGAGATCTTAGCTGGTTGTAGGGCTTGAAGAAGTTAGAGATAGGAAGGGGTGAGGTCATTGGGAGTGGAGAGGGGGGTTGAAAACAAGGATGAGAATTTTAAAAATCTATGCGTTGTTAGACTGGGAACTAACGTAGGCCAGCATCCTGGACTCTAGGTACACAGACCATTCCTGGCAAATAACAGAACAAAATTTCAGCTAAACTTGGCTGCCATTCACAGATTTACTTTCAATATAGCAGGCAACCTTCCAAAACCCAGCATCCAGCTATCCTCTGCACATTCACTCTCAAGGCAGCTCATCTTTCTTCGCTGCTGGCAGCTTGTGGAACATCTAGTGTTATGCAAATTTCTGCTGTGGGTCCTTCTTGTCTTCACAGTTGAATTCCTGTGCACCCTTTTCATTCTGTCTCAGGAAGTGGGCCTCACTGGCATGGCCAACATTTATTGCCCATCCTGAGTTGACCTTGAAAAGGTGGGGGAGTAGGGAGGTGAGGCCTCTTCTTGCTCCACTGCAATCGGTGTGGTTAAGGTACTCCCAGTGACCATGAAGTATTGGGAAAGGCGAGAAACTTTCAAATCATTTTGCATGTTGCACCATTAAAATAGCAGAGGGAGTTTTAATTCTGTAACCCAAAACTGCTGACCTGAATGTTAACACAATCTTAAATAAATCTACACACGTTTAAAACTTGCTGTTCATGAACAAATCCAATTTTCATGATGGAGGTCAATTTCATGCAATTTATAGTTCCTGTACCTTCATGGATAATGACGTCAGTACTTAAAATCTGAGACTCGGGTCACTCAGTGGAAACCTATTTTTCCAAATTCTTTATATTTTAAAAATTGGAATTTGATTTTATTGCCCAACATAATATCGCCTGACCTCTCCAACATCTTAACCTTGAACAGCTTCAACTTCTCGACTGGCTCTATTTTGGAACTGAGAGCAAGTTTAGGAAAATTGGGTTTAAAGACCAGTTCTCCTCCCAATCCAAGTCTCAGGTTTTGAAGACTGACGCCAAGTTTTGAGTCAGACCCACTAAAGCCCACATGAATGGTGATGCTCTTTGGCTGTCCCTGGGGAAAATCTTCTCATTATCCATTAAAGTTTACATTGAGTTTGACATGGACTCTTGATGTTGTGAGATTCTCAATGAAAAAAAGCCTCGTGCAGTAGATGATCAAGTAAGTGCTCACATTCCAAGACTTCTACTCTTCCCTGCCCTACCCGAGTCACTGCTCCATGAACAGTAGTAAACCCAGCACAAGCACCTGTCATTATCCATGAAGGTATAGGGACTACAAATTGCATGAAATTGACTTCCATGTTGAAAATTGGATTTGTTCATCATAAACAGCAAGTTTAAATAGCTATGTAGAATTTGAGATAGGCCATTTAGGACTGAGATGAGGAGGAATTTCTTTACGCAGAGGGTAGTGAGTCTTTGGAATTCTCTACCCCAGAGGGCTTTGGGGCTCAGTCATTGAGTATATTCAAGTCAGAGTTTGACAGATTTCTAGATATTAAAGATATCAAGGTATATGGGGATAGTGAGAGAAATTGGCATTGAGGTAGATCAGCCATGATCTAGTTGAATGGTGCAGCAGGCACGAGGGGCCGAATGGCCTACTCCTGCTCCTATTTCCTATGTTCCGATGCAAACTTTAGCTCTCATCTATACATGACAATGGAGAAAGACATTTATATAATGGCTTTAACGACTTTGGGTCATCCCCAAAGAACTTTATTGCCAAAGAGTACTTTTAAAGTGTAGTCACTATTGTAATGTAAGAAACATGGCAGCCAATTTACTCACAGCAAGCTCCCACAAACTGCAATGAGATCATGACCAGATAATCTGGGATTATATTTGTAGAGGAGACAGCACAGATTACAACAAAGAGACTTTGCAGCTTTAAGGAGTTGAAATCAACAGGTCAGCCTAATTTATCCAGGAACCATTTTGTTGATAAACTGGCTGGCAAGTGCGTTTTCTGCAAAGAAATGATATGGGCTCAATTACCATAACAACTGCACATAACTACCAGGTAATCACTCCCACTGGGCTTTCAGGCTAACATTTCACAACACCCAGCCTATGTGAACTTAAACCATGGAAACGTAAACTGTGGACAGAGACAATGAGGTGAAACCAATATCTTCCCCAGTAGGATGTCATACATTTTGCAGTACCATCGAGTGCGTTTAGCATGGTATGATGACAGTAGTATTAAAACACTGCAAAGACAGTAAAAAAATATAAACCATAAAGGTTTTACACTGCCTTTTAATTTCTTCCCCTCCCCATTCATGAGCTGGATTGTAACAGGCCTTTTAATCACGTGGACCAAGCTATGGTATAATTTTCGTAAATGCTGCACACAGCCTGACGCACATTTGGGAGGAGTGGAGAAGAAAGCATGCAGAGATTGTCAGTAAACTGCTTCCTGTAGCATCCCAGTGTCAACTGTGAAGACCGAAACAGACCCATCCCAAATGACAGGATCACTGACTTTAATTTGTGCTGTAGTCTCAGTACTACTGCTATCATCCTTACACTACACCAGTGGTTCTCAAAACGTTTTTTTGGGTTAAAGACCCCTATTAATTTGGATTAGTAATCACAGAACCCCCAACTAAATTACATTATATAATGTCAGTATATATGTCACTCAATATATAAGAAAAGCTTCAGCTGTGGATCAGTTGGTAGAATTCTCGCCTGAGTCAGAAGGTTCTGGGTGCAAGTCACATTCCAGGACTTGAGCACAAAAATCAAGTCAGACACTCCAGTGCGGTACTGAGGGAATGCTGCACTGCCTGGTGTTAAACATGTTAAAGCGACGTCCCATTTGCTGTCAGATGGATGTAAAAGATGCCTTGGCAATATTTCAAAGACGAGTAGGGAAGATAGGAGGAGTCGGCCATTCAGCCCATCAAGCCTGCCCCGCCATTCAATACAATCATGGCTGATCATCCACTTCCCTCCCTTTTTTCGGAATCGCTTTATGTCACTGGGATTTAGAAATCTGTCGATCTCTGCTTTAAACATATTCAATGACCGATATTCCACAGCCCTCTGGGGTACAGAATTCCAAAGATTCACAACACTCTGAGCAAATAAATTTCTCATCTCTGTCCTAAGTGGCTTCCCCCTTATTTTGAAATTGTGCGCCCTGGTTCTGGACTCACCAACCAGGGGAAACATCTTGGCTGCATCTACCCTGTCTATCCCTTTAAGTATTTTGTAGGTTTCAATGAGATCAGCTTTCATTCTTCGAGACTCTAAAGAATACAGGCCCAGTTTCCCTAATCTCTCTTCAGAGGGCAGTCCCGCCATCCCGGGCACCCCCTCTATGGCAATAATATCTTTCCTAGGGTAAGGGGGCCAAAAATGCACACTGTACTCTACGTGTGGTCTAATTAAGGTTCTATACAATTGAAGCAAGACTTTACTACTCCTGTACTCAAATTCTCTTGCGATAAAGGCTAACATACCATTAGCCTTCCTAACTGCTTGCTGAGCAACTCACCAAGACTTCCTTCAACAGCACCTTCCAAATCCGCAACCTCCACCACCTAGGACAAGGGCAACAGTTGCATGGGACCACCACCTGCAAGTTCCCCTCCAAGCCACACACCGCCACGACTTGGAAATATATCACTGTTCCTTCACTGTCGCTGGGTCAAAATCCTGGAACTCCCTTCCTAACAGTACTATGGGTGTGCCTACACTACATGAACTACAGCGGCTCAAGGCGGTGGCTCACTATCACCTTCTCAAAGTCAATTAGGGATGGACAATAAATGTTGGCCTAGCCAGCGATGCCCACATCCCATTAAAGAATTTTTTTTTAAATCCAGGTCACAACCACTTGTAGTGTAAAAAAAGTTTCCTCATGTCACCGCTGGTTCTTTTGTCAATCATCTGTGTCCTCTCGTTACCAACACTTAATGTGTTCATATATCTGTCTGCTATTTTAATCACAAACATTACCTTATTTAATGCAAACTAGACGCTGAGGCGCTATTTCCTCTGGTTAGAGAGTCTAGAATTAGAGGTCATAGTTGCAGGATAAGGAGTCAGCCATTTAGGAGAAATTTCTTCACTCAGAGCATTGTGAATCTTTGGAATTCTCTACCTCTGAGTCCGCGATGCTCAGTGATTAAGTATATTCAAGACTTCAAGATTGAGATCAAAAGATTTTTGGATGCTAAGGGAATCAAGGGATATGGAGATAGGGTGCGAAAGCAGAGATGAGGTAGATCAGCCATGATTTTATTGACTGGCAGAGCAGGCTTGAGGGACCGTATGGCCTGCTCCTATTTCTTATGTTCTTATGTAGGATAGCAGTACTAAAATAGCAGATGGAGAAATGTCACATGAGCACATGTTCATCCACTATTATCTCCAAATGTAATTTCTAGCCCATAGCACTTGACCAAAAATAGAACTGTCAACTTTTGGCAGTAGGTCTTGAACCAGGGGGGTGGAAGTTAGTTGACAGCGAGGATGGGTAAGAACATAACTCTGCTGTGCTGTTGATGAAAATTCATTCATTATTATTTAGATTTTTTGATTACTGTCTCCATATTATAACAACTGATAAAATTAAATTACATTTTAAGAAACTGCTTTTAGATTTACTTCCTTCTTTCCAGTGCCCCCAATTTCAGCATATTTGTGGAGTAAAAAGCAACTAAATGAGTTTATAGACTGAGAAAGCATTGCAGTATCGGGTGAAAGGAGGCAAGTAGGTGGAGTTGCAATCTCACAAAAATGGATTAGTCTGTTTGCCATAAAAGTTCAAAGATTCTTTATGTTTTAACGAAGCACTCTTTGTAAAAACAAGTACACACAGATTATATACCAGCAAACAGTGTCAGCAGGGAAATGTGGAGCTGGCATAAACTAACAATGCAAGTAATTAATTTCTCTCTCGTCAAGTTGTGCAATCTACCGGTTACAACTGAGGCAGGAGGAGTGCACTGTCCTTTCTAGTTCCACTTCTCCACAGGTCACAACATATACTTAAATGCTTACCCAGTTACCAATACGGTCAATCATATACTCTATATCCCCGAAAAAAGTACACTAACCAGGTTTCTTTAACAAACAAAATTATCAGATTATAAAACAAGACTTATCCAGTAACGCAACAAAGCATTAACACGCAGAATGAAATATGAAAGTCCCCTATTTACCTTAGCCACACCCACGCGCACGACACACACACACACACACACACACACACACACAAGTTGACTGAAAAATAGAGATTTTCTCTGCAGAGCTCTTTTACAAAAAATACAAAAAAAAAATACTTTGGCCAAATAGTTGTTAATTCTTGAAGAAAATGGATGAGATATGTTGTGTCCCAAAATAGCATACAGTCTGGCATCCGAGTACACGTAGGCAGGTGACTGGGATCTTTTCTGGAGCTGTTCTTTTCAGGCAGTTTCAAGAACTAATCTGGCAAGCTTTCCAGGAGCTCCTCAGGAGAAATACGGCATTTCAGAGACAAGTGGAAGGAGGCACGCTGGGTGTTTCTGTCTTGGCAGGTTGATCTCCAACTGCTTTCAAACACAGTCCACACTCCAACTGAACCAAAACAATAGTTCAGAAGCAAAACCAATCAGCAAGTCAGACCTACTGACCTTCATAAATTGTGGCATGTCACTTCTCGGTAAACATCTCCACAAGTCACCAAGGTTTCTGTTGTTTATTGAGCTTAAGGCATGTGACTTCCAGTAAAGGTTGCTTTCAAAAAAGACCTCACCTCAAGTGTCCTTCCGGCGACTTCTTTTAAAAAACAAAATCCAACATCTACGGAATTACGTCAGTTCTCCAATCCCATCTCCACAATTCTAACACAGGAATTCTCAAAAAAAAATTAAATAGGATCAGCTTCATAACATACCCAACAATGTCCTCAAAAAGCCAGGCACATGCAGTCTTGCCAATTACCAACCCATCAACCTACTCTCAATAATCAGCAAAGGAGTCGTCAACATTGCTAACAAGTAACATAAAATCATCAACAACCTGCTTACTTATGCTCAGCCTGAGTTTCGGCAGACCACACAGACCTCATTTGATCCAAACATGGATCAAAGAGCTGAATTCAAGGCATGAGGTGAGAGTGACTGCCCTTGATACCAAAACAGCATTCAACTGAGTGCGGAATCAAGAATCTCCAATAAAACTCAAAACAATGAAGATCGGGGGAAAACTCTCCACTGGCTGGAGTCATACCTGGTACACAGGAAGGTGACTGTGGTTGTTGGAGGCCAATCATCTCAGCCCTAGGATGTCACTGCAGGAGTTCCTCAGGGCAGTGTCCTGAGCCCAATCAGCATTGGCTGATTTGGCAGAGGCCTTTCCTCCTTAGTAAGCTCAGAAGTGGGACAATTCAATGATTGCTCCATTCACAAATTGTCAGATAATAAAGCAGCTAATTCCAATAAGTAGCAAGACCTGGATGACATCAAGGCTTAGGATGGATAAGTAACACGTAACAGCCATGCCACACAATTGCCAAGCAATCACCATCTCTTGCTTAATGGCATTACTTTCACAGAGTCTCTCACCAGCAACATCCAGGGGGTCACCACTAACCAAAAACTCAACTGGGCCATATAAATGCTATGACTACTAGAGCAAGTCAGGCTGGATATCCTGTGGTAAGTGGCTCACCCCGATTCCCCAACATTTCTACCACCTTCTCTATTCTTTCACGGGATGTGGGCGTCACTGGCTAGGCCAGCATTTATTGCATATCCCTAATTGCCCTAGAAATGGTGGTGGTGAGCCGTCATCTTGAACCACTGCAGTCCATGTGAGGTAGCTACACCCACAATGCTCTTCGGAAGGAAGTTCCAGGATTTTGACCCAGCGACAGTGAAGGAACGGTGATATAGTTCCAAGTCAGCATGGTCATAGATAGATACAGCACTGAAACAGGCCCTTCGGCCCACCAAGTCTGTGCCAACTATCAACCACACATTTATACTAACCCTACATTAATCCCATTTTCCCTACCACATCCTCACCTTCCCTCAATTCTCCTACCACCTATCTACACTAGGGGCAATTTACAACAGCCAATTAACCTATCAACCTGCAAGTCTTTGGCTGTGGGAGGAAACCAGAGCACTCGGCGGAAACCCACGGGGTCACAGGGAGAACTTGCAAACTCTGCACAGACAGTACTCAGAACCGAACCCAGGTCACTGGAGCTGTGAGGCTGCAGTGCTAACCACTGTTTCGCCCCGTGTGTGGCTTGGAGGGGAACTTGCAGGCAGTGGTGTTCCCATGCATCTGCTGCTCTTATCCTTCTAGGTGGTAGAGGTTGCAGGTTTGGAAGGTGGTCAAAGGCGCCTTGGTGAGTTGCTGCAGTACATCTTGTAGATGATACACACTGCTGCCCCTGTGCATCAGTGGTGGAGTGAATGTTTAAGACGGTAAGTGAGGTGCCAATCAAGCAGGCTGTTTTGGTCTGGATGGTGTCGAGCTTCTTGAGTGTTGTTAGAGCTGCACTAATCCAGGCAAGTGAAAAGTATTCCATCAAACTCCTGACTTGTGCCTTGCAGATGGTGGACAGGCTTCGGGGAGTTAGGAGGTGGGTTACTCGCCGCCGAATTCCCAGCCTCTGACCTGCTGTTGTAGCCGCAGTACTTATATGGCTGGTCCAGTTCAATTTCTGGTCAATGGTAACCCCCAGATGTTGATAGTGGGTGTACCTGTCCCACACAGACTGCTGCGGTTGAAGGAGGCGGCTCACCACCACCTTCTCAAAGGCAATTAGGGATAGGCAATAAATGCTGGCTTAGCCAGCGACGCCCACGTCCCCTGAACGAATTTTTTTTAAAATCAGTGATGGTAATGCCACTGAATGTTAAGGGGAGATGGTTGGATTCTCGCTTGTTGGAGATGGTCATTGCTTGGCACTTGTGTGGCGCAAATGTAACTTGCCACTTCTCAGCCCAAGGAACCTGCAAGGAACAAATCAGAAGTGGAATGTTCTCCACTTGCCTGAATGGATGCAATTGCAACACTCAAGAGCATGAACACTATACAGCAATGCACTCTGCCTGATTGGCATCTCATCCATTGGCCTAAACATACCGTGGTTGCAGTGTGCACGATCTACGGGTTACTATCACTGCAGCAACTCACCAATGCTGCTTCAGCACTATCTACCAAACTCTCAACTTCCATCACCTAGAAAAGAGAACAGTAGCAGGTTCATGGGAATGCCATTACTTCCCAAGTCATCTTCAAGTCACACACCACCCCCGACTTGGACATATATCACTACTCCTTTGCTGTCATTCCTTCAAAATTCTGGAACTCACTACCCAACACCATTGCAGGAGCAACTTCACCACACAGATTGCATTGGCTCAAGACCCAGTACCAACTTTTCAAGACAGCCAGGGTTAGACAATAAATGCTGTCCTTACCAGTGACACCCACATCCCAAGAATGAATCAAAATGATTTGCACCTGGATCCAGAGATACTGAATACCACCTTGTGTCACTGCATGGAACAGTATTTTTTCATCAAGTAGCACAGGGCCAATCTTTATCTCTCAACCAACATCACTAAAACAGATGATCTGGTCATTATTACATTGTTGCTTGTGGGAGTGCGTTTGTAAAAATACTTCACAACCTGACATCATAATGCAAATTGAGATTTTTTTTAATCTCCTTTATTGTGGCACAAGCAAATGCAAAAACATTTGGCATATCTGCTTAGCAACTTCAGATAATGAATGCATTCTGATGGTTATCCTGGATTTTTAAGCTTGAAGAAAGTAAAACTGTATTTCCCAAATGATGTCTAAAATCATGATCTGGGGTTTCAGATGCTTATTTAAACTGCATGAGCTTCAATGCCCGTGCAATTTTACGGGCAAGAATACGCTCCTTTGTCAATACACCATTTCAGCAAGGAACACCAGCTTGGTCAGTCCAGCATGAGTCTGGGGTTACAACCATTGTCGCTGTAATATTTGTGTTAAAAATTGAAATACAAAAATACATCAGTTCCGCTGCACAACTTGCTTCGGTGCTAACTGGTCAATCCTAACTGTGCAGTGTAACTCAAGTATGATGTTAAAGGTGCTATATCAATGCCTGTTGTTGAGACACAGTATAACTGCAGCTAACCATGAAATGTTGAACTTAAAGTTTTGAATATTTTTAGTATAAAGAGCTGACGAGGAGGAGAAGCAGGACCTCAACATCAAAATGACACTGATGTTTAGGTACTGATACGAATAGAATTAACCCATGTGTGCAAAAACCTCCTTTGCCCAGCCAGAGAAAGAGTGCAGGAGCAGGTCACATAAATCCAGTGGCTCTGAATAGTAACTGGGCTTTAATATAATGCTACCCTAGTTATTTTGCACAATTGGAAATGTGGCTTACATGCTGTGAAACAGCAGTAGCTGCTAAACAACTGCGCTAAGAACCATACATAGTAGAGACGAGACAATATACATTATTGCATAGTCACTGTGGCAAGACATCACAAGACATAGATTTCAATTCGTGCACCCTTTAAATAATGAGCAATGCAACAATAGAGTGTATTTAAAGTTTATTTTATACAATCCTTCATGGAGTTACTTCCTTAAATATTCAAACAAGCTTTTCCCCCCGTTGAGTGTCAGCATTTAACCCGACAAATACTGAGCATTCTTTGCAACCCACACAGCTTATGTACAGCTATCTCCAAGAAGTTATCTGTAACAATAGTTTCCCATAAAAACTGACATGGCAGCACAGTTCAGAAAATCATAGAATATTATTCAATTCATCTTTACTGTAGGAACTAAAATTGATAAACCTGTATAAAACACTGGTTCAGCCTTAACTGGAGTACTGTATCCAGTTCTGGGCACCACACTTTGGAGGGTGCAGAAAAGATTCACAAGAATGGTTCCAGGGATGAGGGACTTCAATTATGTGGATAGTTGGGAGAAGCTGGGGCTGTTCTCCTCAAAGAGAAGATTAAGGGGAGACTTGATAGAGGTGTTCAAAATCATGACAGGTCAAGTCAGAGTTGATTCGAGAAACTGTTCCCATTGGTCAAAGGATCCAGAACCAGTGGGCACTGATTTAAGGTGATTGACAAAAGAAGGAAAATCTTTTTTTAAGCAGCGAGTGGTTAGGAACTGGAATGCACTGCCTGAGAGTGTGGTGGAGGCAGGTTCAATCGAGGCCTTCAAAAGGGAATTGGATAATTATAAGAGAAAAAAATAGCTAAGCTGCTCTTGGAGAGCCGGCATGGGCACAACGGGCTGAATAGCCTCCTTCTATGCTGTAACCATTCTATGATTCTTACTGCAGCTTCATTTTGGTAGTGAAATAATGCTAATTCTCTGTCACATTCTCGACTGCAGAAAAAAAAATGACATCAATCCTAGCAACCTAGGTTTCTTAAATCAATTGCCTTTTGAACCAGTACAGCTGTCGTCTATTGTATTTTACTGTTTCAATAATGTCCCTTATATCATAAATTCACAGTCACAGTTTTGGAATCGGCTGCAAGAACAAAATATAACTTGTCTGATTCAGACAGTCAATCCAACAAAAAGAAATCAAAATTCTTTTATTTCAAATCGATAGCAAATCATAACTGGGATTACCCTTCTGTTCCTTTCTTTTCACCACTGAATGTGGTCATTTATCCCTCCAATTTCTTTGTTACTCCAGTTCTCACTCGTACTCGTCATCCGCAACTACCTCCCTATCGACTCGCGTATTCTCGTAAAGGAACAGGAGCCGATCGACCTCAGCTGGGGCCAGCTGGTTTCGCTTGGCGTTCACCAAGTTCCCTGCTGCACTGAACAGGCGTTCTGAAGGGATGCTGGTGGCCGGAATACACCAGTACTTCTGCAGCAGTTTTCTCAGGGTGGGAAATAAAGCCACCCGGTCAGACCACCAGATGAGCGGATCTTCACCCAGTTCCAGCACCTTCTGCGATTTGAAGTTGTTCAGTTCTTCCACAACCTGAGCATGCCACCCATCTTGGCCTTCATCGCTGCTGCCTGCCTGCCCGAAGATTTCTGCCAGCATGAAGTTGATGCTTCCAGTACTGTAGGGCTGCACCGATACTGCACGTTTTTTCAGCGGCGGCTCCTCAAGGGCAAAGCACCCCTCTGCTCTAGCAATGCTCTCCTTGCCCTTCTCCAAGAGATCGGTGGCTTCCTCCAGGATCTTGTTCTCCACCTGCTTTTGCTGTGTGGCTGAAAGGAATGGGACTCTCTTGTACCTTGGATCGAGAAACGTCGCGGAGTGGAGAAACAGCTCCAGCTCCGGGGATAACTGGTACACTTCGCATAATTCTTTGGCGATGGTCTCCTTCACAGCACTGAGCACGTGAGAGTCCGAATCATCAACTTTCAGCGTCGAGTTCAACAGGACATGCAGGAGAGGTTTGACCATACTAATGATTGGGTACTTCGATCTGCCCATCATCTCAGTAGCTTGTTGAAATGGCTGCAGCAATTCCACCAGTCCTTCTATGGTACGCCATTCACTGGCTTCTGGCATCAATTGGTAATTCATGCTGTCCTCAAACAGCACAGCAGCAATCGCAGTTTGTTGCTCCCTCAGCCGCTGTAGCATGGACAGGGTCGTCCCCCAAGTACGACAGTCAGTGACCAGTTGGTGCTGTAACAAATACTGCTGCTTCTGTTTCTCCCGTAACATATAGGCTGCCCTCGGTGTCACTTTGAAGTACTCGACCAGTTTATTGCACTTCAGAAGAAGTGTGCAGAGTTTCGGGAGTTGGAGAGCTCGGTTTATCCCCAGGTTGATTGCGTGACCGAAACACGGCATGTGCACAGGGAGATTCAGAAGGGAGCAGGCATTTACCACATTCTCACTGCTGTTGCTGGTTGTGGCACCCAACACATTTTTGCTGATTCCCCATTCTCTGAAGGACTCGACGAGGGCATGAGCCAAGTTCTCTGTAGTATACTCATCCGCCACTTCGAACGTGGCAAGACACTTGGAAGTGAACCTTAGGGTGTTGGCGCTGCTGCCCGTGCCACTTAAGAAGTGGGCAGTCAAAGACATGCAGCATCGGTTTCGACCCTGTGCCGTCCACAGGTCGGCAGTCACACCACACCATGGTGCCGCAGCCAACTCCTTCTCCACAGCAGACCGAATAATATGGTAACGCTCCGGGATGGCTTTGGTCGAGAAATACGTCCTGCTGGGGAGCTCATATCTTGGGTCAGCCATTTTAAGTAGCTTTTTGAAAGTCTGCTCTTCTACCACAGAGACAGGATACAGCCCTTCGCAGATGAAGTTGGTAACCAGAGAAGTCAATTCTTGATGCCGTTTACTGTCTTGGCTATAGCAGGTCTTGAAGATTGCGTCTTGGTTGCTCAGATACGTGCCTTCGGATTCAGATTTCAAAAAGTTGGATGTGAACGGTTCCCTTGCTTGCTCAGCGTTGCTCTTGACAACTTGGTGGAATTCACTAGGGTGATTCTTCTCAAGGTGGTAAGCAAGGTTGGAGGTGTTTCCCGAATAAGCAATTTGAGCCCTGCAAACTCTGCAGTAGATCTTCTTCCACTGCAGTATGCATCCTTCAGCATCAGTGTCAAACCCAAAGTACTTCCAAACTTTACTTTTTGCTCTTGGGTGAGAGACCAGCTTTAGGTCAGAGGTAGAGCCTTCCGGGGTCTTGTGCTCCATGGCTCCTCGGTCTCAATTCGACACATGGAGCCTTCATCCATTTAATGTCAACCTGCCAACCAAAGAGAAGAGGCAATATGACAATCAGTTGTTTTTTTAAAAAAAGAACACTACATTTCAACAATTTACAGACTGTGGTTGAACAGTAATAACGTACCTGATCAATTGCTAAGTAAAAAGAAACGACAATATTGCAAAATGCAAAGGTAGGGCAACTCAAAAGGATGACTCGTGAACTGACGCGTTGACAAACAAACCGGATTTTCCAAGCAAGCATGCCGACTGATGCGTTAAGACAGGCATACAATGCAAAACCTGAAATGTTTAACATATGGACAGGGTTGCATACTGTTTACACACTGGTAGCTATTATCCTTGCCAGCAGCAAGATGCCAAGACTGTCACTGAAGATCTCCACACTCAAAGCCTTTGCATTTATAAAGGGAAATGAGTGGCTTTCCATCCCAACAACTTCTCAAGATTAATAATAGTTTCTGTTCAAAATTTTAACTCCTGCTTGATAGGCAGAAAAGACCGATTGAGGTTCATAGCCTGATGTTCTCGGCCTAGACGCACAAAAGATCAGCAGCTACTTGGACACGAGAAAAAGGGGTAGTGGCCATCGTACCTCAGTATGAATACATTGTCTTCAAAAGAAAGGTGAAAATCTGGAGGGTTATAAAAGCTATGTTATTGGCCTACCCCTCCAAAAGTAGAAGACTTGCTTTGCATTGGAGTAATTACTTTTTCGGACAATTCAAACAGGGTGACTGAGCTCAGTCACAAACACCCTGTATAGCCTAGTGAAGTCATTGCACTCTCACTGCCTTGTTATGGGCCTCTTCACCAGCAACTGAGCAAGACAGTATGCCCATGTGATAAAGTTGCTAACCACAACTTGAAAACAAGCAGTTGTTTAAATGCAGAGCTGGTTGTACAGACAGGGCCTGACAATATAAGCAAGGTGGTTTTGACAGAAGCTGCAGTCGGGATTGCAGCCCTGCAATGCAAATGCTACATTAGTGATGCCAGCTTTATATGCATGAGCTTGCTAAATGCACTGCTTCAACAAAGAGAAACAAATAGCAAGTCATACGGTTAATGGCACAGTTGGTGCCATAATAATTGATGTTTATGTAGAATGACATTGAATATACAGCACAGAACAGGCCATTCGGCCCAAACAATCTAATCTACCGAACATGCTGGTATTTATACTCTACATTAGTCTCCTCCCACTTTATCTACCTAACCTCAGCCCTTCAGCACATTTTTCTACTCCTTTTTTCTCTCATGTGCTTGTCTAGTTTAATTTTGAAAGCATCTAAGCCATTTGCCTCAACTACTTCAACAAATACAAAAGCAAATTACTGGGATGCTGGAAATACTCAGCAGGGTCCCGATGAAAGGTCAGTGACCTGAAACATCAACTCGGTTTCTCTCTCCACTGATGCTGCCAAACCTGCTGAGTATTTGCAGCATTTTAGAGTCATAGAGTCATGTTTTTATGCCTCAACTACTTCCCAAGGTAGCAAGTTTCACACTCTTAACAACTCAGATGCTAAACCTTTAAGTTGCATTTAACAAATCCAACACCTATTTCAGCAGAAGCTTCAGCCACCACATACTCATTTTGTGTGCTGATACTTGAAGCAATGAGTTCTGACGGCGACATGGTGGAAGCGTGCTGCTGGGTCTGCCTGACCAGGGAAGATGCATCACCACATGGGTGGAAAAGGCAAGAACAGTGAAAGGTTTCTGGATAAATGACAGTACCTCAACAGATACTAGTTCTGCTCTCTCACACCAACTTGCCAGGGTTCTAAACTCCTTGCCAGTAGTTTTTAGTTTAGTTTAGTTTAGAGATACAGCACTGAAACAGGCCCTTCGGCCCACCGAGTCTGTGCCGACCATCAACCACCCATTTTTTATACTAATCCTACACTAATCCCATATTCCTACCACATCCCCACCTGTCCCTATATTTCCCTACCACCTACCTATACTAGTGGCAATTAATAACGGCCAATTTACCTACCAACCTGCAAGACTCTTGGCTTGTGGGAGGAAACCGGAGCACCCGGAGAAAACCCACAGGAGTTGTGAGGCTGCGGTGCTAACCACTGCGCCACCCTTGCGCCACTGTGCCGCCCTTCTTGGAGATAAAAACCACACCAAACAATTTTCAAGTTCTTCAGGTCACTCCTCCTGATAGCTCAGCGGTTACCAGTTCATACAAACCAGGTGGATTCTAAGTTCAGTCTCAGCATGAGATCTTAGCTGATCTCACTGAGGGTGCTACAAGGAGTCCAATCAATGTTCCTGGGGCTAGCTGGGGTGAGGAGGCAATTCAGCCAGGTTTCTTTGCTCTGATTGTGATCCGGTGACCTCTGTTGGGTGCGGAAAGGATGTTTCCTCTTGTGTGAGAATCTAGAACAAAGGGTCACTGTTTAAAAATAAGGGGTTGCCCATTTAAGACAGATGAGGAGAATTTTTTTCTCTCAGATGGTCATGAGTCTTTGGAATTCTTCCTCAGAAGGTGATGGAAGCACAGTCTTTGAATATTTTTAAGGCAGAAGTACTTGATAAGTAAGGGAGTGAAAGGTTACTGGGGGTCGGCGGGAATGTGGAGTTGAGGTTACAATCAGATCAGCCATGATCTTGTCGAATGGCGCAGCAGGCTCGAGGGGCCGAGTGGCCTACTCCTGCTCATAATTTGTATGTTTGTTCGTATGCTGTAAATGGCATGTCGAGAGATGTTCAGGGAGGACAAAATTAGGCTTGGTTGTGATACATTCTACCTGAGATTAGCCCACACTGCCCTAGGTGAGATATGAAGGCCAGACAACTGGGCAAGCTGCAAGAGGGCAGTTGCCATATGTCGAATGGTAAACCAGCAGAAGTATGCAGGAGATGAAGGAGGAAAATCAGAGGGAACACAGGAACAGAAGGCTATTGAGCCCCTCAAGCTTGTTCTACCACTCCATATAATAATGGCTGATCTGCAACATAACTCTATATGCCTGTCTTTGCTCCACATCTAATACCTTTGGTTAACAGAAATTTATCAATCTCAGATTTAAGATTAACAATTGACCCAACATCAACTGCTATTTGCAGAAGAGAATTCCAAACTTTTACTAGGGTTTCCTAACTTCACTCCTGAAAGGTCTAGTTCTAATTTACAGACTATCTATCTAGATTCCCATCCAGCAGAACTAGCTTCTCACTATCCTATCAGTTCCTCGCAATATTTTGAAAACTTCCATCAAATCACCACTTAATCTTCCAAATTTCAGGGAAAACAACCCTAATTTGTGCAATCTCTCTTCATAATCTAACCCTTGGAGGCCAGGTATCATTCAAGTAAATTTATGCTGCACTCCCTCCAAGACTAATATATCTTTAAGGTGTGGTGCCCAGAATTGCTCGCAGTGCTCCAGATGTGGTCTAATAGGGCTTTACACAGCTGAAGGATGGCTTCTAACTCCTTGTATTCTAATTCCTTAAATATTAAGGGCAGCACCGCAGCCTCACAGCTCCAGCGACCCGGGTTCAGTTCTGGGTACTGCCTGTGCGGAGTTTGCAAGTTCTCCCTGTGACCGTGTGGGTTTTCGCCAGGTGCTCCGGTTTCCTCCCACAGCCAAAGACTTGCAGGTTGATAGGTAAATTGGCCATTATAAATTGCCACTAGTGTAGGTAGGTGGTAGGGGAATTGAGGGAAGGTGGGGATGTGGTAGGAATATGGGATTAATGTAGGATTAATGGGTGGTTGATGGTTGGCACAGACTCGGTGGGCCGAAGGGCCTGTTTCAGTGCTGTATCTCTAAATAAAAATAAATAAAGGCCGGCATTCCATTAGCCTTTTAGACTACTTTTCATACCTGTCAATGACAGAAGAACAAAAAAGTTTTTTTTTTTAAAGTAGTTCATGGTGACGATTAAAATATGCCCCTAACTTTAAGAATTTCCCCTTTATAAGGCAGAGTGAGCATGTTTTTCCATGTTAACAGAGTTATGACACACTCGATTGCAATCCCTTCAGTAAATCTTGATGTTTCTGCTTAACATTCTTAGTAAATTGATGGACCAGAAATGTAATTTGTCATTTCAATGTTAACTGTCCACACGCCATTTAACATCAGATTAGGCGTAGATTATTTCTGTGTTGACCTTTGAATAACACACAAAATCGGCTTATTGTCATTGGTCTGCACTAAAGATTAAAAGAAAGGACGAATACCTGAGCTCCAAGATTGTACAGCACCGTCCTTTTAATGCAATTCACAGGGCCTGTTCCAGAAAGAGATCATCAAGAGCGATACAGAAAAAGGTGTCTTGTCATTATGGAGCTTATTATAGAGTCTCATTCTTAAAATTTCCCCATTAAACAGGAGCCATAAAGTAACACTGCAGCACAACATATTCTGTATTGTCACTGGAGGGAGGGGTTACTATCCACTACTGCATTTAAATTCACTTGTAAAATTTCTGTGTTAAATCAGTCTACAGTCATTAATCAGCTTATAATAAACAACTGTGTTAAAATAACAAGCAGCAATTTTACACAACTACATTAATCAGAGTGTTACCAGAGAAAACTATATCCCAAAGTTTATCTAACACCAGTCAAATTCCCGCAGTGATCCATACAGGGAGTCAAGACCAAGTACAATGTTCAAGTGAAGTGCAATTAGCTATCAAAGGATGGCAGTACCAGGATATCGAGACGCAAGTCAGTCCCCAATTTTTTTTATTTTTTTTTAAAGTCATTCATTCTGCCTTGATTTTAATATAATGCTTTGATTAACTATAGCTAACTGGCAAAACTTAGAATAACTTGGGAGGCAGAGAAGCAGAGTTGATTGGAACATAGGAAGAAGTAGGAGATGGGAAACAGAGCTACAATTGCATTGGTGCAAGGATGGAAATGCAGCATAACATATATGTAGGAGGTTTCAATTATAAATATGGACATTGGAATTTAGAATAGAAATACCTAAAGCAAAAGCGTGACAACAGAAAGTAAGCATCTGTAGGCAAGAGCGTGCATGCAGATAAGATTTTTAATACTTTATAGAATGGTGGAATACATTATAGACAAAAAGAGGCACTTAACCCAATCAATTCTGTGTAGAACATTCTTTATTCAGCGTCTCAAATTTTTTGCAGCACTGCCAAAGCCATAGCAAGATCTGTAACTTCACCCTAGCGTCATATAGGCAAAATCTATCAATATAAAATAAATAACATCAGAAGTAGATTTTTATCTTCAGTTAAGCGCAGTGCACAAAACTTCACACATTGATCATTCCATTTACTGAACTCCTAGTGGCAAAACTGTTTAGTCTCATAGTGAGGGACAAGCATTCTGCAGACCATATACAGCGAAACTGGGCAATGTCAGATGTAAAAGCACATTCACTACAGAAGCAATTTTTTTGAACAATTAAACATTTTAAGACAGATTTCGAAACATGCTGTGAATCTTTCTTGCAAGGTTGTTGAAGCCATTTTTGCAACAGGTAAAGCCCAGCAACAGCAGTTAAAGTGTTAGCCATACTTCTTTTCTCCACAGTATTTGTAGTTGGTTTCGCCACACCACAGCACAGTGAATAAAAACAAAGAGGCAAAGGGCCATGTGGCCTATCAAGCCACTTCCGTAGATATATTACCCAATCATGCATTTTACTTAGAATGTACAGCACAGAAACAGGTCATTCCGTCCAACTGAACTATGGTCAATGCTTTTATTCCACAAGATCCTTCTCCCACCCTACTACGTCTAATCCTTTCAGCATTTTATTACCCACCCCTCCGCCAATCAAATCCAAAAGACTAAGCTCCTGCCCATACCTCCCATGGAAAAAATAAGCACTACTAGTAATAGAGAAAAAGATTATTGAAGACAAACGTCACCCTTACAGTCAGAAACAGGGGAAATTATAATGGGGAACAAAGAAATGGCAGAACAATTAAACATATACTTTGGTTCTGTCTTCACAAAGGAGGACACAAATAACCTCCCAGAAATGTTAGGGAACCAAGGGTCTAATGACAGGGAGGAACTGAAGGAAATCAGTATTAGTAAAACAAATAGTGCTGGGGAAACTAATGGAGTTAAAGGCTGACAAATCCCAGGGCCTGATAATCTACATCCAGAGTACTGAAAGTGGCTGCCCTGGAAATAGCGGATGCGTTTGTGGTCATCTTCCAAAATTCTATAGACTCTGGAGTAGTTCCGACAGATTGGAGGGTGGCAAATGTAACCCCACTATTTAAAAAAGGAGGGAGAAAAAACAGGGAACTACAGACCAGTGAGCCTTACATCAATACTGGGGAAAATGCTAGATTCTATTATAAAGAATGTGATAGCCGAACACCTGGAAAACATAAAGGGCATTGGGCAAAGTCAGCATGGGTTTACGAAAAGGAAATCATGCTTAACAAATCGACTGGAGTTTTTTGAGGATGTAACTAGTAGAATAGATAAGGGAGAACCAGTTAATGTGGTGTATTTGAGTTTTCAGAAAGCTTTTGATAAGGTCCCACATAAGAGGTTAGTGTGCAAAATTAAAGCACATGGGATTGGGGGCAATATACTGGCATGGATTGAGAATTGGTTGACAGACAGGAAACAGTAGGAACTCAGTGGGATAACTAAAATAGTCTAGCACCTTTTTTGCAAACAATATCTGAAAGAGACTTGAAAGGAAACAAAAAACTTACATGCATTAATTTTCAGTTTCCAAAAATCAATGATCTAAGGACATAAGAAATAGGAGGTGCAGCCAGCCACATGGAACCTGTCAAAATGATCATGGTTGAACTTCTACACCGACTTCACTTTACCGCTCTATCCCCAAACCTCCATACAAAAGCAAAATACTGCAGATGCTGGCAAAAGGTCATCGACTGAAACGTTAACTCCTTTTCTCTCTCCGCAGATGCTGCCTAACCTGAGTATTTCCAGCATTTTCTGTTCTTATTCCAAACCCCCTATATTTGGCTTAACCCCCAAACAAATGACGACAAAACGTCTGCATTGATTGCAACAAATAGATGCAGATCTCACAAAGTGGCCTCGTGCATCAACTTAAAAAGGCCAATATGTATGCTATTTGCATATTATTAACTATATGGCCCCCCCTGATGGGAGTAAACACACTGCAAGGTCTCACTTGTAATGCTTTTGTTATTCTTTGATAAAATATTCAGGAGAATCTGAAAATAAAAGCAACTAGTTATTATCACATATGACATAGGCCACATGCAAGTTGATCTGATTGGCAATCTTAGTACTTTTTAAAAAAAAGACTTTACCGTATGAAAGTTAAGCACGCTAGCCGATCAAGCACATCAGGTCATCTTAGTTTGTTAAAACGCTATATAAATACAAGTTGTTGTTGATTTGCAATAGGATGACCACTAACCCAAATTCGTGGCAGCCAGTGTTGGTGTCACGATGACCATTGTATTAAATTTGTTTAATAATGAAACAAAAAACCGACAGCACGATTGGTTTATAAAAAATACTTTCTCCCCATTATTCTACCCTCTTACCGATGTACACGTGATATACTGTAAACCATGTCTTCCCCAGACAAAGCTGGTTATTGCTCAAGTAGATAGTGTAGGGGAGTCAGCTTGCTGACTGGATCAATGAGACAAGGTTTAGGTGAAAATGGACTCCAAAGGCTTGGGATTTAGAAGCCAATTTTTCTTTGTTTGCTCCTGGATCCCATTTCAAAATGAATGGTGAAGCTACAGGGGTCCCAAACAAGAAGCATTTAAATGTTTTATTAAAGAATAATGGCACAGCAGATTTATAATTCAATACAAACAGAAGCAAAGTTAAAATATCAGAAATAGGAGAAGGGGGAAGAATCGAAAAATAGCCTTGCATTTAAAAAGAACGTTATGGTATCTCAAACAATTTTAAAATGGAATGATCGTTGTTATGTGACAATCATGTGCACAAGATCCCACAAATAGTCATGAGACAAGTGGCCACATAACCTTTGTATGATACTTGTCAGGGACAAATACTGAACAGAGAATTCACTGCTCTTCTTTGAATACCCCCATTGGATCTTTAAACATCCATCTGAACCACCAGACCAGGTGAGCAAAGGCTCAATTTAATGTTTCATCTGTAGGACGACACCTCCAACAGCACTCCTTCAGTACTGCGATGTAGGTTAATCTAAATTAACCCTTGGATTATTATGGCATCTGAGCAACTTTATTACTGTGGGAGTTTGACATCACACTGTGTGAGCTATCTTTAAAAATGGCCAGTCCAAGCAGCACAGAATTTCACAAGCTGGCTCATTTTGTCTGAAGCAACTTGACAATATACAACAAAACTTTCATCCTTCAAAAGACTCCATCACACAGCAACACAAACCAAATGGCAAGTTGCCATCAATTGACATAGCACTTTCACAAGATATCTTATACAGAGATAATTCATACAGAAATTTTACCCATCAGTATATATCAGAATTAATACCAACTATCGCTGCATGAACATCAACCCAGTTTCCAGTTCTATGGGTTGGAGAGGGGAGAAGGACCCTTGCACTTAGTTCAAAAGAGCAACAGTCAACAGAACAACTATAGACAGACAGTGGTGAAAATAATGAAACAGATCTCCCTGGGAAGCAGCAGAGACATATCATGTCGGCTAATTCAAGATGGAAATGGATAGATGTTTGCAGAGACAGCAATTGAGAAATAGATTGTGTATAATATTTTTCAAGCTCCAAAAGCAACAGATCATCTCTTCCTGTTCAGTACATTACAATGTTCTAATGACGTTCATCAAACCCTTGATTAGACTATGGCCATTCAGCATCCTCCAGACAATAGCTAGATGCAATTTTGTTGGGATAAGAAGTTAGCATATTTTGATCGTTGTGGTTTATTTTATTGCAGAATGGATACTTTGAATTGTTTCAAATTCATTTAGATTATCACCTGATTGTCAATCCTCCATCTGGCTCTAGCCCCCAAACTCTCCACAAAAATCATCTTTTATCAATAGTGCTGCAGTAATTGCACCTTTGAACTTTTCTTGCTTGCTTCACCTAGATGCCCACGTTTATTCTCTTATCCCAGCAAAACCACTATATCGAGAACAAGACTCAGTGCACATCTCCTACTCTAATACAATCAGTTTCCATGGATGTCAAAACTGTTTGTTCAATCTTTCCTTCCAGCTCTCAAAAAACCTGCAACCTCCACATGTCACACCTCCTTCATCTTACTTCTTGCCACCAACTCCAAATTTGGTGAAGTTAGCAGTTTTCTGAATATACCAAGCCAGAAACACAGCAGGTAATTCTGCTTCCGTACTTCCGTCCAAAGCCCTTACTGAAAACATAGCCAAGAGATCAACTCTTCCAGAGCAGAGAGGCACAAAGAGAAATGAGATCCAATAGTCCTCACTGACATGCACACACCAGAAAGCAGTGCACTGTACATCAGATAATAACAAGTCAATTGGGATCCAAAACAAAGGCACATGACAACAAAGTAAGCATGGGGGCAGCTTTAATCTTGCACAAAACCACAAACATCTAAAACTATGTGTCAGTAAGAAACTGCCTTCACACTTTTACAAAATATACTGGAGGCAGCATGTACCCTCCAGAATATTTCCTGATCATGATGTATGGCTCTTTCAAAGAGTCAGCACAGACACGTTAGGCCGAATGATCTGCTTCTATGCTATATTAGTCTATATAGCACTGGTCATTTAATAACCTTCATTCAGCATTAAACGGCATGAAGTGTATATGCAACTAGCGAAGAAACCAGTAAAAGAATTACAAAGTTCAGAAAATACACCAGGTAGAATCAAAGTCAGTGATATTTCAACACTTGGTCTAAATTTTCATACTAGGCCTATCGACTATGAGAAAGATAACCTGCAGTGTAACTACACGGGAACCCATAGCATCCATTGTTTCCAACTGTCAAATGGGACTGTCACAGGGGGGGAAAAAAACTTTGTCACAGGCAAGAAACACAATGTTTCTTTAATAAAGCCAGAAAATACTGGAAACATCTTGGGAGACCTTTCATCAGAACACGGTGTTTCCAGCATTTTCTGGTTTTATTTCAGATTTTCAGAATCTGCAGTATTTTGCTTTTATTGCAATGTCTCTTGAGCTTTCTTGTATATTATTGGTCTTCATTCCTGTGACAGAAAATAGTACCATACACACAAGAATGAAACTTGGTGACTTTCAATTATTCACCAGTTTCACTTACTTATTACAGCAAGGATTTAGCCCTTCTGAAATTCCATGGAGAGATTACTTTGAGCTGTCTAAAATGACTTTAAAGTATTAGTGATTAGAGTGGTAGCGGTAATTTGAGGTGACAAATGAAGACCAATGTCCAACACAGAAGCACATTAGTTTCAGTGAATTTTTTTTCCTGAGCACATTGTTACCAACACATTAAACAGCCTAATGGCAACAGTGGCAAACAGTGAAGATCATAGCAATCAGCTGTAAGTAGGCTAGAATTGAGAAGTAGGGAAGTTATGCTAAACCTGTATCGAAGCTTGGTTAAACCACACTTACAATACTGCAGTTCTGATCGCCATATTATATTTTTAAAAATAGGGACACTAGAGAGGGTGCAAAGAACATTTACAAGAATGATACCAGAAATGCTTGGGTATACATATTAGGAAAGGATGAACAGGTTGGGCCACTTTTCTCTTGGAAAAAAGCAGCTGAGAAGTGAACTAATTGAGGTTTATAAAATGATGAAAAGTTTTCTGGAGTGGAAACAGAGAGAATGCTTTCACTTGTGGGGGAAGAGCATAACTAGAGGCCATCAATCACAGAATTGTTGCAGCATAGGAGGTAGCCATTCGGCCTGTCTCTCAGAATGAGCAATTCATCTAATGGCATTCCCCACCTTCTCCCCATGGCCCTGCACATTCTTCCTTTTCAAATAATAATCCAATTCTCTCCTAAATTCCTCGATTGAAACTGCTTCCACCACACTCTCAAGCAGTGCATTCCAGATCCTGCCCACTCGCTGAGTGAAAATGTTTTTCATCATGTCACCATTGCTTCTTTTGCCAATTACCTTAAATCTCAATCCTTCCACCAATGGGAACAGTTTTTCCTTATCTACTCTGTTTGGAAACCCTCATGATTTTGAATACCTCTGTCAAATCTCCTCTCAATCTTCTCTTTTCCAAGCAGAAGTCCCAACTTCTCTAATCTATCCACGTAACTGAAGTTCCTCATCCCTGGTGCTATTCTTGTGAATCTTTTCTGCACTCTCTCTAATGCCTTCACATCTTTCTTAAAGTGTGGCATCCAAAACTGAACACAATACTCCAGGTGAGGCCGAACCAGTGTTCTACACAGGTTTAACATAGCTTCCTTGCTTTTGTATTCTATGCCCCTATTAATGAAGCCCCATGAATGCTCTATGAACTGCTCTCTCAACCTGTCGTGCCACCTTTAATGATTTATGCACATATGCACCCAGGTCCCTCTGCTCCTGCACCCTTTATTTTATATTGTCTGTCCACATACTTCCTAACGAAATGAATCACTTCACACTTAAATACATTAAATTTAATCTGCCACTTGTTGATCGATTCCACCAACCAATGTCCTTTTGAAGTTCTACATGATCTTCCTCACAGTTCACAATGTTTCCAAGCGTATCATCTGCAAGTTTTGAAATGGTGCCTTGTACACCAAGGTCTAAGTCATCAATTTATATCAGGAACAGCATGGATCCTAATACTGACCCTTGGAAACTCCACTACAAACCTTCCTCCAGTCCAAAAAACATCCATTAACCACTACTCTCTGTTTCCTGTCACTCGGTCAATTTCATACCCTTGTTGCTATTGTCCCTTTTATTCCATGAGCTAGAACTTTACTCAGAAGTCCGTTTGTGCAGCACTTTATCAAATGCTTTTTGGAAGTCCATGGACACCACATCAATAGCAATACCCTGATCAACCTTCTGTTACCTCATCAAAAAACTTGAGCAAGTTAGTTAAACATGATTTGCCCTTCACAAATATGATAGTCATCAAGAAATCCAATAGGGAATTCAGAAGAAACTTCTTTATTTTTATTTAGAGATACAGAACTGAAACAGGCCCTTCGGCCCACTGAGTCTGTGCCGACCAACAACCACCCATTTATACTAACCCTACAGTGGCGTGAAACAGGGCTGTGTTCTCGCACCTACACTGTTTTTGATCTTCTTCTCCCTGCTGCTCTCAAATGTGTTCAAGTCTTCAGAAGAAGGAATTTTCCTCCACACAAGACCAGGGGACAGGTTGTTCAACCTGGCCCGTCTAAGAGCGAAGACCAAAGTATGGAAAGTCCTCATCAGGGAACTCCTCTTTGCTGACAATGCTGCATTAACATCTCACACTGAAGAGTGTCTGCAGAGACTCATCGACAGGATTGCAGCTGCCTGCAACGAATTTGGCCTAACCATCGGCCTCAAGAAAACGAACATGGGACAGGACGTCAGAAATGCCCTATCCATAAATATCGGCGATGACACTCTGGAAGTGGTTCAAGAGTTCACCTACCTAGGCTCAACTATCACCAGTAACCTGTCTCTCGATGCAGAATTAAACAAGCGCATGGGAAAGGCTTCCTCTGCTATATCCAGACTGGCCAAGAGAGCGTGGGAAAATGGCGCATTGACATGGAACACAAAAGTCCAAGTGTATCAAGCCTGTGTCCTCAGTACCTTGCTCTACGGCAGCAAGGCCTGGACAACGTATGTCAGCCAAGAGCGACGTCTCAATTCATTTCATCTTCGCTGCCTCCGGAGAATCCTTGGCATCAGGTAGCAGGACCGTATCTCCAACACAGAAGTCCTCGAGGCGGTCAACATCCCCAGCATATACACCCTACTAAACCAGCGGCGCCTGAGATGGCTTTGCCATGTGAGCCGCATGGAAGATGGCAGGATCCCCAAGGACACATTGTACAGCGAGCTCGTTACTGGTATCAGACCCACCGGCCGTCCTTGTCTCCGCTTTAAAGACGTCTGCAAACGCGATATGAAGTCCTGTGACACTGATCACAATTCGTGGGAGTCAGTTGTTAGCAATCGCCAGAGCTGGCAGGCAACCATAAAGGCAGGGCTAAAACGTGGCGAGTCGAAGAGACTTAGCAGTTGGCAGGAAAAAAGACAGAAGCGCAAGGAGAGAGCCAACTGTGTAACAGCCCCGACAACCAATTTTATCTGCAGCGCCTGTGGAAGAGTCTGTCACTCTAGAATTGGCCTTTATAGCCACTCCAGGCGCTGCTTCACAAACCACTGACCACCTCCAGGCGCTTACCCATTGTCTCTAGAGACAAGGAGACCAAAGATTTACAGTAATCCCATATTCCCTACCACCTACCTACACTAGGGGCAATTTACAATGGCCAATTTACCTATCACCTGCAAGTCTTTGGAGGTGGGAGGAAACCGGAGCACCCGGCGAAAACCCACGCGGTCACAGTGAGAACTTGCAAACTCCGCACAGGCAGTACCCAGAATTGAACCCAGGTCCCTGGAGCTGTGAAGTTGCGGTGCTAACCACTGCGCCACTGTGCTGCCCAGTTGTGAGAATGTGGAACTCGCGTGGAGTGGTTGAAGCAAATAGTATTGATGCATTTAAGGGGAAGCTGGACAGGCATATGAGGGAGAAGGGAATTGAGGGTTATGATGATTGATTTAGATGGGTGGATGCTCGAGTACAGCATAAACACTGGCATGCACTGATTTGGCCAAATGGCCTGTTTCTGTGCCATATATGCTATGTAAGTACCAGATGGAACTTAATACAGTGAGGTGATGCATTTTGGCAGATGGAATAGGGAGAGACAATATAGACATAATGGCACTGTTTTAAAGAGTGTGCAGAAACAAAGAGACCTTGGGGTCCGTGTGCATAGATCCTTGAAGGCAGCAGGACATATTGAGAGACTAATTAGCAAAGCATATGGGATCTTGGGCTTCATAAGTAGAGGTATTGAGTACAAAAGCAGGGAAGTTATGCTGAACCCCTATAAAGCTCCCACATTCGGCCACAACTAGAATATTGTGCTCAATTCTGGTCACCGCACTTTAGGAAGGATGTGAGGTACCTTGAGAGGGTGAGAAGAAATTTACCAGAATGGTTCTGGAGATGAGGGAATTTAGCTACAAATGGGCGGCACAGTGGCGCAGTGGTTAGCACCGCAGCCTCACAGCTCCAGAGACCCGGGTTCGATTCTGGGTACTGCCTGTGCGGAGTTTGCAAGTTCTCCCTGTTTCTGCGTGGGTTTTCGCCGGGGTGCTCCGGTTTCCTCCCACATCCAAAAACTTGCAGGTGATAGGTAAATTGGGCGTTGTAAATTGCCCCTAGTGTAGGGAGGTGATAGGGAATATGGGATTATTGTAGGGTTAGTATAAATGGGTGGTTGTTGGTCGGCACAAACTCGGTGGGCCGAAGGGCCTGTTTCAGTGCTGTATCTCTAAATAAAAAAAATAAAATAAAGTTAGGTTGAAGAAGCTGGGTTTGAAGGGAGACCTGATAAAGTTGTACATGATTATGGCAGGTTTAGATAAGGCAGACAAAGAAAAACTTTTCTCATCAGCTGACAGTACAAAGACTAGGGGATCTAGATTTAAGGTTCTGGAGTAGGTCGGGGGGTGGGGAAAGGGTGTGAGGAAGAATTTTTACGCAGCAAGTGGTAATGACCTGAAACTGGCTGCCTACGAGGATAGTGGAAGCAGAGACAATAAATGAGTTCAAAAGAAAATTGGATGGGCACTTATGGGAAAAAACCTGCAGGACTCCAGGGAAAGAGCAGGGAATGGGACTGACTGGATTGCTCTACAGAGGCCGAATGACCTCTTCCAATGCTTTAATCAATCTATAACACTTCCATATGCCACTTACATAGGCTACACTGCATGTAATGAATCCACAACCCTGTAACACTGCAAATATGCATCCTTTCATATAAATATGCATATAAATAGGTTTTTAAAAAAATCTAGTATCAAATTCCTAGCTGCAAAGTAATCTTAGGATCCGAGAGACAGTTACAAACTGCTCGGGTTTTGCTCTGCAGCCTTGTATATCATTCCCAAAAGAATTTACTATGCTTTGAAAAATCAACCAGTAATGGATTTTCTAGAGTACAAAAGACCATGCAGGTGATTGAGACATAATCAGTGGAGTTGAACAAGATGTGAATGTCCTATCTTGGTAAGCAGACTGCACATCGGAGAAGCTGAGATTACTGAAGGCAGACAAGAGCGTTGAGCAACAGTCTTTACAGTTACACTTCACATTTCACATCAACACAAAGCCGCTTTGTGTAACGCTGGCATGAACTTGTCCAAATTAAATTCTGGCAAATGATGAGGCTCCACCTTGAGGAGGAAGTCTGGCTTTGCACCAGCTGTACCATAATCATAACAGGTATAAGACAAAGCTTACAATGTGGGATCACCCAGGAACATTTCAAACACATTTTTAAACCAGCATGGAGCCCAATGTCAAACTGCCTCACAGTCAACATTGAGGTTTTACCAAAATTCGGATTCTGGCATGCGGAACGAGAGTCCGCTTGAGCAGACGCAGAAAATGGCCCAGATTTTATAATAATGATGGTGAGGCTAACAGCGCTTGCTGCTATCACAGGGTAAATCTGACAGCAACTTCTGGCGTCCAAGCATGCACAGTTCAACGTGGAAATCCAGAAGCTGCATTCAGAGATATCCTTGCTGATAGAACTGGCACTGAAATCATTGTAATCGCACTAAAGACGAATGGGAAAGGTACAGCTGTTGCATTAAACAGTAACTGAGTTTTTAATGGTGTAATAAATGACTGACTGAACAGCCTCTCTGGCACAGAAAAAAACTATATTACAAGTGTGGAGTCTCATTCCTGAATAAAACTAATGTTGCAGATTTAATAAAAATTAATTTTTAGTTTTCTATTTTTCTCTCATCTCGCTCCCTTAATCCCATGTGTATGTCCCAATCTTTATTTTGCTTCCTGTACAATAACTTAAATGTAATTTATATTTCCTGCTTTTTTACTTCTAGTTTGTAGTCTATGCGTCGCAATGAGAATTCTTCAATCTGATTGTTTGAACAGCCTCCTTGCTGCTTCTTCTGCTCACAGACACCACAGATCCCCTGTAGAGGCTGCCATACTGGATCAAATGCAGGATTGGTAGAAATCTCAACTGTCAAGCCCACAGAAAGTCTCTGAACAACTATTCATGAGGTTAAAAGTGAAAGCTCAGAGCAAAATTCAAGCCAATTATCTCTGTTTTCCTTAGCTCTGAACACAGTGTGAAGCCAGGGGGAATTTGTGTCTGTCAGCCCTACATCACTCTCAGTACCCAACTCTATTTTGCACCTTAACATTAACATCTATATGTTTTCAGATGCCTTCCATGCTTTCTCAATGGAAGAGAAGTTATGAGCAACTATAACTGGTTAGCGCATTTAAAATGATGCCGAACTACAGTCACAGTTTCATAGTCACAGAGTCATTACAGCACAGAAGGAGGCCATTTATCCCATCGAGTCCACAGCAATCCAGTCAATCCCCCACTCTACACCCTTAGCCCTGCAAGCTTAGTTCCCTCAAGAGCCCATCCAATTTCCTTTTGAAATCATTAACCATCTCCACTTCCACCACCCTTGTAGGCAAAGTGTTCAGGTCATTACCACTCTCTGGACAGAAGTTCTTCCTCACATCCTCCCAGCATCTCTTGCCCAAAACTTTAAACCTGTGTCTGCTAGTCCTTGTACCATCAGCTAATGGGAACAGCTTTTCTTCATCTACCTTATCTAAGCCTGTCATAACCTTGTACACTTCTATCAAATCTTCCCGCAATCTCCTTTGCTCCAAGGAGAACAACTCCAGCTTCTCCAACCTAACCTTGTAGCTAAGATTCTTCATACCTGGAACTAGTCTAGTAAATCTCCTCTCACCCTCTCAAGGGCCCTCAAATCCTTCGTAACATATGGTGACCAGAACTGGATGCAACACACTAGCTGTGACCTAATCAGAGCTTTATAAAGGTTCAGCCTAACTTGCCTGCTTTTGTACTCAATACCTCTATGAATGAAGCCCAAGATTCCATATGTTTTGCTAACCACTCTCTCACTAATGTCCTTTAGGGAAGGAAATCTGCTGTCCATACCTGGTCTGGTCTGCAACATCGACTCCAGACCCGCAGCAATGTGGTTGACTCTTACATGCCCTCTGAAATGGCTTAGCAAGCCACTCAGTTGTATCTAACCGCTACAAAGTCAGTAAAAAGGAATGAAACCGTACGGACCACCCGGCATCGACCTAGGCACCAGAAACGACTGCGGCAAACCCAGCCCGGTCGACCCTGCAAAGTCCTCCTTACTAACATCTGGGGGCTTGTGCCAAAGTGGGGAGAGCTGTCCCACAGACTACTCAAGCAACAGCCTGACATAGTCATACTCACAGAATCATACCTTACAGACAATGTCCCAGACACTGCCAACACTATCCCCGGGTTATGCCCTGTCCCACCGGCAGGACAGACCCAGCAGAGGTGGCGGCACAGTGGTACACAGTAGGGAGGGAGTTGCCCTGGGAATCCTCAACATCGACTCCGGACCCCATGAAGTCTCATGGCAGCAGGTCAAACATGGACAAGGAAACCTCCTGCTGATTACCACATACCGCCCTCCCTCAGCTGATGAGTCAGTACTCCTCCATATTGAACACCATTTGGAGGAAGCACTGAGGGTGGAAAGGGTGCAGAATGTACTCTGGGTGGGGGACTTCAACGTCCATCACCAAGAGTGGCTCGGTGGCACCACTACTGACCGAGCTGGCCGAGTCCTAAAGGAATAGCTGCTAAATTGGGTCTGCAGCAGGTGGTGAGGGAACCAACAAGAGGGAAAAACATACTTGACCTCGTCCTCATCAATCTGCCTGCCGCAGATGCTTCTGTCCATGACAGTATTGGTAGGAGTGACCACTGCACAGTCCTTGTGGAGACGAAGTCCTGCCTTCACATTGAGGATACCGTCCATCGTGTTGTGTGGCACCATCACCGTGCTAAATGGGATAGCTTTCGAACAGATCAAGCAGTGAAAAACTGGGCATCCATGAGGCGCTGTGGGCCATCAGCAGCAACAGAATTGTACTCAACCACAATCTGTGACCTCATGGCCCAGCATGTCCCCCCACCCCACCCTACCATTACCATCAAGCCAGGAGACCAACCCTGGTTCAATGAAGAGTGCAGGAAGGCATGTCAGGAGCAGCACCAAGCATACCTCAAAATGAGGTGTCAACCTGGTGAAGCTACAACAGGACTACTTGCGTGCCAAACTGCATAAGCAGCATGCGATAGACAGAGCTAAGCGATCCCATAACCAATGGATCTGATCGAAGCTCTGTAGTCCTGCCACACCCAGCCATGAATGGCAATGGACAATTAAACAACTAACTGGAGGAGGTGGCTCCACAAATATTCCCATCCTCAATGATGGGGGAGCCCAGCACATCAGTGCGAAATATAAGGCAGAAGCATTTGCAACAATCTTCAGCCAGAAGTGCCGGGTTGATGATCCAGCTCCATCTCCTCCTGAAGTCCCCAGCATCGCAGATGTCAGCCTTCAGCCAATTCAACTCACTCCACATGAAATCAAGAAACAACTGAATGCATTGGATACTGCGAAGGCTACGGGCCCTGACAATATTCCAGCAATAGTACTGAAGATCTGTGCTCCAGAACGTGCCATGCCCCTAGCCAAGGTGTTCCAGCACAGCAACAACACTGGCATCTACCCGGCAATGTGGAAAATTGCCCAGGTATGTCCTGTACACAAAAAGCAGGACAAGTCCAACCTGGCCAATTACCACCCCATCAGCCTACTCTCAATAAACAGTAATGTGATGGAAGGTGTCATCAACAGTGCCATCAAGCAGCACTTGCTTAGCAAGAACCTGCTCACTGATGCTCAGTTTGGGTTACGCCAGGGCCACTCAGCTCCTGACCTCATTACAGCCTTGGTTCAAACATGGTCAAGAGCTGAACTCAAGAGGTGAGGTGAGAGTGGCTGCCCTTGACATCAAGGCAGCATTTGACCGAGTATGGCATCAAGGAGCCCTAGCAAAACTGGAGTCAATGGGAATCAGGGGGGGAAACTCTCCGCTGGTTGGAGTCACACCTAGCACAAAGGAAGATGGTTGTGGTTGTTGGAGGTCAATCTTCTGAGCTCCAGGACATCACTGTAGGAGTTCCTCAGGGTAGTGTCCTAGGCCCAACCATCTTCAGCTGTTTCAATGACCTTCCTTCAATCATTAGGTCAGAAATAGGGATGTTAGCTGATGATTGCACAATGTTCAGCACCATTCACGACTCCTCAGATACTGACGCAGTCTGTGTAGAAATGCAGCAAGACCCGGACAATGTCCAGGCTTGGGCTGATGTGTGGCGTGAATGTAACTTGCCACCTAAGTGCCAGCCAATGACCATCTCCAAAAAGAGAGAATCTAACCATCTCCCCTTGACATTCAATGGCATTACCATCGCTGAATTCCCCACTAACAACATCCTAGGGGCTACCACTGACCAGAAACTGAACTGGAGTAGCCATATAAATACCGTGGCTACAAGAGCAGGTCAGAGGGTAGGAATCCTGCGGCGAGTAACTCATCTCCTGACTCCCCAAAGCCTGTCCACCATCTACAAGGCACAAGTCAGGAGTGTGATGGAATACTCTCCACTTGCCTGGATGGGTGCAGCTCCAACAACACTCAAGAAGCTCGACACCATCCAGGACAAAGCAGCCCGCTTGATTGACGCACCATTCACCACCTTCAACATTCACTCCCTCCACCACCGACGCACAGTGGCAGCAGTGTGTTCCATCTACAAGATGCACTGCAGCAACGCACCAAGGCTCCTTCGACAGCACCTTCCAGACCCGCGACCTCTACCAACTAGAAGGACAAGGGCAGCAAATGCATGGGAACACCACCACCTGCAAGTTCCCCTCCAAGTCACACACCATCCTGACTTGGAACTATATCGCCGTTCCTTCACTGTCGCTGGGTCAAAATCCTGGAACTCCCTTCCTAACAGCACTGTGGGTGTACCTACCTCACATGTCCTGCAGCAGTTTGTAAACCGTGGCGCGGAGTCAACTCCCCCTTGGCCCCTTTATTCCCTTCACCCACTTCATCCTGGCCGTCACGTGGGACTAAGTCCTCTTAATTCAAGCTCACGCTGGGTGTTTGGGACATCGGGTTACAAGAGAGCCACCCTCCACCTAATCCACCGGCTACAGTTAATGGTTTAGTACAAAGAGGAGGAAACTCAGTCCTTTCTTTAATTATTACTTTACTTTATTCACGTTGTTGTACAATGGAAGAATAAGGCTTATACACTTGGTTAGACAAAAGCATGCAACTCAAACTGGGTTATACAGCTAATAACAAAGCTAACTAGAATTGATAAGCACACCCACTAGGTTCCTCTGATCTTTCCCTGACCTAGTCACAGAAAACAAAGGATAATACCCGAAAAAGGGGAGAGCTGACGCTGGCCAGGCGTTCCGTTCTCTCTCTTTTATGTCGTCGCCGCGTTGCTCACACAGGGTCTTCCACTTCCGCGATGGTTGGTCTCTGGAGTTTCTCGCTGGCTCTATGCCTGAGATTTTCCATACTTATTCGCTTTCTTATCTCTTCAAACTTTGCTGTCTCTTGCCGGTTGGTTTCGGCCTGCTCACCTCGTTCGTATCTTCTCCTCATTGGCCCAGGCCCAAAGACCCCGGTATCACACCGTGTCCAAATAAATCTCTATTTCTGTGATCTCTCTCCTTGTCGTGTCACATAAATTAATTTGTTCAAACTGGTTTTTACCAGCACAGGCCAGTGTCTGAGCACAGGTTACTATAGTTCATGAACTATCCAGCAGTTTGTAACAGACTCTATACTTCTTGCAGCCCCTGGCTAACAAATTCAAGAAAGCAGCTCACCACCACCTTCTCGAGGGCAATCAGGGATGGGCAATATCCACCGACGCCCACATCCCATGAATGAATAAAAAAAACGTCCTGCCACCTTCAAGGATCTGTGCACAGAGATGCCCAGGTCCCTCTAACCCTGTACTCTTTAGATCTGTGCCATTCAATCCATATTGCTTCTCCCTAACCCTTCTGCCAAAAATGCACCATCTCACACTTCTCTGAATTAAATTCCATCTGCCATTTGTCTGCCCATTTTGCTAGCCTATCTATGCCCTGATGCAGTCAATTTGCATCTTCCCCACTGTCTGCCACATCTCCAACTTTGGTATTATCAGCAAATTTGGAAATTTTACTCCGTATTCCAAGATCCAAGTCATTTATATATAGCAAAAAAAGCAGTAGTCCCAGCACCGAATCTTGGGGAACAGTACTGTCTACCATCCTCCAGTCTGAAAAACAACCATCTACCACGATTTGCTGTTTTCTGTCCTTAAGCAATTTTTTTATCCAATTGGACACTGACCCTCCTATTCCATGAGCCTCAATTTTGTTAACCAGTCTAGGTTGCACTTTGTCAAACACTTTCTTAATATCCATGTAGACAACATCCATTGTATTCCCTTCATCAACCTTCTTTGTTACTTCATCAAAAAATTAATTAGTCAAGCATGATCTGCCTTTTACAAATCCATACTGGCTCTCTTTAACTTGATTTTTTTTCCCTGATTATTTCTAAAACCGTACCCACCACTGATGTTAAACTGACCATTCTGTAGTTACTAGGAATGTCCTTACACCCCTTCTTGAATAACGGTGTCACATTTGCCACTCTCTAATCTTCTGGCACCTCCCCCATATCTGGGGAAGACTGGAAGATTATGGAAAGCCCTCCATGATCTCTTCCTTTAGCAACCCGGGATGCAAGCCATCTGGACCAGGGAACTTATCCACTCGAATCACAGACAGCTTTTCCAGTATATCCCTATCAATTTTCACCCCATCCATTACCTACATACGAACATACGAGTTAGGAGCAGGAGTAGGCCACTCGGCCCTTCGAGCCTGCTCCGCCATTCAATAAGTTCATGGCTGAACTGATTACTCCACATTTCCACCTACCCCTGATAACCTTCCACCCCTTTGCTTCTCAAGAATCTATCTACCTTAAAAATATTCAAAGACTCTGCTTCCACCGCCTTTTGAGGAAGAGGAGCCCTCAGAGAAAAAATTTCTCCTCATTTCAGTCTTAAATGGGCGACCCCTTATCTTTAAACAGTTACCACTAGTTCTAGATTAACTCACAAGGGGAAACATCCTTTCCACATCCACCCTGTAAAGACCCCTCAATCATCTCTGCTTCTACCAATATTTTATCAGCAGCCTCTTCCTTAGTAAACACCAATACAAAGTACTCATTAAGTATTCTGGCGTTGCTCTACGCCTCTAAGAACAACCTTCTTTGTTGCCAATAAGCTCTACCCCACCTCTTCATGCCTGCTTACTATTTACATGCCGGTAGAAAATTTTGGGGTTTCCTTTTATGTTAACTGCCATTCTATTCTCATATTCTCTCTTTGCCTCTTCACCTTCCCTTTCAACTTTCTGTATTTAGCTTGGTTCTCACTTGAAGAATTCACCTGACACGCATTATGCACCCTCTTTTTTTGTTTCATCATATTCTCTATCTTCCTTGTCATCCAAGGAGCCCTGACTTTGGTTCCCCTACTTTTCCCCCTTGTTGGAATGTCCTTAGCCTGTACCTAAAACATCTTCTTTCTCCTGAAAGATTACCCATTGTTCCGTTACCATTTTTCCTGTCGCTTTTTAGTTCCATTTTACCCCAGCTAGATCCCTTCTCAACCTATTGAAATTAGCCCTCTTCCAATTGAGAAGTTCCTCCTTGGATTGTTCCTTGCTCTTCTCCATTACTAATCTAAACCTTATGATATGATGATCACTCCTACCGACATGATCCCCCACAGACACTTGATCCACCTCATTTCCCCACACCAGATACAGCAATGCCTCCTTCCTAGTTGGACCAAAAACATACTGGTCATTTAAGTTCTCTTGAAGACATTTCTGAAAGTCCACCCCCACCTTATCCTTTACTCTATTATCCCAAATCGATATTTGATTAAAGTTCCCCAGTATTAACACTCTATAGTTCTTGCACATCTCTGAGTGCCCTGCAGATTTGCTCCTCTATCTCTCCTTCAGTATTTGGAGGCCTATCTAATACCCCCAGTAGCGTGATCATATCTGTTTTGCTTCTCAACTCTAACCAACTGGATTCTGTCCTTGCTCCATCAAGGACATCCTCTCTTTCGAACACCACAATGTCTTCCCTAATCAGTCTGCCACTTCACCTCCCTTTCCTCCTTCCCTATCTTTTCTGAATATTAAGTGCCCAGTCCTCACCATTCTAAAGCCACATTTCCGTTATTGCCGCCACTTCATATTCCCACACAGCTATTTGTACTTGTAGCTCATCAATCTTGTTCACCACATTTTGTGCATTTACATACATATATCGTAATCCTGTCTTGATATTCCTCATAGTCCTTCTTACTCTGCTCCCATCTAATATCGTACTACTTCCTTCTCAAGCGCTATTCAATGCTTTCACTCCTTGAAGCACCTTATTCCTCTTTTCTACTTCTATAGCTGCCGCCCACCCCCTGCCAAATTAGTTTAAAGCTCCCCCTCCCAACCTCCTTGCAGGGACATTGGTCCCAGCCCTGTTAAGGTGCAACCCGCCCCTTTTGAATAGGTGCCTCCTGCCCAAGAAATGGTCCCAATGCCCCCAAGAATCTGAAGCCCTCCCTCTTGCACCGTGCCTCAAGCCACACATTGATCCTATCTTCCTATTTCTACTCTTGCGTGTGGCACTGAGAGCAATCCAGATTATTACCTTTGAGGTCCTACATTCTAACAAGTGTGAAAGGTAGGGGGCACAAAAGCCAGGACTCCTTGAGGTCCTTACTTTTTAACATCCTCCTGAAAATCTGACCATAGGACTTCAATACCTGCTCTCTATTTTATTTTTATTCGTTCATGGGGTGTGGGCGTTGATGGCTAGGCCAGCATTTATTACCCATCCCTAATTGCCCTTGAACTGAGTGGCTTGCTAGACCATTTCAGACAGCGTTTAAGAGTCAACCACATTGTTGCTGGTCTGAAGTCACATGTAGGCCAGACCAGGTAAGGACAGCAGATTTCCTTCCTGAAAGGACATTAGTGAACCAGATGGGTTTGTACAACAATCGACAATAGTTTCATGGTCATCATTAGACTAGCTAGCTTTTAATTCCAGATTTTTATTAATTGAATTCTAATTTCAACATCCATTGGTAACGACATGTACCACATCTTCTGGCTGACTCCCTTCCCCCTGCAAGATATTCTCCACCTTCTCCATGATATCCTTGATCCTGGGACCAGAGAGGCAACACACCATATGGGACTCACAACAGCGGTTACAGAAATGCCTGTCTGTCCGCCACTAACTATAGAATCTGGACCAACACCTGCAAACGCGACAAGTTTCATCATAAAAACCACTCTACATATTTTTCATTAAAGAACCTATGTCTAAATTACCTTATTGTTGATAGACACAAGTGTTAGGAGCTGAATGAACAATAATTTTAGCATGTTACACCACAGAAGGAGCTGTTACACCCACCAATGGTGGTTCTCAAAAAGAGCTATCCACTTAGTTCCAGTTCCCCATATCCTTAATTTTTTTTTCTTTTCCAATCATTTATGAAGTTACTTTTTTAAAACTATTATGGGTTCTTCTTCCAGCACTAGATTATAGATGTTTCCTGGTAGGGTATTCCATGTCCAAAGAACCTCCTGCTTAAAAAAATTGACATAATCGCTCCCTTCATCCTTTTGGTGACCAACTCAGTGCCCAGTGGAAATACTTTGTCCATACTCTCAGAGAATTCTATTAAACATGTCAGACATAATTTGTTTTTTGGAAATCATGCTGAGGCCCTTAATTAACCCAAATTTTTGAGACGAATGTTAATCTTATCCCATATTATGTCCTCTCAAAGTTTACCCACTATCAGTGCTAGGTTGACTGGTCTATAGTAACCTGGTTTACAGATTTCTGTGTTCCTGAACAGAAGTGTTACATAGTGAACTGGTGGGTTACCAGTCACAACTATCATATCAGAGATTTTTTCCAAAACCATCGTCAGAGTGTCTCCAACTTCTGCATTCTAGGATTCATGCCATCAGGATTCTAAGCCTTTAAGAAGAAATATTTCTGGTAAATGAGTAATAGTAGCAGAGAACAATTTGAAGTTTTTCATTTTCAAGTGCTAATCATTCCTCATCCTCACAGTTCTATTTTAATTAAAATAAGCAAGACAAGTCTGACCCTAACTGCATGGTGGTGGCACTGATAGAATTTGAGCACAACAAGAGCAAGAACTTGATTTTGCTTTTACAACTTTCTCTGTACAAAAGGAGAAGACTAATGCTGGGGTAAAGAGATACCAAAGGGGAAGGGTGAAACCAAACATAGAAAAAAAAACACTGGGCGCAACTGAATCTGAATACAGAATGCGAGAATACTGAGAAATATTGGCAACAAATAGGGAGAGCGTGAACAGAGCAACAACAGCACAGAATACAAAGAAAGCAGGTATATAGGGTAACATTGGAACTGAATGGGAAGATTGAGAGATGAATACAGAGCAGTACATGCTCCAAGTACAGGGAAAAACTGGAACTAAATATATAGAGAAAAAGAACATTGGGCAACAACAGAAGCAAACAGAAAAAGAGTTATATGACATTGGAACTATATAGAGAGAGATAGAAAGCTCAGGACAACACTGAAATTAAGTAGAGTACATATAGGATAACCCTGAAACCAATAAATCTGCCTGCGTGTGCGCGCGCATGCGAGGGGTGGGGGGATAACACATGACAGCAGAATCAAATAGTTGGATCTACAATACAGAAAGAGAGATGTTGATTCATAGATGTATGACACAAAAAGGGGGGGGGACAAAGAGATTGATAGATGGATGGATCTATGATATAGAAAGGGGGAGAGATACATAACTGGATGAATCTGTAATATAGAGAGGGGGAGAACAGGAGCACAAGCCAACACTGTAGCTGGAAAAATAGAGAGATAGATAGATAGATGGAGCTGTGGATAGACATACTGTTAGTTGGATGATCTGTGATACAGCCAGGGAGAGAGCGAGAGAGATATGGATGGAGAGACAAGAGGAGCACAAGCCAACATTGGAACCGTATATATATATATAGAGAGAGAGAGAGATTGATACGTGGATCTGTGACACAGAGGCTGATATTATTAGATGGATGAATCTGATAGAGAGAGAGAGAGAGAGAGAGGAAGAGGGAATATGGCTGAAGCTGTGATATAAAGAGGGGATAAAAGGAACTGAATGTGCAGCAAGGCAGCAGGTTTCCCCGATAAACAGGCCCGGGGAATGTTACTCATCGCCGGCTGTCAGTGAAATCCCGACCCGAGCAGCGAAGGCCCTGAGGGAGGCGGGGAGTTTAAACGCGAGCCCCCGGTTCCCGGGCCTATGCCTCGCCTCCAGTGAAGCACGGTGCGGTCTCTAACCTGGCAGCGAGAAGCTGCGGCTCAGCAGCTGGGACAACAACACCTTCACACCGACAGCGTAGGTCCAGAGGAAGGAGGAGAGCGGCGACATGACGGCGACTGACTGAGGAGGAGGGAAAGGGAGTGCACCGTCCAAACCGCCCCGCCGGATCCTACCGCCGCGGACAGGAGGTTCCGCCAGACTCTCAGTCCCTCCCTGCAGCGCAATGACCCAGCACTGTGGGTGTGTATCTCACATATACAAAAGCAAACACTCGTTCATTAATATAGCCCTTTCACAGCCTCAGTCCGTCCCAAAGAGCATGACAGCCCATTAAGTACTTTTGAAGGGTAGTTACTGTAATGCAGGGAACACAGCAGCCAATTTGTGCACAGCAAGATCCCACAAGCATTAAAATCTGATAATGACCAGATAATCTGATTTTGTAGTGTTTGATTTGAGGGATAAATATTGGCCTGCTCTTCTGCTGAGAGAGTACAGAGGGTCTCGGTTTAATGCCACAGGAACACGAGAAGTAGGAGGAATAGACTATGTGGCCCGTCTATTGCTCTGCCATTCAGTACAATCACGGCTGATCTTAAGCTTCAACTCCACTTTCCCACCCGCTCCCTCTATGTGTGGGTGGTCATTTCTCAAGGAATGCTCCCACCCAGAACTGCAAAAATTTATCAACTTTGCTTTTAATTTCCACCCTTCTCTCACCTTTACATGGCCCATCTCCGACACTTCCCTTCCTTGACCTTTCTGTCTCCATCTCTGGGGATAGGCTGTCGACTAATATCCATTATAAGCCCACCAACTCCCACAGCTACCTCAACTACACTTCTTCACACCCTGCCTCCTGTAAGGACTCCATTCCATTCTCCCAGCTTCTCCATCTTCAAAGCATCTTCCATGACAGCGCTTCTGATATGTCTTCCTTTTGCCTCAACTGAGGTTTCCCCCCACTGTGGTTGACTGGGCCCTCAAGCCTGTCTGACCCATTTCCTGCACCTCTACCCTCACCCCTTCCCCTCCCTCCCAGAACCGTGACAGGGTTCCCCTTGTCCTCACTTTCCACCCCACTAGCCTCCACATCCAAAGGATCATCCTCCGCCATTTCCACCACCTCCAGCATTATACTACTACCAAACACATCTTCCCCTCCCTTCCCCTGTCAGCATTCCAAAGGGATCGTTCCCTCTGCGACACCCTGGTCCATTCCTCCATTACCCCCACCACCTCATCCCCTTCCCAAAGCACCTCCCCTGCAATTGCAGGAGGTGTAATACCTGCCCATTTACCTCCTCTCCCCTCACTATCCAAGGCCCCAAACACTCCTTTCAGGTGAAGCAGCGATTTACTTGTACCTCTTTCAATTTAGTATACTGTATTCGCTGCTCACAGTCTCTTTGCGGATCCCATCTGCTCAGTCCGAAAGCATGACCCCGAGCTTCCGGTTGCTGGCCATTTCAACAACCACCGCCCCCCACCACCACTCCCACCACCTCCCCCTCGCTCTCAAGCTCACATCCCTGTCCTGGGATTTGTAGACCCAGTAAAAACACACACGGTAAAAACACATTAGAACTTAATTCAAACAAAGGGGCCAGTAACACAACAATGAACAGTGCGTTGAAGTGGGATGAGCAGAGAGGGGCACAGCGCACAGATAGCCGAGGAATTGTAGATGTGATTATGGGAAAGGTATTGAGGAGGATCTCTGAAACTAGGAGTCGTCATGGACACCAGATATGATTACACTCAAAGATAATTACAGCACAGGAACAGGCCCTTCGGCCCTCCAAGCCTACGCCGATCCAGATCCTCTCTCTAAACATGTCGCCTATTTTCTAAGGTTCTGTATCTCTTTTCTTCCTGCCCATTCATGTATCTGTCTAGATACATCTTAAAAGACGCCAATGTGCCCGCATCTACCACCTCCGCTGGCAACGCGTTCCAGCACCCACCACCCTCTGCGTAAAGAACTTTCCACGCATATCCCCCCTAAACTTTTCCCCTCTCACTTTGAACTCGTGTCCTCTAGTAATTGAATCCCCCACCCTGGGAAAAAGCTTCTTGCTATCCACCCTGTCTATACCTCTCATGATTTTGTACACCTCAATCAGGTCCCCCCTCAACCTCCGTCTTTCTAATGAAAATAATCCTAATCTACTCAACCTCTCTTCATAGCTAGCGCCCTCCATACCAGGCAACATCCTGGTGAACCTCCTCTGCACCCTCTCCAAAGCATCCACATCCTTTTGGTAATGTGGCGACCAGAACTGTACGCAGTATTCCAAATGTGGCCGAACCAAAGCCCTATACAAATGTAACATGACCTGCCAACTCTTGTACTCAATACCCCGTCCGATGAAGGAAAGCATGCCGTATGCCTTCTTGACCACTCTATTTACCTGCGTTGCCACCTTCAGGGAACAGTGGACCTGAACACCCAAATCTCTCTGGACATCAATTTTCCCCAGGACTTTTCCATTTACTGTATAGTTCACTCTTGAATTGGATCTTCCAAAATGCATCACCTCGCATTTGCCCTGATTGAACTCCATCTGCCATTTCTCTGCCCAACTCTCCAATCTATCTATATTCTGCTGTATTCTCTGACAGTCCCCTTCACTATCTGCTACTCCACCAATCTTAGTGTCGTCTGCAAACTTGCTAATCAGTCCACCTATACTTTCCTCCAAATCATTTATGTATATCACAAACAACAGTGGTCCCAGCACGGATCCCTGTGGAACACCACTGGTCACACGTCTCCATTTTGAGAAACTCCCTTCCACTGCTACTCTCTGTCTCCTGTTGCCCAGCCAGTTCTTTATCCATCTAGCTAGTGCACCTTGGACCCCATGCGCCTTCACTTTCTCCATCAGCCTGCCATGGGGAACCTCATCAAACGCCTTCCTGAAGTCCATGTATATGACATCTACAGCCCTTCCCTCATCAATCAACTTTGTCACTTCCTCAAAGAATTCTATTAAGTTGGTAAGACATGACCTTCCCTGCACAAAACCATGTTGCCTATCACTGATAAGCCCATTTTCTTCCAAATGGGAATAGATCCTATCCCTCAGTATCTTCTCCAGCAGCTTCCCTACCACTGACGTCAGGCTCACCGGTCTATAATTACCTGGATTTTCCCTGCTACCCTTCTTAAACAAGGGGACAACATTAGCAATTCTCCAGTCCTCCAGGACCTCACCCGTGTTTAAGGATGCTGTAAAGATATCTGTTAAGGCCCCAGCTATTTCCTCTCTCGTTTCCCTCAGTAGCCTGGGATAGATCCCATCCGGACCTGGGGACTTGTCCACCTTAATGCCTTTTAGAATACCCAACACTTCCTCCCTCCTTATGCCGACTTGACCTAGAGTAATCAAACATCTGTCCCTAACCTCAACATCCGTCATGTCCCTCTCCTCGGTGAATACCGATGCAAAGTACTCATTCAGAATCTCACCCATTTTCTCTGACTCCACGCATAACTTTCCTCCTTTGTCCTTGAGTGGGCCAATCCTTTCTCTAGTTACCCTCTTGCTCCTTATATATGAATAAAAGGCTTTGGGATTTTCCTTAACCCTGTTTGCTAAAGATATTTCATGACCCCTTTTAGCCCTCTTAATTCCTCGTTTCAGATTGGTCCTACATTCCCGATATTCTTTCAAAGCTTCGTCTTTCTTCAGCCTCCTAGACCTTATGTATGCTTCCTTTTTCCTCTTAGCTAGTCTCACAATTTCACCTGTCATCCATGGTTCCCTAATCTTGCCATTTCTATCCCTCATTTTCACAGGAACATGTCTCTCCTGCACGCTAATCAACCTCTCTTTAAAAGCCTCCCACATCTCAAATGTGGATTTACCTTCAAACAGCTGCTCCCAATCTACATTCCCCAGCTCCTGCCGAATTTTGGTATAGTTGGCCTTCCCCCAATTTAGCACTCTTCCTTTGGGACCACTCTCGTCTTTGTCCATGAGTATTCTGAAACTTACGGAATTGTGATCAACAACCAACAGATCAGATTTAAGCTCTGCAGTCCTGCCACATCCAGTCATGAATGGTGGTGGACAATTAAACAACTAACTGGAGGAGGTGGCTCCACAAATATCTCCATCCACAAAGATGGAGGAGCCCAGCACGTCAGTTCAAAAGAAACATTTGCAACAATCTTCAGCCAGAAGTGCCAAGTGGATAATTCATCTCGGCCTCCTCCTGAAGTTTAGTTTAGTTTAGTTTAGTTTAGAGATACAGCACTGAAACAGGCCCTTCGGCCCACCGAGTCTGTGCCGACCATCAACCACCCATTTATACTAATCCTACACTAATCCCATATTCCTACCACATCCCCACCTGTCCCTATATTTCCCTACCACCTACCTATACTAGTGACAATTTATAATGGCCAATTAACCTATCAACCTGCAAGTCTTTGGCATGTGGGAGGAAACCGGAGCACCCGGAGGAAACCCATGCAGACACAGGGAGAACTTGCAAACTCCACACAGGCAGTACCCAGAATTGAACCCGGGTCGCTGGAGCTGTGAGGCTGCGGTGCTAACCACTGCGCCACTGTGCCACCCCCAGCATCACAGATGCCAGTCTTCAGCCAATTCAATTCACTCCATGTGCTATCAAGAAATGACTGAAGGCAATGGATACTGCAAAGGCTATGGGCCCTGACAACATTCTGGCGATAGTACTGAAGACCTATGCTCCAAATATTGCCGTGCCCCGAGCCAAGCAGTTCCAGTACAGCTACAACACTGGCAACTACCCAGCAATGTGGAAAATTGCCCAGGTATGTCCTGGACACAAAAAAACAGGACAAGTCCAACGCCGGCCAATTATCGCCCCATCAGTCTACTCTCAATCATCAGTAAAGTGATGGAAGGTGTCATTGACAGTACTATCAAGCGGCACTTGCTTAGCAATAACCTGCTCATTAACGCTCAGTTTGGGTTCCGCCAGGCCACTCAGCTCTTGGCCTCATTACAGCCTTGGTTCAAACATGGACAAACGAGCTGTACTCAAGAGGTGAGGTGAGTGTGACTGCCCTTGACATCAAGGCAGCATTTGACCAAGTATGGCATCAAGAAGCCCTAGAAAAACTGGAGTCAGGGAAAACTCTCCACTGGTCGGAGTCATACCTAGTGCAAAGGAAGATGGTTGTGGTTGTTGGAGGTCAATCATCTGAGCTCCAGGACATCACTGCAGGAGTTCCTCAGGGTAGTGTCCTACGTCCAACCATCTTCAGCTGCTTTATCAATGACCTTCCTTCAATCATTAGGTCAGAAGTGAGGATGTTCGTTGATGATGGCACAATGTTCAGCACCATTCGCGACTCCTCAGACACTGAAGCAGTCCATGTAGAAATGCAGCAAGACCTGGACAATATCCAGGCTTGGGCTGATAAGTGGCAAGTAACATTTGTGCCACACAAGTACCATCTCCAACAAGAGAGAATCTAACCATCTCCCTTCACATTCAATGGCATTACAATCGTTGAAACCCCCACTATCAACATCCTGGGGGTTACCATTGACCAGAAACTGAACTGGAGTAGCCATATAAATACCGTGGCTACAAGAGCAGATTAGAGATTCAGAATCCTACAGTGAGTAACTCACCTCCTGTCTCCCCAAAGCCTGTCCACCATCTACAAGGCACAAGTCAGGAATGTGATGGAATACTCTCCACTTGCCTAGATGGGTGCAGCTCCAACAACATTCAAGAAGCTCGACACCATCCAGGATAAAGTAGCCCACTTGATTGGCAACCCATCTACAAACATTCACTCCCTCCATCACCGACGCACAGTGGAAGCAGTGTGTACCAACTATAAAATGCACTGCAGCAACTCACCAAGGTTCTTTAGACGGCACCTTCCAAACCTGGACCTCCACCACCCAGAAGGACAAGGGCAGCAGATGCATGGGAACACCGTCACCTGCATGTTACCCTCCAAGCCACATACCATCCATACTTAGAACAATATCACTGTTCCTTCACTGTCACTGGGTCAAAATTTCTGGAAGTCCCTTCCTAACAGCACTGTGGGTGTACCTATCCCACATTGACTGCAGCGGTTCAAGAAGGCAGCTCACCACCACCTTCTGAAGGGAAATTAGGGATAGGCAATAACTGCTGGCCTTGCCAGTGACACCTCCATCCCATGAACGAATGAAACAAAAATGTGCACTGTTAAGATTATTTATAACCTATATATTTATGTACTGACAAGTTATATGTAATCCTATATATTGAAAGTTTATATACAATTTCTTCATTGAAAGAAGATTCTATACATCAACAGAAGTTGCTTTCTGTGTTGCCCTGCTGCCCCACTATACTGGTATGTTGCCTGGTGACTTGCGATTGAAGCACATGGATGGGTGTGAAGTTGCTGTACTTAATGTGATATACACTCACTAAACAGCAGAAAAAGTTAGGATATGTCCATTGAACATTTAATGGCATTCTAAGTCTTAATTACAGCCAAACCACCTCTCTAGTACTGAAAATTAAATTTTACTAGTGTGGAATCTCATTTCTTCAGATTTGAATTATTGTTGGAGATTTTAAAAAGTATATAGTTTTTACTTTCGCTTTCTGTTTCTTATCTTTCTCTCTTAATCCCATTCTTCTATCTTTCTCTCTCTTTATTTTGCTTTCTGAACGTGATATGGCATTGAGTTACCTATCCCAAGTTACACTTCCTGGTTCAGACACATTACAGTGGGCCCAATTTGAACTCTGTGAATGGGTTTTTATGAGTGTTAAAATTGGACCCACAGTAAGGATTCTTCAATAAAAGCAAAATACTGCGGATGCTGGAAATCTGAAATAAAAACAAGAAATGCTGGAAATACTCAGCAGGTCTGGCAGCATCTGTGGAAAGAGAAGCAGAGTTAACGTTTCGGGTCAGTGACATTTCTTCGGAACTGACAAATATTTGAAATGTCAAAGGTTATAAGCAAGTGAGGCGGGGGTGGGGCAAGAGATAACAAAGGAGAAGGTGTAGATTGGACAAGGCCACATAGCTGACCAAAAGGTCATGGAGCAAAGGCAAACAATATGTTAATGGTGTGTTGGAAGACAAAGCATTAGTACAGATAGGGTGTTAACGGACTGAAGATCGAACAGCAGCAAGTACAAACATGAAAAAAAAACAGTGGGTAAGCAAACTGAACAAACTAAGATGAAATGAAATATAATACAAAAAAAATTGTAAAAAATGTAAAAAAGAAAAATTAACTAAAAATAAAAGTAAAATGGGGGGCCCGTCATGCTCTGAAATTATTGAACTCAATGTTCAGTCCGGCAGGCTGTAGTGTGCCCAATTGGTAAATGAGATGCTGTTCCTCGAGCTTGCGTTGATGTTCACTGGAACACTGCAGCAAGCCCAGGATAGAGATGTGAGCATGAGAGCAGGGGGGAGTGTTGAAATGGCAAGCAACCGGAAGCTCAGGGTCCTGCTTTCGGACTGAGCGGAGGTGTTCCACAAAGCGGTCACCCAGTCTGCCTTTGGTCTCCCCAATGTCGAGGAGACAACATTGTGAGCAGCGAATACAGTATACTACATTGAAAGAATTACAAGTAAATCGCTGCTTCACCTGAAAGGAGTGTTTGGGGTCTGGGATAGTGAGGAGAGAGGAGGTAAATGGGCAGGTATTACACCTCCTGCGACTGCAGGGGAAGGTGCCATGGGAAGGGGACGAGGTGGTGGGGGTAATGGAGGAGTGGACCAGGGTGTTGTGGAGGGAACGATCCCTTCGGAATGCTGACAGGGAAAGGAACGGGAAGATGCGTTTGGTAGTGGCATCTTGCTGGAGGTGGCAGAAATGGCGGAGAATGATCCTTTGGATATGGAGGCTGATGGGGTGGAAAGTGAGGACAAGGGGAACCCTGTTACGGTTCTGGGAGGGAGGGGAAGGGGTGAGGGTAGAGGTGTGGGAAATGGGCCGGACACGGTTGAGGGCCCTGTCAACCACAGTGGGGGTGAATCCTCGGTTGAGGAAAAAGGAGATCATACCAGAAGCACCATCATGGAAGGTAGCATCATCAGAGCAGATGCGCCGGAGACGGAGAAACTGGGAGAATGGAATGGAGTCCTTACAGGAGGTAGGGTGTGAAGAAGTGTAGTCGATTCTTCAGTCTAATTGGTTATTTGCTCTGTTCACACAGGTCCCAAAACTCCTGTAGAGGGCACTACACTGTTTTGGATTTCAAATCACTGCAAGTTCTAGTGCAACATGAAAGTCTGTGGGCAAGTGTGAGTGTAAGGAGTGACCAGCAATGTTTGTTTGCTACTGACTTCAAAATCCAGGTATACTATTACAATATATCACATGATTATATGTAATATATCCCTCTGCAAATCTTTAGATTATGTATAACCTTTTGCTGCGTAGGATTGTATGTAACCTTCATTGCATAGATCCAATATAATTTTTCACTGTACAGAATTGTACATAACCTGTTGCTGTATAAATGATCTACAACATTTTACTGTATACAATAGTATAGAACCTTTTACTGCATGAATTGCATGACCTTTTATCAAGGTAGACATTAAGCTTTCCCTGTACAGGATTGTACACAATCTTTCACTGTATGGCTTTTTTGTTCACTGTAAAATTCATTCCACAGAGAACCCTTGTAGCCATCAAACACAGAGAACATGCATCCTATCAATCTCGGCTGGATTAGAAACTACGTTTCCAAGGGCAAGGCTGGTGTCTAACACAGTGCATCATCCATTTCCACAAGAACAGCACCAGTCCAAAAATATACCTTAATTATTTAGGAATTGGATATAGGGTATTAGATCAAACAAGAAAATCCTTTTTGCACATATCGCCTGCATCTACAGACCTTTTCACAATATCCCTCAATCCCTTTTGTTTCTAAAAACCTGTCTAGTCACCCTTTGAACCCATTTATACCGTATTCTTCAATGATTTTCCCTGGTAACCTATTCCTCGTTGGATACAAATATTCTGTTTTACTTCTGTGTTTACTCCTCACTTCCTCACTTTAACTGGCATCCTTTGGCATTTCAACCGCTCACTATATGAAACAACTGGAACAGATTGGGTTTGTCAATTCATTTTCTTCAAAATTTCTTCTAGTCCAGAGAAGACAAGGTCTCAAGGTTAACTTTCATAACCTTTCCTCATAATCTTTGCCTGGCATATCATAAACTCTTTCACCACCCACCCCTTAAATTAAGCAACATGTTAGGCTAAAAGGTCACAAGGCAATTTTAAACTATCGGCTGCCTGTTTCTTGTCTGATAAACCTGCAGCCAGCAGTTGAATATTGAGATGGGGAAGGGCACCCCAACTGTTTTATTGATGCCAAGGCCAGTCTGATGCAATTTTCAGATGGGCCTGTAAATGGCCACACAGCCCAGCCTACCCGAAACGGGCGGGAGGTTGCTTAAATATTCAAGAGAGGGTCCTACACTGATTGTAAAACCTTGATTACAAATTTCAGGTACACTGTGCAGGCTCTGTCCATTTGTAATAGGCTTTGAGCTTCTTTAAAATCCAGATAATTTTTTTTTTTTAAGTTTTACCCTTTGTAGGTTCAGGTGTGTAGTATAAGGGTCTGAAAGGGTAAATCTTGAGACAGTGTAAAGTATACCTCACACGATGATGATGTATGAGATCACATGTGACAGACACTAGAGAATAGATGCAACATGACTTTTGGAGGAGTCACACAGGCTAGTGTGGAGTGTAAATAGTTAAAAAGACAAAGATTAATGTTTAACTGCTACAGACTAAGAATCTCTCTGGCTAGATTAAATAAGGTGGCAGCATACCAAACCAACATACAATAAGGTGGAACATGAGTTCCTCCTAGATCTATAATAAAAAACTCCAGCCTAATGTTGACCAATACAAAAACATTCACACTCCCAACTCAGGGATCACCTCTCCTCCCCACCAGCCATGACCTACCTGCTGGCTTAGTTCACAAGCCGGCCAGTGAACCTCTTCCACAACCAGCTCACAGTCAGTGTTGAGTCTCCGGGCAAGGGGCGGAGTGGCTACTTCACACCCATTTCAGATTTCAGCCAAAGATGGGTCCTACCATTTTCATCAACAAGTGTGGCAGGTTTTATTTCAAGTGGTGTAAATCATATCAAAGTACAGTGCGTCATTACACCATCAGGACAGATCAATGTATTTACCCAGTAAACTATTAGGAAATTAGCACCACCAGGGATTCGTGCCTTTTACCCACTACCTGCAGAGGAAGACTCACTAAACAAAAAGGAAATATTCTGCTGAATTTGTGAGCTTTACTTTATGGAATGCTGTCAGGTTTGGTGAGGTTGTTGATCCAGTGATGTTTTTCACCTGTGGACAGACAGTTGTTAATTAGTTACAGTACCGATGACCAGGACATCACTCTTCTAATCTCTGCTATGCCTATGTAAGCCAAATTCCATCTGTATGCATTCGTGTGCACATTTTGGCTGCCACTCCAGACCCAAGCGCATTACTAATGACTATAGAAGATTAAGGGGAGATTTAATTGAGATTTTTAAAATTGGGTAGCGAGAGAGAAACAACTTTCTCTGGTTGGGAGTCCAGAAGAAAGAGGCATAACTTTAAAATTAGAGCTAGGCCATTCAGGGGAAGCACTTCTTTACCCAAAGGCTAATAGAAATCTGGAACTCTCTCCCCCCAAAAAACTATCGAAACTGGGGGTAATTAAAAATTACAAAACTGAGCTGGGTAGAGTTTCGTTAGGTTAAGTGTTAATGAACCAAGGCGAGCAGATGGAGTTAAGATTCAGATCAGCCATGATCTAATTGAATGGTGGAACAGGTTTGAGGGGCTGAATGGCCTACTCGTGTTCCTATGCTCCTCCCTTCTTTTGTTCTCGGCTGATCTCGGGCCCTCCTCTCCTGTCTCCTCTTACCGTCACTCAGTTATATCACCTTTCATTTCTCCTCTCCTGGGTATTTAGCTTCCCAATCCCTCTTCCAGCTTACCACTAATCCTTTACCTTCCTGCTCTCCTGTTGTTCCAAGCTTGAAACCTCCTTGAAAAATCCCACAGCTATCCTCTGTGCCTCGCTCGTATTCTTGGATGAGCCCAGGAATGCGCCCATCACTACCTCTTTACCCCTGCTCCTATTTCCTATGATCCTATGACCAGCCGGTCAAAGTGCCTCGCCATCCCCTCTCGCTGACATTTCCTACCCAGTGCACCCACTCACCTCACCAACCTCCTTCTCATTCCACTCATTTTACCCTTGGTCTCTACAAGCATGTTGGAGATGGTGAGGTGTGGTAATGTAATTGAGCTAGTAATCCAGAGGCCTGGGCAAATGTGCTGAAGACAGGGTAGCTGGTAGAATTTAAATGCAATTAGTTAATAAAAGTTCAATTAATAGAAATCTGGAATTGAAAGATAGTCTCAGTAATGGTGCCATGAAAGTATTAATTTTCATAAAAACCCATCTGGTTCATTAATGTCCTTTAGGGAAGGAAATCTGCCATCCTTACCTGGTCTGGCCTACATGTGACTCCAGACCCACAGCAATGTGATTGACTCTTAACTGCCCTCTTAAATGGCCTAGCAAGCCACTCAATTCATTTTGGGGTGGGCAATAAATGCTGGCATAGTTAGTGATGCCCACATCCCACAAACAAATATAAAAAAAATGCACCATCGGAACAGTCATAAAGAATGTGACTTTGGTGAGGGCCGTTTTGTCGCTGTGGCATGATTGGAGACACTCAAACAGAGAGTTGGGGAAAGGTGAACGAGTACAATTAACAGCTGCATAAGTGTTATGGTGAATAGAAAGCTGGACTGCTCTGAGTTTGAAAATGCAAATGCCAATGATCTGGGAAGAGTTTTGAACTGGGACAGAAGCAGAAGGGTTTGGATGGATATAAGGAAGTGATTGGAAAAGGCCTTGTCATTGATTGAGACCATGGGTGTCATAGGTCACATGAGATGGCACCAATAAGGCGTATTCATGAATATAGGTTGGAGTAATTATAGATTCATAGAAAGTTTACTTGGCCCATCGTGTCTGTGCTGGCTGAAAGATGATCCACGCAGTCTAATCCCACCTTCCAGCATTTGGTCTTTAGCCCTGCAGATTACGGCACTCGAGGTGCATATCCAAACTCCTTTTGAATGAGTTGAGGGTTTCTGCCTCAACTACCCTTTCAGGCTGTGAATTCCAGACCCCCACCACCCTCTGGGTGAAAAAGTTTTTCCTCATCTCCCCTCTAATCTTTCTTATGGAGGGCAAGGTCAAAAAGGGAACAGGTGGGCAGTGAATTCAGAGCAGATAGAGCAAGAGGAGCTAAGAATGAGATTAAAATCCTTGAGACGAGTCTCTCAGCACTGAGGCTGAGGGAGGATATCAAGATGGGAAACTTAAGATGAGGTGGGGAGTGGTAGACAATGAGAATTTTAAAGCAAACATGAGAGCTGTGAAATAAGGTGAAGTGCTATAAGGGGGAGAAGGTGCCAGAGGGGTAGTGAGATACAAAGGTGTGACTTGGTGGTTAAAGCCACATAACCAGCAGGTGGTTTGAGCAGGGTATATGGTATGAAGTATAGCCAAGTGGGGAGATTTCAGTCAGAGGCGAGTGTTGCCACCTGTGAGTTAATTTCCTCAAGCTATGACCTCAGTGTAATCATCCACAATAAGATTATGGATGCCAAAGGCCTCACAAGGAGGGAAATGCAGAGAGCAGCGGTGATTTTTGTTTATTCGTTCATGGGATGTGGGCATCGCTGGCAAGGCCAGCATTTGTTGCCTATCCCTAATTGTCCTTGAACTGAGTGGCTTGCTAGGCCATTTCAGAGGGCAGTTAAGAGTCAATCACATTGCTGTGGGTTTGGAGTCACATGTAGGCCAGACCAGGTAAGGACAGCAGATTTCCTTCCCTGAAGGACATTAATGAACCAGATGGGTTTTTACAACAATCGATGATAGTTTCATGGCACCATTATTGAGTCTAGCTTTCAATACTGTTATGAAAGTGCCTCTGTGTTTTGTTAACAAAGGCATTAACACCCCTCATACTCCTTGCCCTTTCTGGGGCATTTAGCATTGTGACCATACCATCCTATTCCATCACCCTCCTCCACAGACCAGTTGATTTCATTTTTACCTATCTAAACATAACTAAATCATCTCCAGAAATGCCTTCTTATTACTGCCCTTCCACCATTACCTCTGGAGCCCCTCAAAGATCTCCTCTTCCTCATGTATATACTGCCCCTTGGCAACATTTGCAGACATGGGGTCAGCTTCCATGTGTATGCTGACAACACCTATGTCTACCTCTTCATCACCTCTCTCAACCTCCACTAACTTTGTGTTGTCAGGTTGCTCGTCCAATATCCAATCCTAGAAAAGCCAAAGAATCCTCCAGTTAAAGATTGGGAAGATTAAAACCATCGTCCTCTGCCACTGCTACTAACTCTGTACCCTTGCCACCAATTACATGCCCCCAATGGGTCACTGCCTCAGACTGAACCAGGCTCTTTGTACTTTTGGCATCTGACTCTACCACAAGCAGATTTTCTGGCCCATTTCCTTTCCATCACAAATAACACCGAATTCCATTTCTGTAATGCTGCATGCCTCTATTCCTGCTTCAGTCAGTCTGCTGCTGAAATCCCTCTCCATATACTTGTCACCTCCAGATCCAACTATTTGAATGCTCTCCTGGCTGGCTTCCAATCTTGTACCCTCCATAAATTCTACTATCTGTACCCTATCCCACACCAAATCTCACTCTCCCATCACCCATCCTAGTTGGCCTACGTTGGCTGTTAGTCCCCCAACGCCTCAAATTTGCAATTCTCATTATTGTGTTTAAATCCCTCATGGGACTATCCCTGTATACCTCTGCAACCTCATACAGCCCGACAACGCCCTCCCCACAACTCTCCATCTCTATGACTTTGGCCTTTTTTGCATCACCCTCTCCCTTTGCCCCACCATTAGTGGCCATACCTTCAGCAACCTAGTCCCCAGATTCTGGAATTCTCTCTCCAAATTCCTCTGCTTCACTGAATCCCTCTGCTCCTTTAAGACTCCCTAATAAAGCACCTATTTGATTTTGGTCACCTCTCACAACATCTACTTGTTTGCCTTGATGTCCATTTTTCCTGATGTCTTTGTGGAGCACTTCGGGGTGGTTTTCTACACATTAAGGTGCTATATAAAAGCAAGCTGTTGTTGTTGTGTGATACAGAGAGGTGGATAAAAGGGTAAGATCAATTATGAACCTATTTGAATGCCACAGAGTGCATTTAGTAATTGAGCAGATTGCTGTATTAATAGATGACAGGTTCAGGACCATGATTCTTGATCTCAAATATAGCTTCACAAGATACTGATCATGAAATATTTGAAATAATCTGGGTAGAGATGAGAAATCATGAAGGCAAGAAGTCACTTGTGGGAGTGGTGTACAGGTCACTTAACATTTAACCACACTGTAGGACGGGGTATAAAGGAAGAAATAATGGCAGCTTGTCAGAAAGGTACAGCGATAATTATCGAGGACTTTAACCTACATGTAGACTGGAAAAATCGGATGGGCAGAGGTAGCCTAGATGAAGAGTACATAGAATGTTTTTGGGATAATTTCTTGGAACAATACATTCTGGAGCCAACCAGAGAGCAGGCTATACTGGACCTGATATTGTGCAACAAGATAGGATTAATTAATGACCCATAGTTAATGCACCCCTAGGTAGAAGCGATCATATGATTGAATTTTACATTCAGTTTGAGGGAGAGAAGAGTGGGTCCAAGACTAGTATTTTAAACTTAAATAAAGGCAATTATGAGGGCATGAAAGCAGACCTAGCTAAAGTGAACTGGCAAATCAGGTTAAGGGATAGGTCAACGGAGATGCAGTGGCAGACATTTAAGGGAATATTTCAGAATACACAGAGTAGATACATTTCAACAAGAAAGAAAAATTCCAAGGGTGGGACCTGCCATCCGTGGTTAACTAAAACAGTTAAAGATAGTATCAAACTTAAAGAAAAAGCCTAAAATTGTGCAAAGATGGGTGGCAGGACAGAAGATTGGACAGAGATAAAAAAAAACAGGAAAGAAGGACTAAAAGATTGATAAGGAAGATAAAATTAGAGTACAACAGAAAGCTAGCTACAAATATAAAGACAGATAGTAAGAGTTTCTATAGATATTTTAAAAAGAAATGAGTTAACAAATTGAGCATCAGTCCTATAAAAAGTGAGTCTAGGGAATTAGTAATGGATAATAAGGAGATGGCAGATGAAATGAACAGGTATTTTGCATCGGTCTTCGCTATTGAGGATACAAGTAACATCTCAGTATTAGCTGTAAGTCAGGAAATGGAAGGGATGGAGGAACTCAAGAAAATTACAATCACCAGGGAAGTGGTACTGAGAAAAGTGTTGGGCGTTGCGGGCTGACAAGTCCCCGGGTCCTGATGGACTTCATCCTAGAGTGTTAAAAGAAGTGGCTAGTGAGATAGTTGATGCGCTAATTTTAATTTTCCAAAATTCTCTAGATTCAGGGAAGGTTCCTTTAGATTGAAAAATAGTGAATGTAACTCCTTTATTCAAAAAGGGAGGAGACAGAAAGCAGGAAACTACAGGCCAGTTAGCTTAACATCTGTCTTAGGGAAAATGTTAGTAGCTATTATTAAAGAAGTTATAGCAGGGCATTTAGAAAAATTCAAGGTAATCAGGCAGAGTCAACACGGTTTTGTGAAAGGGAAATCATGTTTAACCAATTTATTGGAGTTCTTTGAGGGAGTTACATTTGCTGTGGATAAAGGGAGCCAGTGGATGTATTATACTTAGATTTCCAGAAGGCATTTGATAAGGTGCCACATCAAAGGTTATTGCAGAAAATAAAAGCTCATCGTGTAGGGGGTAACATATTCACATGAATAGAAGATTGGTTAGCTAACAGGAAACAGAGTATAGGCATAAATGGGTCATTTTCTGGTTGGCAAGATGTAACGAGTGGTGTGCCACAGGGATCAATGCTGGGGCCTCAACTTTTTACAATTTATAGAAATGACTTAGATGAAGGCACGGAAGGTATGGCTGCTAAATTTGCTGATGGCTCAAAGATAGGTAGGAAAGTAACTTGTGGCGAGGACATAAGGAAGCTACAAAGGGATATAGATAGGTTAAGTGAGTGGGCAAAGATCTGGCAAATGGTGTATAATGTGGGAAAATGTGAAATTGTCCACTTTGGCAGGAAGAATAAAAAAGAAGCATATTATCTAAATGGTGAGAGATTGCAGAACTCTAAGATGCAGAGGGATCTGGGTGTCCGAGTGCATGAATCGCAAAAGGTTAGTATGCAGGTACAGCATGTAATTAGGAAAGCTAATGGAATGTTATCGTTTATCATGAGGGGAATTGAATACAAAAGTAGGGAGGTTATGCTTCAGCTATACAGGACATTGGTGAGACCACATCTGGAGTACTGTGTACAGTACTGGTCTCCTTATTTAAGGAAGGATATAAATGCATTGGAGGCAGCACAGAGAAGGTTTACTAGACTAATACTTGGAATAGGTGGGCGGTCTTCTGAGGATAGACTGAATAGGCTAGGCTTCTATCCGCTGGAATTTAGAAGAGTAAGAAGTGACTTGATTGAAACATATAAGATCCTGAGGGGTCTTGACAGGGTGGATGTGGAAAGGATGTTTCCCCTTGCGGGAGAATCTCAAACTAGGGGTCGCCCATTTAAGACAGAGACGAGGAGAACTTTTTTCTCTCAGAGGGTCGTGAGTCTTTAGAATTCTCTTCCTCAAAAGGCAGTGGAAGCAGAGTCTTTGAATATTTTGAAGGCAGAGATAGATAGATTCTTGATAAGCATGGGAATGGAAGGTTATTGGGGGTAGGTGGAAATGTGGAGTAATAAGTTCAGCCATGGTGGAGCAGGCTCGAGGGGTCAAGTAGCCTACTCCTGCTCCTAATTCATATGTTCGTATGTTCATATATCTTTTATTAGCCAATTACAGAACAACATTGGCCGAAGCATGGGAGCAGGTGTGAGTATACAGTACTAGTGCCCTACAAGGCAAGGCAATGGAAATAACAACCGAAGAAAAGTAAGAGTTTATAAAATCAGAACATGTAGCTATCTAGTTGTTAACAATCCAGTTCCTGGTGTGGATGGACTCACAGAGCAAAATTGCCCTGAGTTCAACTCTAATAAGAAATCTCACTCAGAGACTATGGGCAGGATTTTCCCTGCAGGCTTCAGGAACCCACTGTCAGGTTCAAATGGGGGTCAGAAGTCTACACTGTGTGAACAACAGTCACTCACTTGTGATTTTCCCCAAACTATCCAATTAAAGTCTAGAAGGTGGGCTCGCCATCCAATTGAGAATGACAGGCAGAACGTCGAAGCTGGAAGGTCAACAGGAGGCCTTCCAGCTTGGAAGAAGCAGCAGGTAAGTGAGGGAGAGGACACCCAAGATGGAGGTGCCTTCTCTCCAACTTTTTAAAATCTTAAATAAAAAAAAGGTCCCAGCAGCCAGGCCACTACTGTGGAAGGGACCTGCAGCTGCAGCTGAAGCCAGGCATGCAGCAAGGGCCTCTAAGCCTACATGGAGTCTGGTCCCCTGGTCTACCAATGAGAGCCACTTCCAGGCAGAACCTGGAGGCCAACCAGATAATCCCAATTAGTCTCTGACAGTTGGTCTTAAGTGGCCATTAACTATATGAACTGGCTAGCCTTGTCGCACACCCCACCCACCCCATCCTGTCTCTGGGATTACAGGGGCTGGATGGTGCTCGGAAACTGGCACGTTGGCCGGCAATGTGAAATTCCGTACCCATCTGCCTCTGTGCCAGCCCCTATCGGGGCCTAAAAATTATATATGAGGGCTTGTGTGACAAATGGATAAAAGTCACACTGGTGCAATGTTTTTTCTGAGGTTGAGGTTGAAACACATTGTTGGGACAGAGTAGAGAAAGCTTACTCTGCATCGAACTACACTTAGGGTGACTTGGAATGCCTGAAATGGGAAGCTTAGTTTGCTCCATTGCTTAGTACTCACTTGGCTCCTTCAACAGCACCTTCCAAATCCATGACCTCTACCACCTAGAAGGACAAGAGCAACATGGGAACACCACTACCTGCAAGTTCCCTCTATGCTACGCACAATCCTGACTTGGAACTATATCACTGTTCCTTCACTCTCACTTGGTCAAAATCCTGGAACTTCCTCCCTAACAGTACCTACACCACATGGACTGCAGCAATTCAAAAAGGCCGCTCACCACCACCTTCTCAAGGACAATTATGGATGGGCAATAAATGCCATCCATGCCAATAATGCCCACATCCATGAACAAATAAAAAAACTGGCATCCATCACCATTATAAACAGAAAAGTTCATACAGAAAAAAATGGCATAAAAAGTTTAGAAAATAATGATGATTAGGGTTTGGAATCAGAGGCGGTCATGATTGACCCGTCTCACTGGAAATCTGCCAGCAGCTGATTTTTCTCAGTATTTTGCAAATGAGCTTTGATGTGTGGATGGTTGCACAATTGTAAATGAGGGTCAAGGATCTTCCATTTCTGTATAATTTTCTGTATCTCTCCCCCAACACAGGATACGTAGTGGGACATTCCATACATGAGGAAGACTTGGTAACTGGAAAGTCATGTTTCCTCCTGGGGTAAGTCTTCCTCGAAAGTTAGACTCGAGGATACAGTATAGATTACAGTGAAATTTGGTACAATTCGATAAATGAGTTATAATCTGTCACACACACACCAGCGGGAAAAGAAGTCATATTTTACAGCCACTGTGATATAAAACCAGAGAGGTTTACAACACAGATGGAAGCCATATGGACATGATATGGATCTTTGCTAAAGCAATCCAAAACAAATCCCACTGCCCAGCTGTCTCCCCAGAGCATTGTATCTCCTTCAACTTCAAATATTGACTCATATTTTTTCTAATGAGTTGCTCCAGTGATTTTATGATCATTTAGTTTTAATATTAATTTGCTTTTCATTTCTAGTAAGGATCTTTGCAACCATGCTAATACTTCTCACTGCATGTGATCTGTCTCTCCAGTAGTGACTAATTGCCATCTTGAAAACCCTTTACATAAAGTGGGGCCATCTTCATTTATTTCAAGGATAAAGATCAAGGACATTTTAAAGGTAGAGAAATGGAGGGGAGAAGAGATTTAGGAAGGGAGTTCTGGAGAGCTGAAGGCTTTGTCACAATGATTTGGTGAAGTCCCTCCTCGCTCCTTCCATTATACCCCATTATATTTTAGTTTCCCAGACCTGTCATATCACCAAATGAGACAACTAACTTGGTGTCATGTTCAAATGGGGGAGAGGTGGGGTGGGGTGGAGTGGGAGGAGGGGGCCTTAACTGAAGATGCTTTCATTAATCTCTTACTGGCAAGTTCAAGCAGCACTGGCAAAACAGCAACAACCATTTTTATGTTGTTCCCCCTTCGTTGCTTAAAAAGATGAACAACCAGTTTATGATAACATGAAAAAGTTGTGCATCTTCCCCCTTCACCAAACCATTGTCACAGATCCTTCAGCTCTTCTGAACTCCCTCCCTAAATCTTTCCTCCACGACCAACCCCACCCCCCCCAAACATTTCTCGACCTCCTTCTGAACCTTTGAAATGTTCTTGACCGTTTGATTACCCCTCTGAAATGCTTTTTTCCTCGCTGAGTGTAAATCTTCTTCATACCTAGTATTGCCACACATTGCGTTACATTGCCATTGCTGTGTTCGTATACGTTGTTGCAGCAGACTAAGTAAGCTTTTCGGATAACTGAATGTGGACCGTGAGTAGGGTGGCAGGTGCTGTTTGGTTGTAATCATAGACAGTACAAATTTGCCCATCAACACAAAAGTTGTAGCATTAATTTGGAGTCAGGACACAAGTTGACTGGAGAGAAATGAAATGAGATTTACTGGGGGTGGAGTCTTACACAGCTGCAGTTGATACAATTTGCATTTATACAATGCCCTTAACATAGTAAAACATCCCAAGGCACCTCACCGAATCATAATCAGACAGAAAAAAGGAAGATTCATCAAAAGCTTGATCCAAGAGATGGGTTTTAAGGTGGTATTAAAGGAAGAGAGTATGATGTCGGAGGTTACTGCGTGGAGTTAGGTCACAAATCAGCCATGATCTCATTAAATGGCCGAAGAATCTCAGTAGGCTAAATGGCCTACTCCTGCTCCTATGTTACAGAGGGAATTCCAGAACCCGAGGCCTAGATGATTGAAGGTGCAGCTGCCAATGATGGGGTGAAAGGAGAGGAAGGTTCACAATAGGCCAATAAGGACAATGGAGAGTTCAGAGTGGGATGCAGTGCTGGAAGAGGTTACATTGATAGAGGTGAACAAGGCCATGAAGGGATTTAAACATGACAATGAGAATTTTAAATTGGAGGCATTGAGAGACCAGGGCCAATGTTGATCAATAGGACAGGGGTGATAGGTGAGTGGGATCTGAAAGAGAATAGAATACGAGCAATAGAGTTTGGATGCGCTGAAGCTTCCAGAGGCTGGATGCTGGGAGGCCAGCCAGCCTTGGAATAATCAAGTCTGGGATCGCATAGGCTTAAATGAGGATTTCATCAGCAAATAGGTTGAGGCAGTGGCAGAGGCGAAAGTAAGCCGTCTTTCTAATGGAGATTATATGGTGTCAGAAACTCAGCTTGGTGCCAACAAGACACTGAGATTGCAAACAGTCTAGTTCAACTGGAGACAGTGATCACAGATAAAGTTTGTTGCAGGGGCAGAGGGGGATGGCTTCAATCTTCCTCATGTTTAACTGGAGGAAATTGTGGCTCCTCCCAAGACTTATCCAACAAGCACTGTAACAACACAGAGGCAGTCGAGACAGGTGGGGGACTGGTAGCGCTGGGTGTTATCAGTGAACAAATGGAGACCAACCCATTGTCTGTGGATGGTGTCGCCAAGGGACAGCATATCGATGAGGAAGAGAAAAGGACCAAGGATAGATCCTTGGAGGTTCACCGAATCTACTGGTGCAGGGGTGGGAAGAGAAGCTATTGCTGGAGCTTCTGTGGCTACGAGCTACAATCAGATGTGAAAGGGTGAAACCAAGCAAGGAAGTTTGCAGAAAGCTGCACAACAAAGAAAATGAGAAGGATGGTATGGAACTGTCAGAGGTTCCAGAGAGGTTAAGGGTGGAAGAGGAGGGATAATGCACTATGGTTATGACAATACAATCATTTGCTAGTTTGAGTTAGGACTGTTTTAGTGCTGTGATGGAGATGGAAGCCTGATTGGAGAAATTCAAAAATAGAGTTGTAGGAAAGATGGGTGTGGATTTGGAAGGCAACAACGCATTCAGAAACTTTGAAAAAAGAAAGGGAGCAAAAAAGGAAGAAAGACTTGCATTTATATTGTGCCTTTCACAACCACCAAATGTCTCAAAACGTTTTACAGCCAATGAAGTACTTTTTGAAGTGTAGTCACTTTGTAATGCAGGAAACATGGCAACCAGTATGCACATAGCTAACTCCCACAAAACAGCATTGCGATAATGACCAGATAATCTGTTTTTGTGGCGTTGATTGAGGGATAAATATTGGCCAGAACACTGGGGAGAACTCCCCTGCTCGTCTTCGAAATAGTGGCACAGGAACTTTTACACCCACCTGAGCAAGCAAATGGGGCCTCAGTTTCACGCAGCGAGTGGCTAAGGTCTGGAATGTGCTGCCTGAGAGTGTGGTGGAGGTAGGTTTAATCGAGGCATTCAAGAGGGAATTAGACAGTTATATGAAAAGGAAGAATGTGCAGTTACGGGGAGAAGGCGAGGGAGTGGTACTAGGTGAAATGCTCATTCGGAGAGCTGCTGCAAACACGATAGGCCGAATGGCCTCCTTCTGTGCTGTAACAATTCTGTGATTCTGTAACATCTCACTCAAAAGACCGCACCTCCAACAGTGCAGCCTTCCCTCAGTACTGCAATAGAGTGTCAGCCTTGATTTTTGTACTTAAGCCCTAGAGTGGGACTTAAACCCAGAAATTTGTGTCTCGTGCAACCAACTGAGCCATAGCTCACACTTGGAGTTTGGAGCTGTGGCAGTAGTTTGCAAGGATAGTGTTGACGTTTTAAGCAAGAGAGGAATTATAAGGAAAGCATCAAGATTGCACCTGAGGAGAGGGAACTGTGCCAGCTAGCATGGGGGCTAGGAAGGACTAGGAAGGAAAGTTGGTTGCTCAGCAGTTTAATGGATCGAGGGAGCAGGAGATGTGTGTCATGGAAAAATTATACTATATTTCTGTCATCGCAACTATACCGAAAATATATTACTTTTAGGAGAAGGCTGACTGCTCAATAAGCTCTCAACTAACATTAAAAAAAATTGTGAATGTCATTTTTTTAAAGATAATGTCGCAGTCATGCAGCAGGTGTGAAGCAGAAGGCATGTGAGATGACCTCATAGATGGTATCACATCATTTGACTAAATTTAATTCAGGCACTTGCATTTTGTTTTTAAATCCCTCCATAGAATCACCCCTCCCTATCTCTATAACCTCCCCAAGCCCCATAACCCTCCCTATCTCTGTTCTCCTCCAATTCTGACCTCTTTTGCATTCCTGATTTTCATCAGTAACAGCCAGACCTACAATTGCCTGGTCCCTAAGATCTGAAATTTCTTTCCTAAACCTCTCCGCCTCTCAAGCTTGGCTCGGTAGCACCATTACTGGCCAAACTGGCAGAGTCCTAAAGGACATAGCTGCTAGACTGGATCCGTGGCAGGTGGTGAGGGAACCTACAAGAGGGAACAACCTACTTGACCTTGTCGTCACCAATCCACCTGTCGCAGATGCATCTGTCCATGACAGTATTGGTAGGAGTGACCAGGAGTCAGGAGTGTGACCACCGCACAGTTCTTGTGGAGACGAAATTCTGTCTTCACATTAAGGATACCCACCATCGTGTTGTGTGGCACTACCATCGTGTTAAATTTTTTTTTAAATTCATTCATCGGATGTGGGCCAGGCCAGCATTTATTGCCCATCCCTAATTACCCCAACTGAGTGGCTTGCTAGGGCATGTAAGAGTCAACCACATTACTGTGGGTCTGGAGTCACATGTAGGCCAGACCAGGTAAGGACAGCAGATTTCCTTCCCTTAAGGACATGAGTGAACCAGATGGGTTTTTACAACAATCGACAATGGTTTCATGGCCATCATTAGACTAGCTTTTTAATTCCAGATTTATTAATTGAATTCAAATTCCACCTTCTGCTGTGGTGGGATTTGAACCCATGTCCCCAGAGCAATACCCTGGGTCTCTGAGTTACTAGTCCAGTGACAATACCACTATGCCACCGCCTCCCCTCTAAATGGGACAGTTTTGAGCAGATCTAGCAACTCAAAATTGGGCATCCATTAGGAACTGTGGGCCATCAGCAGCAGCAGAATTGTATTCAAACACAATCTGTAACCTCATGGCCTGGCATATCCCCGACTCTGCCATTACCATTAAGCTGGGGGATTAACATTGGTCCAATGAAAAGTACAGGAGGGCATGCCAGGAGCAGCACCAGGCATACCTCAAAATGAGGTGTCAGCCTGGTGAAGCTACGAGACTACATGCATGTCAAACAGAGGAAGCAGCACATAATAGACAGACCTAAGCAATCCCACAACCAATGGATCAGATCTATGCTTTGCAGTCCTGCCACATCCAGTCGTGAATAGTGGGGGACAATAAAACAGGAGGAGGCTCCACAAATATCCCCATCCTCAATGATGGGGAAGCGCAGAACATCAGTGCAAAAGGGAAGGCTGAAGTATTTGCATTCATCTTCATCCATAACTGCTAAGTGGATGATACATCTCAGTCTCCTCCTGAAGTCCACAGGTTACCAGATGCCAGTCTTCAGCCAATCCGATTCACTCCACGTGACATCAAGAAACGACTGAAGACACTGGATACAGCGAAGGCTATGGGCCCTGACATCATTCCGGCAATAGTACTGAAGGCTTGTGCTCCAAAACTAACTGCGCCCCTAGCCAAGCTGTTCCAATACAGCTACAACACTGGCATCTACCCAGCGCTGTGGAAAATTGCCCAGGTATGTCCTCTGCATAAAAAGCAGGACAAATCCAATCCAGCCAATTACCGCCACAGCAGTCGACTCTTGATCATCAGTAAAGTGATGGAAGGTGTCATCAACAGTGCTATCAAGTGGCACTTGCTCAGCAATAACCTGCTCAGTGACGCTCAGTTTGGGTTCTGCCAGGGCCACTCAGCTCCTGGCCTCATTACAGCCTTGGTCCAAACACGGACAAAATAGCTGAACTCCAGGCAGCCTTTGACCGAGTATAGCAACAAGGAACCTGAGCAAAACTGGCACAATGAGAATCAGGGGAAAACTCTTTACAAGTTGGAGTCATACCTAGCACAAAGGAAGATCATTGTGGTTGTTGGAGGTCAATCGTCTCAGCTCCAGGACATCACTACAGGAGTTCCTCAGGATAGTGTCCGAAGCCCAACCAACTTCAGCTGCTTCAATGACCTTCCCTCCATCATGTCAGAAGTGGTGATGTTCGCTGATGATTGCACAATGTTCAGCACCATTCGTGCCTCATCAGATACTAAAGCAGTCCACGTCCAGATACAGCAATACCTTGACAACATCCAGGCTTGGGCTGATAAGTGACAACTGACATTTGTGCCACACAAGTGCCAGCCAATGACCATCTCAAACAAGAGAGAATCTAACCATCTCCCCTTCAATATTCAATGGCATTACCGTCGCTGAATCCCCCATTATCAACATCCTGGGAGTACCATTGACTAGAAACTGAACTGAACCAGCCACACAAATGCTGTGGCTTCAAGAGCAGGTCAGAGGCTGGGAATTGTGCAGCGAGTAACCCATTTCCTGACTCCCCAATGCCTGTCCACCATCAACAAGGCACAGCTCAAGAGTGTGATGGAATACTCTCCATTTGCCTGGATGGATGCAGCTCCAACAACACACAAGAAGCTCAACACCATCCAGGACAAAGCAGCACGCTCTATTGACACCCCATCCACCACCTTCAACATTCACTCCCTTCACACTGACACACAGTGGCAGCAGTGTGTACCATCTACAAGATGCACTGCAGTAACTCACCAATGCTCCTTCAACAGCACCTTCCAAACCCGCGACCTCTGCCGCCTAGAAGAACAAAGGCAGCAGATGCATGGGAACACCACCACTTGCAAGTGCCTCTCCAAGCCAAACACCATCCTGACTTGGAACTATAACACCGCTCCTTTACTGTCACTGAGTCAAAATCCTGGAACTTCCTTCCTAACAGCACTGTGGGTGTACCTACACCCCAAGAACTGAAGCGGTTCAAGAAGGCAACTCATCACCACCTGATCAAAGGCAATTAGGGATGGGCAATAAGTGCTGGCTTAGCCAGTGACGCCCACATCCCACAAATGAATAAAATCATAGGACAAACTTGCCATCCCAGGGATTAGTCTGGTGAACCTTTGTTGCACTCCCTCTATAGCAAGTATATCCTTCCTTAGGGAAGGAGACCAAAACTGTACACAATACTCCAGATGCAGTCTCACCAAAGCTCTATACAATTGCAGCAAGACTTCTTTACTCATGTCCTCAAATCCTCTTGCAATAAAGGGCAATATACCATTTGCCTTCCTAATTGCTTTCTGCACCTGCCTGTTAATTTTCAGACTTATGAACAAGGAAACCCAGGTCCCTTTGGACATCAACACTTCCCAATCTCTCACCATTTATGAAGTACTCTGCATTACTGTTTTTCCTATTCAAGTGGATAACTTCACATTTTTCCACATTATATTCCATCTGCCATGTTCTTGCCCACTCGCTTAACCTGTCTAAATCCCCTTGAAGCTTCTTTGCGTCTTCCTCACAACTCACATTCCCACCTAGTTTAGTGACATCAGCAAATTTAGAAATAGTACATTTGGTCCACACATCTAAATCATTGATACAGATTGTGAATAGCTGGGCCCAAGTACTGATCCTTGCAGTACCCCACGAGTCACAGCCTGCAAACTTGGCCCATTTATTCGTACTCTCTGTTTTCTGTCCATTAACGAATTTTCAATCCATGCCGGTATATTACTCCCAATCCGATGTGTTCTAATTTTGCTTATTAACCTCCTGTGTGGGATCTTATCAAAAGCCTTCTGAAAATCCAAATTCACCACATCCACTGGTTCCCCCTTATTTATTCTGCTAGTTACATCCTCAAAAAACTCTAGCAGGTTTGTCAAACATGATTACCCTTTCATAAATCCATGTTGACTCTGCCCAATCCTACCATTATTTTGTAAGCACCCAGTTATCACATCCTTTATGTGGCTCGCTGTCAAATTTTACTTAGTGACACTCCTGTAAAGTGCCTTGGAACATTTTGCTATATTAAAGGTGCTATATAAATGCAAGGTGATGTTGTTGTGTTGATCTGAAGCTGAAATTACACAGAATAACTGGCCTATAAGAAATGGAATGGAATATCCCATATGAAAATATCTGACTTCTTTTACCCACTACATGAGAATATTACTTAAAGCTTTGCATTTATCTATGTTCAATTTTTAAAATGGATTTTAAATTTTGATAGCTTAGTCTAATCCTTTGCTTTTATGAATATAAAATCATTTTTTAATAAAACATGTACATCAAAGACTCTCACTACAGACCAGAGTACACAGGTCCTCCTGTGACAAGCTTTCCATTGGCTGAGACCTACCAGCCTTGGGAAGGCAAAAAGTATTAAATAAAATTATCAAGGAACTTCAAACAAAATAATAAAATATTCTGCAGGAACATACAAAGAAAGAAAGAAATTTGGTATGTGAACATGGCCATTAAGGGATGGACAGGATAAAATCACAGGCAGCGTTGGCAAAATGGCAAAAATATTCAATAATTACTTTGCTTCGGTGTTTCACAGGGAGACAGATCAGGTGGACATGACATCAGAAAATGAAATTGGCACTGATACAATTGCATTTAAAATAAAAAGAGGAGAAATAGTAAATAAACTAATCAAACTCAAAGAGGATAAACCCCCTGGTCCAGACAGATTACATACGTGTATTTTAGAAGTATCTCAGGGAGAGATAGCAGAAGCACTGTTACACATATTTAATTATTCATTAGAAAACACTAGATTTCCAAAAGGCCATTGATAAGTTGCCACATAGTAGATTAATGAATAAGGTCAGACAGAGCATGTGGAGTCAGTGGGCAGAGTGGAAAGCTAGCCAACGTAAAGAAAAAAAACAAGAGTCGGGGTAAAGGGTAGCTATTCAGAGTGGCAGAAAGTGGAATGTGAAGTCCCACAAGGATTGGTGCTGGGACCACTTTAGTCATTTATATTAACGATTTAGACTTTGGAATCAGAAACACAATTTCTAAATTTGTGGACAACACCAAGTTGCGGGTGGGGAGATAATCAATACTGAGAAGGATTGCATTCATAAACTTGCAGAATGGATATATAATTGGGAAATGAATTTCAAAACAGGTAAGTGTGAGGTATTATATTTTGGTAAGAAAAATAAGAGATCGAATATTACAAGGAAAATAAGAATCTAAATGAGATCGAGAAACAAAGGGATCTGGGAGTACAAATATACAAATCAATAAAAGTAACGATCCAGGTTAAGAAGGCCATAAAAAAGCAAACCAAGCACGGGGGTTTATTTCTAGAGGGATAAAATTAGAAGCAGAGAAGATGAGCTAAATATGTATAGAATCTGTGTATAATTCTGGTCACCATATTTTTAAAAGAATATAGAGGCAGAGGAGAGGGCGCAAAAAAGATTTACAAGGATGGTTCCAGAAATGTGAGCTTATACCTATCAGGCAAGGATGCACAGGCGGGTCTCTTTTCTCTTGAAAAGCGAAGGTTGAGAGGTGACCGAATAGAAGTCTTTAAGATTATGAAAGGTTTTGATAGTGTAGACACAAAGAGAGTGAAACATGTTTGACGAACCTGTTGGAGTTTTTTGAGGATGTTACTAACAGAATTGATAAAAGGGAGTCAGTGGACGTGGTATACTTGGATTTTCAAAAGGCTTTTGATAAAGTCCCCCACAGGAGGTTGGTTAGCAAAATTAAAGCACATGGGATAGGAGGTAATATACTGGCATGGATTAAGGATTGGTTAACAGGCAGAAAACAGAGAGTAGGAATAAACGGGTCATTCTCATGTTGGCAGGCTGTGACTAGTGGGGTACCCCAAGGATCAGTGCTTGGGCCCCAGCTGTTCACAATGTATATCAATGATTTGGATGTGGGGACCAAATGTAGTACTTCCAGGTTCACGGATGACACAAAACTAGGTGGGAATGTGAGTTATGAGGAAGATGAAAAGCGGCTTCAAAGGGATGTGGACAGACTTAGTGAGTGGGCAAAGAATGTGGCAGCTGGAATATAATGTGGAAAAATGTGAAGTTATCCACTTTGGTAGGAGGAATAGATGTGCAGAGTATTTCTCAAATGGTAAGAGATTAGAAAGTGTAAATGTACAAAGGGACCTGGGTGTCCTTGTCAATAAGTCACTGAAAGCTAACATGTAGGTGCAGCAAGCAATTAGGAAAGCTAATGGTATGTTAGCTTTATCACAAGAGGATCTGAGTACAGGAGTAGTGAAGTCTTGCTTCAGTTGTGTACAGCCTTGGTTAGACCACACATGGAGTACTGTGTGCAATTTTGGTCCCCTTACCTTAGGAAGGATATCATTGCCAAAGAGGGAGTGCAACGAAGGTTCATCAGACTTGTTCCCGGAATGGCGGGACTGTCCTATGAAGAGAGATTGGGGAAACTGGGCCTGTATTCCCTAGAGTTTTGAAGAATGAGAGGTGATCTCATTGAAACCCACAAATTACTTAAAGGGATAGACAGGGTAGATGCAGCTAAGATGTTTCCTCTGATTGGGGAGTCTAGAACCAGGGGACACAATTTCAAAATAAAGGGGAAGCGACTTAGGACAGAGATGAGGAGAAATTTCTTTACTCCGAGGGTTGTGAATCTTTGGAATTCTCTGCCACAGAGAGCTGTGGAAGCTCAGCCATTGAGTTTGTTTAAGCAGAGATTGACAGATTTTTAAATACAAATGACATAAGGGGATAGGAGGATAGTGTGGGAAACAGGCATTGAAGTGGATGATCAGCCATGATCATATTGAATGGCGGGGCAGGCTCGATCGGCTGAATGGCTTATTCCTGTTCCTATGTTCCTATGTTTCCACTTGGGTGGAAGAGCAAAACTAGAGGCCATGACCATGAGATAGTCACTAAGAAATCAAAAAGGAATTCAAAAGAAAGGTCTTTTTGCAGAGAGTGGTGTTAACGTGGATCTTGGTACCACAGGGAATGGTTGCAGTGAATAGTATAGATACGCTTAAAGGGAGGATAGATAAGCATATGAGGGAGAAGGGAATAGAGGGTTATGCTAATAGATTTAGATGAGAAAACAGGAGGATGCTTGAGTGGAATGTAAACACTGGCATAGGCCAAATGGCCTGTTTCTGTGTTGTATGTTCCATGTAATTCTGTATGTAATCTATGTAATATCAGTATCTTGTGTGCCCTCCCTCTCAGTTTTCATGGTTTGTGTCACAGGGAAACCATTGAAAAGAAAATTAAGGGAGAAACTAGAAAAAACAAAAAGAGCAGGGGAGTTCTCCTTAGTGTCCTGGCCTATATTTATCCCTCAACCAATATCATTAAAACAGATTATCACATTGCCAGTTGTGGGAACTGTGTACAAATTGGCTGCTATGTTTTACACATTACAACAGTGGCTACACTGCAAAAGTTCTTAATTGCCTATAAAATGCTTTGGGATGTCCAGGATTCATGAAAGGCACTATATCTAAAGGCAAGTTTTTCTGCTTTCTTTTCCTTGCAAAGGGTGTGCAGAGGTTCTGTTTCTTCATGCCCAGAAAATCCCAGAGATCTGGCAAATCTGGATCCCCTGGCATTTTCTGGTGGGTCCCGCCAGACTCCCATTGGAGCTACCGTAGAATTCTGGTGGAAACTCGATGGCTTTTCAGAGAGAGAGGCTTTTCTGTGGCATAGTAACTGTGTAACTCCATGTGTTGTGGTCTGAATAATAAGGAGCTGAAGTGTTTTAAAATGTAATCCTTGTCTAGCTTGTTGGCTGCTCCCAGCGGTGAGGACACTGAAGTTACTCTCTTTGACACTTACTGCACTCAGACATGAAGAAGAGCTACCTGCCGCTAACTGCCTGTGGAGCAATAACCTCGTGCAAGTCACCACTTTCGGAAAAGAAGGGAAGAGCAGGAAAGGAAAAGTCTTAAGAAAAGAATCATAACTGTCATTTAGGATAAAAAGAATCTCTCAGTGCTGCAAATATTCAGCACAAATTTACAATGTAAACTTGTCTCTCCTACACCATGGATGTCATAAATATCTGCTTTGGTTTATTCCTTTCTCAGCTTTAACTTATTTTCCACAATAATCCAAGCGTGCAATTTTGTAAACATCCTTGTTTCTAAGATAGTTTATTTCCCCATGTGCTGAGGATACATGGCAGACTTGTGCCTTGATTATTCAGGTTTTTTGGCTGCCTTGATTTTGACTTGAGCACATAATCTAGGCTGACACTTGCCAGTGCAGTACTGAGGGAGTGCTGCACTATTGAGGTGCCGTCTTTTAGATGATCTGGTAAACCGAACCCCCGTCTGCCCTCGCAGGTGGACACAGAAGATCCTAAGGCACCATTCAAAAAACAAGGAAATGTTCCCAGTATCCTGGCCAATATTTGTCTCACAACCAACATCACTAGCCATTTATCGCATTGCTGTTTGTGGAATCTTGCTTTGCTCAAATTGTTTCCTGACATTACAGCTTTAAAAGTACTTTATTGGCTGTAAAGTGCTTTGGAATGTCCTAAATGCAGTTTCTTTCTTCTTTTCTTGTCAGGTTACTCCATGATCTAGTTTCATTTATTTTGATTCTCAAGAGGTACCACAACAAGTTTTTGCAACATTCCTTTCCTCAGGAGTTTGACTGTTTGGTTTCAATGTATAGTGCGTTCATTTTTAATAGAGCTTAGGAAAGTCAATTTCTTACCAGCATTTTGGTTTGTTCAATTAATTTCACCACCAGTAGTGGGATGAAGGGAGGGGATGTTCTTCAAGAGGCCAAAGTCCAAGTCACAGTTAGTTTTGCAGCAGTGGGGTGGTTGTAAAGCTGGGGCGGCACAGTGGCGCAGTGGTTAGCACTGCAGCCTCACAGCTCCAGGGACCCGGGTTCGATTCTGGGTACTGCCTGTGTGGAGTTTGCAAGTTCTCCCTGTGTCTGCGTGGGTTTTCTCCGGGTGCTCCGGTTTCCTCCCACAAGCCAAAAGACTTGCAGGTTGATAGGTAAATTGGCCATTATAAATTGTCACTAGTATAGGTAGGTGGTAGGGAAATATAGGGACAGGTGGGGATGTTTGGTAGGAATATGGGATTAGTGTAGGATTAGTATAAATGGGTGGTTGATGGTCGGCACAGACTCGGTGGGCCGAAGGGCCTGTTTCAGTGCTGTATCTCTAATCTAAAAAAATCTAATCAAAGATACAGAGATGTGGGAGGGAAAGGTCATACAAGGTGAGGGACCTTGGTGTACTTGTCCACAGATCAGTGAAGGCAGCAGCACAGGTAGATAAGGTGGTTAGGAAGGCATAGAGGATACTTGTTTATATTAGCCGAGGCATAGAATATGGCGGCACAGTGGCACAGTGGTTAGCCCCGCAGCCTCACAGCTCCAGCGACCCAGGTTCAATTCTGGGTACTGCCTGTGTGGAGTTTGCAAGTTGTCCCTGTGACTGCGTGGGTTTTCTCCGGGTGCTCCGGTTTCCTCCCACAGCCAAAGACTTGCAGGTTGATAGGTAAATTGGCCATTATAAATTGCCCCTAGTAGAGGTAGGTGGTAGGGGAATATAGGGATAGGTGGGGATGTGGTAAGAATGTAGGATTAGTATAAATGGGTGGTTGATGGTCGGCACAGACTCGGTGGGCCGAAGGGCCTGTTTCAGTGCTGTATCTCTAAATAAAAATAAAATAAATAAGAGCTGGGAGGTTATAATGGAGTTGTATAAAACGCTAGTTAGGCCACAGCTGGAGTACTGTGTACAGTTCTGGGCACCACACTATAGGAAGGATGTGATGACACTGGAGAGGGTGCACAGGAGATTCACCAGGATGTTGCCTGGGCTAGAGCATTTCAGCTATGAAGAGAGACTGAAAAGGCTGGGGTTGTTTTCCTTAGAGCAGAGAAGGCTGAGGGGGGACCTGATTGAGGTATACAAAATTATGAGGGACATTGATAGGTTAGATAGGAAGAAACTTTTACCCTTAGTGGAGGGGTCAATAACCAGGGGGCATAGATTTAAGGTAAGGGGTAGGAGGTTTAGAGGGGATTTGAGGAAAAAAAATTTCACTCAGAGGGTGGTTGGAATCTGGAACAGACTGCCTGAAGAAGTGGTAGAGGCAGGAACCCTCACAACATTTAAGAAATATTTAGAGAAGTACTTGAAATGCCACAGCATACAAGGCTACGGGCCAAGTGCTGGAAAATGGGATTAGAGTAGTTAGGTGCTTGATGGCGGGCACAGACACGATGGGCTGAAAGGCCTGTTTCTGTGCTGTATAACTCTATGACTCCAAGGATATCAGCACGAGGATGAGAATTTTAAGTTTCAGGCATTGGGAAGCCTGCTTGGTGAGCTGGTGGCTGAGCGGGACATGGTACAAGATATGATACAGGCAGCAGACTGGGAAATTCAGCTTGGGGACCTTGTGGTCTCTGCAGCTCTGCTACAAGTTGTCTTTAGCAACTAAGTCACAGGGGAACCTGTCAGTATTTAACATTAACTACTAGGTATCGCTGAGGGCTGGGTTTTCTAGAGTTATTGAACTCAACAGAAGGAAGGAGATGAATAAATAAAAGTAAATACAATGTTGTAATGCAGTAATTGTCTCACTACAACAGTGCATGTTAATCCAAGGACAGTAACTCGACAAAGCAAAACTCCTAATAAGAGTTAATTAGACTCGTTATTTCAAAAAAACATGTTTTATTTTTAAATTACTGGAAATTAAAATGATTTTTCAAACTGACTGTGAAACCCAAGCAAGTTTAGTAAAAATATTTCAAGGATTTTGTTTCAATGGGTTAACATGTGCTGAGTCCAGGAAGGGTCCCATATATAATCCCCTGTGCTTGGTTAGCAGAGTTTAATTAGTGTGGTAATTGGGGCTGCTATAATTTAACATGGCTATGCAGGTTAGAGAGAGAATGGAGTGGGAAACAACCAAGGTTCCTCCTCCAATGAACTTGGCTGGAGTGTATCCTTGAGTCAACAGTTTGCCAACACTTACATTAGACATGAAGAAAAACCACTGGAAAGCAGTCATTGCTTGTGGAGCCATAGCCTCGGGACAGATTCTAATTTCAGGAGAGGAAAATCATGGAGGAAAAATTAGAGGGAAAGAAAAATCATTAAATAGACGTAAACTATTTTTAGAAACTCTTTTGGAATCCATTTCTGAAATTTTACAGCACATTTAACCTATGATAAAACCTAACAAGGGCTCCCAGAGGCTCACTTGTTGCATATATATTATTGAGCCATATGGATGCTTGGTCTGTACAGTTAATAATCTCAAGCAGGCTAATAGTTTTTTTTTAAATTCATGGGATCTGAGCCTCACTGGAGGAGCCAGCATTAATTTTCCATCCCTAATTGCCCTTGAGAAGGTGGTGGTGAGCCGCCTTCTTGAATTGCTGCAGTACGTGTCGTTAATAGTGAAGTATTTCAGCACTTCTAGTCTCGGAAAATAAAGGATTCAGGCAGGGTATCTGTTTCTGATTGTTATCCAGTGACCCCTTGCTGGAAACTCTGCATGTATGGACAACAAATGAGGACAGAAGTGGACTCCACAATCACACTAGTCAGGGACAAATAGCATCCTCAACATCTTGAATCACACGTCTTGAATAGCCATATGGAGAATGCATCAGAGGATTGCTGGTGCTGGAAATGGGAACTCAGAGGAGGCAAGACATGGAACTATGTGCTGCCACTTTGTAACATACAGTATTGTATTTTAGCAGCAATCTTCTACACCAATTGCTTATGATCTGAAAAGTGATCTTCCAATGTTTGCACATTTGCAAGCTTGGGGCATTACTGTGTTTCATGGTTCAAAAGATCAGTGACATGATTGTACAAATCAACAACTTATATTGAGCCTATTACTGTTTCTTTTGGGCTGAGTATCTCTGTATCTTTTCTATGTCGTAATGTCGCACTGTTGCACTGCTCCCAATCCTAACTAATTCCTTTCCAGGGGCTTGAAACCACAATTTAACTGCTTCAATCTTCCCACTCTCTTACAATCTCCAGGTTTTTGAAACCATGAACTTTTGTGTCACCTAATCCCTACTTTGTAACCTCCAAAAAGAACCAGCTGGTCCATTAAACCTGTCCCATTCAGTCATGTTGCAATTAACCATCATAATCTGCAATGCTATGCTCAATCTAGTGCATTCATCATTTTAAATACATGAAATAAATCTCCCCGCAATCTATACTTTTCTGGCATTAAAAAGCCCCAGTTCTCTAAGTCTTTCATGATAACTAAAGACTTTTCAACTAACTTTCAATTGAGTAGCACTCTTCTCAACCTTTTCCAGGACCTTTATATCACCCATCATGTGAGGGGACGAAAACTGGACACAATATTCCAAATGAGGCCTAACTAAGGCTTTGGAAGAGGACAACATAATATTTATTGTTTTATATTTGATTGTCCTAGCAATACTTTGTGATGCTCTGTTGTTACAGCACATAGGCCATGTCTCACCTCCTCTGACTTCCCATTTTCAATACCAACAATCCTCTGATGCATTCCCCATATTCTTTACCTGTGACTCAGCACCAGTCATAAACCTGAAGAGGCTTGTGCACCATAACATCCAAGACTCTTTCTCACTCAAAAAACTTTAGTTCCGAGCTGAGTGTTGGTTTTACCCACATACATAACACAACTAATGTTATTTCCTAGATACGGGTACACCGTGCTCCCGCCACCACCACCCCCCGCCCCCCAACCATCATATATAAATCTGATTGTAGTCTTTCTTTCTCATCCAAGGATCTAACACTAACACAAATCTTTGTGTCATCCACGAGCTTTCATACTGTTCCTCAAAGTCCTTCGTTCAAATCATTCATATAGATGGTGAACTGCAATGGTCCTGACACCAATCCCTGTGGAACTCCACTGGGAACCAGTCTTCACTCAGAACCACTACCATTAATGTAAACCCTCTGCCTATGAGAATTTAATCACTCTCTGTCCAACACAGGATCTGGCCTTCAATCCCACAAGGCTCTATTTTAGTAACTTATTGTGTGATACCTTGAAAATTCAAATATACTGTGTTGACCAGGCTACCTTCATCCACCAACTTAATAATCTTCAACCAGGTTGATGAGATATGATTTTCATTTCCAGAAGCCAAGTTGAAATTCCTTAATAACCCCTTCTGTGTCCAGATCGTCACATATATAGGAACGTAGGAGCAGGAGTAGGCCATTCAGCCCATCGAGCCTGTTCCACAATTCAATACAATCATGACTGATCATCCACTTCAATGTCTTTTCCCCACACTATCCCCATATCCCTTTATGTCATTAGTATTTAGAATCTGTCAGCCTCTGCTTAAACATATTCAATGACTGAGCTTCCAAGGCCCTCTGGGGTAGAGATTTCCAAAGATTCACAACCCTCTGAGTAAAGACATTTTTCGTCAAATCTGTCCTAAGTGGCTTTCCCCTTATTTTGAAATTGTGCCCCCTGGTTCTAGACTCCCCAACCAGGGGAAACATCTTAGCTGCATCTACCCTGTCTATCCCTTTTGTAACTTTCATTGGGATCACCTCTCATTTTCGAAATTCTAGAGAATACAAGCCCAGTTTCCCCAATCTCTCTTCATCGGACAGTCCCACCATCCCGGGAACATGTCTGGTGAACCTTCGTTGCACTCCCTCTATGGCAATAATATCCTTCCTAAGGTAAGGGGACCAAAACTGCACACAGTACTCCAGGTGCGGTCTAACCAAGGTTCTACACAATTGAAGCAAGACTTCACTATTCCTGTACTCAAATCCTCTTGCGATAAAGGCTAACATAGCTTTCCTAATTGCTTGCTGCACCTACATGCTAGCTTTCAGTGACTTATTGATGAGAACACCCAGGTCCCTTTGTACATTTACACTTTCTAATCTCTTACCATTTAAGAAATACTCTGCACATCTATTCCTCCTACCAAAATGGATAACTTCACATTTTTCCACATTATATTCCATCTGCCACATTCTTGCCCACTCACTAAGTCTATCCAAATCCCTTTGAAGCCACTTTGCATATTCCTCATAACACACATTCCCACCTAGTTTTGTGTCATCTGCAAACTTGGAAATATTACATTTGGTCCCCACATCCAAATCATTGATATACATTGTGAACAGCTGGGGCCCAAGCACTGATCCTTGCGGTACCCCACTAGTCACATCCTGCCAATGTGAGAATGACCCATTTATTCCTACTCTCTGTTTTCTGCCTATTAACCAATCCTCAATCCATGCCAGTATATTAACTCCACTCCCATGTGCTTTAATTTTGCTAACCAACCTCCTGTGGGGGACGTTATCAAAAGCCCTCTGAAAATCCAAGTATACCATGTCCACTAACTCCTCTTTATCAATTCTGTTAGTAACATCCTCAAAAAACTCCAACAGGTTCATCAAACATGATTTGCCATTCATAAGTCCACGTTGACTATGCCCAATCAGATCATTATTATCCAAGTGTCCATTTATCACATCCTTTAGAATAGATTGTAATTGTAGCATTTTCGAACAATTGATATAAAGCTAACAGGTCTGTAGTTCCCTGTTTTCTCTCTCCCTCCCTTCTTAAATAGTGACTTTTGCTACCTTCCAATCTGTAGGAACCGTTCCTGAATCTATTGAATTTTGGAAGATGATCACCAATGCATCCACTATCTCCATTTCTACCTCTTTCAACACTCTGGGATGTGGAATATCAGCTCCTGGGGACCTATCAACCTTCAGCCCCATTAATTTCTCCAATACAACCTTCTTACTAATACTAATTTCCTTCAATTCCTCATTCTCCCTATTCCCTTGGATCTCTAATTCTGGGAGATGTCTTGCATCTTTCTCAATGAAGACAGACACAAAGCAATCATTTAGCTTCTTTGCCATTTCTCTATTCTCCATTGTAAATTCTTCTGACTCTGTTTGTCATGAACCAACCATTGTCTTAGCCAAACGTTTCCTTTTTACATACCTATAGAAGCTTTTACAGTCCGTTTTTATGTTTTTTGCAAGTTTACATTTATATTCTATTCTCCCTTTCTTTATCAATTTCTTGGCCCTCCTTTGTTGTGTTCTAAAATCCTCCCATTCCTCAGGTTTACTACTATTTCTGGCAACTTTATGGGCCTTTTCTTTTAATCTAATACAATCCTTAACTTCCTTTGTTATCCACGGTTGACTGCCTTTACTTTTGGGGATTTTGTGCCTTGAAGGACTGTATAGTTGCTGTAAACTATGTAATATTTCTTTAAAGACTATCTACTGCCTATGTACTGTCATACATTTTAATGTATTTTTCCAATCCACCTCAGCCAATTTGCCCCTCATACCTTCATAATTTCCTTTGTTCAAATTTAACACCCTGGCTTCAGATTGAACTACCTCACTTTCAAACGTAATGTAAAATTCTATCATATTATGATCACTCATCCCTAAAGGTTCTTTTACAACTAGATTATTAATTAGCCCTTTCTCGTTACATAATATTAGATCTAAAATAGCCTGTTCTCTAGTCGGTTCCTCAACATACTGCTCCAGAAAACTATTCCTAACACACTCCAGAAATTTGCCCTCCACAGCATTAGTACTCATTAGGTTTACCCAGTCTATGTGCAGATTGAAGTCACCCATAATTACTGTATTACCAATGCTTCTCTAATCTCCTGATTAATACCATGCCCCACACTACCACTACTGTTTGGTGGTCTATAAACAACTCCTACCAATGTTTGCTGCCCCTTGCTGTTTCTCAGTTCCACCCAGATTCCATATTTTGTTCTTCTGATTTGAGATCCTCCCTTACTAATGTACTGATCCCATCCCTTATTATCAGTGCAAAACCACCTCCTTTTCCTTTTTTCTGGTCCTTCCTAAATATCGAATATCCTTGAATATTTAGTTCCCAGTCTTGGTCATCTTGTAGCCATGTTTCTGTTATGTCAATTAGATCATACCCATTTACCTCTATTTGTCCCCTTAAATCATCTAACTTGTTGTGAATGCTACGTGCATTCAGGTAGAGTGCCCTTAACCTCGTCTTCTTGGTATTATTGTGCATTCTAAACCTAGTTGATGCTTGTTTTTGTTTCGCCTGCTCTCGAATGTCATTTGCTACTTTTCTACCTCCTGTTACCAGCTTTATTTCTTTCTAATTTGAGCTACCCCTCAGCTTCCCATCCCTGTCAAGCTAGTTTAAAACCTCCCCAACAGCACTAGCAAATTTCCCTGCAAGGATATTTGTTCCGGTCCTGTTAAGGTGTAGCCTGTCCAACTTGTACAGGTCCCACCTGTCCCAGAATCAGTTCCAATGCCTCAGAAATCTGATGCCCTCCCTCCTACTTTAATTCTCCAGCCATGTGTTCAATCACTCAATCCTCCTATTCCTATGTTCACTAGCATGTGGCAGTGGAAGTAATCCTGAGATTACTGCTCTTGAGGATCTGCTTTTTAATTTCCTTCCTAACTCCCAAAAATCTGCTTTCAGGATCTCATCCCTCTTCCTACCTATGTCATTGGTACCAATGTGGACCCTGACCTCTGGCTGTTCACCCTCCTCCAGAAGATGTCCTGCAGCCCCTCCATGACATCCTTGACCCTGACACCAGGGAAGCAACATACCATCCTGGAGTCACATTTACCGCCACAGAAATGCCTGTCTGACCCCCTGACTATCAAATCCCCTATCACTATTGCTCTTCCACTCTTCTTCCTCCCTTCCTGTGCAGCTGGGCCACCAGTGGTGCCACGGACTTTGCTCTGGCTGCACTCCTCTGAGGAACCATCACCCTCACCAGTATCCAAAATGGAAAACCAATTAGCAAGCAAGATAGACTCAGGGCATGCCTGCACTGCCGACCTGGTTCTCCTAGACTGCCTGGCAGGCACCCATTCCTTCTCTGCCTACATGCTCCTAACCTATGGTGTGACCACCTCCCTAAACTTGCTATGTATGTAGTCCTCTGTCTCGTGGATGCACAACAGTGACTCCAGCCACTGCTCGAGTTCTGAAACCTGGAGCTCAAACTTCTGCAGCTGCTGCCACTTCCTGCAGATGTGTTCATCTGGGACACATGGTGCATTCATGACTTCACACATGCCACAGGATGTACATTCCACTTGGCCGAGCTGACCTGCCATACCATAACTTTAAAAACTATTTATTACAATTAGAATTAGAATTACTTACCAGTTATTCACCAATCAGCTTCTTCCCTTGTACTGAAGAGAGAGGCAGCTACTGGAGGCTGAAAAAAGGTAGAAAAAGAAAGAAGAAAGAAAGAAAGGAGCCCGTCCCTCACTGAATTCCCTCACACACCAACTCCCACTTTACACTCTGTGCACTCAAAGTAGCTCTCAGTGTAGACATTTTATTTTTTCTCTTAATTTATAGTTCCCCTCCTTACAGAGCTCCTTCGTTTACCTAACTCCCTTCTTCGCACTCTGTGCCTCCAGCAACACTCAGTGCAGACAAGCAGCACTGAGAATCCCCTGAATTTATGCTCCCTGTAAACAATGCTGTGTAACTCTGTTAGAGCTCAGAAACCAGTTTAAGCTAGCTACCTAATTAACTAGCGACAGCTACTCTCAGAGAGCTTGTATATCCTTGTTTAAAACTGTAAGAAATACAACTTTCCTCTTAACTTAAACAGTAATTTCAATGAATTGCTCATTGTAAACAAAACAAAAACTACAGATCAGAGAGATTAACCCTGAAAATCCACTCACTTACAAAACTCCCTTCTTCACATGCTGTGCCTCCAGCAACACTCAGTGCCAATGTTGAAATACAGTGGGCTGAACTTTCCCTACGGGAGCAGGAAACAGAAGTTGGGATTGTTTCCAGGTCCCAAACCCGCCCTGGGGGGAGGGGAGGGGAAACAGTCACTCATTGGAATTTTCACAGAGGTTCCCCTTTAATTGGCATGTGGAAAGTTTCCCTGTCCTATTAAGGGCAGTGGGTAGGCTCTCAAAGCGGAAGGTCCAATCAGAGTCCTTCCAACTTGAAAGGAACAGCAAGCTGCAATAGAAGGTAAGTAACAGAGAGGGCACTTCAACATGGAGGTGCCCTCTCACCAACATTTTAAAAACTTTAAATAAAGAATGGTTCCAGCTGTGAGGCCACCAGTGTAGGGGTGGGGGGAGGGGGTTTCCCCCCTACAGGGCAGCCTGTGACTGCTCTAGCATCCAGGAAGGCAGGGAGGGCCGCTTGGCCTGCCTGGACAGCTGGCCCCCTAGCCTGCCGCCAGGTGCCCACTGGTGCAGGAACCTCCAGACTGATTGGAAAATGTGGAGGCAAGTAGCCCTAGAAGCCCCAATCCCACCTCCCCTAAAATGACACCTGGAATCCGGCACGCCGGCCAGCGCCGGTAATTTTGGGTCCCCTGCTCCTCCGTTCCCACCCCAGAGGGGGCACGAAAATCCTGCCCAGTGACTCTGATGATCCCTTCTTGCAGCTTGCTTATTGCTGAAGTCAAGTTAACGGGCTATAATTTCCTGGTTCTGATTTGTTGCCATTTTTGACTATTGATACATGTGCCACCTTCCAATCGACAGAACAATCCCTGACTCTAATGAGCTGTTACATATATGTGTACATCTCTGTTTCTATGAGCACCTTTAGATGAATGCCACTTGGATCAGCAGCCCAATCTCATGTTAGACCCTTTGTTTTCCCCAGGATACATCTGCCATTTTAACAATTACGATAGCGTTAACTCTGTGTTATATTAATGGTAACTGAGGATAGTTTACTGGAGTGAAAGCTGATGCAAAATAGCTATTTAAATCCTCATCCATGTCTTTGGAGTTCACCCGAATCTACCCTAGCAATTCAACTGCCCTGTGAGGTCCTGTATCACCTTTTGACTCCAAACATAATGTGCCTGGTGATGTCCAGCACTTTGGGGCTTTTTCCATCCATCCTCATTTCTATTTTTTTTTAAATTATACACTGAAAGGTTAGCTGACAATCTTTGATATTTTGAGTCTCACCATCATTGGGTTCCTATCTCTTTGGCCAATCACTGGATCTATAGCTTTTTTAGGTCATTCTCTGACTCAGCAATCCTACCAGCCCGAGGCAGAGGGCCCTAGGAGTAGGTAGAAGAATCATGAAGGAATCAAAGTTATGAGAGAATGTGGAGACACTGATAGGGAAGAAATGGAAAAACCAGAGCATACAGAATGATTCATCCGAGAGGATTGCCTGTCATGGAGGCACCAGAGTCATCAAGACAGCAAGTTTTGAAGGCTACACTGATGTGGGAATGCTCTGTCCCTTCAAATCTTGATTTTCAACATCGTCACCCAACTTCTTGGGAACAGCTGCTAGCTTTCACAGCTCTACTGAGTAAATTACTACTCTAGAAAGTGCAATATGGCATCACAGAGATGACTTAGTAGTTGTAACCTTATAAATTTTTCTGCATCTCTCAATTTTATGACAGTATATGTATCTCCACATTCAAAAAAAAGTCAGAGTTATGTGGTTCAAAGGGTATGTGAGAGATAGACAGATATAGTGTGCGATTAAATTGTAACTACTGATATCTGATCAAGAGCTACAGTGTTTCTTCAAAGCTGGCAGTGCCTGATTTATATTTGCTGCGTATTTCCTGTTTTTATTAATGATTGTTTTCCAGACTTTCATCTCCAGGAGAGCTCTAAACAGATACATAAGCACACAGCTTGGCTCCCAGCCCCTATATTGCAAATATATTGAGAGCACAGGCAGCTTATAAAGTGTCCAGGGGGTCTAACAGATTCCATCAGCATTGTGCAAACCCTTGTGGTGGTTTCACGCCTCTGTCCTCCCATGTAGGGCTAGGAACTGACTTAGGAATTATACTGCAACTTTAATATTGCTGCAAAGTGGTAATGACGCCCAAAAAGACTGGGGAGAGAGATATAAAGAAAGATAACTGAAGTCTGAATCAGGTCACGGATTGTAGTCCTTAAAAAGGATTAACAATTACAGTTTTATATGTCAATGCCCTTTATAAAATCTAATCAAGCAAACCTCAATTTTCAAAAGTTCTATTTTTAAAACCTAAAACCCTAGGCAACATACCGATTAGGAGTTAATTAACAAGAAAAAATTTCAAATTAGAGCAATAGAACAGAAACTCCTTTGACTAGACAGGCTTAAAGTCAGCAACAACAGGCTTATTTTTCTCTGCTTGCCAATGATAATCAAGTTTGCTATCAAGTTACAAATTTTAAAAAAAAATCATTCTTAGAATGTGGGCATCACTGGCAAGACCAGCATTTATTTCCCATCATTAGTTGGAGGTTGCGGGCTTTATTCTTGAACCGCTGCAGTCCATGTGACGGAGGTGCTCCCACAATGTTATCAGGTAGGGAGTACCAGGAGTTTGACCCAGTGGCAATAAATGAACGGTGATATATCCAAGTCACGTAGCTGTGTGAGCTGGAGGGGAATTTGGAGGTGATTGTGTTCCCATGCATCTGCTGCGCTTGTCTCCTAGGTTGTAGAGGTTGCAATTTTCAGAGGTGCTGCTGAGAAAGCCTTGTTAAATGACTGGAGTGCATCCTGTAGATAGTGCACACTGCAGCCATGGAACACTAATGTTGGAGAGCATGGATGAGGTGCCGATTAAACAGATTGTTTTGGCCTGGATAGTGTCAAACTTCTGCAGCATTGTTGCAACTGCACCATCCAGGCAAGTGAGGTGTATTATGCCACACTCCTGCTTTGTAGGTAGTGGAGAGCCTTTAGGGGATCAGGAGGTGTTTCACTCACCTCAGAATACCCAGCCATTGACCTGCACCTGTAGCCACAGCATTCTTGCCAAGGGGATGGATTAGGCACTCCCTTGTTAAAGATGATCTTTGCCTGACACTTGTGTGGTGTGAATTTTACTTGCCACTTATCCACCCAAGTCGAGATGTTGTCCAGGTCTTGCTGCATGTGGACATGAACTGCCTTTGTTGTCTGAGAAATTCCAAAAAGATCATTAAAGAACAGCCCCACTTCTGACTTATGATGGAGGGAAGGCCATTGATGAAGCAGTGAGATTGTTGAGCTTAGTCTGCCTTGAGGAACTCCTACACTGCTGTCCCGGGGCTGAGACGATTGGCTTCCAACAATGACAATCATGTTCAAGGTGTGACTTCAGCCAGTGGAGACTTTCCCCCCGATCTCCATTGACTTCAGTGATACTAAGGTTCCTTGGTCCTATACTTTGACCAAATGCTACCTCGATGTCAAGGGCAGCCAGTCTCACCTTCCCTCTGGAATTCAACTTTTGTGTCCACTTTTGGACCAAGGCTATAATGAGGCTGTGGAACCCAAACTAAGCATCATTGAGCAGGTTGTTGTTAAGTAAGTCCTGTTTGATAGTACTGTTGACAACTTATTCTATCACTTTGCCGATGACTGAGGGAAGGTTGATAAGATCAAATTTGTCTATCATTTTATGGACAGGCATACTTGGGCAATTTTTCATATTGTCAAATAGATGGAGTTGTACTGGGACAGCTTGGATAGGGAGATGACTAGTTTTGGAGCACTGGTCTTCAGCACTACAACCAGAATGCTGCCAGGGATGATGGCGTCGCTGTATCCAGTGCCCTCAACTGTTTCTTGATGTCATCTTGAATAAATCAAATTGGGTGAAGGCTGGCATCTGTGCTGGTAAGGAACTCAGGAGGAGGCTGAGAAGGATCATCAAATCAGCACTTCTGGCTAAAGATGGCTCCAAATGCCTCAGCCTTTTCTTTTGCATTCAGATGCTGGACTTTGTCATCATTGAGGATGGGGACATTTATGAGCCTCTTCCTCCTATTAGTTGCTTATTTGTCCACCACCATTCATGACATGGAATGTGATGCAGATCTTTGACCTAATCTGTAAGATTGCTTTGCTCGGTCTGTAACATGCTGCTTTTGCTATTTAGCATGCACTTAGTCCTGTGATGTAGCTTAACCAGATTGACACTTTATTTTCAGATATGCCTGGTGCTGCTCCTGGCATGCTCTTCTACACCTAATTTAACCAGGGTTGGTCATCTGGCTTGATGCAGATGGAAAAATGAGGGATATACTAGGTATGAGGTTATATATTGTTGTTATTATATTCTGCTGCAGCCAATGGCTCACAGTGCCTCATGAATGCTCAATTTTGAGCTGCTAGATCAGTTCTTAATTTATCCCACTTAGCGTGGTGGCAGTGCCACACAACACGATGGAGGCTGTTCTCAGTGTGAAGATAGAATTTGGTCTCCTCAATAACTGTAAAGTGGTGACTGCAACAATGCTGTTAAGGACAGAGGCATCTGCAACATGTAGACTGTTGAGAATAAGGTCCATTAGCTTATTCCCTCATACTCCTTCAAACAACCTGCCAAAATCCCAGTCTAGCAGTTATGTCCTTCAGTGCCTTGGATGTTTGTTGAGTGATGATGCGACTGATGATAGACAATGAAATCCCCCATCCAACATATATTCTGTGCCCTTGCTACCCATCTTGCTTCCTCCAAGTGGTGTTCAACATGGAGGTGTTCTGGTTCATTAGCAGAGGAAGGGCAGTATTTGCTGATCAGCAGGAGGTTTCCTTGTCCATGTTTGGCCTGAAGCCATGAAAGCTCATAGAAACCAGAATCAATGTTGAGGACTCCCAGGGTCATTTCCCTCCTTGACTGTTATACTACTGTGTCCTCACCTGTAGTGGGCCTGTGCTGCCAGTGAGTCAGGACATACCCAATAATGGTGGTGGAAGAGTCTGAGACATTAGCTGATGGGTATGGTTATGACTATAAATTTGACATCCTATTTGACCCTGAGATGGACTTCTGACCACAGCTCCATCACCAAGACGCCATTTCCATTTCCATTTCCATTTCAATGACAATGCTTGTCTCTGCCCCTGTCTCAGCTCACCTGATGCTGAAATCCTCATCCATGTTTTTATTACCTCTTGTGCAGCTGCAACAACACTCAAGAAGTTTGATGCCATCCAGGACAAAGCAGTCCACTTGATTGGCACCCCATCCAACATCTTCAACATTCATTCCCTCCACCACCGATGCACAGTGGCAGCAGTGTGTACCATCTACAAAATACACTGCAGCAACTCATCAAGGCTCCTTCAACAGCACCTTCCAAACCCGTGACCTCTACCACACAGAAGGACAAGGGTAGCAGATGCATGGGAACAACACCACCTGCAAGTTCCCCCTCCAAGCCGCACACCATCCTGACTTGGAACTATATCGCCATTCCTTTAGTGTCGCTGGGTCAAAAACCTGGAACTCCCTTCCCAACAGCACTGCGGGTGTGCCTACACCCCAAGGACTGCAGTAGTTCAAGAAGGCAGCTCACCACTACCCTTCTCAAGGGCAATTAGGGATGGGCAATAAAAGCTGGCCATGCCAGCAATGCCCACATCCCCCGAACGAATAAAAAGAAAATAGACTTGACTATTCCAATGGTTTCCTGGCTGGCCTCACATCTCCCACCTTCTGTAAACATGAACTCATCCAAAACTCTGTTGCCCACATCCTAATTCACACCAAGCCCTGTTCACCCATCACCCCTGTGCTCGCTGATCTATATTTGCTTGCAGCATAGTAATGCCTTGATTTTAAAATACACTTCCTTGTTTACAAATCCCTCCATGGCCTCATCCCTCCTTACGTCTCTAACTTCCTCCAGCCTTACAATCCGCTGAGATTTCTCTGCACTCCATCAGTTATGGCCTTTTGCACATCTCCAATTTTTAATCGCTTCACTACTGGCAATCGAGCCTTCAGCTGCCTGGGCCCCAAGCTGTGGAATTCCATCCCTAAACCTCTCTGCCTCCCTACCTCCTTTTTAAAGATGCTCCTGAAAACTTACTTTTTTGACCAAGTTTTTAGTTACCAGTCCTAATATGTGGCTCAATGTTTGAAAAACACTCTTGTGAAGTGCTTTTACTATGACACCATTTTATGCACAGTAGCCCATGTAGAATAGAACATGTACTACAGCATGTGTATAAAAGGTGATGTTAAAGTCGTGTACAGCAGCCTCATGTAAAACAGTTTGTGTAAAACAGCCCCTGTAGAATAGAATATGTAAAGCAGCCCATGTACAACACAGCCTATGTTGTACATCATTGGAAGTTCCCATATGCGACAAAAAATCAAAATGAGCAGTCACTGCACAGTTCAACAAGTTCACACATCTTGCTTTCTCAGTCGTAAACAATAATAACTTAGAAATGCTTCACCGAGTAAATATAAATAATTGTTTATCTACGTGCTTTTTTAAAATCGACTATTAATGCAAAACCCACCACTGGCTTTTTCAACCATTTTGTACCAATTCTAAATCAGAGCCAATACGTAAAGTGAAGCAGTGCAAAAGAGTTCACGGGAACGATTCCAGGCAAAGAGAGGGTTTATATTTCCCCACTTTTCTGCTGCTGTGTACACGGAGTTGCATTAAGTGGCAAATAATAAAATTGCGCTGGTCTAAGATTTTTGTGGAACGATTTGTTGGAATGTGTATTCCATTTGCCTTTAAACCCCTATAAATTAGATTTATGCAAGTTTGCGAATGCTCTCTTTTTTAGAACGGGGAGAGAGGATTGCATTCGAGATAACTGAAGTGTAGTTTCGCAGGAGTAAAGTTCAACTAAATGGCAGAGTCTGGCAGATTCAACCCGTGTATAAAGGTGCCCGGGAAGCCGAGGAAAATGTGACGAGCATTTAATCTCAGTTTATGTTGGTATTATTGCTCCTGTACCCTTAAACTACTAGTTGCATTGTATTTGGAAGTTACTTCAAGTGCTATTTATTAAACAGCATCTGTTTTGCTCGTGCAGGTAAATTCAATTGAAATCCCCCCTTTTAACATTTTTGTCTCAGTGCCTTTCATTACAACATTGCACCTGGTTAATGCAGGTCGTTTGCAAGGTGAATTACTAATCTGCACCATGCTGAAACCAGCTAGCCTCCAGCTGGAAATAAAGATTGATGAGAAAAATATAGGGTAACCGTTCTTTTTGAGGGGGGGGGGGGGGGAGATTAATTAATTGCACTTTATTATTCTAGGAAGAGTCAGGTTTAAGATTGCACCTTGGAGAGTTAATGAATGAAGCTGGGTTTGCTCTATCTCGTTGGACCTTTCACGTTTATGAATGTTTCTGTTTATCTACAACTTAATCCCTCCCTCCAAAAATTAATTTTCTCCTCTTCTTTGCGAAAGACGGTTTGTAAAATATTCCGTCACCTTGATGTCAGCAGCGTTTTTTAAACATTGATGTGCACGCAACAAGGATTAACGCGAGATCCCATCCAAACTGCCAGTGCGTTTAAAAGCCTGAAAACTCAAAGGCACACGCACACAAACACCATAGGGAAATTCAATTCGTGACTGCTCTGGATTTGTAAAGATCAAGAGAGACAAATACGGTTCGGTGGAAGCAAACGTGAGGAAAATGTTAAATCTCTCGCCTCGCCACTGCGATCTTTCAGCTTTTCCTGCAGTTTGGGATTCACATTGTAGCATAGATAAGCAGTGGGCACTGGATTCGACACACTTTTCAGCCAAAGGTTGGAATCAACGTGTGCGGGAAGTAAAGCCGGAGAACGGTGTTAGTTCTTAAGGGATGGAGTCTTTAAAAAACACTGCATCTTCCTTTTTTTTAATTATGAGCCATACAATGACAGACAGCAGAATACTGATCACTTCAAATTTACCCGTGGCCCAGAAACATTCCTTGTCTCTGAATTTCTCCTGCACCACCCCCCACCCACTCCCAAAAAAAAAATAGCAAATCTAGTGCAAGGAAACTTCTTGGTCTCTCCGGAAAGTAGCAAGTTCAGCTCTCCCTGTCTTAATGATAAACCCTGCAAGTATATTTGCATATCAATATCTATTCCAAAAGGCGTACTGCATTCTTCTTGCAAGGTGCAATCAATCAAAACTCAAACTGTGGGCAACATCTGCGGGTTGGAAATGATGTGAAAATGCACAATCACTAGGTACTGGGCAGATAACATCATGGTAACATCAACCAGTGTTTAGTTTCAGTCTCCAAGCAGGAAGGTTGTTCACGTCTCAGTGTTTAGTCTATGTTTTGAATGGGTTAGCGGGAGAGAGGGAGGAGGCAGGAGGCAGGAGGAGGGGGTTAGTGTTGCAACGATACTCACCGTCTCTTCAGTTTCTTCTTTCTCTGGTCAATGTCAATTTGTCCTTATCGTGCTTCGCCTCCCGGATCAGATGCCGTGATCGCAGTCAACATCCCGACAGATGTACCAAAGGATCACGTAAAGAATGAGCAGGATGGCAAAAATAAACAAAGCGACCAAAATAGCCTTTGTCACCGGAGAGATCAGAGACTGCATGACATCCAGAACTCCTGGATAGAAATGTATCCAAGCTCACAATAGCGGAAATATTCTTATTGATAATCACAAGCAGTCCCTGACAGCCAGGCTGATGGATCCCGACTAGTTCCCAGCCACACTAGACACCCAGACAAAACATGAAGAGAAGGAGAAGCCTCTGCAATAAGGATGGGGATTTGTTTTAGTGTCAACTCGGCAGAGAGTTTAAAAAAACAGGTAGCTTCCTCTCCGGCGTCCAACAAGAAGATCACGTACACTTAGCACACCGAATATTGACATGGCCACATGAAAGAAATCGCCACCAAGCAGAGTGGCAGGCGGAAAAAAATTGCGAGAGATAGAGAGAGATCCAGTCTTGAACGCGTGTTCAGGCAAAGAAATCAAACTATCGGAGTCTTCAGTAAAAAAGAACATAAACGAGCGCCCACAAGGGTTTGGGACTCACCCCCTCTCTCTCTCTCTCTTACACTCACTCACTCCTGAAGGTGGAATGTGTCAAGCAGAGACCAAAGGTGGATGAAAGTTGTGTTGCCTATGCTTTCCCGGCCAGCCAGTCGCTCATTTGTTGGTCGAGGAGTCTTGTGTGTGTGTGAAATGCATTGATTAGTATTCCAGAAAGGAGATCTTCCCAACGCGCTGTTGATTTCATATGATTGAGGCTTTCTCTCTCTCTCTCTCTATCTCCACTTTATCGTTGATTGTATGTCTGTGCTGGATGTGATTTTTTTCTAAGCCTTTTTTTTATATATAAAGGGTGGATTTCACCCCCCCCCCCCGGCCCCCTTTTCCCATTGATCCCAAGAGGATTTACTGCAAGGAGTGAAATCACCGTGCCATAAAAATCAACAATTCATTTCACGCTTTGTAGACTCTCTGCAGTCCCAATCCGGATGGCTTCACACTTGTAAACCACATCGCCGGCGACTGGGGAAAGCATTTTCGTCGGAGGGTCGAAAAACACCTGCCAACACGAGTCACCGGTTTTAAAATTCCGACTGTAACTGCTCGATTGCGCAATTCTGGGAATTCATTTGATTTGCATGGCAATGGGAGGAAAGTAATGCAAGATATCCCTCAGCAAACCTTATACAGCAGGCTATGGGTCAGCAGCTGTGGATAAATAGATTCTATGTGAAGGAATCAAGCCTGCACTTAGGTTTTCCAATTCCTGCTAAATTATAACCGTAGAGTGACCGTTAAATTCTAGCCACTGTTTCGAAACTAGCCCCTAACTTTAAATTGTGAGATTGTTAATATCTATTTAGAAGATTAAACCATTGATTTTTTTTTTTGCTGGGGGGATTTTCTTTTATAATTACATGCCGTCGCTCAAGGTGGTCCCCGATTTGTGTTTGATGTCTGCTTTCATAGAGATTGTTTTTATTTCTCATAATGTTTTGCGCGCTTACGGGGATGCTCCATCCAGATTAGGCTGCTTCACTACAAGCTTTCCGTGCAACCATAATGGAATGGGAGCGAAATAAGGGGAAGGTAAGCAGATTCCAGGATTAGTGGGTATATTTATGACAGCAGCTCACCCACAAATGACGAATGGACGGGGATAATACCGAATGATATCCCTGGATTTGCACATGTCGTGTGTTTTCAGGAGGATAGAGACCCAGTGTGCAGACATATTCAGCCCTATTTTAAAGTCATCCATTCTGCCCTTATTTTTCTTATGTGCTTTGTAAATTCCTATGTCCACGTCTATATAGAAACTGCCCGTGCAAACTTGTTATGCTGTAATTATTACCCACCTTTCAGTGATTGCGCAATAGCATATCAGTGAGGGGAGGATGTGATTACAATGTTTATAGGCAGTTTCCAATATAAATGTGGACATAGGAATTTATCGTTGAAAGTGTAAACTGGAGGTGCAGACAGCACAAAAAAAAAGTAAGACCTGCATTTAAAGTACTTTTGATGTGCAGTCACGGTGGAGGCAGGAACAGTAGCGACATTTAAGAGGCATCTGGACAGGTACTTGAATGAGCAAGGCATAGAGGGATATGGAATTAATGCAGGCAGGTGGGATTAGTATAGATAGGCATTATGGTCGGCGTGAACACGGTGGGCCGAAGGGCCTGTTTCTATGCTGTACGACTCTATAACTCTAATAGGAAACAAAGTACACAGCAAGCTACTACAAACAGCAATGGAATAATGACCAGATAATCTGTTTTGGTGATGTTGATTGAAGGGTAAATATTGGCCAGGACTCCAGGGAGAACTTCCTTGCTGTTCTTCAAAATAGTACCACAAGACTTTTTACATCCACCTGCGAGGGAAGATGGGGCCTCAGTTTAACATCTCATCTGAAAGATGGCACCTCTGACAGTGCAGCACTCCCTCAGTATTACAGCGGAGTATCAGCCAAGGTCAGAAATGAGATATTGTACAGATAATAAAAGACTTGTGTACTTCCTATAACACTTTTCCCATTCTATTTTCCCTTTTACATTTTGTTGATATTACCCCTGTAGTCAGATAAGGTGACAGGTGTTAGAGTGAGCATTCTTGTTTCTCAGTCAGAAACCCCACTCTGTAGACTTGAGGACATAATCTAGGCTGAAACTCCAGTGTAGTAATGAGGGGGTGCTGCATTGTTGGAGGTGCTGTCTTTTATGTAAATACACTGTACTATTTAATTGGGAGAGATTGCAGAACTCAATGGTACAGAGGGATCTGGATGTCCTGGTGTATGAATCACAATAAGTTAGTATGCAGTTACAGCGAGTGATTTGGAAGGCAAATGGAATGTTGGTGTTTATTACAAGGGGAATTGACAGGGCAGATGTTGAGAATATGTTTCCACTGGTGGAGGAATCTCGAACAAGTATAAAAGTAGGGAAGTTTTACTGCAGCTGTATAGAGCCTTGGTGAGACCACATCTGGAGTACTGTGCACAGTTTTGGTCTCTTTATTTGAAAAAGGATACAATTGCGTTAGAAGCAGTTCAGAGTAGGTTCACTCGACTAATTCCTGGGAGGCTTATCTTATGAAGAAAGGGCCTATACCCACTGGAGTTTAGAAGAATGAGGTGATCTTATTGAAACATATAAGATCCTGAGGAGACTTGATAGACTGGATACTGGGAAGATGTTTCCCCTTGTGGGGGAGACTAGAACTAGGGGACACAGTTTAAGAAAAAGAGGTCTCCCTTTTAAGACAGAGATGAGGAGAATTTTTTTCTCTCAGAGGGTTGTTAATCTGTGGAATTCTCTTCCCCAGAAAGCAGTGGAGGATGGGTCATTGAATATATTCGAGGCTGAGTTAGATAGATTTTTGATAGACAAGGGTTATCAGGGGACAGGAAAGTGGAGTTGAGACCACAACCATATCAGCCATGATCTGTTGAATGGCGAAGCAGGCTTGAGGGGCCGAATGGCCTATTCCTGATCCTAAGTCCTATGTTCCTATGTTTTGGATGCAATGTTAAATCGAGGCCCCAACTGCCCACTTGGGTAGACGTAACAGATGCCATAGTACAATTCAGAAAGATGCTCTGGCCAACATACATCAATCAGCCAACAGGTTATTGGGAATTTTATCTTAGTGTAGTTTGTGGAACCTTGCTGTGTGTAGATTGGCTGCTGTGCTTCTCTGAACGGCGACTACATTCAAAAGTCTTTCATTGGCTGTAAAGTGTTTTGGAATGTATTGAGGTTGGGAAAGGAAAGTAAATGCAGGTTTTTCCTGCTTTCTGTGGCAATGTATCCTCCAACTCACCTGAGTAATTCCATGGAAGATCAGAGAGAGGCAAAAAGACACATTTTAGAGATCAGTGCTTTATTAAAAGTTTAATTAGCAAGTGGCAAAAATGCACAACTCACAAGTGCTGCAGTAATGAGTGAGCTATTGTATTTCAACGTGAATGGTTTATTTTTCTGTAAATGTCTGCTCTCTGTTCAATATCATTTATACAACAGGCTATGATTAATATCAGATTTATTAGTTTGTCCTGCAGCCCCCACCTGCCAAGAATGAGGCGCATTAATTTCGCCACATGGACATTAAATTTCAAATTGTTGCTGGGAAGAAGCGAAGGCCTGTTACAAGAATTGTCAGACCTTGGCTGAAAAAAAAACATTTACAGATTAACAGACACTGATTGTAGACAAAGGAACTATTCCCTGCTCCAATTCAATCCACAAACAGACATGGTCAGACCAGTTAGTCACATGACTAGCTGGCTGTTGCAGAGTTTGAACTCAGAGCTGGCAGAAAGCAGAATGCTCCTGGATTGAAAAGACCTCTCCTGACTGGCTCGCCACAGCCTCTCCTCTCTGCTCCCATCTCTTTCTCACAAGCCTCTAAAACCCACTGAAGACACATGAATCCCAAGAGAGAAAAGTCTCCTACAGTGAACAAGGTTTAAGAAGAATACTGGGCCCCAACAAAAAGCAAGATCTACCAACAATCAAGGACTGTACAGTGAGCTTGAAGATCCATAACAAAAATTCTTCAGAGATTGCCTCAAACCTTTCCACTTTATTTTTCTTCTGCTCTTTCTGTCCCTATCTGCATGTGTGTATCGCGTATGCATGCTAGTGTGGACGTGTCGTGTATCCGTAGGCATTAACCAAATTAGAGTTTAAGTTTAATAAATTTCACTGTTCTTCTTTAAACATGAGAAAACCTGTTGTGCCAGTTTCTTTACCTTATAATTGGAAAGCGGTGAACAAGGATTCACCAAGGGGAGCTAAAAACACAATGTGTTTAAAAATAAAACCTTGTTACGGTAAGACCAGGTGAAGGCTGAAAGGGACCTCTAGACCGCTTTCTCACCTGGTCATAACAAGTTTATAACACAGCCTGAGCACACTTGCCATTCTGATTATGGAGCGATACTCTTATCTGAACTGGGCAAAAAAAAATTAATATGTGATCAATTTGTGAAGTTTAAGTCTGTAGCGTTGCATGTGCCTTTTATACCACCATATTCACAACTTTACCGATGTTCATGGCATCCTTTGGAGTTCATGTGCTTCCTGCATGACGGCATCTCAGTGGACACTTATGAAAAGCCAAAGTCACTGAGCACAAACCATTGATCCACAGGCCCCGTGTATTTATAGACACATATTGGAAATGATAGCAATCAGTGGTATGAACGAGAAGGCTGATTTCACAGAAATGCCAGAGAGTACTAACACTCTTTTTTGATTGTGCAAGGAAAGTTATCACAGTGAGAAACATATTTCTCAACCTACAATGTGTTGAAAGGCTGGAATGTGGGTCAGTGCTTGGAGCAGAAACACAGCTTTTTGTGGACCTGACAAATCAGCTGATTCTGCTAACGTGAGTTTTGTGCACCACAGCTGCTTTTCTCAATGACGCTGGCTTATGTTGCAATAGGTGGGAAGGCATGTTGTGATGAGGACACAAAGAATCTGCAAAGGGATATAGATAGGTTAAGTGAGTGGGCAAAAACTTGGCAGATGGAGTTCAATGTAGGAAAGTGTGAGGTCATCCACTTTGGTAGGAAGAATAAAAAGGCAGATTATTATTTAGATGGAGAAAGACTACAAAATACTGCAGTACAGAGGGATTTGGATGTTCTTGTACATGAAACACAAAAAGTTAGCATGCAGGTGCAACAAGTATTTCGGAAGGCAAATGGAATTTTGGCCTTTATTGCTAGGAGGTTAGAGTTTAAAAATAGGGAAATCTTGTTACAACTGTACAGGTTGTTGGTGAGGCCACACCTGGAGTACTGCGTATAGTTTTGGTCCCCGTATTTAAGGAAGGGTATACTAGCATTGGAGGCAGTTCAGAAAAGGTTCACATGGCTGATTCCTGGGATGAAGGTGTTGTCTTATCAAAAACGGCTAAACAGGTTAGGCCTTTATTCATTGAAACATATAAGATCCTAAGAGAGCTTGACAGGGTAGATGTTGAGAATATGTTTCCACTGGTGGGGGAATCTCGAACAAGGGGACATAGTTACAGAATAAGGGGTCACACGTTTAAAACTGAGATGCGAAGGAATTTCTTCTCTCAGAGGGTGGTGAATCTCTGGAATTTTTTACCTCAGAAAGTTCTGGAGGCTAGGTCACCAAATGTATTTAAGGAGGAGGTAGATAGATTTTTGAAATCTCGGGGAGTCGAGGGTTATGCAGAACAGGTCCGAAAGAGGAGTTGAGGACAGATCGGCCATGATCTTATTGAATGGCGGGGCAGGCTTGGGGGGTGCTGAATGGCCTACTCCTGCTCCTATTTCTTATGTTCTTATGTCCCAAATAAAACAGGCCATTTGAGAAGTATGAGATCACAGAGGAACATGAGCAGGCATATAGCCCCTCAAGTCTGTTCCTCCATTCAATGAGATCATGGCTGATCTGTGACCTAACACCATATACCCACCTTTGCCCCATATCCCTTAATATCAAAAATTATCAAACACAGATTTAAAATTAACAATTGATCAAACATCAATGGCTGTTTGCAGAAGAGAATTCCACACTTCTACCATCCTTGGCATGTAGAAGTGATTCCTAATTTCACTCCTGAAAGGTCTTGCTCTAATTTTTAGACTATGCCCCCTCGTCCTAGACTCCCCATGTTGCGTCACATTCCTATCACATTGATGATTCTTTCATGTAACCTACACACTCAGTATGAATTTAATTATAGCAGTGCCGGTCATTTCACTTATTGATTTCTTTCATTTGGGGCCAATAATATTTCAAGTAATAATTTCATTTCGCCAAACTCAAAGGATAATAATGGACAAAAAAAATTAACTAAAAATGCTGACAATCAGAAAATGCTGAAACATCAGGTTCAGCAGAATCTGAAAAGAGAAAAAAAACTTTGTGGGTAAAGATTTCTAATTGGAACTGGCAACAAATCTACACAGAAAAACATTAACCCATTGTTTTCCTCTTCAGATGCTGATAATAACAACTTGAATTTATTTAACACTTTGACTGGAATGTAATCTGACAGAACTTGATACAGAGCCAATTAAGGAGAAAATAAGGGAGATGACTGAAAGTTTGGTCAAAGAGGTAGGCTTTAAGGAGGGACTTAAAGAAGGTGGAGAGGTAGAGAGGCTTAAGGAGGGAATCCTGGAGCTTGGGGTCTAGCCAGTTGAAAGCATGGCCACCAGTGATTAGGCAAAGGGAGTGGGGAATGCACCTGAGACCAGAATTGGAAACACGTGGGGCTGGACTTTACCAGCTGGAAGGCAGCGGGTGGCATGCCTGTCATTTTCCCGCCACCATGCCATCTTGCCAGCGGCGGGAAAGGTGGCAGATGGCCCACCTGTCCAGAATCCTGTTGAGGCACTTAATTAGCCAATTAAGGGCTTTTTCCTGGCTCTGCTGGCATTTGTTCAGTGCTTGGGGGACTCCGCCACATGGGGAGACAGCCAGGTAAGCCCTGGTGGTCTCCCAATGGGCTCCAGGAATGGGGATGCCATGCTTTTTGGGCACTCTTTGGCCCCTGGTGTGGTTCCTCTCTGGAGGCAATGGCTGGCCCCATGGTAGTGGCACTGCCTGCCCTCAGTGACTACCTACCCTACTCACCCCCACCGGGCCCTGACTGACTGGCCACAGTGCCCCAGACCCCACTTACCTGACCTTGAGGGTGCATGCCCTTTGATGTGCAGCCCCAGCAGTAGTCACCACTAGCAGTGGCGCTGCTGAGCTGCCGCTCTTATTGGCCTGCAACTCTTGTGATTAGGCTGCCATCCTTAATAGGTATGGCAGCGCCAAAGGCAGCCACTTAATTGGCTGCCACCGGCAAGTTGCAGATTCAGGTCCCGCTGACCGCCAAAGCGGGTTCTCCCCCCACACCACCCCCTCCCCCACACTTTCTGCCCTGGCAGCGGGACCCCTGCTGCCTCCATTAAATCCAGCCTGTTGAGTTCTCTAATGTCTGTACAGCTGGAGGATTTACAGTAATAGAGAGGGGTGAGGGTATTAAATCAGCAAACTTGGGGTAATGGGTGAGCGGGGCCTGGGGTACATTAAGATATAGTTAGCAGAGTTTTCAATGAGCTCAAGTTTATGAAGATTGGAAGGTGGGAGGCCATCCAGGAGAGCATCGGAATAGGCAGGTTTGGGGATAATAAATGCATTGAGTTGGATTTCAATAGCAGAGATCAGTGATATTATGGAGGTGGAATTAGGCAGTCGATGTGATGGAGATGATATGGTGACTGAAACTGAGCTCAAGTCAGATAGGACACCAAGGTTGTGAACAGGCTGACTCAGCATGAGACAGTGGCAGGAGAGGTGGATGGAATCAGTATGGATCCTCGAGGGATGTTGTGGGGACGCAGAGAAGCCATTGCAGGAGATTCTGTGGCTAAGACGGGATGAGTAAGAGTGGAACCAGGTAAGGGCAGGACTAATCAGCTGTACAACAGAGGAAAGAGGCTTAAGTAGGATAGTGTAGTTGACCATGTCAAAAACTGCAGAAAGGAGGATGGAGGATGAAGAAGGATAGTGCAGTACCATCAGTCACTAAGGATGCCATTTCAGTGCTATAACAGGTTGCAAACCAGATTGGAATGGTTCAAATATAGAACGGGAAAGATGGGCATGGATTTGGGAGGTGACAACCATTAAAAGACTTTGGGGAGGAGAGTTGGGTTGGAAGGGGGAAGGGGATCTGAGTGGTAAGAGATACTAGGAAGTGATCAAAGATGATCTTACCTGTGAGTGAGACAATAGGAATTAGAGAGGCAATGTGAGATGACAAGTTCGAGGAGATCAGCATGAATAATACTAGGCAAGGAGGATAGGAATAAAGGATAGTGAACTCATAAGAGAAGGAGGTTGAAATCACCAAGGATAAGGAGTCGCTCAGTGCAGAAGCTGAGGGAGAAAAAGAGTGAGTCTACTTCAGTGAGAAACCAAAGTGATTCTTGATCAGGCGGTGGTGCACATGGATATTAAAGGAGAGGCAAGAGTGAAGGAACAAGGTGAGGTGCTCAAAGAAGGAGAATGTGCAAGAGGAGAAGAGGGAGAGACCCAGTTGAGATCTAGTGATACTGTAGATCGTGGTGTATAAGTTGACCCAGCATATAAGATGACTCAATTTTTCTGGCCCCAAATACCATGTTTTCGAAAATACTTGGTGTATAGTCGATTTCACCCCCTCCCCCCTTCAGCCACGGCATGCTATACTTGCATGTTTTACTTACCTTATAACTGGGCTGTGTTGTGAAGATGCACGGGAATTTAAGACATGCCCACACAGAGCAGACCCTGTGTGACAAACAACGAAGAGAAATGGGTCCTCCAGCAAAACAAATGAAGTATGAAGCTGGTTTCAAGCTAAAAGACATGACGTTTGCTAACTCGTCAATTAAGTGTGCTGCAGAGAGGGAATTCAGTGTTAGTGGAAAACTGGTGTGAGAGTGGAAGAAAAAGGAATCCGCCCTGAAGAAGATGCCCAAGACCAAATGCGTCATGCGAACAGTCACTGGCTTGATCTTGAGAAGCATGTATCGGAATGGGTCCTCGAATGTCATCAGAATGGTTACATGGTCACCAGAAATGCAATGTGTACATACGTACTTTAGTGGGCCAAATCAAACCGAGTCCAGCAAAGATTTCAGAACAACAGCTAGTTGGTGTAGCCACTTTGTGGACTGAAAATGTCTAGTGTTGCGGCAGAAGACTATGATCGCTCAGACACTACCAAAAGACCTCGATGCCAACATTACCAGTTTCCAGTGATTCACCATCAGTGGCAAAAACAAGAGTACTCATTATACCACATTAGCAACATAGATGAAATGCTCATGAATTTCGATATGCCCAGCAACCGAATGTGGAGTGGAAAGGTTCGAAAACAGTTCTCATGAAAACATGAAAAGACAAGATTCACGGTGGTACTAGCCTGCATGGCCGATGGAACGAAACTAAAGCCAATGGTAATATTTCAAATGTAAAACCATGCCAAAAATCAGGTTCCCTGCATTTCCATCAATGGTTGGATCGATGAGGATATAGTGAAGCTATGCATTGATAATGTGTAGAATAGGCGTCCCAGTAGCCTATGTACAGAATGCAGCTTATTATTGTGGGATATGTTCAGATCACATATAACTGATAAGATCAAGATGTGCCTGCGAAGAAATAACACTCACATTGCAGTTATACCAGGGGTCATGTTTGCGCTGAATGGAATAGGTGGATGGTTGACAGAGAAAAAACCTTCACACAGTGTGAAGAATGGAAATATGCACCCTGTCCCGCTTGATGTTCTGTGTAGTTTCTTCATCAAATCGTGGGATGCTATTCGTACACAAATTGTCATCAGATCGTTCAAAAAATGTGTAATTTCCAATTCAATGGATGAAAAGGAAGATCTGTTGTGGAGGGATGATTATGAAACTGAAAGCATCATCTCTGATCCATCCGATGATGTCATCGCCAAAGTGACTCAGAATGAATTCGATGAACTCTTTGCGTCAGATAGCAAAGACAATGAATTTGACGGGTTTTAAAATATTTTGATTGTGGTTAAAGGTATCTTTGTAGAATTAATTTATTCAATAAACCATGCCACATTAATTTAAAATGAAATAAAAACAAGAAATGCTGGAACCACTCAGCAGGTCTGGCAGCATCTGTGAAAAGAGAAGCAGAGTTAACATTTCGGGTCAGTGACCCTTCTTCGGAACTTAAATTTTAATTTAAAATGAATTATCTGTGTTTTTTTTTCGTATTTCAAAATGACAACCACCCACACCGGTGGATCACATTTTATATTTGGCATATAAGTCGACCCCCCCCCCCACTCCCCCCCTCCCTTTGGACCGATATTTGGAGGTAAAGGCCGGCTCAGGTCTGCAAATGAAACCTGACCCAAGCCCAACAGAACCACATCTGACCCTGAGCCCGACCCGGCCGGAGTCCTTGCATTTTTTCCTGCGCCGGACCTGACCCAACCATCAGTTATCCTACCTTCCGTTTTTCACTTTGTTGCTTATCTGCACAAGCTTAAAATAACTGTAACAAAACAACCTTTCAAGTCCAAAAAGTACATTAACATTGGAGCCACTTACCGGAGGTGGTGATAGAGCATGTCCAACCCGGCCCGACCCGACCCGAGCCCAACACATGTTGTCGGGTCCCGTCAGGTTCAGGTTGGGTAGCCGACCTTTATTTGGAGGCTTCAAAGATTGACTTGTATACCACGATCTATGGTAATTGCCTCACTGTTACTGTGGCAGTTTGGATGGGTCAGGTGATGGAAGGTATAGCCAAGTGGTGAGGCTTCAGTAAGGGGAAAGATGTTGCCACCTGTGAGCTAAATGTCTATCGTGCGCATGATGTCAATGTAATGATCCACAATAAAGTCGTGGATATCAAAGACCTTGTTTGCAAGTGAACAGACACTATGAAAGGGGTTGTGGATTACACCCTAAATGCACCATAATAATATTCTAACAAAATAAATTTAAATGATATATCAATTACTGGCAATGGTGAAAATGAAGTACACATTTCTCACATTGTGTACAGCTTATATTCATCTCCACAGTCCAAAAAACTAAACCATATCGATAAAAACACTAAGTTTTCTTTCCATTATCTCTTAGGGCTAGTTTGATTCAGTTGGTAGCACATTTGTCTTATAAATTGTCAATTCAAACCCCCTGCTGTGCCTTGAACATATATCCAGTGTTGTACTGACGGAATGCTGAATTGCCAAAGGTGCCTGTCCTTTGCAATAAACATCATGATAAGAACATAGCAACAGCTATTCAACCCCTTGACCCTGTTCCACCATTCAATTAGATCATAGCTGATCTATGCCTCAACTCCCAAGTGCCAGGCAATGACCATCTCCAACAAGAGAGAATCTAACCATCTCCCCTTGACATTCAACGGCATTGCCGTCGCTGAATTCCCCCACTATCAACATCCTGCAGGTTAACATTGACCAGAAACTGAACTGGACCAGACCCAGAAATACAAGAGCAGGTCAGAGGCTGAGAATTCTGCGGTGAGTAACTCACCTTCTGACTCGCCAAAGCCTGTCCACCGTCTACAAGGCACAAGTCAGGAGTGTGATGGAATACTCTCCACTTGCCTGGGTGAGTGCAGCTCCAACAACACTCAAGAATATCAACACCATCCAGGACAAAGCAGCCCGCTTGATTGGCAACCCATCCACCACCTTCAACATTCACTCCCTTCACCACTACTGGTGCACAGTGGCAGCAGTGTGTACCATTTACAAAATGCACTGCAGCAGCTCACCAAGGCTCCTTCAACAGCACCTTCCAAACCCGCTAATGCACAGTGGCGCAGTGGTTAGCACTGCAGCCTCACAGCTCCAGTGACCCGGGTTCAATTCTGGGTACTGCCTGTGTGGAGTTTGCAAGTTCTCCCTGTGTTTGCGTGGGTTTCCTCCGGGTGTTCCGGTTTCCTCCCACATGCCAAAGACTTGCAGGTTGATAGGTAAATTGGCCATTAGCAATTGCCCCTAGTGTAGTTAGGTGGTAGGGAAATATCGGGACAGGTGGGGATGTGGTAGGAATATGGGATTAGTGTAGCATTAGTATAAATGGGTGGTTGATGGTCGGCACAGACTCGGTGGGCCGAAGGGCCTGTTGCAGTGCTGTATCTCTAAACTAAACTAAACACCTAGAAGGACAAGGGTAGCAGACGCATGGGAACACCACCAACTGCAAGTTCGCCTCCAAGCCGCACACCATCCTGACTTGGAACTATATCGCTGTTCCTTCACTGTCGCTGGATAAAAAGGCTGGAACTCCCTTCCTAACAGCACTGTGGGTGCACCTACACCACATGAACTGCAGCGGTTCAAAAAGACAGCTCACCACCACCTTCTCAAGAGCAATTAGAGATGGGCAATAAATGCTGGCCTTGCCAGCGATGCTCATATCCCAAGAACAAATAAATAATTTTTTTTAAAATCCCGGACCCTGGCTTTCTGTTATCATGGTTAGCAAAACAGACAGATTAAGACCAAAATTATTCCCTAACAAAGACCACCAGAAACATTCTTCTCATTGCAGATAAATCACGCAAAACAGTGATACATCTAATTTCCCTTGCATCCTATAGTTTTAAGTTGAGAAACTGGGATGAAACATCATTTTCCATAGTGCAGGACACCACCTATAGGATTTTCTGTATGCAAAGTGAATGTCTTCAGAGCAACAATCACATTGTTCATTGTATATGAAGCACTTTGCTATACGAATGTAAGTCTTTTTCAATCAAATTGCAATCTATCACTTGGTGATTTTTGCCTATGTTTGTGTGGAAATGTTCTTGTTCTTGTTGTGAACCTTTTGCTTTCCTAAACAGGATTGAGTTTATAAACGTAAGTACAGATTGTACAGATACTGTGTGAGAAGATGATGTGCTCATGAACATCTGGGATGTTGAATGGTGAAAGTTCCCTTCCTCCTACCATCTACAGGCATTTAAGACTCAAGCTTGATATCAGCCAGCCAGTCTCTCTTGATTTGTCTCTTATTGTCTCCTCTTTTCAATCGTCGTCATGTCCTGCACTGTGGGTCTTGATCCTTCACCTGGGTTTTTTAATGTAAAGCTGCAGGAGATAAAGAGAGATCGACATTCCAGAGTTTTGCCCAATTTACCTGGAAGGCTAGTGGGGAAGGGAGAGGATTAAAGAAATAAACTTCACACAACCTTTCTCAGGAGATTAACTGGTCAGGGTAGAGCCCATGATCGGCACATACTGTAGAATAAATCATTTCGAATGCCCACTGGCTGAGAGAAGATGGCTCCTGCTTCTAAAATATGTGGAAAGGCAGAATGTGCTACAGATCACATACTGGTGAAATATTATTCCAGTCTAACTCATTATTTCACAAGATTTCCAAACCGGAAATTCATACCTCCCTCAGCCTTCACTTATAGACAAAGATAAATGACAAACAGGAGGAGAACATGAACAAAAGTACTGGAGAAACTCCTAAACTGTAATAGGGGAAGTACTTACAATACAAATTGCAACCAGACTGAACAACGATAAAAATTCTTTTCAGTGTCTCCTACCTGTGAGAAGGCAGATAGCAAAACAGCACAAAATTGCAACAGCGCAGCGATGATGAGTCCCTCAACATTAATATACCCTTTCGAAGGGTCACTGACCCGAAACGTTAACTCTGCTTCTCTTTCCACAGATGCTGCCAGACCTGCTGAGTGAATCCAGCATTTCTTGTTTTTGTTTCAGATTTCCAGCATCCGCAGTATTTTGCTTTTATATTAATATACCCTATTTCAGTAAGCATCTCCGCACAGGCTGTTGGCAACCAACATCTTCTTTGGAACAGTTAGATTTCTCCTTTCATAGACCATCAAGATGAGATGATGCATGTGGATTATATGAATTCCAAATTTACACACATGGCTCATCACTTTTGTGCCAGAAACTGGAAACAAACAGCCAGCACTGTAGTTTTGTGCTTTGGGATTTCTTTTTCATGAAAAGTCAATTCTCTCAAAGTAAACAAGTAAACAGAGATGTTAAAAGTCTTTGCACCTTGGTGAGTGAGGTGGTAATAACTTAACATTGCAGCTTCCTTCACATATTTCCTCCCAGTTTGGGCTTTACACCTGAGCATGGCTGAAAATCAGAACTCCATCTGTCAAGTTGTATACATTAACAGTTCAAACAAGCTATTCTAATCACCTACTCATCAGCATAAAACCCCTTTCCTATGCACTGACTATCGTTTGTCTTCCATTTGCACCTTCTTAAGGGCAGTTAGGGATGGGCAACAAATGCTGGCCTTGCTAGCGATGCCCACGTCCCATGAAACGAATAAAACAAAGGAGATGCAGCCTACATTTTAAGCCTACAAGGTAAAGAGAGAAATGCCCATATTTCTCACATTCTTTTATTATTCCCGTTATTCTATAGAATTAGCTGAATTAACTTGTAAGCATGAATCAAGAATCTTTGTACTATTATCCAAAAGTCTGACTAAAATTTCACATTCTTGAGAAATGAGATGCCACCTTAAGTCAAAATTCTTGGAAAATTGGCTGGATAAAGATTTTTGTGGATTAGCAAGAAAAATAGGAACAAGATAGATTGGAGAAGCAGTTTAGTTGTCCTCTAGATCCAAAAGTTGATACACAAAACATTAACCTTTCTTTCTCTGTCAGGTGCTCTTTGATCTGCTTTGCATTGCTTGGATCTATTTGACACACATGAAAAAGGGGTCACCTTACCCATTAAAATTTTATTTTAATGAGAAAGCTATCAACAGCAGCAAGCCGGGGAAGACACAGGCGAGGAAATCAATTTTTATTATGATCTCTAATGAACTGAATAATTATGTGAAGCTCTTTATGGAGACATCAGATAACTAGATTGGTCTAATTAATACACATTCTGGTATCTTCCTAATTGTACATTCATTCTCATGTCTGTCCGGGTACTGGATTTGTCATTATTCTTCAAAGAAGTCAACTAGAAAACTAGATCAAGACACTACACAAAACTAACCTTCCATATTATTCAGAAACATGAAAGACAATCTCACTATTTTTTAGCTTTACCAAATGAAAAGTCAGAAATTAAGAATTGCTGCAATAAGGTTGCCACAAGTTCAATAAGCTGATTACTTGGGTTGCATTCAGGAGAATTAAGCACTCCCCAAGCATCAGTGGTAAATGTTACTGAACCACACTGAGCAGTGGGAAAGGAACTTTTTCTATCCATTGTTTATCAAAAACATCCTCTTTTATATTCATAACTGCTTTTTGCTGAAAATATTGGCAGAAGGAATTACACCCCCAGGAAAGTTCCAGGTTCAACTCTGTGCTAAATGACCAATTATATCCTGGGAATTAGGATAGTAGGATTATTATAACTGGCTTCAGCAGTGCCAAGCTAGGTAGGGACAAAATCAATCAGAGTTTACATTCCTGCCCACCTTCCTCACCTGGTGGAAGTGTATGTTTGTGTTACTCAGTTGGCTACTACAGGCTTTACTGTCAACTGGCCCACTGACATTAACTTTCCACACTGACATTCTCTTCCTACTGCTACATTTATTCCTATATTTAAGCCACCTAGTATGGTTTAATTCACAGGTGACAAGTTAGATAAGGATCATACAATTATAGAATGGTTACAGCACAGAAGGCGGCCATTCGACCCATCATGTCCATGCCGGCTCTCTGCAAAAGCAACTCAGCTAGTCCCACTCCCCCACCTTTTCCCTGTAGCTCTGCAATTTTTTTCTCTGCAGATAATTATCCAATTCCCTTTGAAAGCCATGATTGAATCTGCCTCCACCACACTCTCAGGCAGTGCATTCCAGATCCTAACCACCCGCTGTGTAAAAAATGTTTTTTCTCATGTCGCCTAACACCATAAATTGGTGTCCTCTGGTTCTCAGCCCTTCCACCAATGGGAATTGGTTTCTCCCTATCTGCTCCGTCCAGACCCCTCACGACTTTGAATATCTCTATCAAATCTTCTCCCAACCTTCTCTTCTCTCCAGTTTCACCAATCTATCCATGTAACTGAAGTCTCTCACCATTGTTGTAAATCTTGTCTGCACCTTTTCCAATGCCTTCACATCCTTCCTAAAGTGTAAGGCTATTTGACCCATCCTAACTCTTCAATTTAGCAACAGCTTTAACAGCATCTATCTGTGTTTTTAGATGAGTCCAAAGTTTATGCCTCCACTACTTAAGCTTGAAGTCTATTCCACATGTTGATCATTCTCTGTGCAAGAACAGCCACCTGTACAGAATGATAGGATAAAGGAAGAGGGGCCAATTTGCCTGTAAAAAATGTAATAACTTCCATCAAGTCAAAAGTGCAGCCATCACACAAGTTATTAAGTAGAGATTAACCACTTAAGGAAATTATCACATCACAACTTGAACAAACAGACTTGATCCCTAAAAGCCATTTCTTATCAAAAGTAAATAATGGCACTGCTGCTCTTAAACGCACACACTTGACCATTCACGTTAATGAATTAAAATCAGTATCAATGTCAATAAATCCACTGAGCCAGGCGGAACAGCTGTACACTTGCAAAATGTTGGCAGTCACAATATTCTTCCGATATTTGTTTAACTTGAAAATTGAATTGCAAGGACAGACAAGGAGCAGTTGTCCCACAGCATTGCAAAAGTCAGCACTCAAGAATTAGCTAACCAGAGGCTCAGCCTGTTCAGAAGCATTTGAGAAATTTTAGGAAGGAGTGGGGAAGAAATAGTAGTAACTGAGCCACTTCCCCAGGTGAAGTGAATACTTCAAGAAATTCACGCCTAAACGTATCCATTTTGGGCATTTGGCAATGTCACAGAACATAAAAGTACTCAAAGTCTGTTGTTGGTTGGCATCCTTCCATCTATGAAAGATAATGGACATGCAGCAAACAATCCATTTAGGTGGGGTGTCTTCCCTTGGTGCATCTTTGTTGATGACTGTGAAGGCCAATCCCTAAAATGCAGGTTCTGCCACAAGTGCTACATGTGAACAAAGAACAAAGAACAAAGAAAATTACAGCACAGGACCAGGCCCTTCGGCCCTCCAAGCCTGCGCCGATCCAGATCCTCTATCTAAACATGTCGCCTATTTTCTAAGGGTCTGTATCTCTTTGATTCCTGCCCATTCATGTATCTGTCTAGATACATCTTAAAAGACGCTATCGTGCCTGCGTCTACCACCTCCGCTGGCAACGCGTTCCAGGCACCCACCACCCTCTGCGTAAAGAACTTTCCACGCATATCCCCCCTAAACTTTTCCCCTCTCACTTTGAACTTGTGACCCCTCGTAATTGAATCCCCCACTCTGGGAAAAAGCTTCTTGCTATCCACCCTGTCTATACCACTCATGATTTTGTACACCTCAATCAGGTCCTCCCTCAACCTCCGTCTTTCTAATGAAAATAATCCTAATCTGCTCAACCTCTCTTCATAGCTAGCGCCCTCCATACCAGGCAACATCCTGGTGAACCTCCTCTGCACCCTCTCCAAAGCATCTACATCCTTTTGGTAATGTGGCGACCAGAACTGCACGCGGTATTCCAAATGTGGCCGAACCAAAGTCTTATACAACTGTAACATGACCTGCCAACCCTTGTACTCAATACCCCGTCCGATGAAGGAAAGCATGCCGTATGCCTTCTTGACCACTCTATTGACCTGCGTTGCCACCTTCAGGGAACAATGGACCTGAACACCCAAATCTCTCTGGACATCAATTTTCCCCAGGACTTTTCCATTTACTGTATAGTTCACTCTTGAATTGGATCTTCCAAAATGCATCACCTCGCATTTACCCGGATTGAACTCCATCTGCCATTTCTCTGCCCAACTCTCCAATCTATTTATATTCTGCTGTATTCTCTGACAGTCCCCTTCACTATCTGCTACTCCACCAATCTTGGTGTCGTCTGCAAACTTGCTAATCAGACCACCTATACTTTCCTCCAAATCATTTATGTATATCACAAACAACAGTGGTCCCAGCACGGATCCCTGTGGAACACCACTGGTCACACGTCTCCATTTTGAGAAACTCCCTTCCACTGCTACTCTCTGTCTCCTGTTGCCCAGCCAGTTCTTTATCCATTTAGCTAGTACACCCTGGACCCCATGCGACTTCACTTTCTCCATCAGCCTACCATGGGGAACCTTATCAAACGCCTTACTGAAGTCCATGTATATGACAGCTACAGCCCTTCCCTCATCAATCAACTTTGTCACTTCCTCAAAGAATTCTATTAAGTTGGTAAGACATGACCTTCCCTGCACAAAACCATGTTGCCTATCACTGATAAGCCCATTTTCTTCCAAATGGGAATAGATCCTATCCCTCAGTATCTTCTCCAGCAGCTTCCCGACCACTGACGTCAGGCACACTGGTCTGTAATTACCTGGATTTTCCCTGCTACCCTTCTTAAACAAGGGAAGCTGCCAAGTGATGCTGTGCGTTGTTGTTTTTGACATTGGCACCTCTTGACAAGCTGCTGTAGCAAATGCTCTTCATGGTAGTGCACACCAGTCCACAAGATGTGTCGCCATTTTCCTCTTTTGCCACCTAGTTTATTTTTATTTATTTAGATTTACAGCACTGAAACAGGCCCTTCAGCCCACCGAGTCTGTGCCAACCAACAACCACCCATTTATACTAACCCTACAGTAATCCCATATTCCCTACCACCTACCTACACTAGGGGCAATTTACAATGGCCAATTTACGTATCAACCTGCAAGTCTTTGGCTGTGGGAGGAAACCGGAGCACCTGGCGAAAACCCACGCAGTCACAGGGAGAACTTGCAAACTCCGCACAGGCAGTACCCAGAATCGAACTCGGGTCCCTGGAGCTGTGAGGCTGCGGTGCTAACCACTGCACCACTGTGCCGCCCAAGAGACTCCCAAGTGCAATAGTCGACATTTAGGGCCTTCGGGTCACACTTGCAAGCGTCCTTGAAATGGAGCTTTGGACGCCCCACTGGTCGTCTGGCCCGGCTACCTCATAATACAGAAGTTCCTTGGGTATGCGACCATGTTCCATCCTGCAGACGTGTCTGATCCACCAAAGCTGCCTCTGTTTGATTAGTGCCAACCCATTTGGAAGCTCTGCCTTTGAGAGGACTGCCACATGTGTGATCTTGTCCTGCCATAATGTGCTTCAGATGTGAAGATGGAAATTACTGAGCTTCTTTACCTGGTAGCTGTAAGTTGCCCATGTTTCACAGCCATACAGCAAAGTGCCGAGAACACAGGTCTTATAAACCATCAGCTTGGTCCTAAGGGTCAGCTTGGTATGTTTCGCAAGTCGGTCAAAGGTGGTAGCTGCTTTCCCTGTGCGTGTATCAAGCTCTGCATCAAGGGACAAATTGCCTGTCACTGTGGACCCAAGGTAGCAGAATTTGATAACCACTTCCAGTGGGGTGTTATTTAGTGATCAGGGGCCTTGTCCCATGACCACTGTTTTCTTGACATGATGAGTTTTTGTCTTTGCTTTCAGTCTTGATAATTTGTAGAACTTGCTGTCTGACCTGGTGTGCAAGTAGACTCTTTCCATATCTGCAGGGAAGACGTAGGTCAGGAGCATGGAGAAGAAGATGTCAAACAGAGTGGGGACTAGGACACAACCCTGTTTCACTCCATTCTTCACTCCGAAACTGTTGGAAGTGGAGCCATCAAAGTGTACAGTGCAGTGCATGTTATCATGGAACAAGTAGAAGAGGCTGAGGAGCTTCAGTGGACAGGCAATTTTTTCCAAAATCCTGTTGACGGTGTCGAATGCCTTAGTGAGATACACAAAAGTAAGGTAAAGGGGTATACTCTGTTCCCTACACTTCTCTTGTAGCTGGCACATGGAGAAGATCATATCCACAGTAGATCTGCTGGCACAGAAACTGCACTGCACTTCCGGGTACACTTGTTCTGCAAGTAAATGGAATCTTTTAATTATGACCCTAGCAAAGGCCTTCCCCGTGATGCTAAGGAGTGAGATGTCCCTGTAGTTGTTGCAGTCATCTCTTGTTGCCTTTGTTTTTGTATGGTGTGATGATTTTGGCATCACGCATCTCCTGTGGAACAGAACCTACTTTCCAGCAGAGAAGGAGAAGGTCATAAAGGTGTGGCAATAGATGAGACTTTCTGTGCTTGAGCAGTTCAGCTGGGCTTCTGTCATTGAAAAATATTATAGCATCTTGTAAAAATAAAAGGGAAAAACCACTAACGCTACAAATCTTTTAAAAAAACATAGAAGTGCTGGGAATGCACAACAGACCAATCAACAAACCAATCAAAAAAGGTCAAATAAATATGAGTCCAACCCAAAACATGCGCATGGTACTGGCCTATCAACTTCTCCCATGCTATAAGCCACATGCAGCTCTTCCACTGACGTACAGCCAATGCACAAACACTCATAATGAATCTTTATGTCAGAGATGACGATTACCCCAAAATAACAGATAGCCTTCCTTCCTTCCGCTATGCAGAACACCTCCGTCCAATCCACAAGCATGACTCCGAGATTAGGGTCGCCTGTCATTTTAATTCTCTGCCCTATTCCTGCTCTGATCTTTCAGTTCTCAGCCTCGTACACTGTTCCAACTCAGCTCACAGTAAGTTCAAGGACCAGTATCTCACCATTTTATTGGGCACTTTACAGCTTTCCGGACTCAGTACTGACCTCAACAATTTCAGATCACTATGTCTGCCCCCATTTTTCAGACAGCAGTTGTTGGTAATGATTTTGCTGTTCCCATTTACACCTCCTTTAGGCCCATCATAAGTTTCTTTACTTGTCCCATTACCATCTCTTTTGCCTTGGTTCATCATCCCTTTTTCATTTACCTTCCTTTTGTTCTATCCTCCCCATGCTCCACTTTCCCTGCCTCTATCCTTGCTTAAAACTTGTTATAGCTCTAATTTTTTCCCATTTCGACGAAAGGTCATTGGCCTGAAATGATGGCCGGAATGTTATCGGGCCATTAAGAGTGAGTTTGAAGGTGGGGGTGGCCATAAAATGGGAGCGCACCGCGTTCGGCTGGAAGTCCGACGTCTTGATGCAGCTTCTGGATTTTACTAACGGCAGGAACCGTGGAGGGCAGACTTCTGAAATCGTGATGGCAGGACACCAACTGAGGTATTTAAAGGCCAATTAATTTAAATGTTAAGGGGCATTTTGGATTTTACCACTGGCACACTGGGACCACGGGCTTTGGAGCTGCCTGGTGAAACACGGCAGCAAGGAAGCAGGGGGTGGTAAGGAAGAAGGGGATAAGTGCTGGCTCTCTAACAAAGCCATTGTGTTACGATCAGGTGGGAATGGTGTCTAGGGGTCCCTCTTAGCCTTCACCTGGTCTTACGGTAACAAGGTTTAATTTTAAACGTACTGTTTTGAGCTCCCCCTTGGTGAATCCTTGTTCATCGCTTTCTAATTATAAGGCAAAGAAACCAGCACAAATAGGCTTTCTTAGGTTTAAAGAAGAAAAGTTGAAATTTATTAAACTTAAACTCAAATTCGGTTAACGCCAACGGATACACGACACGCCCATGCTAGCAGGCATACGTGATACACACATGCAAATAGAGACAGAAAAGAGCAGAAGAAAAATAAAGTGGAAAGGTTTGAGGCAATATCTGACGAGGTTTTGTTACGGTTCTTCGAGCTCACTGTAGAGTCCTTGATTGTAGGTAGATCTTGGTTTTCGTTGGGGCCCAGTATTCTTCTTAAACCTTGTTTGCTGTAGGAGACTTTTTTCTCTGGGGGTTCAAGTGTCTTCAGTGGATTCACAGGCTTGTGAGAAAGAGCTGGGAGCAGACAAGAGAGATCTTCTCAGTCCAGGAGCAAAAAGTCTTTCTGCCAAAACTGTTTGTACAAATTCAAAAAACTCAGGTTGCCCAGCAGGTTAGTCATGTGACTAGCTAGTTTGACCATGGCCGTTTGTGTATTCAGCTATCTTAGCAGTCAACCTGGAATGCGAGTTCGCCCACCTTCAATGTCTGGTGATCAAAGGTCCATTGTGGGTTGACTGTGTCAGGGAATGGTCCTTTGTCCTTTCTAAGCACTGTCTGTTAATATGCAAATGTCTTTCCAGCCAAGGGTCCGTTGTGGGTTGAATGTGTCAGGGAATGGCTGCTTTGTCCTTCCAAACACTGTCTGTTAATATGCAAATGTCTTTCCAACCAAGAAATTTAATATCCATGTGGAGAAATTAATATGCCTCATGCTTGGCAGGTGGGGGGTCTGCATGACAATTGAGAGAGCCAGCATGCAGTGGCAGAAAGGGTGGTTTGCAAAGGGAACTGCTGGACATTGGCAGAAGCGGGGAGAAGGTGTCAGGAGTGTGGGGACATGTGGTCCAGGTCACATAGGGGCAATGGCACGTTCCCTGAGGAAACGACTCAGGGACAGGTTTTGGGAAAGGGGGGCAATCTTGGTAGGAGGCCTAGGAATCAGAGAGAGGACACCTGCCATGGACCTCATTCACCCAGGCCCCCTAGCCACCATTGAGGAGGGGGGAACAGCTCAGAAGGAGGGAGGTCACTGGCAGGGGCACATTAGCAACCTCACAACCAGTAAGAGGGCCAGCCTCTGGGTGGACACGGCTCAGAATGAAGCAGCGGGACACACCAACAGTCAAGCACATGGAGAAAAGCCTATCCCCAGAAGAGCTCAAGGATGAACTTTCTCCAAATGTCCGAGTGGTAGTGCCACCAAAAACTGCAGCTTTCCAGGAAGACCATCACTGATCTCTATGCCATGCTGCAGAACAGGCTGAGACCCATGGAGGCTCGTGGACACCCAGTACTCAACGTCTACGCCTTCAGCTCTTTCCAGGGATCCACTGGGGACATGTGTGAGATCTCCCCGATCTGATCCAGAAAGCCTGGTGGAGAGGTCCATTGCATTTGGGATCATCACTGTTTTCCCCCAGGTGTAGGGTGTCATCGACTGCATGTACGTGGCCATCAAGGTACCCATGGACCAGCCAGTGGTCTTCATCAACAGGAAGGGCTTCCACTCGCTCAATGTACAACTATTCTGCGACTTCTGAAAGCGGATCCTTCTGGTGTGTGCACAGTTCCCAGAAATCAGCCACGACGCATACATACTTCAGTAGTCCAGGTCCCACAGCTTTTCCAGCTCACCCACCTCCCCCACTTGCCTTCAGGGATAGATACGCAGAGATAAGGGCTACCCATTAAAGACATGGCTACTCACATTTGTGAGGAACTCACGCACAGATGCAGAGGAGCGGTACAACACCTGCCACAGGTCAACTCAAGTGACCATTGAGCAGGCCATTGGCCTTGAAGGTGCGATTCAGTTGCCTAGATCAATGTGGTGGAGCCTTTCAGTATGCTCCAGCAAGGGTCTTGTGTATCATGGTGGTCTGCTGCACACTGCACAATCTAGTGCTGCAGAGTGGGGAGGTGTTAAGTGACAGGAACATCACTGATTGCAATGCCTGCTTTGATGAGGAGGATGTGAAGGAGGCAGCTGACAAGGCGATGCAAGTTAAGAACCCCTTGGACCATTGGCAAGGCGCAATGAGATCTGTGCAAAGGAGGCTCAGGACACCCGAATACATAGCCGTTTCCTGTGATCCTTCTGCCCTTTCAAAAAGATTTCAATAACGCCTTACCTTTAATTAATTCTGCCGTCACCCTGTTCATTTATCAGTCCATTGTCCACCACCAAAGTGCACAGCGCAAGGTGGCAAAGCGGAGGAGCTGAACGGACATGCCTCACTCCACCGCTTCAAGCCCATTTGAGGGAGCAAGACTGTAGGTGCAATCTGTGCAGCATTGTCACATGGGTACTATGCCTCATGTGTGCCAGATGCACCCCTGTGCACTCACACTCATTAACTCACCCTCTTAGCTTGGCACTCCTGTCTCGTCATCAGCAATTGCATGGGTGCCCTGGTGGCCTGCCAATACCAAGGCCTCCACCTCTATAGGGGTAAGGATGCGGAAGTATAGCACCCCTCCGCCGGTCTTGGCCCTCTCTTTAGTGTTGTAGGCCATCTTTTCCTGCAAGCACAAAAAGGAAGTCTGTTAGTTTTCCCACAGAGATGAGCACAAAGCCTATTCTGGTGGGGACCCAGCAGTCCGTGATGGGGGCACAAGAACGCCACCTGCATATGGCCACTCTCGAGGAGCCTGTGGGGGTCAGCAATGACAGACAGGCACCTCTCACTGAGATACAGCCATGCCTCTGGCAGGATACACTGCTGCCTCACCTCACTCCCTCAACACTCCTCAGCGAACCCTCTCACATTATCACATACAAGCCCCAAAGGGAAAGGATGCATGGAGTATTCACCTGGCCGGACCAAATGAGGTAATTGAAGTGTTTGCGGCACCGTATCTGGGTTCAGAGGGGTAACCCCATATCTGCTGACCTCCTCTGTGATCTCCATCCAGGCTTGCTTGGTCCTCTCCCTTGGGAAGAGGAACTCCCAACTTGCCCTTGCAGCCTGGAGGAGAGCCTTCATGGAGGCATCGCTGAACCATGGGGCCACCTAGGATCTTCCTTCTGCCATTGTTGGTGTTGCCTTCCAGTGAGCACCTTGGTTGCTTTGAGTGCTCAGTGAGGGGAGCAGCAGTAGCAGCAGGATGGTTCAAGGCAGCAGGAACAGGAAGAAGTCCTTTGTTGAGGCAGCAATGAATGTATGGCCGGCAGCCCATTAAATATGATGCCCTTTAAATAAGGCTGACCTCATCATCCATGTTGCTGCCTTTGGCATGGGATTGGATGTCCCCCGCGCCTCGTGTTCCTCAATTGGCCGGTTGCCGCAAGATCGCTTGTGGCCAACCACTTCGGGCCCAAACGGAAACGACACCCACTTCCAGTGCCGCCACTGTAACCCCCGCCATCAGGAGAAGATCCAGCCCGTTAAGTCTACAGATGCTGCATGACCTGCTGAGTATTTCCAGCATTTTCTGTTTTTATTTCAGATTTCTAGCATCCGCAGTATTTTGCTCTTATTCTTTCTTCCATCCTTTCTTGGTTAAACAATATTTTTTGGATTAATCCTAATGTAAAGTTAAAAAGTTGGGAAGTTAAATCAGGGCAGGACATATACAGTGAATGGCAGGGCCCTGGGCAGTGTTGTTGAGCAGGGAGACCTTGGGGTGCAAGCACATAGTTCCCTGAAAGTGGCAACACAGGTAGACAGGGTGGTGAAGAAGGCATATGGCATGCTTGCCTTCATCGGCTGACGCATTGAGTACAAGAGTTGGGACTCATGTTATAGTTGTACATAACGATGGTTAGGCCGCATTTGGAGTACTGTGTGCAGTTGTGGTCGCTGCACTACAGGAAAGATGTGATTAAGCTAGAGAGGGTGCAGAAAAGATTCCCAAGGATGTTGCCTGGTTTGGAGGGCTTGAGTTATAAAGAGAGATTGGATAGGCTGGGTCTGTTTTCCCTGGAGCGAAGGAGGCTGAGAGGGGACATGATAGAGGTATATAAAATTATGAGAGGTATAGATAGGGTAGATAGCCAGAGTCTGTTTCCAATGGTAGGGGTGACTAAAACTAGAGGGCATAGATTTAAGATGAGAGGGAGGAGGTTTAAAGGGGATCAAAGGGGTAAATTGTTCACACAAAGAATAGTGGGTATTTGAAGTGAGCTGCCTGAGGAGGTGGTGGAGGCAGGAACAGTAGCGACATTTAAGAAGCATCTGGACAGGTACTTGAATGAGCAAGGTATAGAGGGATATGGAATTAAGGCAGGCAGGTGGGATTAGTATAGATAGGCATTATGGTCGGCATGGACACGATGGGCCGAAGGGCCTGTTTCTATGCTGTACGACTCTGTGACTCTATGACTCTAATCTCTCTCCCCCACCAGATCAGTCTGAGGGCTCTCCATTTCTTCCTTGAACAGAGGTCCAACCAGTCCCCATCCACCACCACCCTTCTCCGCCTGGTTGAACTTGTTTTCACATTGAACAACTTCTCCTTCAACTCCACTCACTTCCTCCAAATAAAAGGTGCTGCTATGGATACCCACATGGGTCCGATTTATGCCTGTCTTTTTGTGGGATAGATGGAACATTCCTTATTCCAGTCCTACTCAGGCCCTCCTCCACTTCTTCTTTTTCTGGTACATTGATGACTGTATCAGTGCTGTTTCCTGCTCTTGCCTAGAACTGGAAAATTTTATTGAGTTTGTTTCCAATTTCCACCCTTTTCTCACTTTCACATGGTCCATCTCCAATTCTTCCCTTCCTCGACTTCTCTTTCTCCATTTATGGGGATAGGCTATCAACCAATATTTACTATAAGCCCACAGAATCCCACAGCTATTTGAACTACACTTTCTCACACCCTGCTTCCTGTAAGGACTCCATTCAATTAACCCAGTTTCTCCATCTCCATCACATCTGTTCTGATGATGCAACTTTCCATACCAGGGCTTCTAATTTTTCTTCATTATCCTCAATCAGGGATTCCCTCCCACTATGTTTGACAGGACCCTTGACCATGTTGGTCCCATTTCTCACACTTCTGCTCTCACCCCATTCCCTCACTCCCAGAACCATGATAAGGTTCTCCTTGTCCTCACCTTCCACCCCACCAGCCTCCATATTCAACGGCTCATCCTCCACCATTTCCACCACCTCCAGCATGATACCACCACCAAACACATCTTCCCCTCCCCTCCCCTTAAAGCATTCTGAAGGAAGGATTCTCTCTGCGACACTCCTCAATCACCTCTAACATCCCCTCCTCTTCCCTTCCCATCCCATGTCACCTTTCCATGCAGGTGCAGTAGATGCAACACCTGCCCTTTTACCTCTTCTCTCCTCTTAGTCCAAGGCCCCAAATGCTCCTTGCAGGTGAAACAGCGATTTACGTGTACTTCTTTTATTGCTCACAATGTGAGCTGCTCTACAATGGGAAGACCAAATGCAGATTGGGTGACCGCTTTGTGGAATACCTGCATTCAATCTGCAAGCACGACCCCAAGCTTCCAGTTCCCTGTCATTTTAATTCTCCACCTTGATCTCATGCTGAGCTCTGTCCTCATCCTCCTGCAAATGAAGCTCATCTTTCGATTAGGCACTTTACGGCTTTCCAGACTCAATATTGAGTTCAACAATTTCAGACTGTAATCTCTGCCCCCATTTCTTTCCTTTTTCTTTTCAGGTTTCACTTTTACTCTCGTTTTACTCTTGTTTTTGCTTTCAGGTGGCAGTTGTTCATCACTCTACCATTCACACCTCCTCTAGACATAGATTTTGTTTCTTTACTTGTCCCATTACCACTCCCTTTGGCCCTGTACCATCAACTGTTTTGCCATTTAATCTCTCCTGTATTCCACCTATCACTTTTGTTCTTTTTCCACCCTCCCTGCTTTCACTTGCTTAAAACCTATTATTTTTCCAACTTTTTCCAGTTTTGATGAAAGGTCATCAATCTGAAAGGTTAACCATGTTTCTCTCTCATAAGAACATAAGAAATAGGAGCAGGAGTAGGCCATTCGGCCCTCGAGCCTGTTCTGCCATTCAATAAGATCAGATTTCAGCCTCAACTCCACTTTCCTGCCTGCCCTCCACCCTCCCCCCACCCCTCTATAACCTCTGAACTGCCTTGTAGATCAAAAATCTGTCCAACTCAGCCTTGAATATATTCAATGCCCAGCCTCCACTACTCTCTGGGGTAGAGAATTGCAAAGATTAATTAATTGAGAGAATAAATTCTTCCTCATCTCCATTTTAAATGGGAGACCCCTTGTTCTGAAACTGTGCCCCCTAGTTCTAGATTCCCCCCTGAGGTAAACATCCCCTCAGCATCTACCCTGTCAAGCCCCCTCAGAATCTTATATATTTCAATAAGATCACCTCTCATTCTTCTAAACTCCAATGAGGATAGGCCCAACCTGCTCAAACTTTCCTCATAAGACAACCCCTTCATCCCAGGAATCAACCTAGTGAACCTTCTCTGAACCGCCTCCAATGCAAGTATATCCCTCCTTAAATAAGGAACCAAAACCAAATGCAGTACTTTAGGTGTGGTCTCACCAACACCCTGTACAGTTGTAACAAGACTCTCCACAGATGCTGCTTGACCTGCTGAGTATTTCCAACATTTTTTTTTTATATTTTAGTTTGATCAATAGGTTTGCCAACCTTCCAGGGTTGTCCTGCTGAAGTCTTCAGGAATTAAAGATTAATCTCTGCACACACCTGCAAGCAAAAGCCTAAAGGAAAATCACTCAAAAAATCATGAGTTTTTTTTCATTTTCTTTGCACACTTTTTTTAGTTATATTGGAGATGGGAATAAAAACTGTTTGGTGGGGGGAGACGGAAAGTCATGTGATGAAACCTCCAGGAATCCATCCAACCAGAGTTGGCAACCGAATAAACAGGAAAGGAGTAGAGTGAATAGAAAAATAAATTAATCTATTACTTGTGTAGGCAGCATAAGAGAGGATGGAGATTTTGAAATTCTAGTTATTTAGATAGTAAAGAGATGCATATTAAATGGCCTCAATTTACAAACAATAAACACAAATGGCGACAGCCATTAATTTAGATTCATTTTCATTGTCGCCAGTTGAACAAAGATTTCCAGTACTTGGAAAATGAATGTTTTCCCATTTCAGATTCCCAAGCCGGTATTTAATCTCCTGGGCAGAAAGCTGGGGATAGACGCGGGGCCTCCAGCCCCTGGGGGTGTTGCCATGGGTGACCAGGCCTCATTACCATTTGATGGTTAGTTATCCACCTGAAATGGATGCCAAGAGGCAGTTGCCTGGTTCTGATCCATGAAAATTAGGCTGCTACTCAGGTGAATGAGGGTGGGGAAAGGGTGGGGATTCGGCAGGGCTTCTCAGTTTGGGAGGTGGGGTATTCCAGTGTGCCAGAGGCCCAAACGTTCCTGTCCTTCCAAATCCCGCAAAGAAAAGTTTTTTCTCCAGAGCCTTGAGCACCAAATTCTTGGCTGACACTCCAGCACAGTACTGAGGGAGTTCTACACTGTTAGAGGTGCCGCCCTTCAGTTGAGATGTTAAACCAAAGACCAGTCTGCTCTCTTAGGTGGGCGTGAAAGATCCCATGATAATACTTCAACAGAAGCCCAAGGGAGTTCCTCCCTTGTGTCCTGGCCAATATTCATCTTTCAACCAATGTTGCTAAAAACAGATTATCTGGTCATTATCACACTGTTGTTTGTGGGATCTTGCTGTGTTCAAACTGACTGCTGCATTTCCTACATTACAACAGTGACTATACTTCAAAAAGTATTTCATTGGCTGTAAAGTGCATTGGGACTTCCTGATTTTGTGTTATCTAAATTCAAGTATTTCTTCTTTCTTTTATACTTATGTATTGACGCCTTCAAATCTGTTCCGGTAGTTTTCTTTGTTCTACAGCAGGCACTTGCCAACAGACTTTAAAATTGCCTTGGGGTCCCATGTGATTGATAGGAATGTATTATGAGACATCTTCCTGGATTTAAACTTTCAGTATTACTAAAAGTATTAAACTAGTTTTGTATCAATCAGGTCAAAAAGTGTTCCAAACTTGCTTGACAGAGCTAATGAAGAAGATATATGGAGGGGGAACTCAAAGCATGGTCAAAGAGGTGGGCTTTAAAGAGGGTCTCAAAAGAGGAGATGGAGGTGGAGAGGTTTCTGGAGCCTGTGAACAGTCTGGGTCAGCCTAAGACGGTGGTTGGTGAGGCGGCTTCATGCCACTAGCAATGGCGTGGAGTTTGTGACAGAGACCGATGACAACAGCTTTGATCTTCCTAGGGTTTCACTGGAGCACAGAATTAAATATGAGTCAGCCACTAGAGGGAGCTGCTGACATGTGTAATAAATGGTTAGGTGGTAAATTGAATTACTGGGGAGCTCTGTTTACAAAGCATAAGTAATGAATTTTGCCATCACTTAACTCTTGTAATAATTACCTATTATTATTATTATTGCTTTCCTGCTTATTAAGTTGGTAAATAAACAACTCCATGTGAAACTGAGTTAGCCATGGCACAGTTTATATCACTCTTCCCGTTGCCTCAGATGGTTGTGTGTTCAAGTCCCACTCCAAAGACTTGAACACAAAATCAACAAGGCGGCCACTTCACTGCAGTACTGAGGGAGTGTTATACTGGTGGAGGTGCTGTCTTTTGGATGTGATGTTAAACTGAGCCCCTGACTGCCCTCTCAGGAGAATCCAGTGGCAATTTTTTGTCGATGTCCTGCCCAACATTCATCCCTCAACCAAAATCACTAAAACAGATTGTCTGGTGATTACCTCATTTCTGTTTGTGGGAGCTTGCTGTGCACAAAATGGCTGCCATGTTTCCGACATTACAACAATAACTACCTATCAAAAATACTTCATTGGCTGTAAAGAGTTTCTCTCCCCCAATCTTATTTCCTTTTGTGTCTGCTGTGGATGAAAAGCTCTCTCCCTATTTATTTACAGCTGTGGTTTCAAACTCCCAACTACCCAGTCCTTTGGCCCTCCATTCGCCATTCTCCTCAGTTTGTGCCGCAAACTCTGCTTCCTTGGCACCGACTCCATCCCTCTCCCTAGCAATGGTCTGCGGCTGAACCAGACAGTTTGAAACCTTGGTGTCATATTGAACCCAAGATGAATTTCCAAGCACACATCGGCGCTATCACTAAGACTACTATTTCCGCCTCTGTAGCGTTGTCCGACTCCGACCCTGCTTCCATTCATCTGCTGCTGAAATGATCATCCATGCCTTTGTCACCTCTAGACTTGACTATTCCAATGCACTGCTGGCCAACCTCCCATGTTCTACCCTCCATAAACCTGAGGTCGTCCAAAACTCTGCTGCCCATGTCCTAATTTGCACTAAGTCCCGTTCACCTATCGCCCCTGTGCTCACTGACCTACATTGGCACCCAGTTAAGCAATGACTTGATTTCAGAATGCTCATCCTTGTTTTCAAATCCTTTCCATGGCCTCACCCCTCCCTATCTCCGTAATCTCCTCCAGCCCCACAACCATCCGAGATATCTCAACTCCACCAATTCTCACCTCTGAGCATCCTCAATTTCCTTTGCTCCACCATTGTTGGGTGTGCCTTCAGCTGTCAAGACCCCTAAGTTCTGGAATTCCCTCCCTACACTTTGAAAAAAATAATTGTGTTGTGTCTGATCCTCAGCTAGATCCTTTAGCAGACTTAGGGCACGAAGTTGGACAAAAAGAAGTATTCATGAAGTCCAGTCAGGAGAACCAGTGCATAACTGAACTGTACAAACCCCAGATTCAAACCCTGATCTCTGCTGAGTTAGCTAATTTTAGTCCATGCAACAGTTGGCCACAGTATCTTTATGGCTTTGGTGATTTTAAGCCTGTCCACCTGTTGGGGCCCAACAGCAACATGAACCAGAGGCTTCCCCAGGAAAAACCATTAAACAATTTAAAGAGGATATAGTTTGGGTACAGTCGAGGTACATTCCCTCGAGGGGGAAAGGTAGGGCAAACAAAGCCAGAGCTCCTTGGATGACAAAAGAGTTAGAGAGTAAGATGAAGCAGAAAAACGTCACGTTGATAATACGAGTGAGAGACCAGGCTGAATATAGAAAGTTCAGAGGGGAAGTGAAAAAAGAAATAAGAGCAGCAAAGACGGAGTATGAGAAGAGAATGACAGCATCATCAAAGGGAATCCAAAAGGCTTCTATAGGCAAATGAATAGTAAAAGGGTGGTAAAAGGAGGAGAAGGGCCAATTAGGGACCAAAAAGGGCATTTACGTATGGAGGCAGAGGGAATGGCTGAGGTACTAAATGAGTACTTTGCACTTTGCCAAGGAAGAAGGTGCTGACAAAGTCGTAGTGCAACAGGAGGTAGTTAAGACACCGGATGGGGCTAAAAATTGATCAATTGGAGCTATTAGAAATACTGGCTGTACTTAAAGTTGATAAGTCACCAGGAACAGATGAGATGCATCCAAGGATACTGAGGGAAGTAAGGGTAGAAATTGCAGAGGCACTGGCCACTCCTTAGATACAGGGGTGATGCCACAGGACTGGAAAATTGCAAATGTTACAGCTGTGTTCAAAAAAAGGGTGGTAAGGATAAACGCAGCAACTATTGGCCAGTCAGTTTAACCTCGGTGGTGGGAAAGCTTTTAGAAATGATAATTCGGGACAAAATTAACAGTCAATTGGACAAATATGCACTAATTAGCGAAAATCATCAAGGATTTGTTAGGCGCAAATCATGTTTAAACTAATTTGATTAAGTTTTCTGATGAGATAACAGAGAGGGTTGATGAGGGTAATGCAGTTGATGTGGAGTACATAGACTTGCAAAAGAAGTGCCACATAACAAGTTTGTCAGCAAAATTGTAGTTTATGGAATAAAAAGGATAGAGACAGCATGGATATGAAGTTGGCTGAATAACAGGAAACAAAGTAGTGATGAATGGCTGTTTTTCAGACTGCAGGACAATATATCGTGGTGTTCTCCAGGGGTTGGTATTAGGACCACTGCTTTTCTTGATCGGTATTAATGATCTAGACTTGGGTGTGCCGGGCACAATTTCAAAATTTGTAGATGACACAAAACTTGGAAGTATTGTGTACAGTGAGGAAGATTTTGATAGTCTTCAAGAGGACATAGATAGGCTAGTGGAAAGGGCGGACATATGGCAGATGAAATTTAATGAAGAGCAGTGTGAAATGATACATTTTGGTAGGAAGAATGAGGAGACACAATATAAAATAAAAGATACAATTCAAAAGGGAGTGCAGGAGCAGAGGGACCTGGAGGTTTATGTGCACAAATCATTGAAGGTGGCAGGGCATACAGGATCCTAGGCTTTATGAATAGAGGCATGGAGTACAAAAGCAAAAAGGTTATGGTGAATCTTTATAAAACCATGGTTCAACCTCAACTGGAGTATTGTGTCCAATTCTGGGCACCACATTTTAGAAGGATGTGAAGAGGGTGCAGAAACGATTTACAAGAATGGTTCCAGGGATGAGGGACTTCAGTTACATGGACAGATTGCAAAAGCTGCAGTTGTTCTCTTTAGAGAAGGTTGAGGGGAGATTTGATAGAGGTGTTCAAAATTATGAGGGTTCTGCTTGGTGGAAAGGTCGAGAACCAGAGGACACTGATTGGCAAAAGAATCAGAGGTGACATGAGGAAAATCTTTTTTACACAGCGAGTGGTAAGGATCTGGAATGCGCTGCCTGAGAGTGTGGTGGAGGCAGATTCAATCTTGGCTTATAAAAGGGAATTGGATAATTATCTGAACAGAAAAGATTTGCAGGGCTACAGGGAAAAGTCAGGGGAGTAGGACTAGCTAAGTTGCTCTTGCAGAGAGCCAGCACAGATGCTAAGGGCCGATTAGCCTCCTGTGTTGTAACCATTCTATGTTTCTATCCTATAAGTTGTGGCTTCCCTTAACAGGAGGATGAACCAGGGCCAGAAGAGGCCCAGAAAGGTAAGTCAATTTGATTTAATTTTTAGCTTGCTTGTGGGCCATGAGGAGCAGGAGTGCTCCTCCGAAGGCCACAGGGAAACCTTAGACTTCCCCTGCCCCAGGCTTCGCTTCCTCTCCCATGGATTGTGAGACCCCACCTCCCAACCACTTACCTTGGTGCCAGGGAAAGGAAGTACTTCTTCAGATCCCTGGTGGTGGCCTGCTCCCGCTCGCCTTTCAGCTACTACTTCCTGCTGGGGGTGGGCGGGGTTGACGGGGCCTTTGGAGCTGAGGCCAGAAGTTAAAATCTCCTGGCCCTAATGCAGCATTTCATATCCTGGGACTTTAGCCATCTGTATAACTCTGTTACACAGTACATTTACCAAATAAACCATCAGCAGATTCTTGTGGCAGATGTTAACTGTTAACTTTTCTGATTTCATACTGGAAGAGAAAAAATCACTTGAAATTGGAAAAAATTGAAGGGCTATGGGGAAAGGCAGGGGAGCCAGCATTTGTTAGCCATCCATAATTGCCCTTGCAAAAGGTGGTGGTGAGCTGCCTTATTGAACCACTGCAGTTTAGATTAGAGATACAGCACTGAAACAGGCCCTTCGGCCCACCGAGACTGTGCCGAACATCAACCACCCATTTATACTAATCCTACACTAATCCCATATTCCTACCAAACATCCACACCTGTTCCTATATTTCCCTAAAACCTACCTATACTAGTGACAATTTATAATGGCCAATTTACCTATCAACCTGCAAGTCTTTTGGCTTGTGGGAGGAAACCGGAGCACCCAGAGAAAACCCACGCAGACACAGGGAGAACTTGCAAACTCCACACAGGCAGTACCAGGAATCGAACCCGGGTCCCTGGAGCTGTGAGGCTGCGGTGCTAACCACTGCGCCACTGTGCCGCCCTCACAGTCCTTGGGATGTACGTACACCCACAGTGCTGTTAGGAAGGCAGTTCCAGGATTTTGACCCAGCGACAGTGAAGGAATGGCGATATAGTTCCACGTCAGGATGGTGTGTGACTTGGAGGGGAACTTGCAGGTGGTGGTGTTCCCATGCATCTGCTGCCCTTGTCCTTCCAGGTGGTAGAGGTCGCAGGTTCGGAAGGTGCTGTCGAAAGAGGCATGGTTGAGTTGCTGCAGTGCATCTTGTAGATAGTACAGACTGCTGCCACTGTGCGTTGGTGGTGGAGAGAGTGAATGTTTAAGGTGGTGGATTGGGTGCCGATCAAGTAGGATGTCTTGGATGTTGTCGAGTTTCTTGAGTGTTGTTGGAGCTGCACTCATCCAGGCAAGTGGAGAGTATTTTATCACACTCCTGACTTATGCCTTGTAGGCGGCAGACAGTCTTTGAGGAGTCAGGAGGTGAGTTACTCCCCACAGAATTCCCAGCCTCTAACCTGCTCCTGTAACCACAGTATTTATATGGCTGCTCCAGTTCCGTTTCTGGTCACTGGTAATCCCTAGGATGTTGATAGTGGAGATTCAGCGATGGTAATGTTATTGAACATCAAGGGCAGATGGTTAGATTCTCCCTTGACTGAGATGGTCACTACCTGGCACTTGTGTGGCGTGCATGTAACTTGCCACTTATCAGCCCAAACCTCCTCACTTCTGACCTTATATTGGAGGGAAGGTCATTGATGCAGCAGCTGAAGGTGCTTGGGCTTAGGACACTACCAATTTTTCTGCACTCCTCCAATTCTGGCCTCTTGTGCATCCCCAAGTTCCCTCACTCCACAATTGGCAGGTAGACCTTCAGCTGCCAAGCCCTTAATCCCAGGAATTACCTCCTAAACTTCTCGCCCTCCTTTTAGATGCTTCTAAAAACCTACCCCTCTGACTAAATTTTTGGTCACCTGTACGAATATCTCCTTATTTGGCCTGGTGTCAAATTTTGCTTAATAACGCTAAGACATATTCCTACATAAAGGCACTATAAAAATGTACGTTGTTTGTAATTGGACTTTTATGTCCATTTAATTGCTGTGATGGTTTTGTAGGTTTTCTGTCACTGTGATCAGAACAAAGTGCTCTCGCTGATTCAGGCCAGATGGGTTGCCATGACATCCTTTCCCCTACTGAGAACTGTGGGTGGATGGAAGCTCCTCTGCCTCGTGTTTCCTGTGTAAAGGGCCTGCTCCCTCCCATTTAAGTTTTTGTGTAATGAATCTGAGGGAATTTGTGCAGGAAATGTGAATGCGTGGCTGGCAATCGCTCACCTCGAATCCTCAGCAGGGAAGGTAGATGTCATGGCAACCCATCTGGACTGTGGTAAACAACTATAGATTGGTCTGGCCAGAGGAGTTGAAAACTTTCACAGCTATTAAGAGAGCAGACTGCAAGTGGCCTGTGGTCCCTGATCATAATAGCTTGCAACTGGTTGAAGTAATGGAGAAGTTTATGAACTCTTCAGCTTTTTAATACCACCATTCCAATGGTAAAGTTTCTGCAATATAACCAGATTCTGATTGTGCCAAATTCTAACCCCTTTATAAACTGATGTGGATTCAGAGACTGGCCCCAACATGAGGACAGCACTTTTGCAGGTGAAAAACAAAGAAAGACAGACTTACATTTCAATGACAATGAATTACTTTTGAAGTGTAGTCACTGTTGCAATGTAAGAAAGCAGCCAAATTGTGCAAAGCAAGATCCGAGAAACAGCAATGCGATAATGACCAGACAATCTGTTTTTGTAATGTTGATTGAGCGATAAATATTGGCCAGGACACTGGGGAGAACTCCCCTGCTCTTCTTCAAAATAATGCCATGGGATCTTTTATGTCTGCCTGCGAGGGCTGGAGAGGGCCTTGGTTTAATATCTCAGAGAATATAAACACCCAGGAGCTGGAGCTTTCTGCCTCTGGATCCATTCTTGGCACCGTATTTATATAGAAACAAGACAACGGAAATGATATCCATCACCTCAGTTATATTACAACAGTACCTCCACGAGCACACTTTAACATAATGTAGATGTTCCTTTGCTTCATCAGATTGAAGGATAACCGTTAACGCACCAAAAAGGAAGTCTTTACCTGCCCAATCAGCAGTTTAACAAAATTGTTCATATAATACTGTAAAGCACATTGGCATTGCTAGTTTTTCTGTGTATTTGGTCAATAGAAATAGCTCTGTGACATGTTATATAGTTGACACATGATACTAACATTTGCATTAGGAGCAGGAGTAGGACACTTGGCCCCTCGAGCCTGATCTGCCATTCAATAAGTTCATGGCTGATCTGATTGTAACCTTGATGCTACATTTCCACCTACCCCCGATAACCTTTCACCCCCTTGCTTATCAAGAATCTATCTACCTCTGCCTTAAAAATATTTCAAGACTCTGCTTCCACCCCCTTTTGAGGAAGAGAGTTCCAAAGACTCACAATCCTCTGAGAGAAAAAAGTTCTCCTCACCTCTGTCTTAAATATGCGTCCCTTATTTTTAAATAGTGACCCCTTGTTCTAGATTTTCCCATAAGGGGAAACATCCTTTCCACATCAACCCTGTCAAGACCCCTTAGGATCTTAAATGTTTCAATGCCTCTTACTCTCCTAAACTCATGCAGATACAAGTCTGGCCTGTCCAACTTTTCCTCTCAAGACAAACTGCCCATTCCAGGTATTAGTCCAATAAACCTTCTCTGAACTGCTTCCAACACATTTATATCCTTCCTTAAATAAGGAGACCAATACTGTACACAGTACTCCAGATGTGGTCTCACCAATGCCCTGTATAGCTGAAGCATAACATCCCTACTTTTGTATTCAATTCCCCTCGCAATAAACGATAACATTCTATTAGCTTTCCTAATTACGTGCTGAACCTGCAAACTAACCTGTTGTGATTCATGCACTCTGCATCTCAGAGTTCTGCAATCTCTCACCAATTAGATAATATACTTCTTTTTTATTCTTCCTGCCAAAATGGACAATTTCACATTTTCCCACATTATACTCCATTTGCCAGATTTTTGCCCACTAACTTAAACTATCTATATCCCTTTGTAGCCTCCTTGTGTCCTCTTCAGAACTTACTTTCCTCCCTAACTTTGTGTCATCAGCAAATTTAGCAACCATACCTTCTGTCCCTTCATCCAAGTCATTTATATAGATTATAAAAAGTTGAGGCCCCTGCTCTGATCCCTGTGGCACACAACTCATTACATCTTGCCAACCAGAAAATGACCTATTTATGCCTACTGTCTGTTTCCTGTTAGTTAGCCAATCTTTTTTCCGTGCCAATATGTTATCCCCTGCATTGATTCCTTCCATGTTTCTATCCTGGCTCTTGACTGACAATTCTGTCTCTCGAAGCAGCAGTATGCATCACCAATTCAAGAGAAAAATGGAAGGAGGAGGAAAATGGAAAGATTGGACAAAAAATATGATTTGCTTTCACAATAACCGTTCTGAATTTCTTTTGATGATGGATCTATTCTCTCCGTGCCTCATATTTCAGTCTTTATTTTCAGTTTTTGCTCCTCCTTATCCGAAAGTGCTTGCTCAGGTCACAGTTCCATAGGTGATGTCAGCCCTCCAGTGCTTTGCATGGACATTCTTGCTTTGAACTTGTGATCCATTGTGAATGGAAAGGAATAATTGTATTCAGGCATAAATGTAGCAAATGCCATCCCCCTGCCTGTTTGTTATAAGGGAATGTCACTAAATTACATAGATGTGCAGCATTGATATTACCTGAGGTAAGGAAACGACTGTAATTGTTCAGTCTGTACATGGGCGGCACAGTGGCGCAGTGGTTAGCACCGCAGCCTCACAGCTCCAGCGACCCGGGTTCAATTCTGGGTACTGCCTGTTTGGAGTTTGCAAGTTCTCCCTGTGTCTGCGTGGGTTTTCTCCGGGTCCTCCGGTTTCCTCCCACAGCCAAAAGACTTGCAGGTTGGTAGGTAAATTGGCCATTATAAATTGCACCTAGTATAGGTAGGTGGTAGGGAAATATAGGGACAGGTGGGGATGTGGTAGGAATATGGGATTAGTGTAGGATTAGTATAAATGGGTGGTTGATGGTCGGCACAGACTTGGTGGGCCGAAGGACCTGTTTCAGTGCTGTATCTCTAAACTAAAACTAAAAACTAAACTAAAACTAAAAATAAAAATAAAGAGAACAAACAAATCTTCCCTGTATCCCTTCCCTTGCAATGCCCTTATGATCTCCCCCCCCCCACCCCACCCCATAATCTCCCTCCCCCACTGATCGCCTCACCAGAATCCCACCATCTCCCCATGATCTCTTCCAATCTAACTTGCTCCTCCCACCACACCCACCTCTTTCAGCCCACTGATCCCAGGCTGTGGACTTGCCCCACAAGCTTTACTGACAGCCAGCCATCCTCTCAATTTGGCTGAATTCCAGACAGAAATCAAAGAAAAAATTCAAATAAGGTCCTGACGATAAATTCACTAGGGCCTTCGTGTTCCCCCTATTTCCAATTTTCCAGGCTGATAAAGTCCTTCCCTGTCTCCCCATAAATATTGGGACAGAAGTGTAGTGTTCCTCAGCACCTTCCCAGTCAAGGTGAACTAAGTCACCACAAAACAGAAATCAGGCTTCATGTCAGGATACGATAGGGGTTGCCAACCCTCCAGAAATTTGACATTAATCTCTAGGATATGTTCGGATCAAACCAGGAGAAAGAATTTGAATATGGTACTCAAAGGTCACCTGTTGTTGGAACTGTACCTCAGCAGCACTGAACAAAATCCGACAACTAAAAAAATTCAACATGCAGAACGACGCCGGTGAATTCGCTGATCTTTATGTTCCACGTAAATGCTCTGCGAGCAACAGAATAATTGGTGCCAAGGACCATGCTTCCATTCAAATCAACCTTGCTGATGTTGACAAAGTAACAGGAAGATTCAATGGTCAACACAAAACCTATGCCATCTGTGGAGCTATCCGTAGGATGGGCGAATCAGATGATTGTATCCTGAGGCTGGCTAAGAATGATGGCATTGTGGCCAAGGCTGTCTAACAAGTTGAAGACTTGTGTTGTGGGAAGTTTGATGTTTGTATAGAAATAAAAACTTGAGCAAAAAAAAAAAGCAGCACTTAGTGCTTTTCAGAGAGTGGGTAGGGAAACAAATTGGAAAATAAAGATGCACTAGAGAAAAAAAGCAGAGGTAACACGAGGAAACATTTTATACATAGCAAGTTGTTGTGGCCTGGAATGCACTGCCTGAAATGGTAGTAGAACCATACTCAATAGTAACATTCAAAAGGGAATTAGATAAATACATGAAAGTAAATTTTTTTTTTTACAGGCTATGGGGAAAGAGCAGGGGAATGGGATTAATTGGATAGCTCTACCAAGGAGCTGGCACAGGCATGATGGGCTGAATGGCCTCCTTCTGTGTCGTATCCTTCTATGATTCTATGAGATTTAACATAAGGTGCATTACATCAGTTTGTTCTTTATACTACAGTGGCGTTTTGGAGGGTACTCTGACTAACTGTTTGTCAGATCATTCATTATCTTGCTTCTCGACCAGATAAGTCTCATAAGAACATAAAAAATAGGAGCAGGAATAGATCAAACAGCCCATCGAGCCTGTTTTATCATTCAGTATGATCGTGGTTAATCTTAGGCTTCAACTCCACTTTCCCGCCCACTCCCCATATCCCTTGATTCCCTGAGAGACCAAAAATCTGTCTATCTCAGCCTTAAATATAGTCAACGATGCAAAATCCACAACCCTCTGCGGTAGAGAATTCCAAAGATTCACAACCCTTTGAGTGAACAAATTACTCCTCATCTCAGTCCTAAATGATTGGCCCCTTATCCTGAAGCTGTGCCCCCGTGTTCTAGATTTCCCAGCCAGGAAAAGTAATGTCTCGGTATCTACCCAGTCAAGCCTTTCGTAATTGTGAATGTTTCAATGAGATCACCTCTTATTTCACTAAACTCCAGAGAATATGGACACAATTTACTCAGCCTCTCATCGTAGGACAACCCTCTCATCCCAGGGACTAATCTAGTGAACCTTCGCTGTACTGCCTCCAATGCAAGTATATCCTTCCTTAAATATGGAGACCGAAATCGCACACAGTACTCCAGGTGTGGTCTCACCAAAGCCCCATACAATTGTAGCAAGATTTCTTTACTCTTGTACTCCAATCCTTTTCCATTAAAGGCCAACATGCCATTTGCTTTCCTAATTGCTTGCTGTACCGGCATGCTAACTTTCAATGTTCCTTTTACGAGTGCACCCAAGTCTCTCTGATCAACATTTATAAATTTCACGTCTTTTAAAAAATATTCTGCTTGTCTATTCTTAAGACTGAAGTGAATAACCTCCCACTTATACTTCATATGCCACCTTGTTGCCCACTTACTCAACCTGTCTTTATCTCTTTTCAGCCTCTCTGTATCCTCCCCACAGCTTACATTCCACCTCCCTTTGTATCATCAGCAAACTTAGATACACCACTCTCTGTCTCTTCATCTAAGTCGTCAATATAGATTGCAAATTTCTGAGGGCCCAGCACTGATCCTTGCAGCACTCCACTAGTTACAGCCTGCCAACTTGAAAATGCCCCATTTATTCCTACTCTCTGCTTCCTGTCCATTAACCAATCCTCTATCCATGCTAATATATCATCCCCAACTCCATAAGCCCTTATCTTGTGTATTAACCTTTAGTGTGGCACCTTTTGGAAACCCAAGTATACTACATCTACTAATTTCCCTTTATCTACCCGACTAATTAGATCCTCAAAAAACTCTAATAAATTTGTCAAACAGAATTTTCCTTTCGTAAAACCATGTTGACTTGTTCTAAGTGCATTAATACTTCCATAATAGATGACAGCATTTTCCCGACGACTAATGTCAGGCTAACTGGCCTGTAGTTCCCTGTTTTCTCTCTCCCTCCATCGACTGGCAACAGACCATTTTGTAAAACCACTTTTACAGTGGTAACTCCTGCTGCTCCATTTCCAATGAACACACATCAGGATGCAGATGAAATCCATCTCAATTGATTCAGTAAACAAACCTAAACAGGTCAGTTAGATGGAATTGCTGGCTTTTTTCTGTTTTTCTGTTTAACATTGCTGCAAACACATTAAGTAATTCAATTTAAACAGCTGCCCCTAAAAGGCAAGTGGAGGAGTGTAACCTAGGAAGAATATCACTGTATAAAAAAAAGGGATTGAGCTTTCTAACAACTGACTCAAAAAATGTATCATCCTTTTTCCATTTCAATTCATTCTTGAGATGCAGATGTTGCTGACAAGGCCAGCATTTATTGCCCACCCATAAAACAACTAGCTTGCTACACCACTCCAGAGGGTTGTTGTAAGATACCCTAGTTGCACATACATATATACATAGGATTGCGATTTGGTCTAATCTCATGATTAAAGTTTTTGGTTTCTTTTTACATCATGAAATGGTTAAAAATTGCCCATTCCCATGATGGCTTTAAGGCTTTAATATGTCAAGGTACAGTTAGGCTGACGCTGTGGCTTAATTGTTTGCCGAAACAGCAGGATGTTTGATTCATGTCTCTTGACTTATTTTCATTGGTAAACAGACAAGGTAATTTTGAGATAAGGAATGGAACAATGGAAGAACAGGATGCAAACAAGTTGGCCTCTGTAGTTTTGAAAGAAACACATCCTTTCTTGATTCGTTGTCCAATAACCAAAAACACTTGTCATACCACAATTATCAATGACAAGGTTTTGTGGGTATCAGACTATAAAGATCTCAGCTTTTTCTGAACAGGTTATACAGAGATTCAGGATTGGAAAGGAACAATGACAAGGTTACAGCTCTACCTGGGGAAAGAAAACGCAGTAGTATTGATTCATTTCTCTATATGTCTACTGCTTAAAGATATTGTGTGTATCTGGACTTCGTCTCATTAAAATAAAGAGCAGTTGTAAACCACAACATGCTCAGAAATTGAACATATTACATAGTCCATAGTCAACCATGTTTGGGTGGGACTGGGTCACATACAGACCAGACCAGGTAAGAATGGCAGGTTTCATTCTCTAAAGGGCATTCGTGAAACAGCTGTGTTTTTACACTAACCCATTAGTTTTTTTTTACTGAGACAAGCTTTTTATTTCCATATTTTTTAAACATTTAAAATTTTCTAACTTTAATGGAGAGATTTGAATTCAAGTTCTGTAGATTAAGCTTTGCAGACAGAACGAATTCCTGGTCGATAGCCAAATTAGTTTGACTTTGGCAATGGAGCAATATAGGCGTGATGATTAATCTCAGCATCTTCAGACTAGGGAAAGGGAAATCAGCAATCATACATTCCTTGTATGCTGTTCAGTGCTCGGTGCTGTAAAGTGTACAAGGGGGGTATCAGATGGCGACAGGATCTGGTTCAGATGTACTGCACCTGTGGCGACACTCCCTGGTGAAGTCTGCCACCTGTTTGATGTAGCAGATGGTGTCTGCCACCTGTGAAAACCATACCACAGCATGACAAGGCACTTCAGGAAAGGAGAAACAAAATTGGAAAAAAACAAAAATCCAGGGGAAGTGAGATGTTCTATCGCTTCTGCAATGTGTATTTAAAAAAAAGACAAGAAAAATTACAACCAGTTCAAAATCTCTTGGCATAAATAATACTTCAACACCTTGCATCTGAAATTGGCTGTTATCAATGTTAAATGAAGCAGTATTTACATGAAGTGACATGATATTTCAAGGACAGAAAAAGGTATTGCAATTTGGTGTTTCATATGTGTAGTCTACGGTACATTAGCACATATGGTGATTAGGGTCTTAATTCAGTTAATGTCAGAATTTAGTTCGCATTTTGAATTGTTGAATTGTTGAACTGCTAATCTCTGCTTGTTCCAGGTCCCGTTTACCGGGTGGTGGTGGCACCCCTCCACCGCCTTTGTTCGGCGGAGAGTTTCATCTGTTGACTTTTTTTAATTAAAATAAAACCACCCAGGTAGGTCCCATTTAAAGCTTTGAGTGATTTAACACTGAGGTACATGACGAGATGCGTTTATCCAAGTTTACATTTTGGTGGCACCACTCTTTTGACTTTGGCGTGCTATAGTAGTAATTGACAACCCAAACTGAGCAACATAAACATCATCTCATCTTCATCTCATCTTCATCTTTGGCCTCCTTGTCTCGAGAGACAATGGGTAAGCGCCTGGAGATGGTCAGTGATTTGTGAAGCAGCGCCTGGAGTGGCTATAAAGGCCAATTCTAGAGTGACAGACTCTTCCATAGGTGCTGCAAATAAAATTGGTTGTCGGGGCTGTTACACAGTTGGCTCTCCCCTTGCGCTTCTGTCTTTTTTCCTGCCAACTGCTAAGTCTCTTCGACTCACCACTCTTTAGCTGCGCCTTGATGGCTGTCCGCCAGCTCTGGTGATTGCTGGCAACTGACTCCCATGAATTGTGGTCAATGCCACAGGACTTCATGTCGCGTTTGCAGATGTCTTTAAAGCAGAGACATGGGCGGCCGGTGGGTCTGATACCAGTAACGAGCTCGCTGTACAATGTGTCCTTGGGGATCTTGCCATCTTCCCTGGGGTTCACATGGCCAAGCCATCTCAAGCGCCGCTGGCTTAGTAGGGTGTATATGCTGGGGATGTTGACCGCCTCAAGGACTTCTGCGTTGTAAATACGGTCCTGCCACCTAGTGCCAAGGATTCTCCAGAGGCAGCAAAGTTGGAATGAATTGAGACGTCGCTCTTGGCTGACATATATTGTCCAGGCCTCGCTGCCGTAGAGCAAGGTACTGAGGACACAGGCTTGATACACTCGGACTTTTGTGTTCCGTGTCAGTGCGCCATTTTCACACACCCTCTTGGCCAGTCTGGACATAGCAACAGATGCCTTTCCCATGCGCTTATTGATTTCTGCATCGAGAGACAGGGTACTGGTGATACTTGAGCCTAGGTAGGTGAACTCTTGAACCACTTCCAGAGCATGGTCGCTGATATTGATGGATGGAGCATTTCTGACGTCCTGTCCCATGATGTTCGTTTTCTTGCGGTTGATGGTTAGGTCAATTTTATTGCAGGCAGCCGCAATCCTGTCGATGAGTCTCTGCAACCACTCTTCTGTGTGGGATGTTAATGCAGCATCATCAGCAAAGAGGAGTTCCCTGATGAGGAACTTCCGTTCTTTGGTCTTCGCTCTTAGACGGGCAAGGTTGAACAACCTGCCACCTGATCTTGTGTGGAGGAAAATTCCTTCTTCTGAAGACTTGAACGCATGTGAGAGCAGCAGGGAGAAGAAGATCCCAAACAGTGTAGGTGTGAGAACACAGCCCTGTTTCATGCCACTCAGGATAGGAAAGCGGTCTGATGAGGCGCCGCCATGCTGAATTGTGCCTTTCATATTGTCATGGAATGAGGTGATAATGCTTAGTAGCTTTGGTGGACATCCGATCTTTGCTAGTAGTCTGAAGAGACCACGTCTGCTGACGAGGTCAAAGACTTTGGTGAGATCAATGAAAGCAACGTAGAGGGGCATCTGTTGTTCGTGGCATTTCTCCTGTAGCTGGCGAAGGGAGAACAGCATGTCAATGGTGGATCTCTCTGCTCAAAAGCCACACTGGGCCTCAGAGTTGACATACTCAACCAGCTTCTGGAGCCTGTTTAAAACGACTTGAGCGAAGACTCTCCCCACTATGCTGAGCAGAGAGATTCCATGGTAGTTGTTGCAGTCACCGTGGTCATCCTTGTTCTTATAGAGGGTGATGATATTGGCATCGCGCATGTCCTCATCCCAGCACAGGCAAAGCAGTTCATGGAGTGCTGAGATAATAGCAGGCTTGGCACTCTTGATTATTTCAGGGGTAATGCCATCCTTTCCAGGGGCTTTTCCACTGGCTAGAGAATCAATGGCATCACTGAGTTCCGATTAAACAAAGTGAAGGTTTAATGCTCGGAGTGCAAGATGAAAAGATTAGAACAGAAGATTAGATAAGTCAGTAAAGAGTGATTAGGTATCATCAAGCATACTTTCTTTCAAAGCAGATTATCTGGCCATTGATCACAGTGCTGTTTTGTGAGCCCATTTGGTACTGGGCAACCTATAATGTTATGGTGATTACACACATTGCTTTCTACATTACAGAAGTGATTATAATTCAAAAGTGCTTTTTTGGCTGTGAAGCACTTTGGGAATTTGTAAAAGCACTATATAAATGCAAGTGATTTTTTAAATAAGTTTTGGCATAGTGGGGAATCCAATCAGAGACCCCAGAAAGGTCCCAATCGTGTTCTGTACTGAAGTAACAGATCTCAAATACGATCACTGAATAACAGTGCTTTTGAGATAGAGAAGGACAAACAATCTCCTGCTCTTATTGCTGATTGCAATGCAGTGATGGTGTTGGAAGGTGAGCAAGAGTGGATTACCTGTTGAGGACAAACTTGGACTGGACGATGATTCCCTGCAGTTAAATAGAATGTCAATACTCACTGCTGAGACACACACGAAGAACGGCTACTTAGAATCATAGAATGGTTACAGCACAGAAGGAGGCCATTCGGCCTATCGTCTCTGTGTTGGCTCTCTGAAGTGGCTAGTCACCTCAGCCACTACCTTGCCTTCTCTCCGTAGCCCTGCACATTCTTACTTTTCAGATAATAATCCAATTCCCTCTTGAAAGCAGAAATTGAATCTGCCTCCACCACACTCTCAGACAGTGCATTCCAGATCCTAACCACTCGCTGCATGAAAAGGTATTTCCTCATGTTGCCATTGCTTCTTTTGCCAATAACCTTAAATCTGTGCCCTCTTGTTCTCAATTCTTCCACCAATGGAAACAGTTTCTCCCTATCTATTCTGTCCAGATCCCTCATGATTTTGAACACCTCGATCAAATCTACTTTTAACATTCTCTTCTCTAAGGAAAGCTGTCCCAACTTCTCCAATCTATCCATGTAACTAAAGTTTCCCTTCCCTGGAACCATTCTCGTTAATCTTTTCTGCACCCTCTCCAACACCTTCACATCCTTCCGAAAGTGTGGTGCCCAAAACTGGATGCAATACTCCAGTTGTGGCCAAACCATTGTTTTATACAAGTTTAACATAATGTTCTTGCTTTTATACTCTTTGACCCTATTGATAAAGCCTCGGACGCTGTATGCTTTATTAACTGCACTCTCAACTTGTCTTGCTACCTTCAACTTCAATACACATATACATCCAGGTTCCTCTACTCCTGCACCCACTTTAGAATTGCACCCTATATTTTATATTATCTCTCTGCGTTTTTCATACCAAAATGAATCACTTCTCACTTCTCTGCAATAAATTTCATCTGCCACTCGTCTGTCCAGTCCACCAACCGACATCCTTTTGAAGTTCTGCACTAATCCTCCTCACAGTTCACATTGTATTGAATACAAATTTTGAAATTGTGCCCTGTACATCAGCTCTCGGTCATTAAAATATAATCAGGAACAGCAGGGGTCCTAACATTGACTCCTGGGGAACTACACTATAAACCTTCCTCCAGTCCGAAAAACTATTAACCATACTATTTGTTTCCTGTCACTCAGCCAATTTTGTATCCATGTTGCTACTTCACAGCCCTTTTATTCCATTGGGCACTTAGTTATTATTCTATACACAAATTTCCACTAGATTGCCCTGATTTTTCCAGCCAATTTCCCAACTACCATGGTGAGATTTGAACTCATGACTCTAGATTAGACCAAGCCCCATGGATTACTAATTCCCTAACACTACTGTGTATGCCACATGAGCCTCCTCCCACCTCTCTTCATCTAACCCCATTAGCATATCCTTCTACACCTTTCTCCCTCGTGTGTTTATTTAGCATCCCTTAAATTCACCTGTAACACTCCTTGTGGTAACATGTTCCCTATTCTAACCACAATCTGGGTAAAGAATTTATTAGCAACTGTCTTATATTGATGACCTTGAGTTTTGGACTCTTGTACAAGTGGAAACATCTTCTCTATGTCTACCCTATCAAACACTTTCATAATCTTAAAGATCTCTGTCGGGTCACCCCTCAGTCTTCTCTCTACTAGAGAAAAGAGCCCCAATCTGTTCAATCTTTTCCGAAAGGTATAACCCCTCAGTTCTGGTATCATCCCTGTAAAGTAATTTTGCACCTTCTCCAGTTCCTCTATACTGTTTTGAGAAGATGGAGATCGGAAGTGGTCATGGTCCTCTAACCTCAGTGGAAAAATTTATGCCACCGATGTTACTACGAGATACCAGGAGAACCTTTGTGGAATTTTTATCCCAATTATATCTCTGGATGAGTTGGGATTAAACTTGCAAAATTTTCTTACACCTTGCAAATCTAAACTTCAAAAAGTTGAAGGGGAAGATTTTGCCAGCCTCTGAGTGGCAGGCTAGGAGGGAGGTGGGTCAGTAAAATGTCAGGAAACCACGTTGGACCGGTCCCCGGTGCAGTCCCATCACCAGGGAAGTGGCAAGAACTGCAGTGGCTTGGCCACCCACCAAACGAAGGCAGGTGGCTCATTTAACCTATTAAAGGCATAATTGAAGGCCATCTTCCTGGGCTGTCAGCATTTTGCCTGTGGTAGAGCAGCCCCCAGCCCTGTGGGGAGGCTGCCAGTTGCATGGAGGTGGCCTCCAGGGGGTCCACAGGAGCCAGAGGAGGGGCCTGCCAGCAGCCATGGCCACTCCTGCAGGCCGAAGCCACCACTGGAAAGGCTCCCCCTTCGAACATCACAGCCTGCTAGCTTGGCCCTGGCAGAAAAATGGTCTTCCTCCCTTGCGAGGGTGCACTCTCATTTTCTTTGCAGCTTCAGCAAGTCATTTCTTTCAGTGGCACCACTGAAGCTGCAGGCTCTCTGACTAGACTGGCAGCATGGACAGTCAGTTTGCAGTCCTTTATTGGACAGTGGGCCTGGCAGTGGCCAATTAAGAGGCCGGCCGCTGGGAATATTGACAGTGCAGACCCACTGGCTGCCTGTGTGGGCTCGGGACCCACATATGCTCCTGACATCGGGACTTATCTCCAAGAGAATCCCATGTGTTGGATAACGTTCTTTGAAAAATACATTTTACCTTTATTTACAAACTGAAATAAGTAGAGATGAATGGCGTTTGCCTCATTTTACCAACAATCCCTACTGTTCTTACTCAGGCTTCCTTTATGTAACACCAAAGCTATCGCTATAGGCAAGGCCATGCTGCCTGTGAATTTTAAGTCAGTCTGAGTAACACAGCAACTTTGAAACTGTTCATAAAAACATTGAACAGAAAAATACATCTGCAGAGTTCCATGGATTGATCTTCTTTCCAGATCTTTCTAAAAATAAATGGATAAACACTTATCTGAACAAGACTATCAGTTAGTCTTTCTCGGAATTATTTAGGCATCCCATGTATCGTGAGTTCTTTCTTACGTCAACATTTATTGTTGTAAGGTCAAAACAGTAACTAATTACATCAAAAGGTTTAGATTCTTGAATTCATAAAGCTCTTGAAAATGCAGTCTCCCCTTTTAAAAGCAGCCATCAAGACAGAGGCACATTTCTTGAACAGTGAACTCTGACATTTACATAAAAAAACATGCTAATGGTCACCTGTGGTGTTGGGCAAGTGCTGTCTGTGAGCATTATCCTAATTAGACCCTGTCTTAGAATCATAGAATAGTAAAGCACAGGATGAGGCCATTCGCTCCATTGGTGTTTGCAAGAGCTGTACCAGACTCAATGAGTCCCACTCCCCTGCTCTTACCCCATATCCCTGCAATATTATCTCCTTTAAGTTTTTATCCAATTCCCATTTGAAAGCTACTATTGAATCTGTATACACCACCCTGTCAGGCAGCGCAGTCCAAATCCTAATCACTTATTGCGTTAAAAAAAAAAGTTTTCCCTCATGTCACCTCTGTCTTTTGCCAGTCAACTTAACTCTGTGGCCAGAGAAGCAGAGTTAACGTTTCAGGTCTGTAATCTTTCATCAGTTGGGTTCTGATGAAAGGTCACAGACCTGAAACGTTAACTCTGTTTCTCTCTCCACAGAGGCTGCCAGACCTGCTGAGTATTTCCAGCACTTTCTGTTTTTATTTCAGATTTCCAGCATCTGCAGTATTTTGCTTTTATGTAACTCTGTGGCCTTTGGGTATCGACCCTTCAGCCTTGAGAAACAATTCCTCTTGATTTACTTTATCTAAACCCTTCATGACTTTAAACACCTCTATCAAACCTTCTCTTAACCTCTCGGCTCTAAGGAAACATATTACACTGTTTCTATCAGCTGTGTGGAATGTGTCTTTTCTCTCTTGCTGAACAAAGCGGTGAAAGAACTACTTACCTGTCTGATTCCAATCTTACATATTTCTTTAAATTCAAGATACCAGAGAAGAATACAAATTCAAAGCAACTTTATTTGCATAGTTATGAGCCAGTCATGGTCGGAGTCCTAATTCCACTTCAGGCCGTGCTCAGTGTAAATGATATTAAAATAGCAGCAGTAACTCCCAATTATAAAATCCCATAAATAAGTATTAAAACATAGCCTTTTTGTGACTTGAAATGAGACCAATTGCTGCTCCATCACGCCAGCTACATCCTGTGCATTAGGAAGTGGTGCAAAGAGTACTTCACTCAACTCATGGCTGCTAGCACTGGTGGCAAATTAAAATGAGCAAATGTAGTAAAATCTATCTGACAGCAAACTGTTCTTTCCCCACGTTCTTGGAATTTGATTTCTTCAAGTCAACGATAGGAGGGATGTTAAAACAACCTAAAAATGGAGACTAAGTGGATTCTAACATGACTCCATCTCTTAGCACCATCAGGTCACAATGGGGACCCTTCATTATTCCCCCTTCACTCCGCACTTAGCACCAGAATACTCCGCCATATCCTCCCCTACCTTATCAATAAGAAAGCCCTGTAGAATGTACTGAGGAGAAAATAAGCAATTAATCAAAAAAAAACACAGCAAAATCCCCAACAAGTTTCTACACTATTGCTGCAAAAGATACGCAGCTGCAAATCATAATAAAACCTTACGTAAACATTTTGAGTGACATTTATGAATGTTCACACTTTGAAAACAAGACCCTGTAAAAAGTCTGCCCACTATTATATGAACACTCAACACAATTTTATGGCATTCTTTCCGTCTGCATTTTAAGTAATGAAATTTTTTTTAAAAACAATTAAATTGTCCTCTTACTCTTCCAATTTTCTTCACTCCACCATCGGTGATCATGCCTTCAGCTGCCCAAGCTCCCAGCTCTGGAACTCCCTCCCTAAACCTCTCTCTCTTTCTTTAAGACACTCCTTTGACCAAGCTTTTGGTCAGCTGCTATAATATCTCCTTATGTAGGCCAGTGTCAAATTTTGTCTGATAATGCTCCCATTGAAGTGTCTTGGGACATTTTATAATGTTAAAAGCGCTCTATACATAAGATGCTATTGAAGTAACTCCTCCATTGAGAAAGAGGAAAGTGATACAATTGCATTAATTGTTCATGCATTAATATCATGCACAGTAACTCCGAAGGTTTAGTTCTTTTAACAGCCAGTCATTACACATGACCAACCACCATCTAAAGCCAGGGCCTAAAGCCTTTGAACCCACCACTCTGTGTTCAAATCATTTCATCAACTATTCACAATTATCTATTCCACAATGTTCAGGCATACTGAACATACTGAAGAGCATTCCAGAGAAAATATACAATTAAGCACAGGTATAACATTTCTCTAAAAATCTCCAAGTGCATTAATATATTTACAGCTGTAGCAGGAAGATAGTGATTGTGCCAGATCTGAATTTCTATTCAGTAGCATATACAGGCAACTGTTCTGTAATTTCTTTACAAAGAGCTTCAAAGAATATGTTTTGAAAATGAAGGTTTTAAAACAAAGGCATACAAGAAATTACATCTTATCGAGACTGGCCTACAAACATATTCCAAACCAACAAAAAAGGTTAAAAAAAAATTTTTTAAACGAGTTTGAACCACATCAAGCGCCCAAGGAAGGAAATCTGAAGCAGGATCCAAAATGTGCGAAGATGGACAGCAAACATCTGCTTCCAGTCTCTTTTCAACGAACTTTGCTAGTTCCTTCAAACAGGTCTTTTGGCAGAAGAGCATTATAAACTGGGGCGGGAATGGGGAAAGAATGCACAAAAATGAGAAACTGATTAATGAGTAACTGATTGGGGATGGGCAATAAATGCTGGCCTTGCCAGCAATGCTCACATCTCATGAAGGAATAAAAAAAATTAATGGTCTTTGCCCAAAGTAGTATAACAGACAATTGTACAGAACACACTGTTGATTTGAAAAAGCCAATATTCCGTGGTAAAATGCGGAACTGTGGAACAGAAACACGCACATACCACACAGACACCCCAATTTCTATCCCTGGACTGTGCTGAATTGGCTGATCTCAGTTGGTAGTAGGAGCTTCACAATTGACCTTAAACACACTCTGGCTGGGTGGGCAGGGAGAGGAAAATCAGTTACAGTTCCTTCTCTGACAGCCCAGGTTGCTGGGTTTTCACACGATTGCAATTGGTTTTTCAGAATCTAAAATCTGTCACTATAATCAAAGATGTCTCAGAGACTGGAACCAATGCTAATCCGCTCAGTATTTACAGTTCAAACAAATACTTGCTGCTGCTCCTGCAAAGAATTTCAAATGCCCTGTCTGTTGCCCACTGCCTAATGTGCCTGACTACAGTCAGAGTCAGTTGGCTGTACTGAGGGAGTGCTGCACTGTCAGAAGTGCTGTCTTTCAGATTAGGCATTACACAGAGGTACTGTCTGCCCTCTCAGGTGAGCTTAAAAGATCCCATGACACTATTTAGAAGATAAGCAGGGGAGACTGCCCCGTATTCGAGCCAATACTTATCTCTCAACCCAATATCACTGAGAGAGTTTGTGTTATTTATGGGAGCTTGTTGTGTGTAAATTGGCTGCTGCACTCCTTATGTTTCAAAGTACTTTGAAAGTTCCGAAGAAGGGTCACTGACCCGAAACGTTAACTCTGCTTCTCTTTCCACAGATGCTGCCAGACCTGCTGAGTGATTCCAGCATTTCTTGTTTTTGTTTCAAAGTACTTAATTGGCTGTAAAAGGCTTTGGGATGTCCTGAGGAGGTAAAAGGCACCATGTCAAATGCAAGCCAGTCCTTCTTTACTTCCATGTTGCTTCCCCTTGGCGAAAATACAAGCTGTTAATCCTAGTCTGGTGCTATTTTTTATTCATTCATGGAATCTGGGAGTCGCTGGCTAGGCCAGCATTTGTTGCCCATTCCTAATTGCCCTCGAGAAGGTGGTGGAGAGCTGCCTTCTTGAACCGCTGCAGTCCATGTGGAATAGGTACACCCACAGTGCTGTTAGGAAGGGAGTTCCAGGATTTTGACCCAGCAACAGTGAAGGAACAGCGATATAGTTCCAAGTCAGGATGGTGTGTGACTTGGAGGGGAACTTGCAGGTGGTGGTGTTCCCATGCATTTGCTGCCCTTATCCTTCTAGTTGGTAGACGTCAGGGGTTTGGAAGGTGCTGTCTAAGGAGCCTTGGTGCATTGCTGCAGTGCATCTTGTAGATGGTTCACACTGCGTCAGTGGCGGAGGAGTGAATGTTTGTAGATGGGGTGCCAATCAAGTGGGCTGCTTTGTCCTGGATGGTGTCGAGCTGCTCGAGTGTTGTTGGAGCTGCACCCATCCAAGCAAGTGGAGAGTATTCCATCACACTCCTGACTTGTGCCTTGTAGATGGTGGACAGGCTTTGGGGAGTCAGGAGAGGAGTTACTCGGCGCAGGATTCCTAGCCTCTGACCTGCTCTTGTAGCCAGGGTATTTATATGACTCATCCAGTTCAGTTTCTGGTCAATAGTAACCCCTAGGATGTTGATATTGGGGGATTCAGCGATGGTAATGCCATTGAATGTCAAGGGAAGATAGCTAGATTCTCTCTTGTTGGAGATGGTCATTGCCAGGCACTTGTGTGGCGCGAGTGTTACTTGCCACTTATCAGCCCAAGCCTGGATATTGTCCAGGTCTTGCTGCATTTCTACACGGACTGCTTCAGTATCTGAGGAATGGCGAATGGTGCTGAACATTGTGCAATCATCAGCGAACATCCCCACTTCTGATCTTCTGTTTGAAGGAAAGTCATTGATGAAGCAGCTGAAGATGGTTGGGCCGAGGACACTACCCTGAGGAACCCCTGCAGTGATGTCCTGTAGCTTAGATGATTGACCTCCAAAAAACCACAACCATCTTCCTTTGCGTTAGGAGTGACTCCAACCAGCGGAGAGTTTTCCCCTGATTCCCATTGACTCTAGTTTTGCTCGGGCCCCTTGATGCCATACTTGGTCAAATGCTGCCTTGATTTCAAAGGCAGTCACTCTCACCTCACCTCTTGAGTTCAGCCCTTTTGTCCATGTTTGAACCAAGGCTGTAATGAGGTCTGGCGGAACCAAACTGAGCGTCACTGAGCAGGTTATTGCTAAGCAAGTGCCGCTTGATGACATGGTTGATGACACCTTCCATCACTTTACTGGTGATTGAGAGTAGACTGATGGGGCGGTAATTGGCCGGGTTGGACTTGTCCTGCTTTTTGTGTACAGGACATACCTGGGCAATTTTCCACATTGCTGGGTAGATGCCAGTGTTGTAGCTGTGCTGGAACAGCTTGGTTAGGGGCGCGGCAAGTTCTGGAGCACAGGTCTCCAGTACTATTGCCGGAATGTTGTCAGGGCCCATAGCCTTTGCAGTGTCCAGAACCTTGAGTCGTTTCTTGATAGCACGCGGAGTGAATCGAATTGGCTGAAGCCTGGCATCTGTAATGCTGGGGACTTCAGGAGGAGGCTGAGATGGATAATCAACTCGGCACTTCTGGCTGAAGATTGTCGCAAATGCTTCTGCCTTATCTTTTGCACTGATGTGCTGGGCTCCCCCATCATTGAGGATGGGGATATTTGAGGAGCCACCTCCTCCAGTTAGTTGTGTAATTGTCCACCACCATTCATGAATGGATGTGGCAGGACTGCAGAGCTTAGATCAGATCCGTTGGTCATGGGATCGCTTATCTCTGACTATTGCCTACTGCTTATGCAGTTTAGCACGCAAGTAGTCCTCTGTTGTAGCTTCATCATGCTGACACCTCACTTTGAGGTATGCCTGGTTCTGCTCCTGGCATTCCCTCCTGCACTCTTCATTGAACCAGGGTTGGTCTCCTGGCTTGATGGTAATGGGTAGAGTGGGGGATATGCCGGGCCATGAGAAAGCGCATGGGAAAGGCTTCCACTGCTATGTCTAGACTGGCCAAGAGAGAGTGTGGGAAAATGGCGCACTGACACGGAACACAAAACTCCGAGTGTATCAAGCCTGTGTCCTCAGTACCTTGCTCTACGGCAGCGAGGCCTGGACAACGTATGTCAGCCAAGAGCGACGTCTCAATTCATTCCATCTTCGCTGCCTCCGGAGAGTCCTTGGCATCAGGTGGCAGGACCATATCTCCAACACAGAAGTCCTCAAGGCGGCCAACATCCCCAGCATATACACCCTACTGAGCCAGCGGCGCTTGAGATGGCTTGGCCATGTGAGCCACATGGAAGATGGCAGGATCCCCAAGGACACATTGTACAGTGAACTCGTCACTGGTATCAGACCCACCAGCCGTCCATGTCTCCACTTTAAAGAAGTCTACAAATGCGACATGAAGTCCTGTGACATTGATCACAAGTCGTGGGAGTCAGTTGCCAGTGATTGCCAGAGCTCACGGACAGCCATAAAGGCGGGGCTAATGTGTGGCAAATCGAAGAGACTTAGCAGTTGGCAGGAAAAAAGACGGAAGCGCAAGGGGAGAGCCAACTGTGTAACAGCCCCGACAACCAATTTTATCTGCAGCACCTGAGGAAGAGTCTGTCACTCTAGTATTGGCCTTTATAGCCACTTCGGGCACTGCTTCACAAACCACTGACCACCTCCAGGCGCTTACCCATTGTCTCTCGAGACAAGGAGGCCAAAGAAGAAGAAGAGGTTATAGATTGTGGTTGAATACTATTCTACTGCTGCTGATGGCCCACAGCGTCGCATGAATGCCCAGGTTTGCATTGTTAGATCTGTTCGAAATCTATCCCATTTAGCACAGTGATAGTGCCACACAACACGGTGGACGGTATCCACGATGTGAAGGCAGGACTTCGTCTCCACAAGGACTGTGCGGTGGTCACTCCTACCAATACGGTCATGAACAAATGCACCTGTGGCAGGCAGATTGGTGAGGACGAGGTCAAGTATGCTTTTCCCTCTTGTTGGTTCCCTCACTACCTGCCGCAGACCCAGTATAGCAGCTATGTCCTTTAGGCCTCGGCCAGCTCGGTCAGTAGTGGTGCTACCGAGCCACTCTTGGTGATGGACATTGAAGTCCCCCACCCAGAGTACATTCTGCGCCCTTGCCACCCTCAGTGCTTCCTCCAAGTGGTGTTCAACATGGAGCAGTACTGAGTCATCAGCTGAGGGAGGGCGGTAGGTGGTAATCAGCAGGAGGTTTCCTTACCCATGTTTGACCTGATGCCATGAGACTTCATGGGATCCGCAGTCGATGTTGAGAACTGTCAGGGCAACTCCCTCCCGACTGTATACCACTGTGCTGCCAACTGTGCTCTGTCTGTCCTGCCGGTGGGACAGGACATACCCAGGGATAGTGATGGTGCAGTCTGACACATTGTAAGGTATGATTCCGTGAGTATGACTATGTCAGGCTGTTGCTTGACTAGTCCGTGGGACAGCTCTCCCAACTTTGGCACAAGCCCCCAGATGTTAATAAGGAGAACTCTGCAGGGTCGACAGGGCTGGGTTTGCCGTTGTCGTTTCCGGTGCCAGTTGGTCCGTCCGGTTTCATTCCTTTTTATTGACTTCGTAGCGGTTGGATACAACTGAGTGGCTTGTTAGGCCATTTCAGAGAGCATATAAGAGTCAACCACATTAGCTTCTAGTCGATGTTATTTCACTGATGGGAGGGAGCATCTGAGTAGGCTGGGTGTTGTGTGTATGCAGAAGTCTCTCGTGACTCAGGCAGACACTGCCTCTGAGCAACTCACCAAGGCCCCTTCTACAGCACCTTCCAAACCCGCAACCTCTATCACCTAGAAGGACAAGGGCAACAGATACGTGGGAACACCACCAGCTGCAAGTTCCCCTCCAAGTCACACATCATCCTGACTTGGAACTGTATCGCCATTACTTCACTGTCGCTGGGTCAAAATCCTGGAACTCCCTCCCTAACAGCACTGAGTGTACCAACACCTCAAGGACTGCAGTGGGTTCAAGAAGGCAGCACACCACCACCTTCTCAAGGACAATTAGGGATGGGCAATAAATGCTGCCTTTGCCAGCGAAGTCCACATCCCATGAAGGAATTCAAAACAAAAGCTGCAAAGCTGTTTGAGACGTCTTGAAGTTGTGAGAGGTGCTATTATAAATACAAGTCTTCCTTTTTTATTGGCTCGCTGCTATTGCTTGATAGTGTGGGTGTGATCCCATGGCACTATTTCAAAGAAGAGCAGGGGAGTTCTAACTGGTGTCCTTATCAATACTTATCCTTCAATCAACATCACTAAAAAATCTGGTCATTACCACATTGCTGTTTGTGGGGGGTTGCTGTGCATGAATTGGCTGCCGCATTTCCTACATTACAAGAGTGACAGCACTTCAAAAGTAACTCATTGATGTAAAGTGCTTCAGGCGTCCTGAGGTAATGAAAAGCACTTCGGCTGGAAAACTATGCCCCCCGTAGGAGTGGGCTGGGCATAGAATTGAGTGGGAGGCTGGGGGTGCTGTTCCCTTTGCCTTTCCACCCCCGCTGCCAATTAATTGACACTTAAGGGCCTCCTTATACCAGCGGCAGACAGGCACTTTGGCAGCTGAGGAGGATGCCCAGTAAAACCTAGCACCCTCCTCGCGTGCTGGGGGTTTGGGCCCCCGATCGAGCACCTATGCCCCACGGAAGGCCACCACCCATGGCACAAGTCGCCCCACTAGAGCACTTCCCACTCCCCTTTGACCAACCAACCCTCCCCCCCCATCTCACCACCATCCCCCACACCTTGCTGGAGCCGGCCAATTGTCCCCAGTGAGGCCCCACACACTTACCTCTATTCCAGGACCTCCTTCATTGCTGCTCCTCTTGCTGCATGCAGTTCCAACAGTGGCCACCGCTCCTGGTGGCGACGCTGGGACCGAAGAGCTGCCAGCGCGCTGATTGGCCAGCAGTTCTTAGAGGCGAGATCTCCTGCCTCAGGGGCGGAAGTCCCGCACGAGGCCAATTAAGGGCCGGGGCCACGTAAAATCACGGTATGGCTTCCAGGCCCGGCCGAGGCGGGCTCGCCCCCAACTTTTTGGCCGGCGGGTGGGGGCCTCCACCCCAACGTAAAATTCCAGCCGATAAAAATGCAGGTCTTTCATTTTAGCTGACTGCTAGAGCTGCTGCTCTAATGAATGGTTGGCTGCCTGCCTACTGTGGGCAGCTTGTTATGCACTTTATAGACATTTCTCTGTTCTGTCACTGGCTGCTCCAGATCTCCTGATCTGATACTTTGACCTAATTTGCTCATCAAGCATGTGTTGATGGTTAATGTTTATGTGCAGCCAAGAGTTTTCACATTTCTTTTAAATATCAACTCTGTAGCTGTGCTGTTAACCATGGTCTTTGCAGTAGTGTGTTAGGAGTTTATAAATGATCTACACAGTTTCCTACATTACAACAATATTTGCACTTTAAAATACTTCATTGGCCTTGAAATGCATTGGGATGTCCCGAGATTGTGAAAGGCACTACATAAATGCAACTCTGCCAAACAAACCCCTCAAGGAGGAAGTTGAGCAGAAACAGCTGTATAATATTAAATGGTTCACTTATTTTCTGAGTACTGGTAACAAGCCAGGATCGGTGATCAAATCCCGTCATCCCTGGTGTAACCCCAAGCCCCAGGAAAATGGTTGGTGGGGGATCCCCACTACAGGACAGGCAGGTATAGGGGGAGCTCTAAGCCTGCCTGGAGTGCTGGCCCCTCGGTGTGCAGCCAGGAAGCTGCCTCCAGGCAGCTGAGCATTCCCCCATGGGGGACTGGAGGCAGACTGGAAAATCCCAGTTGGCCTCAAGTGGCCATTAGCAGGGTCAATTGCCTGCCTGCCCCTCCCCCCAGCACCCACCTCCCTCCCTGCCTCTGGGAAAATGCCCGGGTGGAGGGTGCTCGGAGCCAGGGAACAGGCACGCCGGCCGGCATACTATTTTTAGCGCCACCCCCCTCTCAGTGCCCGCCCTTGTGAGGGCGCAACAATTCAGCCAGTTAACTCTGTCTCGCTCTCCACAGATGCTGCCAGATCTGCTGTATATTTCCAGAATTTTCTGTTTTTACACCAGAAAAGGATATTGGGATTAATTAGAATTTTTTGTAATGCATTTGATCTGAAAGGGCTCCTGATGGAGAAACTGTGGACAGGGTAGTTCTGCGCCACTGGTCAGCATGCCTGTTTGTTGGCATCATCCCGCCCCCGGAGGCGGGATCAGGGGCAGAAGGGCTACCCGCCCGCAATTAAGGGAAGTTTGTGGCCAATTAAGGCCAATTACCAGAGGCATCGGGAACAGGCCAGCTGCCTGGAGGCGGCATCCCGACAGCAGACTGGGGGTGGGGGTGCGGAGGGGGGCAGTGCTCCAGGCAGACTTTGAGACCCTCCCTGCTTTCCTGGTCACAGACCGCCCTATGGAAGGGCTCCCCCTCCACAATGGTGGCCTGGCCGTTGTGGTCATTTTTTTTTTAAGTCAAAGATTTTTAAAGTTGCTGAGAGGCAGCCTCAAGATGGAGGTGCCCTCTCTGTCCCTTACCTGCAATGGCAGGCTGCAGCTCCTTCCATGCCGAGGGGCCTCCTATTGGCCCTCCAGCTCCAACAGCCCACCCACCATCCATAACTGGATGCCGAGTGCCTTCTGGCCACTAAATGGCCAATTCATGGAAAATCACTGCCGGGTGACTATTCCTGACACAAAGCAAGGTCAGGACCCCCATTTGACCCCGATGTCAGGGTCCCAACCCAAACACCAAAATCCTGCCCCCCCATTACATTTGTGACTCTATACATACCGTGAGCCTCCTTTCACTGGTCCTGTGTGTTAATGTACGGCTCAGTGAACATTTCTGGTAATAGAAATGGAATAAAATTAATGACTAAGACAATACGTTTCCTGTCTTATCTCTGTCGGCCAGTCAAATGTAATTTTGCATCTCAGTAGCTTTTTCTGTTAACATCCCCCTGCAATGTTCCATCCTAATGTTGCATCATCTAGTACTTCACAGGGCTGTATGTTTGTGCAGTATTGACATTACTCTTTACCATACTTTACCATTCTTGACAAAAGAATGAATTTGTTTCTTCACCATCAGACACCTGAATGAAAGCAACTACTTCACCTGCTTTTTCACAAACAATATAAGGACTTCAGCCATCAAAATTATGCTCATCAGCTCAACCAGACAGATAACACTTTGCCCTTAAAGAATCAAACAGCCTAACAGGAGTCCAATCATACCTGCGTAGGCTTTTTGAAAGATCTATCCAATTAATTCCAATGTATGACAGGTTCACTAAATTGATTCCAGAGATGAGAAGGTTGTCCTATGAGTAGAATGGGCCTATATACTCTGGAGCTGAGATGAGAGAATGATAAAATTCTTAGAGGGCTTGGCTGAGTGGCTGTTTCCCCTGCTGGAGAGTCCAGAACTCAGGGTCATAGTCTTAGAACTGAGATGAAGAAAATTTTCTTCACTCAGAAGAGTTGCGAATGCTTTACTCCAAAGGTCAGTGGATGCTCAGTCATTGAGTATATCAAAGATCAAGATTGACAGATTTTTGGACACTAACAGAATCAAGGGATAAGGTAGGAAAATGGAGTTAATGTAGAAATTCAACCATGATCTTAAATGAATGCCAGAGCGAGCTCAATGGGCCACAAGTCCTATTCATTCTCCTATTTTAATAACAAAAAATCTCAGCATTACCTCCCTATACTTATACCTCAAGGACCTGGCTTTGTATCCATATATTTTGTCTGCATATTTCCACATGTTGTCTTGACATTGAAAGTGACAACATTTCTGAGGCAAGGTCACAGACCTGAAACATTAACTCTGCTTCCCTCTCCACAGATGCTGCCAGACCTGCTGAGTATTTCCAGCACTTATTGTTTGTGTTTCAGATTTCCAGCATCTGCAGTATTTTGCTTTTAATTTATTGACAGTGTCAAGTCTACTATTAATCCCAGGTCGCCTTCAAGTCCTCCAGTGCTAATTCTATTTCATTCATTATAGATGCGTGTTGCTCATTCTTTATTCCAATCTGCACCACTTTGCACAGGGCAGTGGTAAATTTATTTGTCATTTATCCACCAACGATATAACAGATCTGGGTCTAGTCCATTCTCAGCAGATCCATGTACAAAAACCTAATTAAAAAAGTATTAAATACTTGAAGGTTTTTTTCCTTAAAATCAGAGATATGAGGAAGAGCAGGAGAGGAAGATTAATTGGATAACTCTACCAAAGAGCTGGCACAGGTATGATGGGCCAAATGGCCCCTTTCTATGTGGCAACATTCCACAATTCTATTAAAAAAAAAATTTTTTGACTGTATTCTGTAACGATAGGGATTGTGATTGCCCTGGTTCAAGAAGGACACAGCGGCATTGGTTTTCATCTTCATTACCTGGGCATAGAGCATTACCTGGTTGTTGCTGAGAAAGGAAATTATGGTTGGCCGGATTGGATACCAGCAACAGAATCCGACAGATTTTCCTTCCATTCAAATTAATGGAAGGAAAACATGGAGATTTTGGAAGAGCAACATGATCCTTCTGCCAGATTTTCCTTTCTGCACTTTGCCCAAAAGATGCTTCATTTCGAAGTATATCTGATAACACTCCTGTGAAGTATCATGGAACTGTTTACTACATTAAAGGCACCATATAAATGCAAGTTGTTATTAATGCCCAGGCCCTAAAGACAACAATTCACTCCAGCAAGTGCAAAATGATTTCCTCTTATACAGTTAAGAACTGTTCAGTAATCAAACAGATGGATACTGAAACACGCTGAAACAGTCTTACAGAATGTTTGTGAGCTTGATCATGTATTTAGTCTCCAGTAATAGTGAGGTATGATGTTAACATAGCAAACCTTTCCAAGGAGCTTCCTGAAAAAGCTGGGGAATAGACAAACCAAAACCATGTTGCTTCCACAGCGCTCGTACTCTTCTCTCTCTCAGAACCTTTCCCACAGATTAATTAATCGCCAACCAACAACTCTACTTGTAAATTATGTCCTTGCAGTGGAAGAAAAGGTATCCCATGGTCTGAAGAAGCAAAAAGATAGTGCATCCAACTAGCAACAGCTTTATTCCATGAGGTGCCACACTAGTAGGCAAGGCAACAGTCTTACCCAGTAAACTGAAGCATAACTTCTTCACTTGTTCGGATGTTCCACCTATCAAAGCCATCACCAGGTCACTGACGAGGTCAATCACTGTCGGAGGGTCCTGACCTGAAAGGATTTTAAAGAGGCCGATTGACATAACGCTGTTTAAGATGCTACATATTTACAGCTCTGCAGTATATACTGCATTACATACAAGGCAGTACAGAATACTTTCAATACACATTGGCAGCAAAGAGCGAGACGATAGCAGCAGGCTAGAAATATACATCTGGTAGAGACAAATATTTAAAAAAAATCAAACACCGTATCCGGGAACAGAGAAGCATAGAAACAGGTCATTCAGCCCATCAGCTCTATTCTGCCACTGCATTAGATCATGGCCGATTTGCATTTCAATCCCATTTACCAGCCTTTTTTCCATATCCCTTGAGATCCTTGCCTAGCAGAAATATACCAATTTGCGTCTTGGAGTTCCACATTTCCACTATCATTTGTGTGAAAAGATATTCACTGCTTTCACTCTAACTGGTCGAGCTCTAATTTAAGATTGTTAATGTTTCCTCACCAGAGAGATTCATTTCTCTGTATCGCCCCTATTGTGCCCTGTTATCATTTTAAGTACCTCAATTATATCAACCATCAACCACCTAAACTCAAAAGGAATAAAATATAACAAACATACTGCAGGTCTATCAACATCTGAAAAAAGATGGATTAATATTTTGGGGACAGTATTAATCAGAAATCTGCAGCTGGGAAATAAGGCAGCCCCTTTAATAGACTGAAAAATGAAGTGGAGAGGAAAAAACAAAGAACCAAGATTTATGTAAACTAACTACTATGACAAAGAAGCACATAATGAGTTTTGAAAGAAAAAGACTTGCATTTATATAGCACCTTTCACGAAACCACATGTCTCAAAGCACCACAGCCAGTGAAGTACTTTTTTTGAAATGTCGTCACTGTTGCATTGTAGCAAACAGTGCAGCCAATTTGCGCACAGTGCACAGCAATATAATAGTGGCCAAATAATCTGTTTTGTGACTTTAGTTGAGGGATTAATATTGGCCAGGAAACCAGAGATAACTCCCCTTCACATCTTCAAAATAGTGCCATGGGATCTTTTACATCAACCCGAGAGGGCAGATAGGGCCTCAATTTAACGTCTCATCCAAACAACGGCACCTCCAACAGTGCAGCACTCCCTCAGTACTGCACTGGAGCATCAGCCTTGATTTTTGTACTCAAGTCTCTGGAGTGGGACTTGAATCCACAACTTTCTGATTCCCAGAAACAAGAATGTGACCAACTGAGCCATGGCTGAAGTTTTGACAGACAAGGAGTTACAAACAAGGAGGGGAAGGGTTACCATGATGATTAATAGGACCGAAGAAACAAATGGAAGCAGGGTTTCATTCAGCTTGGCCTTCTACAAGAGTACTGGCAGTGCATCAAACATTAATCCATTTGCTGTTTTCAGGTGCTGATCATTCCACAATGTGGCCCCGACATTTTCCTATCTTTTAATCTCAGAATTACTGCATTTTTCAGTCTTTCCTGTTCACCTTTACTGTTTGGTTCACTGCCACCAGTCAGTACTTGCTCGCCCACTAAATCTGTTGGTCTTCATTGAAAAGTGCAGTTTAAAAGTGCAGTGGCAGCGGGAAGGAGTGAGACTGAGTGGGACCAGCACAATTTAGTAGTGAGAATCTTTGCAAGGAGTCAGAGGAGGGGGGAATCAAAGACAAGAACAAAAGACAGTAAGGGGAATAAGAAAAGTGACAGGCAGAGAAATCAAGGGGCAGAATCAAACAGGGCCACAGTGAAAAATAGCAGGAAGGGGACAAGTAATGTTAAAAAAACAAGCTTTAAGGTTTTGTGCCTTAACGCGCGAAGCATCCGCAATAAAGTGGCTGAATTAATCGCGCAAATAGATGTAAACGGGTATGAGTATAAGTCGGGATTTACGGAGACATGGCTGCAAGGTGACCAGGGATGGGAAATGAACATCCAGGGGTATTCAGTATTTAGGAAGGACAGACAAAAAGTAAATGGCGGTGGCGTTGCACTGCTGGTTAAAGAGGAAATTAACGCAATAGTGAGGAAGGATATTAGCTCTGAAGATGTGGAATCTGTATGTGTAGAGCTGAGAAACACTAAGGGACAAAAAACGTTACTGGGGGTTGTATATAGACCCCCCAAACTGTAGTGGTGATGTTGGGAATGGCATTAAACAGGAAATTAGAGACGCATACAATAAAGGAACATCTGTAATTATGGGTGACTTTAATCTGTATATAGATTGGGCAAATCAAATTAGTCACAATACTGTAGAGGAGGAATTCATGGAGTGTATACAGGATGGTTTTCTGGACCAATACGTTGAAGAACCAACTAGAGAACAGGCCATCCTAGACTGGGTATTGTGTAATGACAGAGGAATAATTGACAATCTATTTGTGAGAGACCCCTTGAGGATGAGCGACCGTAATATGATAGAATTCTTCATCAAGATGGTGAGTGACGTAGTTGATTCTGAAACAAGGATCTTGAATCTTAATAAAGGAAACTACGAAGGTATGAGGCGCAAGTTGGCTATGATGGATTGGGAAACGTTACTTAAAGGGATGAAGGTGGATAGGCAATGGCAAACATTCAAAGAGCACATGGATGAACTGCAACAATTGTTTATTCCTGTCTAGCGCAAAAGTAAAAGAGGAAATGTAGCCAACCATGGCTTACAAGGGAAATTAGAAATAGCATTAGATTCAAGGAAGAAGCATACAAATTTGCCAGAAAAAACAACAGATCTGAGGATTGGAAGCAGTTTAGAATTCAGCAAAGGAGGACCAAGGGATTGACTAAGAAGGGGAAAACAGAGTACGAGAGTAAGCTTGCGGGGAACATAAAAACTGACCATAAAAGTTTCTATAGGTATGTGAAGAGAAAAAGATTGGTGACGACAAATGTAGGTCCCTTACAGTCAGAAACAGAGGAATTTATTATGGGGAACAAAGAAATGGCTGACCAACTAAATGCATACTTTGGTTCTGTCTTCACAAAGGAGGACACAAATATCATACCAGAAATGTTGGGGAAACCAGGGCTTAGTGAGAGGGAGGAACTGAAGAAAATCAGTATTAGTAGAGAAATGGTGTTGGGGAAATTGATGGGATCGAAGGCCGATAAATCCCCAGGGCCTGATAATCTACACCCCAGACTACTTAAGGAAGTGGCCCTAGGATGCATTGGTGGTCATCTTCCAAGATTCTATAGACTCTGAAACAGTTCCTACAGATTGGAGGGTAGCTAATGTAACCCCACTATTTAAAAAGGGAGGTAGAGAGAAAACAGGAAATTATAGACAGGTTAGCCTGACGTCGGTATTGGGGAAAATTCTAGAGTGATTATCAAAGATTTTATAGAAGAGCACTTGGAGAACAATGGTAGACTTGGACAGAGTCAGCATGGATTTACAAAAGGGAAATCATGCTTGACAAATCTACTAGAATTCTTTGAGGATGTGACTAGTAGAATTGATGAGGGACAGCTAGTGGATGTGGTTTATTTGGACTTTCAGAAGGCTTTCGGCAAAGTCCCACACAAGAGATTGGCGTGTAAAATTAAAGCGCATGGGATTGGGGGTCGTGTATTGCGATGGATAGAAAATTAGTTGGCAGACAGGAAACAAAGAGTAGGAATAAATGGGTCTTTTTCCAAATGGCAGGCAGTGACTAGTGGGGTACTGCAGGGATCGGTGCTAGGACCCCAGCTATCCACAATATATCATGATTTAGATGAGGGAACTAAATGTAATATCTCCAGATTTGCAGATGATACAAAACTGGGAGGGAGGGTGAGATGTGAGGAGGAGACAGAGAGGCTTCAGGGTGATTTGGACAAGTTGAGTGAGTGGGCAAATGCATAGCAGATACAGTATAATGTGGATAAATGTGAAGTTATCTACTTTGGTAGCAAAAACAGGAAGGCAGATTATTATCTGAACGGCTATAAGCCGAGAGAGGGGAATATGCACCGAGACCTGGGTAATCGCATACACAAGTCGCTGAAGGTAAGCATTCAGATGCAACCGGCGGTTAAAAAAGGCAAATGGTATGTTGGCCTTCATAGCAAGAGGATTCGAGTACAAAAGCAGGGATGTCTTACTGCAATTAAAAAGGGCCTTGGTGAGGCCACATCTGGAATACTGTATGCAGTTTTGGTCTCCTTATCTGAGGAAGGATGTTCTTGCTATAGAGGGAGTCCAGCAAAGGTTTACCAGACTGATTCCTGGGATGGCGGGACTGACATGCGAGGAAAGACTGAGTCGGTTAGGATTATATTTGCTGGAGTTCAGAAGAGTGAGGGGGATCTCATAGAAACCTATAAAATTCTAACAGGACTTGACAGGGTATATGCAGGAAGGATGTTCCCGATGGTGGGGGAGTCCAGAACCAGGGGTCATAGTCTAAGGGTATGGGGTAAACCTTTCAGGACTGAGATGAGGAAAAGTTTCTTCACCCAGAGAGTGGTGAGCCTGTGGAATTCGCTACCACAGAAAGAAATTGAGGCCAAAACATTGTATGTTTTCAAGAAGGAGTTAGATATAGCTCTTGGGGCGAAAGAATATGGGGGGAAAGTGGGAACAGTTTACTGAGTTGGATAATCAACCATTCTCATAATGAATGGTGGAGCAGGCTCGAATGGCCTACTCCTGCTCCTATTTTCTATATTTCTATAATAAAAGCAAAATACTGCGGATGCTGGAAATCTGAAACAAAAACAAGAAATGCTGGATTCACTCAGCAGGTCTGGCAGCATCTGTGGAAAGAGAAGCAGAGTTAACGTTTCGGGTCAGTGACCCTTCTTCGGAACCCACAAAAACTTGTTTTTGTGTTCTATATTTCTATGTTGCTCCCAAAAGCCAGATCAAGTGATGTGTCCGAGATAATTGCATACAGAATCACTAGTATTGAGTGCATAGATAATTGTACCTAAATAAGGATGCTTTTTAATTCAGAACAATTTCTATCAGAACTCATTCCCATTTAATGTGTTACAATATGCTGTTTGGCTCCTTTGCTGCCATGTAAATATACAAATAAAGACTGACGTAAAGGGTTACCTTTAGAATTGGTCTTCTCAGGTTTATAATCACCATTTACAACATCTTGAAGATCAGAATCATCAAAATCACCACCTGCCATATTAAGAGAAACAAGATTTTTCAAAATTACTTTAAAAAAGGATTAAATGAAGCTCTACAATTTTGGGTTTCTATTCCAAATATTTCTCAAATTTGGTGCCACAGACCAGTGTTTAAGGGTGTGCTGGCATAGTGGTTATGTTAGCAGACAAGTAATCCAGATGTAAATAAAAACAAGAAATGCTGGAAATACTCAGCAGGTCTGGCTGCATCTGTGGAGAGAGAAGCAGAGTTAGCGTTTCAGGTCAGTGACCTTTCATCAGAACTGACAAATATTAGAAATGTAAAAGGTTTTAAGCAAGTAAAACGGGGGTGGGGCAAGAGATAACAAAGGAGGTGTAGATAGGACAAGGTCACAGAGAATAACTGACCAGAAGGTCATGGAACAAAGGCAAATGGTATGTTAAGGGTGTGGTGAAAGACAAAGCGTTAGTACAGAGAGGGTGTCAATGGACTGTAAAATGAACAGCCCTGGCTCCAAGCACAAACATTAAAAAGTGCGTAGGCACAGTAGAAACAAACTAAAATAAAACAAAGAAAAAAGAAAAAAGAAAAAATAACTAAAAATAAAAAGGGGGCCCCGTCATGCTCTGACAATCTGCTCAATGAGGATTGACCATCAAGGCTGGTCTTGCCGGTGACGCCCACATCCCATGAATGAATAAAAATGACGTCCTGTAGGTGAGTTGTCACCAGTTATTCTGAACTAAGCTTAGGAGTTGAACAGAAACTTCTGCTTATTTTTCTTTCCATGCCTGGCTTTTCTACCTTCTCCTTATGTCAGCAAAAAGAAAATTGGACATGATTTTGAAAAACGAGAGAACGTGAAAGGCTACAGAGAAAGGACACTGACAGCTCCAGTTCAAGCTCCGGCACATTCACTGGTTTAGGGTCAAATGGTCTCCAGCTATTTGTTTCTGTAAGTTTATGAAATGCTAGACAGAACTTGAGCCAATGCAATACAATGCTTTACAGATGCATTCAAAACTTGCGTTGTCTTATTAACAAATGCTTCATATATTTAACAGTATATACAAAAAGAAATGAAAGAACTTACATTTTTTAGCACTTTTTACATACTCAGGACATTTCCAGTGTTTCACAGCCAATGAATTATTTCTATAGACATTATGTAAGAAAATACAGCGGCTATTTTGCACATAGCAAGGTCCCACAAACAGCAATGAGGTAAATGACCATTGAACAGTTTTTGCTGGTATTGGAAATGGGATAAAGTTGGATATGACACTGCTCTTCAGACAATATATCTGACATCCACCTGAACAGGCAGTTTAACATCATGTCAGAAAGATGCAGTACTCAAAGTATTGTACTAAAGTATCTGTCTAGCTTGTGCGCTCAAGTGACCTTCTGATGCAGAGGCAAGGGTACTGTCATTGCATCAGGAACTCTTGCTTCTGTTCTGTGTCACAGTGAAAAATTACTGTTTAAATTTACTGTATGAAATCTGTAAGGAACAGAATGTTTAAAATAACATTTGCAGTGAAGAGCTAATGAACTTCTTGCCAGGTTAAGATGTCAAGCTCAGCTGCAGGTTTTCATGAAAACACGGTGAGCTTCTTATGTCATGGATAGAAATGTCATCTAACATGGAATAGATTAGTTACCTAAAACTTTTATTATCAAGTTAATCTATGTCAGGTAATACATGTGCTCCTTCTATATCATGAGGATGGATATTTCCACAACCTCATTCCTTTTGTGAAGGTCCACATCTTCCGCTTGCTCCTTGTGGCCGGAATTTTATGTTAAGCGGAAGGCCCCACCCACCAGCTGAAACGTCAGTGGCAAGCCCACCTCCCCCGGGCCTGGGGAACCATGCCGGGATGTTTTGCTCCCTAGGCCTTTAAGTGGTCTTGGGCAGGACTTGCACCTCCTGGAGGCAGGAAGTCCCACCTAATGGAGCTGTCATCCAATCAGTGGGCCGGCAGGTCTTAGTCTCAGCCGTGCCACCGGGTGTGGTGGCCACTACCGGTACTACACCCAGTCACTGGCAGGAAGAAGGACGGCCCCGGAACTTAGGTAAGTTTCTGGGGCCTCGCCGGGGACAATCAGCCAAGCCCTGGTGTTGCAAGGGGGTTCGGTTGGGGTGGGAGGGATCATTGGGGGTGGTTGGGGCTTCAAGGGCTGCCCTCTGTGGGGCACAGGGTGCCCGATCAGGAAGGCTCGCCCCCACCCTCGCCAGCCCGAAAGAAGGTCGCCTGGTTTTACCTGGTGGTATTCTTGGGGCCTTTGCTGCCCTCCGGTCATGGGTAAAATACCTGCGGTGGTGAGCGGAGGCCCTAAGTGGCAGTTAGTTGGCCACTTAAGGGCCTTGATTGGCCTGGCACAGCCAGGCCGTTTCTCACCGCCATGTATGAAACTGTAGCAGAGGCTGGAAGGCGTCAGCAACGGCACCCCACCCCCGCCACTAGCCCGCTCGTTGGGGGCCGTAAAATTCTGGCCAATGTCTCACTTCATTGTTCGAGTTTGCATGAGTGTTAAAACTTAGTTTTTCCCGTGCTCTTGTTCGGAGTCTCTACGTTTTCCAGGTTGGATTTTCCCACACAAGCCCACAGGCACTGCTAACGTTCCCCACTTCACTAAGTTGCACATCTTCATCTTCTGGCTCTTTTTTACTTTAACAGCTTCACCGTACATTAATGAGACACAAGTGCCAGGCAATGACCATCTCCAACAAGAGAGAATCTAACCATCTCCCCTTGACATTCAATGGCATTCCCATCGCTGAATCCCCCATTACCAACATCCTAGGGGTTACTATTGACCAGAAACTGAACTGGATGAGTCATATAAATACCATGGCTACAAGAGCAGGTCAGAGGCTAGGAATCCTGCGGCGAGTAACTCACCTCCCGTCTCCCCAAAGCCTGTCCACCATCTACAAGGCACAAATCAGGAGTGTGATGGAATACTCTCCACTTGCCTGGATGGGTGCAGCTCCAACTACACTCAAGAAGCTCGACACCATCCAGGACAAAGCAGCCCACTTGATTGGCACCTCATCCACAAACATTCACTCCCTCCACCACCGACGCACAGTGGCAGCAGTGTGTACCATCTACAAGATGCACTGCAGCAATGCACCAAAGCACCTTCCAAACCCGTGACCTCTACCACCTAGAAGGACAAGGGCAGCAAATTGTTGGGAACACCACCCTCTGCAAATTCCCCTCCAAGCCACACACCATCCTGACTTGGAACTATATCGCCATTCTTTCACTGTCGCTGGCTCAAAATCCTGGAACTCCCTTCCTAACATCACTGTGGGTGTACCTACCCTGCACGGACTGCAGCATTTCAAGAAGGTAGCTCATCACCACCTTCTCAAGGACAATTAGGGATGGACAATAAATGCTGGCCTAACCAGCAACACCCACATCCCATGAATGAATTAAAAAAAAGACACCGACAACCAGTCACGCTGTCTCTGATCCTGGTGTGCCTTGTTCTCACTCAGATTAATTTTTGTACAGCTACCAAATATGACTTCAGCTCCAATCTCCCAACAACTCACACATTTCCCATTCATGGTCCTGGATGATGCATGCTGGCAAATCTGGCAAGAATACTGCACATATCAACTTCACGACTATCATATTTTTCTTTGCAACCATGTCATTCATGAGTAACTATGTTTTGCTCCCACAGCACTTCCCCTTGTTGATAACATATGTGCTCTTAACTGTAGACTGGTGCTTTTTTTTTAAAAAAGCATTACGCTACACATGGGAGTATGCTGTATGTGTGTCTATAAACCTCTCTTGGGTTTGAGACAGCCTCTGCTTCTCAGCAGCCAAACCTTGGGCAGTCTGGGCCCGCTAGCTTTCAAGCACCTGTACGGCCATTGTCAGAGTCTGGGGGAATCATTCAGAAATTTGTATGGGATCAGCACATTTAAGCTACAGAGTACATGAAACATGCATCATCCCACTTCCAGTCACGCTTATACCCAGCCGAAAAATCCAAGCTTGGCTCAGTTGGTAACACTCTCCTGCCTGAAGGTTGTGAGTGTCAGGGCCACTCCAAGACCTGAGTTTGTAAATCTGGACTGGCATTCCAGTACAGTACTGAGGAAGTGCTGCACTGTCAGAACTGCCTACCTTTGGTGGATAACACATCAAACCAAAGTCACAGATCCCTGTTCAGGTGAATGTTAAAGACCTCCCGACATTATTTTGAAGGTGTGCAGGGAGTTCTCCCCATGTCCTGGCCAACATTCATCCTCAACCAAAGCAGCTAAAAATATCTAACTGTCTTGCTGTGTGAAATATACCTGCTGTATAAGTAAACAAATCGTTCTAATTAACACATTGATCATCAATACAAACCTGCTGGCTTAATGTGATCATCATTATCTGGAAAATAAATGTTTATAGTTATTCCAATTTTATCCAGAAAACTTCCAGTTACGTTATTTAAATACGAAGAGACTTTTAAAAATTCAATCTTTGATGTAGAAATGTAATATCGGCACAATTTTTGGCGACTCTTATCCTCAGATCTGATTGATTACAGAAACTGCGAGCTTGGCAGCAGCCAAGGAACCGACGATCAGAATCAGAGCTCAGATCGGCTGAGAATACGATTCAGGCTATCTAAAGAAAATGGGAATTCTCATCACTTCCCAATGACTGAGTTGGTATAAAGGCACAATTCCCAAGCCATGAAGACTGAGAAGATCCCAGGTCTGAACTGAGTTAACTGGCTTTGACATCAGTTGTGATTTAACTGCTACAATTGGCCTATAACTGCCTACAATAAAGAGGGCTGGGAGAGGAGATGGTCAAGGGAAAGAAGAAAATGGTAGTAACGAGAAGGAGGCCATTCAGCCCATCGCACCTGAGTCAGCTTTATGAAAGAGCGACCTAATTATTCCCACTCCATGCTCTGTCCCTTATAAACCTTTTCCCTTCAGGCATTTATCTAATTCCCTTTTGAAAGTTACGAATAAATCTGCTCCCACCACGCTTTCAAGCAATGCATTCCAGATCACAACAACTCGCTGTGTTTAAAAAAAACCTCAGATCACATTAAATCTGTGTCCTCTGATTATTGAGCCCTCTGCCACTGAAAACAGTTTCTCCTTATTTACTCTGTTAAAACCATTTGAACACCTCTATCAAATCGCCGCTGATCAAAGGAGAACAATCCCAGCTTCTCCATAACTGCAGTCCCTCATCCCTGGTACCATTCTCGTAAATCTTCTCTGCACCCTCAATAAGGCTTTGACACCCTCCCTAAAGTGGGGTGCCAAGAATTAAACCACTGCTTATCCAATTGTTCTGATGAAAGGTCGTAGACCTGAAACATTAACTCTGTTCCTCTCTCCACAGAAGCTGCTGGACCTGCTGTGTATTTCCAGCACCTTCTATTTTTGTTTCTGGTTATCCAACTTGTTTGTTGTCGAATAAATTCTCAGATCTGATTAACCCCTGCCAAGTATTTCCTTTGTAGAAACCAATCATAAAAGAGTATCAGTGATCAGTCAGAGTTCAGGTTTACTGATATTACATTTTAATATTACCTCCCTCTCTCAATGCCGACACTTGTAAAGGTACGGTCTTTGAGCCAAAAGACCAAGACAGCCCTGCTCTGTGCTGAGTGTAGCTGATCTCAGCTGGGGAGCTACAACTACTGTGAGCTTGCCTAGACTGATCGGAAATGGAGAGATGAGAATAATCTCAGCCTAGGTTCCTGCCCCTATTGCTATCCAGTCGTCCCCAACACGACTAGTGCGGACACCATCCACGGACAAAAATCGAGCTTGGGAGTGATGACACAGCAGTCAACCAAGTCTCAGTCTGTATGCACACATGACTCATTGCATTCAGCAAACCAGGGGAGATAATAAGCAAACGCTAATTCACAGTGCACATTGCAAGAACACAACAGCTTGGGTTTTTCACTCCTGGCCCAATGTTACATAGAGTTACATAGAATTTACAGCATAGAAACAGGCCATTCATCCCAACTGGTCTATGTCAGTGTTTATGCTTCATACAAGCCTCCTCCCATGCCCTCTTCATCTCGCTCTATCAGATTATCCTTCTAGTCCTTTCTCTCTCTCTCTCGAGTTTATTTAGCTTTCCCTTAAAAGGCATCTATGCTATTCACATCAACCAGAGGTTCTGTTTTCCTGGAATTCTACCTACAATTCCGTTGCCATAGAGAAGTGCTCATCCAAGTAGAAGGTGTTTTTTTTTATTCGTTCGGGGGATGTGCGCATCACTGGCTAACCCAGCATTTATTGCCCATCCCTAACTGCCCTTGAGCAGGTGATGGTGAGCTGCCTTCTTGAACTGCTGCAGTACATGTAGAGTAGGTACACCCACAGTGCTGTTAGGAAGGGAGTTCCAGGATTTTGTCCCAGTGACAATGAAGGAATGGCGATATAGTTCCAAGTCAGGATGTATGTGACTTGAAGGGGAACTTGCAGGTGGCGGTGTTTCCATGCATTTGCCGCCCTTGTCCTTCTAGTTGGTATAGGTCGCGGGTTTGGAAGGTGCTGTCTAAGGAGCCTTGGTGCATTGCTGCAGTGCATCTTGTAGATGGTACACACTGCTGCCACTAAATACAGATCAATGTCACTCATCCCATTACTGTCATTGCTCTATCACCATCAGTTCTTCCTGCTCACTCAAGCTCCTGTGCGTCACCTAATTCAGTCCCCATTGTCCAACTCCCTCAGTGTGAATGTCTCTGAGCTGGTTCTTGGAAGTGAGAGGTAGAGTGAGAGTCCCTGCTGTAAAGTACAGGCATGCTGGATGCAGAATGGTTTTCAGGTGGCAACCGAGAATGTAAATGGCATCACACCAACACATGGGGAGTAAGAATAAGCAACTACAACCTGGTCTGAGCGGGGAGATCAAAGGCAATTGGCATTAACTCGAAAAGGAAATATTTGAGGTCCATGGAGAAAGAGATGGACCAATTAGATCGCACTTTCAAAAGCCAGCACCTGCATGATGGGCCAAATGGCCTCCTTCTGTACAGTAAGATTCTAGGTCATTTTAAGTGGCAAAATGGTTATTACAGCAAAATCTTAGAAGGGGGCACCTGGATCCTCTTACCTTGCCTGATCTGGTCAGGTTATTGACCTTTTTCTGAATGGAGGTGCATGGGGTGTTTTCATTGGCATTCCCTTTCATTTACTGGCTATAGCTCATCTACAAGCACTTCAAAAACAGCTTCCATCCTTAACTTAACTTCTTGAAGTAAAACTTCGACATCAGGGTCAGCAAGGATGAAAGCTTCTGAATAAACTTTCCAACAAACATTTAAGTTGTCTTCTCGTCAATTTAGGGAATAATTTTCCATAACAGTCACTGTACTTCTAAAGTAACTTATTGAGCAAAACAGTTTAGACACATTTGAACATAAAAACACTTCAAAATATATGAGTATTAATCATCTATTCACAACCAAATCATTCTATAATAACATGCCTCATCAATACATACTCTGGGGTTTAGTGGAATCATCTTTGAGAGCATCATTAAGATCGAACCCATCACTGTCATCTGGAAAATAAATGGTTACAATTATTTCAACCTACTTACATAAAATTTCAGTTACAGCCAGTAGTACCGTAGCAATTTAGATAAGTTGTGAGGCAGGCTTGCCCTCAGTTTCAGATATTCATCCACAAGCACCAGACAGCCAAACCATAAGCCAATCAGCAAGTTATCACAAGCAGCCAGCCACTGAAACTCATTCATCCACAATCACTAGCCAAATAACAACCAAGCATCAACAAGCAGACTGCTCCCAGTCACTAGGAACATAGGAGCAGGAGTAGGCCATTTGGCCCCTTGAGCCTGCTCTGCCATTCAACTAAATCATGGCTGATCTTCTACCTCAACACCATTTTCCTGCACTATTCCCATATCCCTTGTTATCTTTCCAATCTAGAAATCTATCAATCTCAGTCTTGAACATACTCAATGACTGAGCCTCCACAGCCCTCTGGGATAGAGAATTCCACAGATTCACCACCCTCTGAGTGAAGAAATTCTTCCTCATCTCAATCCTAAATGGCCTACCTCTTATTCTGAGACTGTGTTCCCTGGTTCTAGAACCGCCCCAGCCAGGGGAAACATCTTTCCTGCAACAAACATGTCGAGCCCTTTAAGAGTTTTGCATGCTTCAAGGAGATCACCTCTCATTCTTCTAAACTCTAGAGAATACAGGCCCAGTCTCCTCAATCTCTCCTCGTCGGACAATTCTGCCATCCCAGGGATAAGTCTGTCGAACCTTCGTTGCACTCTCTCCATCCTCCCAGTGTTTCACAACCAATGAGTTATTTCTGTAGACATTATGTAAGAAAATACAGCAGCTATTTTACACATAGCAAAGTCCCATAAACAGAAATGAGGTAAATAATCATTAATCTGTTTTTGCTGGTATTGGAAATGGGATAAAGTTAAATATGACACTGCTCTTCAGACAATATATCTAACATCCACCTGAACATCATGTCAGAAAGATGCAGTACTCAAAGTATTATAATCTGTCTAGGTTGTGCGCTCAAGTGACCTTCTGATGCAGAGTCAAGGGTACTGTCATTGCATCAGGAACTCTTGTGTCTGTTCTGTGCCACTGTGAAAACTATTGTTTAAATATACTGTATGAAACTTGTACATTTGCAGTGAGGAGCTAATGAACTTCTTGCCAGTTTAAGATGTCAAGCTCAGCGGCAGTTTTTCATGAACACACTGTGAGCTTATGTCATGGATAGAAATGTAATCTAACACGGAATGGATTAGTTACCTAAAACTTTGATTATCAAGCTAACCTATGTCAGGTAATACATTTACTCCTACATCACCAGGAGAGACATTTCCACAATCGTACTCTTCTCTGAAGGTCCACCATCTTCCTCTTGCTCCTTGTGTCTCACTTCATTGTTCTAATTTTCACGAGCGTTAAAACCAAATTTTTCCTGGACTCTTGCTCTGCATCTCCACTTTTTCCAGGTTGGATTTTCTCACACAAGTCCACCGGCACCACTTCCGTTCCCGCACTTCACTAAGTTGTACACCCCCATCTTCTGCTTCTTTCTTACTCTACCAGCTTCACCCTTCACCGTATATTTATGACACACTGAACAAACAGTCACAGTCTCTGATCCTGGTGTACTGTGCTCTCACTCAGGTAAATTTGTGTACAGCTGCCTACTCTGCTGGCAAAATCTACCTCTTTCCCTGTGCTCCAAATATGACTTCAGCTCCAATGTCCCTACAACTCACACATTTCCCATTCATGGTCCTGGATGATACATGCTGGCAAATCTGGCAAGAATACTGCACACATCAACTTCATGGCTATCATACTTTTCTTTGCAACCATGTCATTCATGAGTAACTATGTTTTGTTTCCATCGCACTTCCCCTTGTTGATAACATGTGTGCTCTTAACTCTAGTCTGGTGCTTTTTTTAAAAAAAACATTACATCACTGATGGGAGTATCTAAGGGGGCTGTATGTGTGTCTATACACATTTCTTGGGTTTGAGACAGCCTCTGCTTCTCAGCAGCCAAACCTTGGGCAGTCTGGGCCCGCTAGCTTTCAAGCACCTGTACGGCCATTGTCAGAGTCTGGGGGAATCATTCAGAAATTTGTATGGGATCAGCACATTTAAGCTACAGAGTACATGAAACATGCATCATCCCACTTCCAGTCACGCTTATATCCAGCAGGAAAATCCAAACTTGGCTCAGTTGGTAACACTCTCCTGCCTGAGTCAGAAGGTTGAGAGTGTCAGGGCCACTCCAAGACTTGAGTCATAGAGTTATGCAGCACAGAAACAGACCCTTCGGCCCATCGTGTCTGTGCCGGCCATCAAGCACCTATCTATTCTAATCCCATTTTCCAGCACCTGGCCAGTAGTCTTGTATGCTATGGCGTTTCAAGTGCTCATCTAAATACTTCTTAAATGTTGAGGGTTCCTGCCTCTACCACCCCTTCAGGCAGTGTGTGCCAGATTCCAACCACCCTCTGAGTGAAACATTTTTTCCTCAAATCCCCTCTAAACCTCCTGCCCCTTACCTTAACTCTATGCCCCCTGGTTATTGACCCCTTCGCTGGGAAAAAGTTTCTTCCGACTTACCCTACCTATGCCCCTCAATTTTGTATACCTCAATCAGGTCCCCCCTCAGCCTTCTCTACTCTAAGGAAAACAACCCTAGCCTTTTCAGTCTCTCTTCATAGCTGAAATGCTCCAGCCCAGGCAACATCCTGGTGAATCTCCTCTGCACCGTCTCCAGTGCAATCACATTTTTGCTATAGTATGACGACCAGAACTGTACACAGTACTCCAGCTGCGGCCTAACTAGCGTTTTATACAGCTCCATCATAACCTCCCTCCTCTTATATTATATGCCTCGACTAATAAAGACAAGTATCTCATATGCCTTCCTAACCACCTTATCTACCTGTGCTGCTGCCTTCACTGATCTATGGACAAGTACACCAAGGTCCCTCTGCACTTCCTAGGGTCCCACCATCCATTGTATATTCCCTTGTCTTGTGAGTCCTCCCAAAATGCATCACTTCACACTTCTCAGGATTAAATTCCATTTGCCACTGCTCCGCCCATCTTACCAGCCCATCTATATCGTCCTAAAATCCAAGGCTTTCCTCCTCACTATTTACCACACCACCAATTTTCATGTTATCTGCAAACTTACTGATCATACCTCCTATATGCATGTCTGAGTCGAAGAGACTTAGTAGTTGGCAGGAAAAAAGACAGAGGCGCAAGGGGAGAGCCAACTGTGCAACAGCCCCAACAAACAAATTTCTCTGCAGCACCTGTGGAAGAGCCTGTCACTCCAGAATTGGCCTTTATAGCCACTCCAGGCGCTGCTTCACAAACCACTGACCACCTCCAGGCGCATATCCATTGTCTCTCGAGATAAGGAGGCCCAAAAGAAATCATTAATGTATACTACAAACAGCAAGAGCCCCAGCACCGTTCCCTGCCGTACACCACTGGTCACAGGCTTTCAATAGCACAAACAACCCTCGACCATCACCCTCTGCCTCCTACCACTGTGCCAATTTTGGATCCAATTTGCCAAATTGCCCTTGATCTCATGGGCTCTTACCTTCTTAACCAATCTCCCATGCAGGACCTTATCAAAAGCCTTACTGAAGTCCATGGAGACTACATCAATTGCTTTACCCTCATCTACACACCTAGTCACCTCCTTGAAAATTCAATCAAGTTTGTTAGGCACAATCTCCCCCTGACAAAGCCATGCTGATTATCCTTGATTAATCCCTGCCTCTCCAAGTGGAGATTAATCCTGTCCCTCACATTGTTTCCAATAGTTTCCCCATCACTGATGTTAGACTCACTGGTCTGTAATACTTGGTTTATCCCTGCTACCCTTCTTGAATAATGGTACCACATTCACTGTCCTCCAGTCTTCAGGCACCTCTCCTGTGGACAGAGAGGATTTGAAAATTTGTGTCAGAGCCCCTGCTATCCCCTCCCTTGCCTCACATAACACCCTGGGATACATCTCATTTGGGCCTGGGGATTTATCCACTTTTAAGCCCGCTAAAATTGCTAATACCTCCTCCCTTTCAATGCTAATTTGTTCGAGTATATCACAATCCCCTTCTCCCTGATCTCTACCCCTACATTGTCCTTCTCCATAGTGAACACAGATGAAAAGTAATCATTTAAAACCTCACCTATGTCCTCCGGCTCCACACACAGATTGCCACTTTGGTCCCTAATGGGCCCTACTCTTTTCCTGGTTATCCTCTTGCCCTGAATATACTTATAAAACGCCTTGATATTTTCCTTTATCTTGCCCGCCAGTGTTTTTTCATGCCCCCTCTTCACTCTCCTAATTACTTTTGCAAGTACCCACCCCCCCCCCCCCCCACCGCCCCTACACTTTGTATACTCCTCTAGGGCCTCCGCTGCTTTCAGCCCTCTGAATCTGCCATAAGCCTCCTTTTTTTTCCTTAACCAATCCTCTATATCCCTTGAACTCGTAATCTGGACTGGCATTCCAGTACAGTACTGAGGAAGTGCTGCACTGTCAGAACAGCCTACCTTTGGTGGATAAGCATTAAACCAAAGTCACAGATCCCTGTTCAGGTGAATGTTAAAGACCTCCCGACATTATTTTGAAGGTGTGCAGAGAGTTCTACCCATGTCCTGGCCAACATTCATCCTCAACCAAAGCAGCTAAAAATATCTAATTGTCTTGCTGTGTGAAAAATACCTGCGGTATAAGTAACCAAATCTTTCTAATAAACACATTGATCATCAATACAAACCTGCTGGCTTAATGGGATCATCATTGAGAGCTTCGCTAAGATCAAACCCATCATCATTAGCTGGAAAATAAATGTTTATAGTTATTCCAATTTTATCCAGAAAACTTCCAGTTACATTATTTAAATACGTAGAGACTTTTTAAAATTTCAATCTTTGATGTAGAAATTTAATATCTGCACAATTTTTGGCGACTCTTATCCTCAGATCTGATTGATTACAGAAACTGCGAGCTTGGCAACAGCCGATCACAAAAGGCACCTACGATCAGAATCAAAGCTCAGATCGACTGAGAATACGATTCAGGGTATCTAAAGAAAATGGGAATTCTCGTCACTTCCCAATGACTGAGTTGGTATGAAGGCACAATTTCCAAGCCATGAAGACTGAGAAGATCCCAGGTCTCAACTGAGTTAACTGGCTTTGACTTCAGCTGTAATTTAACCGCTACAATTGACATAAGTATGCCTGGAATAAGATGGGCTGGGAGAGGGGATGGTGGAGGGAAAGATCAAGAAAATGGGAGTAACGAGGAGGCCATTCAAGCCCATCGCATCTGAGTCGCTCTTTGAAAAAGCGACCGAATTATTCCCACTCCCCGATCTGTCCCCTGTAAACCTTTTCCTTTCAGGCATTTATCCAATTCCCTTTTGAAAGTTACTAATAAGTCTGCTTCCATCACGCTTTCAAGCAGCTCATTCCACATCACAACAACTCACTGTGTTTAAAAAAAAATCCTCAAATCAGCTTAAATCTGTGTCCTCTGGTTATTGAGCCCTCTGCCGCTGGAAACAGTTTCTCCTTATTTACTCTGTCAAAACCATTTGAACACCTCCAGAAAATAGCCACTGATCAAAGGAGAACAATCCCAGTTTCTCCAATCTCTCCATAACTGCAGTCCCTCATCCCTGGTACCATTCTCGTAAATCTTCTCTGCACCCTCAATAAGGCTTTGACACCCTCCCTAAAGTGGGGTGCCAAGAATTAAACCACTGCTTATCCAACTGTTCTGTTCAAAGGTCATAGACCTGAAACATTAACTCTGTTCCTCTCTCCACAGACGCTGCTGGACCTGCTGTGTATTTCCAGCACCTTCTGTATTCATTTCTGGTTATCCAACTTGTTTGTTGTCGAATAAATTCTCAGATCTGATTAACCCTTTCTAAGTATTTCCTCTGCAGCAACCAATCATAAAAGAGTATCAGTGACCAGTCAGAGCTCAGACAAGATTTATGATACTTGAATGTACATTTTAACATGACCTCCCTCTCTCAATGCCGACACTTGTAAAGGTACGGTCTTTGAGCCAAAAGACCAAGACAGCCCTGCTCTGTGCTGAGTGTAGCTGATCTCAGCTGGGGAGCTACAACTACTGTGAGCTTGCCTAGACTGATCGGAAATGGAGAGATGAGAATAATCTCAGCCTAGGTTCCTGCCCCTATTGCTATCCAGTCGTCCCCAACACGACTAGTGCGGACACCATCCACGGACAAAAATCGAGCTTGGGAGTGATGACACAGCAGTCAACCAAGTCTCAGTCTGTATGCACACATGACTCATTGCATTCAGCAAACCAGGGGAGATAATAAGCAAACGCTAATTCACAGTGCACATTGCAAGAACACATCAGCTTGGGTTTTTCCACTCCTGGCCCAATGTTACATAGAGTTACATAGAATTTACAGCATAGAAACAGGCCATTCATCCCAACTGGTCTATGTCACGGTTTATGCTTCATACAAGCCTCCTCCCATGCCCTCCTCATCTCACTCTATCAGATTATCCTTCTGGTCCTTTCTCTCTCGAGTTTATTTAGCTTTCCCTTAAATGCATCTATATGATTCACATCGACCAGAGGTTCTGTTGCCATAGAGAAATACTCATCCAAATAGAAGGTTTTTTTTTTTTATTCGTTCGGGGGATGTGCACATCACTGGCTAACCCAGCATTTATTGCCCATCCCTAATTGCCTTGAGCAGGTGATGGTGAGCTGCCTTCTTGAACTGCTGCAGTACATGTGGGGTAGGTACACCCACAGTGCTGTTAGGAAGGGAGTTTCAGGATTTTGACCCAGTGACAATGAAGGAATGGCGATATAGTTCCAAGCCAGGATTGTGTGTGACTTGGAGGGGAACTTGCAGGTGGCGGTGTTCCCATGTATCTACTGCCCTTGTCCTGCTGGGTGGTACAGGTTGCAGGCTTGGAAGGTGCTGTCGAAGGAGCCTTGGGGAGTTGCTGTAGTGCTTTTTGTAGACGGTACACACTGCTGCTACTAAATACAGATCAATGTCACTCATCCTATTAATGTATCTATCACCATCAGTTCTTCCTGCTTACTCATGCTCTTGTGCGTCACCTAATTCTGTCCCCATTGTCCAACTCCCTCAGCGTGAATGTCTCTGAGCTGATTCTTGGAAGTGAGAGGTATAGTGACAGTCCCTGCTGTGAAGTACAGGCATGCTGGATGCAGAACGGTTTCCAGGTGGCAACCGAGAACGTAAATGGCATCACACCAACACATGGGGAGTAAGGATAAGCAACGACAACCTGGCCTGAGCGGGGAGATCAAAGGCAATTGGCATTAACTCGAAAAGGAAATATCTGAGGTCCATGAAGAAAGAGATGGACCACTTAAATCGCACTTTCAAAAGCCAGCACCTGCATGATGGGCCAAATGGCCTCCTTCCTTACAGTAAGGTTCTTGGACATTTTAAGCGGCAAAATGGTTATTACAGCAAAATCTTAGAAGGGGGCACCTGGATCCTCTTACCTTGCCTGATCTGGTCAAGTTATTGACCTTTTTCTGAATGGAGGTGCATGGGGTGTTTTCATTGGCATTCCCTTTCATTTACTGGCTATAGCTCATCTACGAGCACTTCAAAAACAGCTTCCATCCTTAACTTAACTTCTTGAAGTAAAACTTCGACATCAGGGTCAGCAAGGATGAAAGCTTCTGAATAAACTTTCCAACAAACATTTAAGTTGTCTTCTCGTCAATTTAGGAAATACTTTTCCATAACAGTCACTGTACTTCTAAAGTAACTTATTGAGCAAAACAATTCAGACCTCCTGAACATAAAAAAACACTTCAAAATATATGAGTATTAATCATCTATTCACAACCAAATCATTCTATAATAACATGCCTCATCAATACATACTCTGGGGTTTAGTGGAATCATCTTTGAGAGCATCATTAAGATCGAACCCATCACTGTCATCTGGAAAATAAATGGTTACAGTTATTTCAACCTACTTACATAAAATTTCAGTTACAGCCAGTAGTACCGTAGCAATTTAGATAAGTTGTGAGGCAGGCTTGCCCTCAGTTTCATATATTCATCCACAAGCACCAGACAGCCAAACCATAAGCCAATCAGCAAGTTATCATGAGCAGCCAGCCACTGAAACTCATTCATCCACAATCACTAGCCAAATAACAGCCAAGCATCAACAAGCAGACTGCTCCCAGTCACTAGGAACATAGGAGCAGGAGTAGGCCATTTGGCCCCTTGAGCCTGCTCCTCCATTCAACTAGATCATGGCTGATCTTCTACCTCAATGCCATTTTCCCACACTATCCCCATAAAGCAATAGTTATAGGGGACTCGAAAGTCAGGCGCTTCTGTGGACGTGAAAGAAATTCCAGGATGGTATGTTGCCTCCCTGGTGCCAGGGTCAAGGAGGTCTCTGAACGGACAGAGGGCATTCTGAAGGGGGAAGGTGAACAGCCAGAGGTTGTGGTACACAGCAGTACCAACGACATAGGCAGGAAGAGTGATGAGGTCCTGCAGGGGTAGTTTAGGGAATTAGGTAGAAAGTTAAAAGACAGGACCTCCAGGGTTGTAATCTCTGGATTACTCCCTGTGCCACGTGCCAGCGAGGTTAGAAATAGGAAGATAGTGCAGCTAAACACGTGGCTGAACAGCTGGTGTAGAAGGGAGGGTTTCAGATATCTGGAGCATTGGAATCTCTTCAGGGACAGATGGGACCTGTACAAGAAGGACGGGTTGCATCTAAACTGGAGAGGCACAAATATCCTGGCTGCGAGGTTTGCTAGCGTCACTCGGGAGGGTTTAAACTAGTGTGGCAGGAGGGTGGGAACCAGAGCAATAGGACAGCAAGTGAAATAAATGAGGGGGAACTAGTAAATAAGGCCAGTAAGACTAAGAGGAAGAGCAGGCAATGAGATGTTGCGGAGCACAGCGGGACTGGTGGTCTGAAGTACATTTGTTTCAATGCGAGAAGTATAACAGGTAAGGCAGATGAACTTAGAGCTTGGATTAGTACTTGGAACTATGATGTTGTTGCTATTACAGAGACTTGGTTGAGGGAAGGACAGGATTGGCAACTAAATGTTCCAGGATTTAGAAGCTTCAGGCGGGATAGAGGAGGATGTAAAAGGGGTGGGGGAATTGCATTACTTGTTAAGGAGAATATCACAGCTGTACTGCGGGAGGACGCCTCGGAGGGGTCATGCAGTGAGGCAATATGGTTGGAGCTCAGGAATAGGAAGGGTGCAGTCGCGATGTTGGGGGTTTTCTACAGCCAGCGGGAGGTAGAGGAGCAGATATGTAGACAGATTTTGGAAAGATGTAAAGGTAACAGGGTTGTAGTGGTGGGTGATTTTAACTTCCCCTATATTAACTGGGACTCACTTAGTGCTAGGGGCTTGGATGGGGCAGAATTTGTAAGGAGCCTCCAGGAGGGCTTCTTGAAACAATATGTAGATAGTCCAACTAGGGATGGGGCCATGCTGGACCTGGTATTGGGGAATGAGCCCGGCCAGGTGGTCGAAGTTTCAGTAGGGGAGCATTTCGGGAACAGTGACCATAATTGCATAAGTTTTAAGATACTTGTAGATAAGGATAAGAGTAGTCCTCGGGTGAAGGTGCTAAATTGGGGGAAGGCTAATTATAATAATATTAGGCAGGAACTGAAGAATTTAGATTGGGGGCAGCTGTTTGAGGGTAAAACAACATCTGACACGTGGGAGTCTTTCAAACGTCAGTTGATTAGAATCCAGGACCTGCATGTTCCTGTGAGGAAGAAGGATAAGTTTGGCAAGTTTCGGGAACCTTGGATAACGCGGGATATTGTGAGCCTCGTCAAAAAGAAAAAGGAAGCATTCGTAAGGGCTGGAAGGCTAGGAACAGACGAATCCCTTGAGTAAACTTAATTTCCTTTTGTTTCATGCGGAGACCAGGGGGCTGCTGGGTAAGTAAAACCCTATATATTTGGGCCGTTTAAAATAACTTGCCTTTCATTGCAGCAGCTTTTTCGGGAGCAGAGAGTGCGAGCGAGTGAGCAGCTGGGAAGGTCAGTTTAAAGTAAACTTAATTTCCTTTTGTTTTCGGCGGAGACCAGGGGGCTTAGGAGTATTGACAGGCAGAGAGATCTGGGCATATAGGTCCACAGGTCACTGAAAGTGGCAACGCAGGTGGATAAGGTAGTCAAGAGGGCATACGGCACGCTTGCCTTCATCGGTCGGGGCATAGAGTATAAAAATTGGCAAGTCATGCTGCAGCTGTACAGAACTTTAGTTCGGCCATACTTAGAATATTGCGTGCAATTCTGGTCGCCACACTACCAGAAGGACTTGGAGGCTTTGGAGAGGGTACAGAAGAGGTTTACCAGCATGTTGCCTGGTCTGGAGGGCATTAGCCAGGAGGAGAGGTTGGATAAACTCGGATTGTTTTCACTGGAACGACGGAGGTGGAGGGGCGACATGATAGAGGTTTACAAAGTTATGAGTGGCATGGACAGAGTGGATAGTCAGAAGCTCTTTCCCAGGGTGGAAGAGTCAGTTACTTGGGGACATAGTTTTAAGGTGAGAGGGGCAAAGTTTAGAGGGGATGTGTGAGGCAAGTTCTTTACACAAAGGGTGGTGAGTGCCTGGAACTTGCTGCCGAGGGAGGTCGTGGAAGTAGGTACGTTAGCGACGTTTAAGAGGCATCTTGACAAATACATGAATAGGATGGGAATAGAGGGATACGGTCCCCGGAAGTGCAGAAGGTTTTAGTTTAGGCAGGCTTCAAGATCGGCGCAGGTTTGGAGGGCCGAATGGCCTGTTCCTGTGCTGTACTGTTCTTTCGTCTATCCCTTGATATCTTTGATATTGTGAAATATATCAATCCCTGTCTTGAATACACTCAATGACTGAGCCTCCACAGCTCTCTGGAATGGAGAATTCCACAGATTCACCACCCCAAGTGAAGTAATTTCTCCTCATCTCCGTCCTAAATGGCCTACTTCTTATTCTGAAGCTGTGTTTCCTGGTTGTAGAACCAACAGACCAGGGGAAACATCCTTCCTGCAACAAACTTGTCGAGCCCTGTAAGAATTTTGTGTGCTTCAATGAGATCACCTCTCATTCTTCTAAACGCTAGAGAGTACAGGCCCAGTCTCCTCAACCTCTCCTCACAGGACAATCCCGTCATCCCAGGGATCAGTCTGGTGAACTTTCATTACACTCCCTCTATGGCAAGTATACCCTTCCAGCGTTTCACAGCCAAAGAATTGCTCTTGAAGATATTATGTAAGCAAATACAGCAGCTATTTTGCAGATAGCAAGGTCCCACAAACAGCAATGTGGTAAATGACCATTAATCTGTTTTTGCTGGTATTGGAAATGGTATGTTGCCCTTTATTGCAAGAGGATGCGAGTACAGGAGTAAAGAAGTCTTGCTGCAATTGTCTCGAGCTTTGGTGAGACTGTACCTGGAGCATTGTGTACAGTTTTGGTCTCCTTACCTAAGGAAGGATATACTTGCTATAGAGGGAGTGCAATGAAGGTTCGCCAGACTGATTACTGGGCTGGTGGGATTGCCCTATGAGGAGAGATTGAGGACAATGGGCCTATATTCTCTAGAGTTTAGAAGGATGAGAGGTGATCTCATTGAAGCATACATAATTCTTACAGGACTCGAAAGGGTAGATGCAGGAATAATCTTTCCTCTGGCTGCAGGGGGTGGAGGGGTCTAGAACCAGGGAATACAGTATCAGAATACGAGGTAGGCCACTTAGGACTGAGATGAGGAGGGATTTCTTCACTCAGTGGGCGATGAACCTGTGCACTCTCTCAGAATTGATTCTAATAATTAGCCCACCACAAAGATCAGACTGAACGTCCTATAATTATTTAGCCTATCCCTCGCAACCTTTTTAAACAATGGTACAATGTTCACAGACCTCCAATCCTCTGATACCTCGCTTGTATCTAGTGAGGATTTGAAGATGATCCTCAGAGCATCCGCTATTTCCTCCCTGGCTTCCTTTAACAACCTGGGATGCCATCCAGCTGGCCCCGGTGATTTATCCACTTTCAAGGATGTCGACCCTCGAGTACTTCCTCTCCTATTATGTTTACTCAATCTAATTCACACTCTTCCTCTTTAACTACAATGTCGACATTATCCCTCTCCTTTGGGAAGACAAAGTACTCATTAAAAACCCTGCGACATCTTCTGCATCCAGGCATAAGTTCCCTTGCACATCTCTGATAGGCCCTACCCTTTTCTTAGTTATCCTCCTGCGCTTAATGTACTGATAAAACATCTTCAGGTTTTCCTCGATGTTACCTGTGTCACGGTCCTATAGTTTTTTCGGAATATGCAGTTTGCCTTTAAGGCTTGCAAGTATTGCTTTAAGAGCCAGCAAGCCTCAGGAGTTACAGGAAAGTTCATTTTCATTGCCTTAGAAACAGCCATTCGGAGACTGTGATTTAAAGGATGCATTCTCGATACCATGGAAACAACCACTGGGAGTGAGCCTGATGCGGCACATTTGTTACAATTCAGTTTTGAACTGGGAGTTGAAGACAGTTTGTCCTAACTGAACACAGACAGAAGACACAGACAGCTGTGGTGTCAGCACTGAAAAAGAGCTCTCAATCATATAAACTGAAGGAAATTGGATTTTTGTCTGCTTAATTATTTTTCGCAATTCTAAAAAGTCAAGCCAAGGCAGAGATCTCCGGTAATTTAAATTGAAAAAAGAGAAGTTAGACTGTGAAAATCTTTTATCCCTCAAAAACTCTAAAGTCAGATTGATTCTGTTGAAAGTGTTTGCAAGTCGTTAATGGTTGCAATTTGCTGGACTTCGAACATCATTCTGTGAGGACTTCGAACAACATTGGACTGTAAATGTGCAAGGACTCTAATTTTTCTATTTTTAAATGTTCATAGCATTTAAGAATTTAGTTCTTTTAATTAAAGAGTTAATTTGTTGATTTAAAGACATCTGGTTTGGTTAGCCTCATTCGGGGTTAATAGATGGTAAAATCTGGTTGGGTCTTTCTTTAATTTGGAAAGTTTTAAATGATATGTTAGCCGATCTGTGGAACGACGGGATTGAATCAGCGGTAGCGGTGATAGTGCGAGCCAGGGGGCAGCCGGGAAGGTAAGTTTCACTATAAAGTACTTACCTCGTGATTCGGCGGACGTGGACACTGCTGGGTACGTGAACTTATATATTCGGGCAGTGGCTAAACTCGCAACACTACACGTGTAGTGTCTCCCACCCATCCTCCTCCTCTAACCAAAAAAAAAAGGACTCTTGTGTGGAGGGTTTGGTAAGGTAAGGTTTTCCTTTATTTGTTTTTATTCTCTGTTGTCAATTTAGAGCAGAGGGGATGGAAGCTAGGGCAGTTGCATGCTCCTCTTGCAGGATGTGGGAGGTAAGGGTCACCACTTGTGTCCCTGCTGACTTCACCTGTGAGAAGTGCACCCAACTCCAGCTCCTCACAGACCGCGTTAGGGAACTGGTGCTGGAGCTGGATGAACTTCGGATCATTCAGGAGGCTGAGGGGGTGATAGAGAGCAGTTATAGGGAAGTAGTGACACCTAAGTCACAGGATAAAGGTAGCTGGGTGACCGTCAGGGGAGGGAAAGGGAACAGGCGCACAGTGCAGGGATCCCCTGTGGCCGTTCCCCTCAATAATAAGTATACCGTTTTGGACACGGTTGTGGGGGACAACCTACCAGGGGAAAGCCACAGCGGCCAGGTCTCTGGCACTGAGCCTGGCTTTGTGGCTCAGAAGGGAAGGGGGGAGAATAGGAGAGCGATAGTGATAGGAGATTCAATGGTTAGAGGAACAGACAGGAGATTCTGTGGTCGCGAAGGAGACTCCCAGATGGTATGTTGCCTCCCGGGTGCCAGGGTCAGGGATGTCTCGGATCGAGTCTACAGGATTCTTAAGGGGGAGGGGGAGCATCCAGAAGTCGTGGTACATATCGGTACCAATGTCATAGCTAGGAAAAGGGATGAGGACCTGAAAAGCGAATATAGGGAGTTAGGTTGGAAGCTAAAAGGCAGGACGAGCAGAGTAGTAATCTCAGGATTGATACCGGTGCCACGTGCTAGTGAGGCTAGAAACAGAGAGCGAGTGGAGCTGAACACGTGGCTACAGAGCTGGTGTAGGAGGGAGGGCTTCAGTTATGTGGATCATTGGGATACCTTCTGGGGAAGGTGGAACCTGTACAAGAAGGACGGGTTGCATCTGAACTGGAGGGGCACCAATATCCTGGGCGGGAGGTTTGCTAGAGCTCTTCGGGAGGGTTTAAACTAGTTTGGCAGGGGGATGGGAACCGGAGCTACGGAACAGTGGATGGGGTAGCTGTTGAACAGGCAGATACAGAGTGCAGAGAGTCTGTGAGGAAGGTTAGACAGTTGACAGGGCAAAGTTGCAGCCAGTATGATGGGTTGAAGTGTGTCTATTTTAACGCAAGAAGTGTCAGGAATAAGGGTGATGAACTCACAGCATGGATCAGTACTTGGAGCTACAATGTTGTGGCCATTACGGAGACGTGGATATCACAAGGGCAGGAATGGATGTTGGATGTTCCGGGGTATAGATGTTTCAAAAGGAATAGGGAGGGAGGTAAAAGAGGTGGGGGAGTGGCATTGCTAATCAGGGATAGTATCACAGCTGCAGAAAGGGAGGTCGTCGAGGAGGGTTTGTCTACTGAGTCATTATGGGTGGAAGTCAGAAACAGGAAAGGAGCAGTCACTTTATTGGGAGTTTTCTATAGACCCCCCAATAGCAACAGAGACATGGAGGAACAGATTGGGAGGCAGATTTTGGGAAGATGCAGAAGTAACAGGGTTGTTGTCATGGGTGACTTCAACTTCCCTAATATTGATTGGAACCTCCTGAGTGCAAATAGTTTGGATGGAGCAGTTTTTGTCAGGTGTGTCCAGGAAGGTTTCCTGACTCAATATGTAGATAGGCCAACTAGAGGGGAAGCTATGTTGGATTTGGTGCTTGGCAACGAACCAGGCCAGGTGGCAGATCTCTCGGTGGGAGAGCATTTCAGTGATAGTGATCACAACTCCCTGACCTTTACTATTGTCATGGAGAGGCACAGGAGCAGACGGGATGGGAAAATATTTAGTTGGGGGAGGGGGAATTACAATGCTATTAGGCAGGAACTGGGGAGCATAAATTGGGAACTGATGTTCTCAGGGAAATGCACGACAGAAATGTGGAGGTTGTTTAGGGAGCACTTGCTGTGACTGCTGGATAGGTTTGTCCCGATGAGGCAAGGAAGGGATGGTAGGGTGAAGGAACCTTGGATGACAAGAGATGTGGAACAGCTAGTCAAGAGGAAGAAGGAAGCTTACTTAAGGTTGAGGAAGCAAGGATCAGACAGGGCTCTAGAGGGTTACAAGGTAGCCAGGAAGGAACTGAAGAATGGACTTAGGAGAGCTAGAAGGAGACATGAAAAAGTCTTGGCGGGTAGGATTAAGGAAAATCCCAAGGCGTTCTACACTTATGTGAGGAACAAGAGGATGGCCAGAGTGAGGGTAGGGCCGATCAGGGATAGTGGAGGGAACTTGTGCCTGGAGTCGGAGGAGGTAGGGGAGGTCCTAAATGAATACTTTGCTTCAGTATTCACTATTGAGAGGGACCTGGTCGTTTGTGAGGACAGCGTGAAACAGGCTGATATGCTCGAACAGGTTGATGTTAAGAGGGAGGATGTGCTGGAAATTTTGAAAGACATGAGGACAGATAAGTCCCCGGGGCCAGACGGGATATACCCAAGGATATTAAGGGAAGCGAGGGAAGAGATTGCCGCGCCTTTGGCGATGATCTTTGCGTCCTCACTATCCACTGGAGTAGTAGCAGATGATTGGAGGGTGGCAAATGTTATTCCCTTGTTCAAGAAAGGGAATAGGGATAACCCTGGGAATTATTGACCAGTCAGTCTTACGTCGGTAGTGGGCAAATTATTGGAGAGGATTCTGAGAGACAGGATTTATGATTATTTGGAAAAGCATAGTTTGATTAGGGACAGTCAGCATGGCTTTGTGAGGGGCAGGTAATGCCTCACAAGCCTTATTGAATTCTTTGAAGATGTGACAAAACACATTGATGAAGGAAGAGCAGTGGATGTGGTGTGTATGGATTTTAGCAAGACGTTTGATAAGGTTCCCCATGGTAGGCTCATTCAGAAAGTAAGGAGGCATGGGATACAGGGAATGTTGGCTGTCTGGATACAGAATTGGCTGGCCCATAGAAGACAGAGGGTGGTAGTAGATGGAAAATATTCAGCCTGGAGCTCGGTGACCAGTGGTGTTCCGCAGGGATCTGTTCTGGGACCTCTGCTCTTTGTGATTTTTATAAATGACTTGGATGAGGAAGTGGAAGGCTGGGTTAGCAAGTTTGCCGATGACACGAAGGTTGCTGGAGTTGTGGATAGTGTGGAAGGCTGTTGTAGGTTGCAACGGGACATTGACAGGATGAAGAGCTGGGCTGAGAAGTGGCAGATGGAGTTCAACCTGGAAAAGTGTGAAGTGATTCATTTTGGAAGGTCGAATTTGAATGCAGAATACAGGCTTAAAGACAGGATTCTTGGTAGTGTGGAGGAACAGAGGGATCTTGGGGTCCATGTCCATAGATCGCTCAAAGTTGCCACCCAAGCTGATAGGGTTGTTAAGAAGACGTATGGTGTGTTGGCTTTCATTAACAGGGGGATTGAGTTTAAGAGCTGCGAGGTTATGCTGCAGCTCTATAAAGCCCTGGTTAGACCACACTTGGAATATTGTTTTCAGTTCTGGTCACCTCATAGGAAGGATGTGGAAGCTTTAGAGAGGGTGCAGAGGAGATTTACCAGGATGCTGCCTGGACTGGAGGGCATGTCTTACGAAGAAAAGTTGAGGGTGCTAGGGCTTTTCTCATTGGAACGAAGAAGGAGGAGAGGTGACTTGATAGAGGGGTACAAGATGATGAGAGGCATAGATAGAGTGGATAGCCGGAGACTTTTTCCCAGGGCAGAAAGGGCCATCACCAGGGGGCATAATTTTAAGATGATTGGAGGAAGGTTTCTGGGAGATGTCAGAGGTAGGTTCTTTACACAGAGAGTGGTGGGTGCGTGGAATGCACTGCCAGCGGTGGTAGTAGAAGCAGATACATTAGGGACATTTAAGCGACTCTTGGATAGGTACATGGATGATAGTAGAATGAAGGGTATGTAGGTAGTTTGATCTTAAGTAGGTTAAAGGTTCGGCACAACATCGTGGGCCTAAGGGCCTGTACTGTGCTGTACTGTTCTATGTTCTATGAATTAACAGTGCGTTGGTCCCACCACAATCAGAATCGTATATTTTGATTTGGGGCTTTGACAGGAACGGTCGGTCGTAACACCTGCCAATATTTTTTCATGTCCTCTCTTTGCTTTCCTCAGTTCGTTTTTTAATTCATCCCTGCACTTTCTTTACTCCTCTAGGCTTTCTAAAGTATTAAGTTTTTTGTGACTGTCATAAGCTTTCTTTTTCTGCTTTAACTTACCATGTAAGCTTCTAGATAATCGGGGGCTCTAGATTTGGCAGTACCACCCTTTATCTTTGTGGGGACATGTCTACACTGTGCCCACAGCATCTCGCTTTTGAATGCCTCCCACTGGTTTGCCACTGATTTTGCTTCAAGTAGCTGTATCCAGTCCACTTTCGCCAAATCATCTCCCAGCTTTTCAAAATTTGCCTTCCCCCAATTCTATCTTTGTCCTTTTCCATAACAATGCTAAATCTAACTGTATTATGGTCACTTTCTCCAAAATCGTCACCCACTGCTAGTTCATCCACTTGCCCAGCTTCATTACCAAAGACTAAATCCAGAATTGCGCCACCTCTTGTTGAGCTTGTTACGTGCTGGCTAAAAAAATTCTCTTGATTACAGTTCAAGTTTCAATGCAATTTGTTTATACTATCCTAATGATATTATTTCGACATCAACACAATTTCCCTTTTTTTTTTATTTTAAATGCTGATTCATCTACCCAGCCACGTAAAATTGTCTTCCAGGGCTGCAGGGACTTAGATACAACAGTGCCCCTACTTGTTTCCTATGGGAAATCTGATCACTGGGCTTTTTTTGGAGGAAGGAGGGAGGAAACCAATGGACAGGTGTGAAGGAAGTCGGGCAGCACCTGAGACACTTTATACCCACCTGCTGAGAACCTTGCAGCCAAATTTACATCTATGAAGAGAAACAATATTCGCACAGTCTGGGTGGTATTTTATGCTCTCCCCTGTGGTGAGTTTGGAGGTGGGGAGGGCATTTAATCGGGAGGGCTGGTGGTGGGTGAACACCATCCAATTAAGTCCGTGGCGGGCCAAATGATGCCCTTAAGGGGCAATTAAAGCCCAATTAAGGGACTCTTCCCATTGCCACTGTATTAACCCAGTGGTGGGCAGGCCCTGTCGCCACATGGGGACACGACATGCAAACCTGTGCTTGGTTGCTTGTGGTCTCCCGGGGGTGGGCGGTTCCGTCATTCAAAGGCACTCAGTGCCTGATCGAGGGACCCGGTATCGAGAAGGCGGAGGTGGGGGGGGTGGGCAGGTGGTGGAGGGAAGAACCGGCAGGTGTCATTCCAGCACCAGCCACTAACTCCCCGGTGGTGCTGCTGAGCAAATGAGCTGCCAGCTTCTGATTGGCCAGCAGCTCTCACCAGGCAGGGCTTCCTGTCCCCAGGGTCCTGATCCTGGGAAAGGCCCATAGGTGGCCTATTCATTGCCTGATTGGGGAAGGCCTGCTCTATGATGAGCCAAAGGCCAAAACCCTCATCACCTCCAGTAAATTTCCCCATCTGTGGTTCATCAAGGAGGCTGTGAAAGAGCTCCACCACATGCTGTAAAATGACCCGTAATCAAACTTGCCCATAAGCACAGCATTGCCAGTGGTTGTGCACAACGGCCCTTAACATCTACAAATGAAGATCATACCAAAGTGCCACTGATGATATTAGTCAATTTGTAATGCATCGATGTATAAAGTAAGTAGCAATGCTTCACTTACTACACCCTGGATGACTGACAGTAACACGACAATTCTTCTCAATACTCCTGAAGAGCAGGATTTCTAAAGTCCGAGGGAGTCATGGATTGTACTGATGCGATATTGCATGTTCCTCTCTCAATATCATCACCTATCAGTCTCTGAATGTTGAATCGATTCGCGACCATTAGCACTGGATTATGCAATGCAGCTCTCAGAATGCCTTCAATTTAAGACAGTCTTCTACTAATATTTAACTAACAAAGGCAAGATTTAGGGTGACGAAAAATATTGAGAGTAAAAAATGGGTTGAGTGGTGGCATTCACTTCATTATGTACATGTTCAGCTGATATCATGCGAGCCATAGCTTCTTTGATGCCCTAGCAGCCACACTGAATCTTGCCTCTGTTGGTCAAATATTGGTGGAACTAGTAAATTATAACCAAACCCTACCAAAATCATTTTTCATTGATACATACCCCAGGGTTCAGTGGGATCCTCTTTCAAAGCGTCACTCAGATCAAACCCGTCATCATCCTCTGAAAGGCAAAATTTACAGTCACTTTAATTTACAACAATAACTTGCTTTTATGTAGCGCCTTTAATGGAGTAAAATGTCCCAAGGTGATTCACAAGACTAACCAGACAAAAATAAAACAAACTTTTGGGTACAACTGGGAGGTATTTCAAACTACTCAAGTTTTTAAGTTTTTTTTTATTGGAAACTGTACCAGCCACCCAGTGGGTTAATTGTGTCAAATATGCACATTTCTAACATAGTCAACTTTTGGGGTCCCAGTGCATATATCTATCCACAGTTCAAATTCTGTGGATATTAAGCTCCTTGAGTCACGTGAGTGCTTCCATCCAAATTCTACTGCTCCTAGAAGTGATGTGCGGGGGATAAATACTCGCACTCGGTTTGCAGTTGTAAAGATTAGATTTATTCCCTTGTCTCCAATCTAGAAGAATATCCCTGCATTCAGGACCTTGATTCAGTTGATTGCCAGCGCCTCACAAATGTCATCCCTAGTCCCACTTAGTACACTGGGATGTACTTGCTATCCAAATTGTGTTTCTTTTCACAGAATCACAGAATAATACAGTGCAGAAGAGGCCGTTCGGCCCATCGAGTCTGCACCGAAGCATTAAAGACACCTGACCTGTCTACCTAATCCCATTTGCCAGCACTTGGCCCATAGCCTTGAATGTTATGACGTGCCAAGTGCTCATCCAGGTACTTTTTAAAGGATGTGAGGCAACCCGCCTCTACCACCCTCCCAGGCAGTGCATTCCAGACCGTCACCACCCTCTGGGTAAAAAAGTTCTTCCTCAAATCCCCCTTAAACCTCCTGCCCCTCACCTTAAACTTGTGTCCCCTCGTAACTGACCCTTTAACTAAGGGGAACCGCTGCTCCCTATCCAACCTGTCCATGCCCCTCATAATCTTGTACACCTCGAACAAGTCACCCCACAGTCTTCTCTGCTCCAGCGAAAACAACCCAAGCCTATCCAACTTCTCTTCATAGCTTAAATGTTCCATCCCAGGCACCATCCTAGTGAATCGCCTCTGCACCCACTCCAGTGCAATCACATCCTTCCTATAATGTGGTGACCAGAAGTGCACACAGCTGTGGCCTTACCAAAGTTCTGTACAACTCCAACATGACCTCCCTGCTTTTGTAATCTATGCCTCGATTGATAAATGCAAGTGTCCCATATGCCTTTTTCACCACTCTATTAACCTGCCCTTCTGCCTTCAGAGATCTATGGACAAACACGCCAAGGTCCCTTTGTTCCTCAGAACTTCCCAGTGTCAGGCCATTCATTGAATACTTCCATGTCACATTACTCCTTCCAAAGTGTATCACCTCACACTTTTCAGCGTTAAATTCCATCTGCCACTTTTCTGCCCATTTGACCATCCTGTCTATATCTTCCTGTGACCCAAGACACTCAACCTCACTGTTAACCACTCGGCCAATCTTTGTGTCATCCGCGAACTTACTGTTCCTACCCCCCACATAGTCATCTATGTCATTTATATAAATGACAAACAATAGGGGACCCAGCGCAGATCCCTGTGGTACGCCACTGGACAGTGGCTTCCAGTCACTAAAACAGCCGTCTGTCATCATTCTCTGTCTCCTACAGCTAAGCCAATTTTGAATCCACCTTATCAAGTTACCCTGTATCCCATGTGCATTTGAGCCCTATAGTAAGATGGTAAGAAATAGGTGCAGGAGTAGACCACTCAGCCCCTTGAGCCTGCTCATCCATTCAATAAGATCATGGCTGATCTGACTGTGGCCTTAACACTACTTTCCTGTCAGCCCCTCACATAACCCTTGACTCCCTCATAGATCAGAAACCTGTCTAACTCAGCCTTAAGTATATTCAATGACCCAGCCTTCACTGTTCTCTGGGGAAGAGAATTCCAAAGATTAACCACCTGCTGAGAGATGAGATTCCTCCTCATCTCCGCCTTCCTCACCATCAGCAACATGACCAATTTTTTCTATCATCTGCAAACATCTTAATCATGCCATCAGTTTATTAATATCAAGCTCTCCATATGCGCCGACTGAGTACACAGAATCGGAAGGCACAAAAACATTACGATAGCTTTCCAGAATAACGCATGTGGAAACCATAACATATCATGACTCACATGAATCAGCCTGGGTACATTTTAGCTACTGCTCACGATACTAGGCGTAAGATTGATAGCGAACTACAAGGTGCAGCACAGTATCCCATTCTCTAGAAGAGAAGCAATGCGTAGTGTTGCTGGTAATATTGGCCGTCACTTGTCTATGTGTGACAGTAAGTAGTATGCGTGATCTATGCCAGAATGAACACAAGTGTCATTACGTCCGATTTCACTTCCTTTTCTGCAGACCACTTTTGCACAAACCAACGCTCATCTGCACAGAATCTACATTTGTGGTGTGCATCACAACAGAACACAGTTGTCACGCAATATCAGAAGTAGGCCATCTAGTCCATTCTGGCCACCGTGGCAGCTCGATCTTGTCAAATTAGATTTAACACACTTTCTCCATAGGCTGTAATCCCCTTACTCCCCAGATCCTTTTTAAACACTTCAACTCGTTCTGAACCTCTCGGGTCATGGGCAATCTATTCCATATTCTGACAACCTTTTAATCCTCTTAAATTTAATCTAAGATTCTTTTGCCATAGTGTTACTCCCTATCTACCTCCCAACTTCCCTCATTACTTTAAACAGTTCAATCAACAGGTCTTGCAGAGTTTCATACTGTTTGTTACATTGCACTGCACCAACCATTGCGTCAACCACTTACACAACCAATGACCTTTTGCAATTTGTTTAGGTCACCACGATTCATTCTGCCTTTTAGCTTCTTGTCTACAAATTTGAATACCTTCTCCATTCCCAAATCCAGGTTATTTTTGGGCACCAAACTTTGGGAAGGATGTCAAGGATTCAGGGTGTGTGCAGGAGGAGCTTTGTTAGAATGGTACCAGAGATGAAAGACTTCAGTTACATGGAGATAAGAGAAAAGGAGGCTGTTCTCCCTGAAGCAGAGACCATTAAAGGCAGATTTGATATAGGTGTTCACAACCATGAAGGATTTCAATAGTATTTTGTTAACCAGTTCATGGGATGTGAGCATTGCTGGCAAGACCAGCATTATATTGCCCACCTCTAGTCGCACTCAAGAAGGTGGTGGTGAGCCGCCTTCTTGAAACATTGCAGTCTGTGTGATGTAAGAACATCGACAGTGCTGTTAGGGAGGGAGTTTCAGGATTTTGATCCATTGATGATGAAGGAATGGCGAGATATGTCCAAGTCAGGATGGTGTGGGAGTTGGAAGGGCATATGGAGCTGGTAGCGTTCCATGCACCTACATAGGAACATAGGAAATAGGAGCAGTTGTAGACCATTCAGCCCCTTGAGCCTACTCCACCTTCCAACTAGGTCATGGCTGATCTTCTACCTCAATGCCATTTTCCCGCATTATCCCCATATCCCTTGATATCTTTAATATCTAGAAATCTATTGATCTCTGTCTTGAATATAATCAATGAAAGAGCCTCCACAGCCCTCTGGGGTACAACATTCCACAGATTCACTCTGAGTGAACAAATTCTTCCTCTTTTCAGTCCTAAATCGCCTACCTCTTATTCTGGGACTATGTCCCCTGGTTCGAGACCCCCAGCCATGGGTAACATCCTTCCTGCATCAAACTCGTCAGGCCCTGTAAGAATTTTTTATGCTTCAATGAGATCACCTCCGTTCTTCTAAACGCTAAAGAATACAAACAAACAAAGAACAAAGAACAGTACAGCACAGGAACAGGCCATTCGGCCCTCCAAACCTGCGCCGATCTTGATGCCTGCCGAAACTAACACCTTCTGCACTTCCGGGGCCCATATCCCTATATTCTTTTCCTATTCACATATTTGTCAAGATGTCTCTTAAACGTCGCTATCGTATCTGCTTCCACCACCTCCCCTGGCAGCAAGTTCCAGGCACTCACCACCCTCTGTGTAAAAAAACTTGCCTCGCACATCCCCTCTAAACTTTGCCCCTCGCACCTTAAACATATGTCCCCTAGTAACTGACTCTTCCACCCTGGGAAAAAGCTTCTGACTATCCACTCTTGTAAACCTCTATCATGTCGCCCCCCACCTCCGTCGTTCCAGTGAAAACAATCCGAGTTTATCCAACCTCTCCTCATAGCTAATGCCCTCCAGACCAGGCAACATCCTGGTAAACCTCCTCTGTACCCTCTCCAAAGCCTCCACGTCCTTCTGGTAGTGTGGCGACCAGAATTGCACGCAATATTCTAAGTGTGGCCTAACTAAGGTTCTGTACAGCTGCAACATGACTTGCCAATTTTTATACTCTATGCCACAACCGATGAAGGCAAGCATGCCGAATGCCTTCTTGACTACCTTATCCACCTACGTTGCCACTTTCAGCGACCTGTGGACCTGTATGCCCAGATCTCTCTGCCTGTCAATACTCCTAAGGGTTCTGCCATTTACTGTATACCTCCCACCTGCATTATACCTTCCAAAATGCATTACCTCACATTTGTCCGGATTAAACTCCATCTGCCACTTCTCCGCCCAAGTCTCCAACCGATCTATATCCTGCTGTATCCTCTGACAATCCTCATCACTATCCGCAACTCCACCAACCTTTGTGTCGTCCGCAAACTTACTAATCAGACCAGCTACATTTTCCTTCAAATCATTTATATATACTACAAACAGCAAAGGTCCCAGCACTGATCCCTGCGGAACACCACTAGTCACATCCCTCCATTCAGAAAAACACCCATCCCATCCACTGTTACCCTCTGTCTTCTGTGACCGAGCCAGTTCTGTATCCATCTTGCCAGTTCACCTCTGATCCCGTGTGACTTCACCTTTTACACCAGTCTGCCATGCGGGACCTTGTCAAAGGCTTTACTAAAGTCCATATAGACAACATCCACCGCCCTTCCCTCATCAATCATCTTCGTCACTTCCTCAAAAAACTCAATCAAATTAGTAAGACACGACCTCCCCTTCACAAAACCATCCTGTCTCTCGCTAATAAGTTCGTTGGTTTCCAAACAACGAGGCCCAGTCTCCTCAATCTCTCCTCATAGGACAATCCCGTCATCCCAAGAATCAGTCTGATGAACCTTGATTGCACTCCCTCTATGGCAAGTATATCCTTCCTTAGGTAAGGAGAGCAAAACTGTACAAAATATTCCAGGTGCAGTCTCACCAAGGCTCTACACAACTACAGCAAGATCTCTTTACTCTTGTACTCAAATCCTCTTGCAATACAGGCCAATATACCATTTGCCTCCATCTTACCTCCTAACCTTACCCTTCCAGGTGGTGAAGGTCACAGCTTTGGGAGGTACCAAGATGCCTTGGTGAGTTGCTGCGGTGCATCTTGGAGATGGCACACACTGCACCAACAGTGGAAGGAATGAATGCCTAAGGTGATGGATGGGGGTGCAAATCAAGCGGGCTGCTTTGTTCTGAATGCTGTCAAGCTTTGAGTCTTGCTGGAGCTTCACTCGCCCAGGCAAAAGGAGAGCATTCTATCCTGACTTGTGCCATGTAGTTGTTGGAAAGGCTTTGAGGAGTCAAGAGATGAGTCACTTGCCACAGAATTCCCAGCATCCGACCTACACTTGTAGCCACAGTATTTATGTAAATACTGTCTAAAAAGGAAGAAACCGTTTCCAGTGTCAGAAGGATCGGTAACCAGAGAAAGCAGGTTTTTTTTATTCATTCATGCGATGTAGGCGTCACTGGCCAGGCCAGCATTTATTGCCCATCCCCAATTGCCCTTGAGAAGGTGGTGGTGAGCTGCCTTCTTGAACCGCTGCAGTCCATGTGGGGTAGGTCCACCCACAGTGCTGTTAGGAAGGGAGTTCCAAGATTTTGACCCAGTGAGAGTGAAGGAACGGCGATATAGTTCCAAGTCAGGATGGTGTGTGACTTGGAGGGGAACTTGCAGGTGGTGGTGTTCCCATGCATTTGCTGCCCTTGTCCTTCTAGTTGGTAGAGGTCGCGGGTTTGGAAGGTGCTGTCTAAGGAGCCTTGGTGCATTGCTGCAGTGCATCTTGTAAATGGTACACACTGCTGCTACTGTGCATCGGTGGTGGAGGGAGTGAATGTTTGTAGATGGGGTGCCAATCAAGCGAGCTACTTTGTCCTGGATAGTGTCGAGCTTGAGTGTTGTTGGAGGTGCACCCATCCAGGCAAGTGGAGAGTATTCCATCACACTCTTGACTTGTGCCTTGTAGATGGTGGACAGGCTTTGGGGAGTCAGGAGGTGAGTTACTCGCCTCAGGATTCCTAGCCTCTGACCTGCTCTTGTAGCCACGGTATTTATGCCAGTTCAGTTATGCTACTCCAGTTCAGTTTCTGGTCAATGGTAGCCCCTAGGATGTTGATAGTGGGGGATTTAGTGATGGTAATGCCATTGACTGTCAAGGGGAGATGGTTAGATTCTCTCTTGTTGGAGATGATCATTGCCTGGCACTTGTGTGGCACGAATGTTACTTGCCACTTATCAGCCCAAGCCTGGATCTTGTCCAAGTCTTGCTGCAATTGACAAAAGAACAACAAGCAACATGAGAGGGGTAAAAACTTTACAGACCGAGTTATGACCTGGAATGCACTGTCTGAAATGGTGCTACAAGCAGATTGAATAATAACTTTCCAGAGGGAGTTGGATAAATATTTGAAGGGGAGAAAGTCAGCAGATCAATGGGGAAACCGCAGTGGAGTGGAACTAATTGTATAGCTCTTTTAAAGAGCTAGCAGTGGCTTGAGGGGCTGCACGACCTCCTTCTGTGCTGTACCAATCTATGATTCAATATACAGTAAAAGAAATTGGCACTCCCATAGTGACTCCTGGGGTTAGCATTTGTCACTGTCCCCTAATCTGAGAATGGCTCATCTATACTCTCCATTGTATAAATACATATTTCAGAAATGTTCATTTTTTTTTCATTACTCACTTTTTATGTACAAATAAACTTTTCACGATGTCACTTTGTGCAGTCAAATGATTAACCAAGCCAGATCACAGTTTGCTACATTTTAAATCGCACTAAGATACATTGCTGTCCACCCATCACGAGATAACTTCTTAATTAATTCTCTGCATGTGTGTGTTACTAGCAAGACTGGCATTTATTGCCCTTGAGAAGGCGGTGGTAGGACTTCCAAAACTGCTGCAGGCCCTGTGGTGAAGGTGCTGTTAGGTAGGGAATTCCAGGATTTTGACCCAGCGACGGTGGAGGAACGCCAATATATGTCTAAGTCAGAATGGTGCACGACCTGGAGGGGAAACTCAGGGGTGAAGGGTGGAACCACGCACCTCAAACCACGTCAACAGTTACCCTTTGTTTCCTGCCACTGAGCCAATTTTGTATCCACCTTGCTGCATTTCCCTGGATTCCATGGGATTTTATTTTTTTAAACCAGTCTGCCATGTGGCACCTTGTCAAAAGCCTTGCTAAAATCCATGTAGACCACATCAACTACACTACCCTCAACTATCTTCCTTGTTACCTCTTCAAAATATTCGATCAAGTTGGTCAAACAAGATTCCCTTAACAAATCCATGCTGACTATCCTTGATTAACCTGTGCCTTTCTAAGTGACAGTTTATCCTGTCCCTCAGAATAGATTCCAATAATTTGCCCACTACTGAGTTTAGACTGACTGGCTTGTAATTATTCGGTCTGTCCTTCGCTCCCTTTTTAAACAGAGGTACAACTTTTGCAATTCTCCAATCCTCCGGCACCACACCTGTATCCAGTGAGGACTGAAAAATGATGGTCAGACCCTGTGCTATTTCCTCTCTTGCTTCTTTTAACAGCTAAGAATACATTTCATCTGGCCCCAGTGGTTTATCTACTTTCAAGGATGCTAATCCCATTAATACTTCCTCTCTCCCTATGTTTATCACATCCAATACTTCACACTCTTCCTCCTTAACTACAATATCTACATCATCCCCCTCTTTTGTGAAGACAGACACAAAGTATTCATTAAGAACCATACCCACATCTTCCACTCCTAAACATAGGTTCCTTTTTGGTCCTTTATGGGCCCTACTCTCTCCTTTGTTACCTTCTTACTCTTAATGTATTGATAATCTTTGGGTTCACCTTGATTTTGCTTGCCAATATTCTTTCATGCCCTCTCTCTGCTTTTCTCATTTCCTTTTTGATTTCTATACTCCTCTTGGCTTTCTGTAATATTGAGTTCTCAGTATCGGACATAAGCTTTCCTTTTCTGCCTTATCTTACCCTGTAGGCTCCTTGACATCGACGGGGCTCTAGATTTGGCCGTCTCACCCTTTTTCTTTGTGGGAACATGATTACTCTGAACCCCTTGAATCTCCCCTTTGAATGCCTCCCACTGTTGACACTGATTTACCTTCAAGTAGCTGTTTCCAGCCCACTTTCGCTAAATCGCTCCTCAGTTTAGTAAAATCAGCCTTGCCCCAATTGAGAACTCGCACTCCTGTTCTATCTGTCCTTTTCCATAATTACGTTAAAACTGACTGAATTATGATCACTACCACCAAAATGCTCTCCCACTGCCACTCCTTCTGCCTGCCCATCTTCAGTTCCTAAATCTACTGCTGAAGAAAGTTTGTAGCTGTACGGAAAGAGCTAGCCATACATCCAGATCGCTAATACTGTTGAAAATTATACTGCCTATAAACAGAATGGAGCTGAGCATCGGACAGCCATGAAAGCAGCTGCTACTGGAACCAGCTGGAAACTCCCTTCATTCTGGAAAAAGAACTTGCATTTATATAGCGCCTTTCACAACTTCAGGACATCCCAAAGCACTTTACAGCCAATAAAACACTTTTGAAGTGTGGTTGCTTTAGTCAGGTTGGAAAAGTGGGCAGCCAATTTGTGCACAGCAAGCTCCGACAAACAGCAATGTGATAATGACCAGATCATCTGATTTTGTGATGTTGAATGAGGAACAAATATTGGCCAGGATACCGGGGAGAACGCCCCTGCTCTTCTTCAAAATAGCGCCATGGGATATTTTATATCCGTCAGAGAGGGCAAACAAGGCCTCTGTTTAACATCCCACCCAAAAGATGGCACCTTTGAAGTGTCAGCCTACATTTTGTGCTGAAGCCTCCAGAGTTAGACTTGGACTCACAACCTTCTGGCCCACAGGCTCAGAGTATAACCATTAAGACCCAGTTACCATCATATTACAGGTTTGTAACCTTTAGCTGCTCGGCTCTCGCTAGGTTTAAGCTGGCCTGTCCCTTTAAGGCTGCTAAGGTACACGCCAGGGATTAGTGATCTCAATGGGCACATCCTGAGGCTAAGTAGGGGCTATTTTCTTATTGCAGCTTCTGTAGATTGCCAGATGAATGGAAATCCCTGTCTCCTGCCCTGAGGGATAGGTTATCAAGGTCAGAAAACGGAAACAGCAGGAACTGTCTCTCTATTTTAAGTGCTTTTGATGAGACATCTGAAGTATACAGCATGACCAACACCAGCTATGAAATCATTTTCGAGTTGTAGTTTCATTAATTGCAGCTAAATAGAAAAAATGATAAATATTTATGACACTATATGAGATCTAATGTTTAAAACTTATAACCAATTTCTTTTTGCAATGCATTTTATGATGGAAGCACATTTACAATGATCAACAAAAGACTTGGAATACTAACACATCAGCATGTCCAGAAAAGAAAGTGCACCTGCACTCTCATTACCTGATGTAGGCTGCTAAGCTAATATTTGGGGAAGCAGTGGTGTTGTCATGTCACTGGACTAGTAACCTAGAGATCCATAGGACATGGGTTCAAATTCCACGGCAGATGGTGAAATTTGCATTCAATAAATCTGTAATTAAAAAAGCTAGACTAATGGTGACAATGAAATCATTGTCAATTGTTGTAAAAAAAACATCTGGTTCACTAATGTCCTTTAGGGAGGGAAATCTGCCGTCCTTACCTGGTCTGGCCGACACGTGACTCCAGACCCACAGCAATGTGGTTGACTCTTAAATGCCCTTTGAAATGGCCTAGCAAGCCACTCAGTTGTATCTAACGGCTACAAAATCAATAAGGAATGAAACCGGACAGACCACCCAGCATCGACCGAGGCACTGGAAACGACAAAGGCAAACCCAGCCCCGTCAACCCTGCAAAGTCCTCCTTACTAACATCTGGGGGCGTGTACCAAAATTGGGAGAGCTGTCCCACAAGGCTAGTCAAGCAACAGCCTGACATAGTCGTACTCACAGAATCATACCTTACAATGTCCCAGACACTGCCATCGCCATCCCCAGGTATGTCCTGTCCCACCGGCAGGACAGACCCAGCAGAGGGGGCAGCACAGTGGTATACTGTCAGAAGGGAGCTGCCTAGGGAGCCCTCAACATTGACTCTGGACCGCATGAAGTCACATGGCATCAAGTCAAACATGGGCAAGGAAACCTCCTGCTGATTACCACCTATTGCCCCCCCTCAGCTAATGAATTCGTGCTTCTCCATGTTGAACACAAAATGGAAGAAGCACTGAGGGTAGCAAGAGCTCAGAATATACTCTGGGTGGAGGTCTTCAATGTCCATCACCAAGAGTGGCTCAGCAGCACCACTACTGACCAAGCTGGCAGAGTCCTAAAGGACATAGCTACTAGACTGGGTCAGTGGCAGCTGGTGAGGAACCAAGAGAGAAAATCCTACTTGTCCTCGTCCTCACCAATCTACCTGTCACAGATGCATCTGTCCATGACAGTATTGGTAGGAGTGGCCATCACACAGTCCTTGTGGAGACAAAGTCCCGTCTTCACATTGAGGATACCCTCCATCGTATTGTGTGGCACTACCACTGTGCTAAATGGGAGAGATTTCAAACAGATCTAACAACTCAAAACTGGGAAAATTTGAGGTGCTGTGGGCCATCAGCAGCAGCAGAATTGTATTCAACCGCAATCTTTAACCTCATGGCCCGGCACAGCCCCACTCTACCATTACCAGCAAGCCGAGGGTTCAAAGAAGAGTGCAGGAGGGCATGCCAAGAGCAGCACCAGGCATACCTCAAAATGAGGTGTCAGCCTGGTGAAGCTACAACACAGGACTATTTGCATGCCAAAGAGCGGAAGCAGCATACGATAGACAAGGCTAAGCAGTTCCCACAACCAACGGATCAGATCTAAGTCCTACCGCATCCACTCTTGAATGGCGGTGGACAATGAACACAACAGGATGAAGAGGCTCCACAAATATCCCCATCCTCAACAATGGGGGAGCCCAGAACATCAGCGCAAAAGATACGGCTGTAGCATCTGCGACAATCTTCAGCCAGAGGTGCCGAGCGGATGATCCATTTTGGCCTCTTCCTGAGGTCCCCTGCATCAAGATTCCAGTCTCAGCCAATCCTATTCACTCCACATGATATCAAGAAATGGCTGAAGGCACTGGATACTGCAAAGGCTATGGGTCCTGACAATATTCCAGCAATAGTACTGAAGGTCTGTGCTCCAGTACTTGCCGCACCCCTAGCCAAGCTGTTTCAGTACATCTACAACACTGGCATCTACCTAGCAATGTGGAAAATTGCCCAGGTATGCCCTGTGCGCAAAAAGCTGGCCAAATCCAACCTGGCTAATTACTGCCCTATCAGTCTACTCTTGATTATCAGTAAAGTGATGGAAGGTGTCATCGACAGTGCTATCAAGAGGCACTTGCTCATCAACAACCTGCTCACTGACGCTCAGTTTGGGTTCCGCCAGGGCCACTCAGCTCCTGACCTCATTACAGCCTTGGTTCAAACATGGACAAAAGAGCTGAACTCAAGAGGTGAGGTGAGGTGAGAGGAACTGCCCTTGACATCAAGGCAGCATTTGACCGAGGATGGCATCAAGGAGCCCGAGCAAAACTGAAGTCAATGGGAATCAGGGGGAAAACCCTCCGCTGGTTGGAGTCATACCTAGCACAAAGGAGGATGGTTGTGGTTGTTGGACATCAATCATCTGAGCTCCAAGACATCACTGCAGGAGTTCCTCAGAGTAGTGTCCAAGGCCCAACCATCTTCAGCTGCTTCATCAATGACCTTCCCTCCATCATAAGGTCAGACATGGGAATGTTGGCTGATGTTTGCACAATGTTCAGCACCATTCGTGAATCCTCAGTTACTGAAGCAGCCCATGTCCAGATGCAGCAAGATCTGAATAACATCCAGACTTGGGCTGATGTGTGGCTACAATGTAATTTCCCACTAACGCGTCAGGCAATGGCCATCTCAATCGAAAGAAAATCTAACCATCTCCTCTTGATGTTCAATAGCATTACGTTCACTGAATTCCCCCACTATCAACACCCTGGGGGTTACCATTGGCCATAAACTGAACTGGACCAGCCACATAAATGCTGTGGCTACAAGAGCAGGTCAGAGGCTGGGAACCCTGTGGCGAGTTACTCACCTCATGTCTCCCCAGTGCTTGTCCATTACCAACAAGGCAGAAGTCAGGAGTGTGATGGAATACTATCCACTTGTCTGGATGGGTGTAGCTCCAACAGCACTCAAGAAGCTCGACACCATCCAGGACAAAGCAACCCGCTTGACTGGCACCTTCAACATTCACTCCCTCCACCACTGAGGCACAGTGGCAGCAGAGTGTACCATCCACAAGATGCACTGCAGTAACTCAACAAGGCTCCTTTGTCAGCACCTTCCAAACCCGCAACCTCCACCACCTAGAAGGACAAGGGCAGCAAATGCATGGGAACACGATCACCTGCAAGTTCCCCTCCAAGTCACACATCATCCTGACTTGGAACTATAATCGCTGTTCCTTCACTGTCGCGGGGTCAAAGTCCTGGAACTCCCTTCCTTACAGCACTGTGGGTGTACCTATACCCCAAGGACTGCAGCGGTTCAAGAAGGCAGCTCACCACCACCTTCTAATGGGCAATTAGGGATGGGCAATAAATGTGGGCCTAGGCAGCGACGCCCATATCCTACAAACAAATTTTAAAAAATTTCCAGTGCAGTTAACGGCGCAAGGTACGCATGTTGGAATGCCAATGCAGTAATGCAAGTACCTCATTGAGGCCCTGAACCACATAAAATCCCCTTAACTGCACACAAATGTCAGAGTTGAAAGCAGTGTGGGTGGGGGAACTGTCAAGTTGAGTTATAGGTAGAAACTAGAATGGAAAATAAATCTGATTCCAAATCAAAATTTGCATGTTTTTCTGTTGTGATTTCAGATATCAGAAGAACATTTCCACATTTCTTTCTGTTTCCACAAGTGAGAGAGAACTAAACCAATACTGGTTATAAATGGTAACATTTTGTCTAAAATGGATGTTCAATAATAAAAAGAATCATTCTGTAATTTTAGATACACATGCACACACAAAAAGTACTTGATGGTAGGTTTAAATGATAAGACATTGGTGGCATGATATTGCTCACAGCGCTATACAAACTACAAACTGAAAATAAAGGCTGGACTTTCCTTCTCAGATCAGGACCCCGACATCGGGATCAAATCCAAGTCCCGATCCAGCACCATGCCGGCAACAGTCAGCCGTCACGATATGTAGGATTGGCCAATTAATGGCCCGAGGCTCTCGAAGCTGGAGGGCCAATAGGTGACCCTCCAGCACTGAAGGAGTTGCAGCCTGCCATTGCAGGTAAGGGAGAGAGAGGCTCCCTCTCAGCACTTTTTACAAAACTGAAGAAATGGCCACGGCTGCCAGACCACCACCGTGAAGGGGGAACCCCTCCACAGGGCAGCCGGTGCCCGTAGCTGTGGCCAGGTAGGTATGCCAGCTGTGGGATGGGGGCCCCAAAGTGATCCTGGAGCGCGTGTGCCCTGGTCTGCCACTATAGGCCGCCTTCAGGTAGGTATCTGCCATGCTCTCAATGCCACGGGGGACCCCGCAGGTCGGCTGCTGGAAAATTCCTGTCGGCCTCTGATCAATGGCCGTAATTGGCCTCCTAACTGATTTAAGAAATTAGAGAAATAGCAGACCACTAAAAAAGGACTAGTAATTTCTGCTCAAAGATAGTTGTGTTTCTCAGTAATAATAAATAGAGCATAGCAGGAGGCCATTGTGTCCATACCAACTCTTTGAAAGAGATATCAAATGAATCACTACTCTTTCCCCATAGCCCTGTAAAATGTATGATTAATTCAAGCACTTATAAAAGACCAGGTATAAATGGTGATGTTTCTGTTACAATTTTGAGGGTAAAATTAATTTAGAAGCAGCTTTGTACATTTAACAAACCTTCTCTTCATATCATCAGCACTGGGACAAGTATAAATCTCAGTGAATTAGGAAATTATACACTAAAAAGAGCACAGGGAAAACCTTAAAAAAATAGCAAATGCTGTACATACATAGCAGGTTTTCCAGCAGGTTCTCCAAGAGGAAAGAATTAGGATAAAATGTAAAATATTACAAGTGCTGGAAATCTGGAAACCCATAACAGATCAATCAGTGTCCATGGAGCAGTCAGTTGACATAGTTTCATATCCTTCACCAGAACTGAGAAATAGGTTAATATTGAAGGTATATGATCGTCTGCAGCCCACCTCTCTCTACCAGGCACACAGCAGCCTCCAGCAGTTTCTCTGCCGCCACCTGTAGATTCACTTCTGGTGTACCCCATATGTCAACCCTTTGTCCCTCCTCTTCAGCATCAAAATATTACCACTTGTCGACACCATCTGAGAGCATCGGATGAGCTTGTGTATACAGCTTGACTTAACGGTAACACACTTACCTCCTAAATAATAAGGATTCAAGCCCCACTCTGGACTTGATCATTAGTACAGTACTGAGGGAGTGCTGCTTTGCCAGAGGTGCTGTCTTTTAGATGAGACTTTAACCTGCAGCTCCATCTGCCGGTTCAAGTAGATGTAAAAGATCCTGTGATACTATTCCAAGAACAACAGGATATTTTCACAGTGCCCTGGCCAACAGTTCTCTCTATATTAACATCACTATAAAGACCAACTATTTATTGTCTTATTGTTTTGGTGGAACTTCACTGTGTAAAAGTTACAGCTGCACATGCCTACATTCCAACAACGACTACACTTCAAAAGAACCTAATTGGCTACAAAAAGCTTTGGGACCTTCTGAAATTCTGAAAGGCATTATATAAATGTAAGTTCCTTCTTTACCTCTCCTTCCTGCCCCCGATTCGCTGTCAAGCTTTGAAATAGTCCACTATTTTACTATTTCAAAGCTTGACCTCAAAAACTGTCCCTGCCCACAATCTTCAACGCATCAGAAACAATGCAGCCAGTGTCCTCACACCCACTACCATCCTCTCTTGAGCTCCACTGACTCATGATTCAGCACGTTTTTTTTTTCCATAATTCTCATCCTGGCTTTCATATCTCGCCATGGCCTTGCCATGCCCTACTTTAAGTGATCTCCTCCTCCAAGCACACAACCCAACACGCATCCTGCTATCCTCAATCAGCGCGACAGCTTCCAGACTCAACATCAAGATCAACAATATCCCATCATAACACTGCTTCCACTTTTAGGTGGTGCTGGTGATGGTTCTGCTGTTGCCATTTATATCCTCCAGTCCCACTGCTTCTTTCTTTACTTGTCCCATTACCATCTCATTTGCCTTGCACCATCATTCATTTAGTCATTTTAATCTTTCCTGCCTTCCACCCTATCACAGACCTTCCCTTTTCATTTCCTCCTCCCCGCCCCTCCTATTTCCCTAACTCTGTACTTGCTTAAAACCTATTACATCTCTAGCTTTTGCCAGTTCTGAAAAAAGGTCATCCAACTGAAATATTAACTCTTTTTCCCCTCTCCATCGGTGCTGCCAAGTATTCCAACATGTTCTGTTTCCAGATCAATGGCCACTTGTTCAACCACTAAACACCCTGCATTTCAACTTTCCTCTTCCACTTTGGGATCAACTCTTTTGTCCTCCCTAAATTACCTTACAGGTGAGAAACACCTCAGAGACTGACAGCACTGGAGGAGGCCATTCGGCCCGTCGTGGCTGTGCCGGCAAATGTACCAGTTAACAGAGGACCTGGACAAGGCTCTCGAGGCCAAACATTAACGCCTTTTTACAGTTGTTGAAGTTACTGTCCAGTTCCGGAATCCTTTCCCTTTCCACCTTGGATTTGTCAGCACTGACACCTTAAGGTTTTGGGGAAGTCCTGAAAATGAAACTTTTCCTCGGCACTGAATCAGCTAGAAAAGACTTGTAAAACAACTTTAGAAGCAATGCATGTACTTACAGGACTGGGAAGAGGAAACTGAAATAGAATAAAGGCCTTACCGTTCGTTCTGACCAGAACAAATGCCAGGCAGACAAAGATAAAACTTCTCAAAAGCAGCATTTTGCAAAAAAAAATTAAACACCAAAACGCAAAGTAGCAACTTTTTTTCTGCGAAAGACGCGACGTGCAAGTACTTCCGCCAAAATAACAAACTTTAATAACTTTTTGCGAATCCAGCGAAGCAGAGTCCGGTTAATTTCTGAAACATTTGCTCAGACGATGATTCACCAGGCAGCTGTCAATCTATCTGACTGACAGCTCTGTTCTCCAATTAGAAACCCCGTTTCACCAATTGGCAGCTGCCCTTGAAGTTTTGCGAAATGCCGCCCAGTTAAAGTTGACAGTAAGAGGAATCTCCTGTTTGGAATTGTTTTGCTGTTAAGGCAACTAAATTCACAGCCAGACCCCACCCTCGTGAGGTGGAGTTCCTAATGCTGTTGAAATCTGCTGAGACCAGAATCTGTGATTGCAGAAAATCCTATATGTAAAAAAACTCAAAGCAAATAAAACTGAATAACTATTAGGCTGATAACTTTTTTGTTGCACTTTTTCTGCCCACAAGAAAGTTTAGAAATTACTGCTGGTGTTTACCTCTGACACATTTGGAGGTAAAAATTAGTAATTTTGGAAGTGTAGAGCTTGCTTTGCCGAGGGGATGTTTTTTGCGGTTAAGACTGGTGTGCAAGATGAGTTCTGTTTTTATTCATTCATGGGTTGTGGGTGTCGCTGGCAAAGCCAGCATTTGTTGCCCATCGCTAATTGCCCTTGAGAAGGTGGTGGTGAGCTGCCTTTTTGAACCGCTGCATTCCATGTGGGGTAGGCACACCCACAGTGCTGTTAGGGAGGGAGTTCCAGCATGTTGATCCAGCAACAGTGAAGGAACGGCGATATAGTTCCAAGTCAGGATGGTGTGTGGCTTGGAGGGTAACTTGTAAGTGGTGGTGTTCCCATGTGTCTGCTGCCCTTGTCCTTCTCGGTGGTAGAGGTCGCAAGTTTGGAAGGTGTTGTCAAAGGAGGCGAGTCACCAGGAAGCTTGGTACACGTGCATAGAAAGACAAGATATTCACAGATGAGAAAGGCCATTTCCATCTACCCAGGAACTCCCTCATTGCGGCATCCAATCTGTATGGTTTAAAGAAACATAACATAATCTATTCCATGTATTGATCACTTTTTGTGTGAAGAAGAACTTACTGATATCAATATTGGTGTTTTACTAGCTTGCCCTACTCACACAATTTAGTTTAAGTAATTTTCAGGATTTACCTTTTCTATACCATTTATACTGCTAAAAATCACCTCTTTGATGCTTTATTTCAAGGTTGAAAAGTCTAACTTTATCCAATTTGTTCTTCGTAATATCAGACTTTTGGCATTAGGGATTAGTCTCAAACCACTGCTCTGGATTGCTTCCAGGGCTTTAAAATCACCCTTTCTGTCTTGCTAACCAGAATTGGATGCAATGTTTAAGCTGCAGTTTGACTATAGCACTCTATAAATACAACGTGTAATTATAAAGTGCCCACATCATAGTAAAATGTCCCAAGGAACTTCACAGGAGCGTTATCAAAGAAAACTTGACATCAAGCCACATATGCAGTTCATAGGAGGGGTAAGTAAAAACTTGGCCAAAGATGTAGGTTTTAAGGAGTGTCGTAAAGGAGGAGAGAGAGCTAGCGAGGCAACGAGGTTTAAGGAGGAAATTCCAGAGCTTAGGTCCTTGACAGCTGAAGGCAAGGCCATCAATGATGTGGCAATGAAAATCAGGAAGGCAAAAGAGGCCAGAATTAGAGGAGCACAGAGATCTCAGAAGGTCATGTTGCTGGAGGAGTTTACAGAGATAGGAAGGGTTGAGGCTATGGAGGGATTTGAAAACAAGTTTTAAAATTTTTAAATCATAATGTTGTAGGACCGAGACCCAGTGTAGGTCAGGGAGACCAGAGGTGATGGATGAATGGGACTTGGTGTGAGTTAGGATACGGGCAGCAAAGTTTTGAATGACCTCAAATTTATGGAGGGTGCAAGACTGTGTTCAGCCAGGAAAGCAACAGTTTGATTCTGACTTCTTACAATTTACATTCTAATATTTTCGCAATGTGATGTTCAGTTTTTTATTTGCTTTGTCAGTATTGTCAAGCAGCAGTGCACTAAATAATAAACTTCACATTCTTGATTTAAAAAATTCCTTGAACTCTGAAAAAAACTGCTGGAAATGCACAGCAGGTCAATCAGCATCTGGAAGAGAATGATCCGATAAAGAATCTCAACTGAAAAGTTAATTTTATTTAAAAGTTACTTCTATTCCAGACATTGGCTAGATTGGTATGCATATCATTTGGAGACTGAGTGAGATTTTAACTCATTCAAGAACCATCCACTTGTATAGAGTTAAAATCGGGCCATGTCAAGATGTCAAACACAGCCTTCAGAAGGAGATTTAGAAATTAGTAGTATGGTAGTCCAGCAGATGTGATGCTGGACTAGTAACCCAGAGATCAAGTTCCATTGTGGCAGGTTGTGAAACTGAATTCAATAAATCTGGCCATTTTGTATGATGGCACTAAACTAAATAACAAATTGGATTATCACAAAAACCACATTGTAATGCTTTTCATGCAAGTGCACATCCCACCCTACCTGGTCAGTCTAGTGGAGTACTGAGGGAGTGCTGTAGTGTCAGATGTCATCTTTTGGATGCGACTTTAAACCAAAGCCCTATCTGTCCTCTCAGTTGAGGGTAAAAGATCATAAGGTACTGTTCTGAATAAGAGCAGGGGTGTTTTCCCTGGTGTCCTGGCTAATATTGAGCCCTCGACCAACATCCTTAAAAACAGATTATCTGGTCATTATCTCATTGCCAGTTGGGGGAACTTGCTGTGCATAAATTGGCTGCTATGTTTCCTACATTACAACAGTGACTGCACTTTGAAAATATTTAAGTGGCTGCATATCCTGTGATCATGAAAGGTGCTATATAAATGCAAGTTATTTCTTTTCATTGTCTTTTAACAGGTCTGACCTATTCCAATCCTACATCACACAGTTGACTCTAAAATAACCTATCAACTATTACCACCATCAAGGCTACGAGGGATGAACAATAACTGTGGCCCGACAACAGATTGCTGCTGCTCTATAACCTGAGATGTAAAAGAAAATGAATAACTGAAATATAAAATGCTGTGGTAGTAGAGCAGGATTAGACAGGCAAAACCAGTAGAGCAAGAAGTCAGCCTTGATGGGAACTCTGGGACAGGAGCAGATCTACCTTGGAGCAGTATCGTGAGAAAGCAGTAGAAAACTTCTGTCAGTGCAGTACAGAAGGAGAGCTGTATTGTTGTGCGCATTTTTATGAGGAATTAAAATGAAACTCCGTCCATCATTCAGGTGGTGATAATGAGTGTTTTATCAGCCGATCCCAGATCTATTGATACTATTTATAGATAAGCAGTCCTGCTGTTCTGTCCTCAGGCACTCCTAGGTTTAGCTTCCCACCAGCAAAGAGCAGCCAGGGTTATTATAATAAAATATATAGCAAGGTTAGGGTGAGAGTTAAATAGGGAAGGAAGGTAGATGGAGGAAGATAGGATGTGTGGGGGAACTGCAGTAGAAAGTTGTGCTACAAGGGTAATGACAAAGTGACAGAGTATGAAAAGGGAAAGCAAGCAAGAGGTTTAATGAAGAAGGTAAGAGGGGAAAGGTGATGAGGTTGGAAAGGGCAATAGATGGAAGGAGGGGGTCAAGAGCAGGAATGGTGAAGGCAAAGCGGAAAGTGTTGCTTTCAAGCCCCACGACAAGATTTATCTAACTCGGTTATAAACAATATTTTGCCCTTGACTGGAATGGAACAGACTCGGTGGGCCGAAGGGCCTGTTTCAGTGCTGTATCTCTCTATGACTGGTTGCACAGTAGGTCAGAATTGGAGGAGTGCAGAAATCTTGGATGATTGTAACGCTGGAAGTGGTTGCAGAGATAGAGGTGATATGAGAGTGTACATTGTCTCCTCCTCAGGGACCCACTGCACTTACCTAAGCCCAGAGAATTTAGGTACAAATTGCCAAGAGCCAAGGGGTAGGGAGCTCCAAGTATATACAGGATATGCTGGAGTTTAACAAACTAAACCACACAGTTTATAAGCTTCCCAAGATTTTGTCCAGCTACCTGGCTTGCAGTTATCTGTGGCCATTTGGACATAATCCTCGAATGTCAAATATACCCTTGCTTCAACAAAGGAACAGACTGGCTGACCAATCATAAGCAATGTCTTTCATTTATCAACTGCTGCAAAGAATCAATTTGGTTCCTATTGTTCATCGCCAGACACGCCATTTGGAGCTAATTCAAACTCCATCAGGCCCCGCTAGTCTTCCTCTAGAATAGAATAAGCGCAAGTTGCATTAACTGAGGGGAACATAAGAATTATATTTCACAACCAAGTGAAATAGTCAATGCCAGATTTGTTCTTCATGCATGAGTGCTGTTGCATTAAAATGGAGTAACTTCTTTCTGAACATTCAGACTTCAGTATATCAGGAGCTTCTAGAGATCTTCATTAATTGGCAGATCTGAGTTTTCCAGGGGCCGGTTGTGTTCTTAAATTATTGTTGCTTCTCTTCTGAGAGGTGGCAGCAAGATATGTGCAAGGACAGGGAGCCAGACTGTCTCTGTTAGTTTCAGCACTCTTGTGATGATTTTCATAGCAGTATTGAGTTGTATGTCAACAGGATTTACATGTGAATTTCTTGCCTATGCTGGTGCACAATATTCAGTTACTGAAAAAGCAAGAACCAAGGTATCTGTCTAAAGTGTGTGAGCACCTGTTCCCCATCCAGCCCCAGCTAATTTGTACATTAAGTTGATCCTGGTTTTTATCTTAGCAACATCTGACGAAAACTGCTGTCATTAAATTGTGATCCAGGGCCACTCCAAGATAATTTGGAAAGACCTTGTGCCTTAGTTTATGACCAAAGGGAGCATTCAGGTGCTTCTTTATATGCCAGTTACTCAAATGAACTGCAGATTAGAGTGGCACGGTGGTTAGCACTGCAGCCTCACAGCTCTAGCGACCCAGGTTCGGTTCTGGGTACTGCCTGTGCGGAGTTTGCAAGTTCTCCCTGTGACCACGTGGGTTTCCACTAGGTGCTCTGGTTTCCTCCCACAGCCAAAGACTTGCAGGTTGCTAGGTAAATTGGCCATTGTAAATTGCCCCTAGTGTAGGTAGGTGGTAGGAGAATTGAGGGAAGGTGGGGATATGGAATTAATGTAGGATTAGTATAAATGGGTGGTTGATGGTCAGCACAGACTCGGTGGGCCGAAGGGCCTGTTTCAGTGCTGTATCTCTTTATGACTCTAAGTTGATCATTAGATGGCTGACAAGTATGGGGCTTAAGCTCTCATTAGGTGGAAAGCAAATGCCAGGAACCCTTTCCAAGTGGCATAATGAGCATCACATATACATATCAGTCCATTGTCACTAACATGGGCTCAAGGAAGCTTTTGCTTTGTTTGCTGAGATTATGAAAGGCAACTCTTTGACACATGTCTTATATACCAAAAGCTCAACATGCGCAGGAATTCTACTGTTGCTGAAAAGGAGAAAATAAAAGTGCCCTTCATGTCTTCCCAATAGCGTCCAAGTAGTGTGCCTAAGACAGCCACGGAACCATTGGGTACAAATATGAACCAACAATTGGAACAATGTCCTTTGAATATTCCAATCAATACTATATTCTCTTGAATAGAACCATAAAATCCCACGTGAGGCACCGATCAACTACCCTGTATCTTGGAGGAGCCTTGCTCAAAGGGATCTACAATGATATAGCCCAACCTCAAACCTATACTCCCTTAGTAGACTGCCAAGCTATCGGTGCAGGATCAATGGGCTGGACTTTATCAGACCATTGCAGATGGCCTGGGAGGTGGGAGGAGTTCATAAAATTGAGACAGAAGGTGTTGGGAGGGAAATCTGACATCTTCACGTTGTGACGGGATATTCTGAAAGGCAGCCAGCTGGCAGGAGGAGATTACGCTGGACCGAGATGGGAGGTAACTAAGTCTGTTAAACAGACACTTAACAGCAATTTTAACCAGGTTTTTCTAATTTTGCGAGGGGCGCACAGGAGCACAGACCCCCTCATGTGACTTCAAGGAGGGATACTGGGTGACAAGGACTAACCACTGAAGAGATGGCTGCTGAAACCAGTGCGGAACCCAAACGCAGTTGCAGATACAACATCTGCCATAGCACAATTGAGCAGCCATCGAGCAGCCCATAGGGCTTCTGAAGATGAGGTTCAGATGCCTGGATAGATCTGGTGGAGCCCTTCAGTTTGGCCCAACAAGGGTCTCGCATATCGTTGTGCTTTGAAGGGTGAAGCTATGAACAATGGGGGCATGGAGTGCAATGCCTCTTCCGATGATAAGGATATGGAGGGGGATGCTGACCAAGTGCAACAGGATGAAGACCCCTAGAGACAGCAGGCAAGGCATGATAAGAGACATGTAAGGGAGGCTCGTGCAGTGCTAATACAGGCACATTTCACATGAGCCTTACTTACACACCTAATCAATCCAATTGTCGTGTCCTTGATCACCCTTACCATTTTCCTGCAGCCGTCATCACATGAGACAACAGCCTTGGAAATGCCTTGACCTCACTCAGTGTGTTCCCCAATCACACCCTTTGCGGGAGCCAATGAGCTGTTAATGACCCAGTAGTGTTTAAAGACAGCATTCTACAGCCAGCTAAGCACAGGAACCTGCACCATAAGACGTCCTAAACTTAGATACAAAGACATTCTGAAAGCTAACTCAGTGCATGTAAGTTGGATCCCACTACATGGGGAAAAACAACAGATTCAAATGGAGAAGGCTCGGTATTCAAGCAGTCTCAACATTGGAGGAGAACAGAGTCAGGTGCCTACAGGGCAAGCGAGCACGGTGCAAAGCCAGTGCCTTCACCCATCTCTCCAACAGTGACTTTATATATAATATTTGCAATTGGACCTGCAAATCTAGATTTGGTTTAACATCACATATGAGGTGACACCAAACTAGACAGTGAATAACCAGTTTCTTTGCTGAACACTTATCTGTTGAAGCAATGGGAGAATCCATCAGTGCTTAAAGAGGTGGTGCACAATTTCACAATTTATTTAAGACAAGTACACATCAAGGTAACATCTAACATCAGGTTATAACCCCATTGAACCCAAGTGCAGCTAAGCGGACTTCTTCATGGGCTTGCAGGTGCTTCTATGTGGTGTTACCCCCTCGCTGTCAGTTGAGGTGAAGGGAGCTTCCTGACCTTTCTACTCCGTGGCTTACGATGAGCGTGGAAGTCCTCCTCTAGCTGCCTGAGGTCCAGAGGGCCCGGTATATTGAAGGCCTCCTCCACAGATACAGGAGCCCCCTCTGACTTCTCAGCTTCAGGCGCTGGTGTCACTGTCAGAGGGGCTGAGGAGCCACTGTCCATACCAGGAGCACCCTCAGAGCAGCCACAAAATGCTGCTGACAGCTGCTCTTCCACTCTTTCAGGGCAGACATGGCCCTCACTGCTCAGCTGAGGAGTTTGAAGACCTGGCAAAGGCTCCAGGCGTCTTTCCCCCTCTTACCCAGCCATTGCTCCAAAGAGCTTGTGAAGCTGGAAATGGCATGCATGTCAGCGCGCATCTCTGGCATTCACTGGATAGTTTGCAGGATATGGCTCTCCATGTGGGCCGCCAATCTCTCGATGGACGAAGCCATGCTCGCACATGCCAGAGTCATGGCAGCACTCATGGCCTGGATGGATTCCTCCATCATCCACGGATGGGTGCATAAGGCCTCTGGAAGTTCCACCAGATGTTCCTACGCCTCAAGCTGCAGCTTCAGCATCTGCTACCTTGTCGATGACTCCAGAGACATGTCATCAGCCTGAAAATGAGCACCGCCGGGACCTGCCACGGTCTGCTGGTGTGAGTGACCTTGGCTTTCTTTTTTTTAAATTTCCAAATTATACTTTATTCATAAAAATCTGGAAAAATTACATTCCCAAACAGTTTAAAACAGCATCAAGTCAAAAAATACAAACAGTGCAAAGGTGATCAGTTTGCTTCTATAGTTTGCCTCACAACCCTTCCATTTCACATTTGTCCCGCCAGATACATTTTTACATTATACAGGAGACAGAAATGTTCCCGATACAGTTCGAGGGGTTTCCCATGGATCCAACCTCTCAGTTCAGCTTGGTGGGGGGACCTTACACAGTGGTCTTTCCCCATTGAGCCTTTGCTGCGGCTGCCCCAAGCTTTAGTGCGTCCCTCAGCACGAGTTCTTGGACTTTGGAATGTGCCAGTCTGCAATATTCGGTGGTGGACAACTCTTTGCGCTGGAAGACCAGCAAGTTTCGGGCAGACCAAAGGGCGTCTTTCACCGAATTGATAGTCCTTCAGCAGCAGTTGATGTTTATCTCGGTGTGTGTCCCTGGGAACAGCCTGTAGAGCACAGACTCCTGTGTTACAGAGCGGCTTGGGATGAACCTCGACAAAAACCACTGCATCTCTTTCCACACCTGCTTTGCAAAGACACATTCCAGGAGGTGGTGGGCAACCGTCTCTTCCCCACCACAGCCACCGCTGTGCGGGGGGATTGTGCGGAGGGGGCGAGACTTCGGGTGTGCATGAAGGATCTGACGGGGAGGGCCTTTCTCACCACCAGCCAAGTTACATCTTGGTGCTTGTTTGAAAGTTCTGGTGATGAGGCATTCCGCCAAATGACTTTGGCGGTCTGCTCAGGGAACCATCCGACAGGATCCCCCGTCTCCTTTTCCCGTAGGGCCTTGAGGACATTCCGTGCAGACCACTGCCTGATGGACCGGTGGTCGAATGTGTTTTCCCGCAGAAATTGCTCCACGAAGGATAGGTGGTACGGCACGGTCCAACTGCATGGAGCGTTCCGCGGCAATGTGACCAGGCCCATCCTTCGCAACACCGGGGACAGATAGAACCTCAGCACGTAGTGACACTTGGAGTTTGCGTACTGGAGATCTACACACAGCTTGATGCAGCCGCACACGAAGGTGGTCATCAGGATGAGGGCCACGTTGGGTACATTTTTCCCACCCTTGTCCAGAGATTTGAACATCGTGTCCCTCCGGACCCGGTCCATTTTGGATCCCCAGATGAAGCGGGAAATGGCTCGGGTGACTGCCACAGCACAGGAGTGGGGTATGGGCCAGACCTGCGCCACGTAGAGCAACAACGTGAGCGCCTCGCACCTGATGACCAGGTTCTTACCCACAATGGAGAGAGATCGCTGCCCCCACATGCCCAACTTTTGTCGTACTTTGGCTACTCGCTCCTCCCAGGTTTTGGTGCATGCCCCGGCCCTTCCGAACCATATCTCCAGCACCTTCAGGTGATCTGACCTGATGGTGAAGGGGACAAAGGATCGCTCAGCCCAGTTTCCAAAGAACATGGCCTCGCTCTTGCCGTGGTTAACTTTGGTTCCCGAGGCCAGTTCGAACTGATCGCAGATGCTCATCAGTCTGCGCACGGACAGCGGATCCGAGCAGAAGACGGCGACGTCATCCATGTACAGGGAGGTTTTAACCTGAGTGCCTCCACTGCTTGGGATTGTCTCCCCTCTTATGCTCGCATCCTTCCTAATAGACTCAGCAAAGAGTTCAATACAGCAAACAAACAAGTTCCGGGGAGAGAGGACAGCCCTGTCTGACTCCAGATTTGATCGGGAAACTTTCCGATTCCCACCCATTGATTGAGACTGCGCTACTGATGTTTGTGTAGAGCAGTTGGATCCAATTGCAGATTCCCTCCCCAAACCCCATTTTGGAAAGCACGTCCATCTTGTAGGTGTGCGATATCCTGTCAAAAGCCTTCTCCTGGTCCAGGCTGATGAGGCAGGTGTCCACCCTCCTGTCTCGTACATAGGCGATCGTATCCCTGAGTAGCGCGAGACTATCAGAGATCTTCCTGCCGGGTACAGTACAGGTCTGATCGGGGTGGATCACCAACTCCAGAGCAGACTTAACTCGACTGGCTATGACTTTGGACAGAATCTTGTAGTCAACATTAAGCAGTGAGATGGGCCGCCAATTTCTGATTTCTGCCCTCTCCCCCTTCCGCTTGTAAATGAGGGTGATGATGCCTTTCCTCATGGATTCTGACATGCTGCCGGCCAGGAGCATACTCTCGTATACTTCCAGCAGGTCCGGGCCGACCCAGTCCCATAGGCCCGAGTACAACTCGACCGGTAAGCCGTCGCTTCCGGGCGTTTTACTCGTCTCGAAGGACTCGATGGCCTTTGTCAGCTCGTCCAGAGTTAGCGGCTTGTCCAATCTCTCCCTCCTGCTGTCATCTAAGACCTCTGTGATAGATGACAGGAAGGACTGGGAGGCTCTGCTGTCTGTGGGCTTCGCGTCATACAGCCCAACATAAAAGGATTTGCTGATCCTTAGTATGTCGGACTGCAAAGACGTTACCGAGCCATCTTCTTCCTTCAGGCTGCTGATAACAGAGCTCTCTGTGTGTACCTTTTGGAAGAAGTAACGCGAGCACGTCTCATCCTGTTCGATGGAGCGGACTCTGGACCTGAAGATGATCTTGGAGGCCTCCTTGGCAAAGAGCGAGGCCTGCTGGCTCTTCACCTCTTGGAGGTCCTCCTTGACCTCGACCCCCATTGACTGCAACCGGAGCAGATTTTGCATACTCTTCTGGAGTCGGGACATTTCCCTCTGTCTCTCTCTCGCCCTCTGAACACCTTTGTGGATTAAGAACCTCTTGATGTTCTCCTTGATCGCTTCCCACCAGTGAACTGGAGACTCAAAGAGGGGTTTCACGGTCCTCCAACCTTTGTAATCCCTTTTGAGTTCCTCAACGTTCTCTGGGGTCAGCAGTGTAGCATTGAGTTTCCATGTCCCTCTGCCAACCCGCTGGTCATCCTGTAAGTGACAGTCGGCCAGTAAGAGGCAGTGGTCAGAGAAGAACACCGGCTTGACGTCGGTGGATCCGACCGTGACAGCAAGGGACACAAACAGGAAGTCAATCCTGGAACGGGCAGACCCGTCCGATCTTGACCATGAGTGACCTTGGCTTTCGCTGCTTCCATCAGCTGCTCGGGTGTATCTGTGCTGTGTTCACCAGATTGTGACCCTGTTACTAACCGCATGTGACTACCCATTAATGTAAAGGTATCTGTGCTGGTGCAGGGTGCAGGAGAATGACGTGACGATGCATCCTCTAAGGTCTCCTCCTCCTCAGAAGTCAGGGGCTGTCGCTCAAGTTCAGTGGCTGGGCGCTCTTGTCTCTGATCTGCAAGAGAGATAAGGCTAAAGGCCTGCTTGGGTATAAGATGGAAACACAACCCGGGCCCAACCCGACCACAGCCAAACCGAACCTGATCCAGGCCCGAGTCCTTTAATTTTTTTCGTGCCCAACACAACCCGACACGAATATCCTTCATCCGTTCTGGCAGCATGCTATTCCTGTAAATGGAGTTGTGGGGAATCATGGGTAAGCCTGATCCCGTGACTTCCCGGAAGCAGTGTCTAGCCCAGCCTGACCCGAGCTCGAATGCTGGACTCCGAATATAGACCCGATCCAACCCGAACGCGACATGTGTAGTCGGGTCTAGTCAGGTTCGGGTCAGGTAGCCAGGCTTTAGATAAGACTGATGAGAGGGTTATATGCTTTACAACACATTCTTTTAGCTACTCATCATCTGGAACTCTATGTGAGCAGTGGTGTACACATGGGCACAATGCTTTGTGCTCGCCAGAGGGTCTCGCACCCATGCGTTAGGCCACTTATTCTCTTGGGGCTCCACACCCACCTCACCATCTGCAATAGCCTGGGCTGCCTGCATTCCACCCAGCTTCAGCACCTCTTTATGTAGGGCAGGAGGAGGCTTGTGTGGAGCATAAACACCGGCATAGAACTGCTGGGCCAAATGGCCTGTTTCTGTGCTGTAAATACTATGTTGTTTTGGCTCTAAGGTGTATTACTGTTCTCAGACATAAGGAGGCTTAACTATTTACATATGCCAACAAACACAATCTGGAATACCCTGCTGAGATGGCCTCAGACTGTAATTAAACTTATTTCACTTAAGAGACTGCAATTGTATCTTTCCGACGAGCAAAAGAGTTAAAGATTTATCCTCATAGCAGAAAGCTGCGAGTTTGAAAGTCCCTTTATTGATTCAAGCAGTGCAGCCTGAGTTGATTCAAATTTAGTGAATTGCCAAGACGTCTTGTGACTTGGTGAAATTGCAGTGGCGAAACAATACTCAGCCTTTTCATACCTAAAGTGAATTTTTGCATGCTGAGTAGCAAGGGTGATTCATTCTGTTGTGGGGTGGGACGTTGCTTAGCCAATCCCTCCACTTTAATAGATTGGAAAGTCAGGGTGGGGTAGTGTTTAATTTGATTCAGCTTCATACCAAGCATATTGCTTTCTGGGTCACATGCCTGTTATTCTGCCAGTGATAAATGCCTTTCTTGTGCCTTTGGCAGTTATTGTGAACTGAGTTTGGTTTTGTTATAGATCCCTAGTTGCTTATCCGCCTTTGCAGGGAGGGAGATGGTGCAGTTTGATTGTCTTTCTTAATTAGATATCCCTGCCCAGACAGAAAAAAAAATCACCCAGGACTCATGCTCTTAATTATTATCTGGCAAACGCCATTGCACAGCACGGATGTGGCAGTGGGTGGGGGTGTGGTTGGTGGTTGGTGCTGGCGTGGTGTGGCATTGAGCAAGGACAGGATTGGGCGGGGCTGTTGTGCCATCCACAGTCAAAGACATTTCTAAGAACTCTAATGACTGGTAAACTATTATATTAGTCCAAAAGGCACCAGACAAATCCAATCCCCTCACTTTGGTCAAGGAACCATTTGCGATTTACAGCTCGTCTATTTCCAGGGATTACCAGATCCCTAAATATGATTCAATAACCTATCCTGTTCGGATTATATTACATTTATATGACCAAACCCCTATTAGGGTATGTGGTATGCATAAGCTACAGGGTGACAGGATGGTTTAAGCAGACTTAATAGTAACTTTCAAAAGGGAGTTTGACATATACTTGAAAAGAAGAGAATCGTTGGGCTGTGGGGAAAGAGCAAGGCCTAGGTACTGGGAGTAATGGAATAGCTCTTTCAAAGAGCAAGCACAATGTACTGTATGATTCCATTAATCCCTTCTTGACAAATCACCAATATTGAAGTTAGACTATGAAGCCATAAGCTTCATTTCTTTATTAATAGCTCAATGGGAGGGGCAGTGATGGCAGGGTGCTATGATCTCTTATGGTTCTCATTAGGAGAAGAAAGAAGGAAAGTCTTGTATTTATATAGCACCTTTCCCAACCTCAGGATATCCCAAAGTGCTTCACAGCCAATATAGTACATTTGAACTGTTGTCACTGTTGTAATATAGGAAAAACAGCTGGAGTTGAAAGCTAGTCTTAGTAATGGTGCCATGAAGCTATCATCAATTGTTGTAAATACCCATCTGGTTCATTAATGTCCGTTAGGAAAGGAAATCCTTACCTGGTCTGGCTTACATGTGATTTCAGACCCACAGCAATGTGGTTTACTCTTAACTGTCCTCTGAAATGGTCTAGTAAACCATTCAGTTGTCAAGGGCAATTAAGGATGGGCAACAAATGCTGGCCTTGCCAGCAATTCCCACATCCCATGAAAGAATTAAAAAAGGCAATTTGCACAAAGCAAGATCCCACAAACAGTAATGTGATAACGACCAGATAACCTGTTTTAGTGATGATTGTTGAGGGATAAGTATTGGCCAGGATACCAGGGAAAACTCCCATTCTTTTCAAAATATTGCTATGGGAACATTTACATCCACCTCAGAGAGAAGGCAGGGCCTCAGTTTAATGTATCACTCAAAAGATGGCACCTCCAAAAATGCAGCACACCCTTGATAATACACGGGAGTGTTAGCCTAGATCATGTGCTCAAACCTCTGGAGTGGGCCTGGAACCCACAGCCTTCTGACTCATGGCAAGTGTGCTACCCACTGAGCCACAACTTGCTTGGACATGACTGTTTTGCTCAGTAGAATGGAGCTGGAATGTTCCTGTTTTCTACTCGGTGAGAATTTTGACCCAGTGGGTATATGCTGCTGAAAGAAAGAACTTGCATTTATATAACAACCTCAGGACATCCAAAAGCACTTAACAACCAATGTAGCACAGTCACTGTTGTAATGTATGAAATGCAGCAGTGAAATCCCACTATAGCAATGAGATAATGACCAGATAATTTAGTTTACAGATGTTTTACTGCACTACATAAAATATATAATAGCTTCAATATAATATCTCAAATAGCTCCTGGACTTCCAAAAATCCCAGTTGGCCTCCTTAATCGCTGGTAACAAGGCTCTTAATGAAACTAATTGCCTCCCCGCCTTGTGGGTGTCGGCAGTTTTGCCGGGCTCCGAACCCATGTCGGGAATGGAGTTGGGAAACCGGTATACTGGTCGGCCTCATAATTTCTGGGCCCCTAACCTCAGTGGGTCCGAAAATTCAGTCCCCTGTCTCTGAACTTGGACAACAGCTCGTCGATGCTCCATGCTGGCTCCACCCAACCTAAATTATCCTTGCGGCTTGTTTGTACTTGCGGCTGTTCAACTTTCAGTCCATTAGCACCCTATCTGTACTAATGCTTTGTTTTTTAACAGACCATTAACATATTGTTTGCCTTTGCTCCACGACCTTCTGGTCAGCTATTCTGTGACCTTGTTCTATTTACAACTTCTCCTTTGTTCTCTCTTGCCCCACCCCCGCTTTACTTGCTTATAACCTTTTACATTTCTAATATTTGCTAGTTCTGAAGAAGGGTCACTGACCTGAAACGTTAACTCTGCTTCTCTCTCCACAGATGCTGCCAGACCTGTTGAGTATTTCCAGCATTTCTTGTTTTTATTTCTAAATTATCCTTATCCCACTTGACCTCTGACTTTAACTTTGGAATCCTTCCTGTTATCTCCTATTTCCCATTTCCTATCAGGTTTTTATGCACCCTAATTTTTAGTAACCATACCTATGGTAACTTGAGCTTTCCCTAAGTCTATTCATGTGCACATTTTGGCTGCTGCTCTGGACTCGAGCCCATCACTCTATTTTCACTTTGGCTCTTTCCTTTCAGCTTCTTTTCTCATTACCCTCCGAGACCCCTTCTTTCTATTGTTATGCCTCCTTTTACTTCTCCACTGTCAGGTACTCTGCCCTCCCAATTCCCTATCCTAACCCTTCAGTACTACTCGACCTTCCTGCTCTCTTGCCATCATCCCAGGCTTGACTCCCTCTTAGATAAGCCTACAGCTTCCCTATGTGCCTCTCTGCATCCTCCGAAGGGCTCATCGAGCATTATGAACAGCAACCCCAAATGTCCCATCCCATTTTTTCATTGACCTTCCCACCCATAGTGTCCACTGGGATCTAATCTTTCTAATCACCTTCCTGTCTAATTCACCTCTCCCACTGCTGACTCTGTGGACTGTGATCTGCCAGCAGATCAGCTCTCACTGCCCCTCTATCCATCTCCCTCCAGAATGTCTGTTCATTTGTGAACAAGGCCCTTGCAATCCATGACCTTCTTGCACATGGTTGCATCGGTATCATGACCTTAACAGAAACCTGGCTGAGGTGGGATGACACCTTTCCCCTTAACAAAGCCTCTCCACCAGTCTACATCTTCCACCACTTGCCCCGCCAAGACCGTCAGTGGCGGTATGGTGCTTATCACCAGATCACACCTAGGCCTGACCCTCGACTCCAATGGCACTTTCTCCTCCTTTGAGCATCTCACTTTGTTCCACCCCCTTACCTCTCATTGAAAATCATCGTTCTCTACAGCCCTCCCAGTACAATAACAATTTTCTCACTTTGAAATCTTCACGGCTTTCCTCCCTCAACCTCTTGTTACAGACAGGTTATAAGGGGTGTGGGTGGTGGTTCCCACCGTTCACCTCCCAACTGACCGCAATCGTGTTTTGTTTAAAATGATGAGTTAACCCCTGAGTGTTTTACTTGTCAAATAAACAGACAGTGGGCAATTTCCTTGTAGGTTTAAAACAGAAGATTAACTATTTATTGAACAATATTCATTCCCCAAATCTTTACAACACCAGTCACGCATGCATTCACTCTCACATGCACTCTCAAGAGAAGATAGATAAAAGGCAAAGGATAAGGGTTCAAGGTGTGTAGGCACTCATGGTTTAAGGTAAACCTGTTGAATCTTCTAAGTAGAACAACCTCTTTTAAAGATGCAGGCCTGTATTGTTTGTAGTCTTGATTTGTTGAGGTATTGTAAATTTCTGGTGGTTAAGATTTCAGATTGGAGGTGTTGGGTCACTTTCACTTTTCTACTGCAGCAAGTTGAAGTGCAGAATTAGCAGGAGGGCTCCTTCCTTGTTTTGGCTGGATCTCTTTCCACAGCCTCTTGCTGGACTGCTTTTCAGTGATGTTGCTGTGATCTCCTCCCTCTCTCTTCAGAGGGTTATCTTTTAAAGTCACAATTCATCATTAGCATTTCAGGTACCTGACACATATTTTTCTCCCCTGGACTAACCGCACAATGGACCAGGATGTGGAATCCATGGCCATCCATTAATGTCTAGATGAGTATAAGACTCTATGATGTGGCTATTTCATACCTTTTTTGTTTCAGAAGAACCCATTCAATTCAGGAATGTCTCTTGATGGTTTCAGTTTGGGTGTAATTGACCTCTTAGTCTGGAATATATACCTTTTTCCTTAACAGACAGTGAGGCAGTGTTTGAACGCACAGGCCAGGTCATCTGACCTTCGGCAGCCATCTTTTGCAGCATTGTCCACCTTTTTAAAAAAAGGTAAAGTCAATTTTAAAGAGTCTACCTTGAATAAAGTTTGTATCTTAAAAGTAGGAATATGATATGTCTTTACTGGGCATAACACTCTGCACCGAACGACTTCTCAACCTCAGTGATTTCAACTTCCATCTCAATGATCATGCTCTTTTGTCCCTGAGTTCACTTAATTTTTCCCTCAATGTAAATATCTCAACCCACATTCACAGCCATCCCCTTGTCCTTGCCATCTCATATTGTCTTGCTACTCCCTCATATCAATCACAGATGAGGTCATCTCTGATCACTTCCTTGTATCACTCACCACCCACATGTCCCTTCCACACCCCAACCCCACCTCCTCCTGTATCCATCCCTGGGAAAAACTATCCCCCAATTCACTGACAATTACATTTCAAACAATAACCTCCAGCTTCTTTTCTCTAATGCAAACCATCTTCCGAAACCCCTCTTCCCTGTTTCCTCCACCCTCACCTCCAATAATAAGTGCGAGGGGCTCATAGACTTCTTTGTCACTATGATCGAGACCATCTGATCAGCTGCCCATGTTGTGTCCCTCCCTTCCACTTTCCTACTAGCCTAGACGTCTTCTAAAGTTCCCCACTGCCCTAGCCCTGAACTCACATCCTTCTCTAGTTTTTCTATCTCCCTCATGCCCTCTTTGAGCTCCTCTTGTTCATGAAACCCATCTCTTGCTCCCTCGAACCTACTCTCACTAAACTGCTGACCAGCAAACTTCCTCTCCAGGTCCCCATGTTAGCGGATATTTTTTAAAGTTCTCTCTCTTCAGGTGTTGTCGCTCTCTCCTTTAAATCTGTCATCATCACCCCTATCTTCAAAAAAAACCCTTGACCCCACAGAGTCCTTGCAAACTACTGTCCCATCCCCAAACTCCCTTTCCTCTCCAGAAACTGAACTGGACCAGCCATAGAAATACTGTGGCTACAAGAGCAGGTCAGAGGCTGAGAATTCTGCTGTGAGTAACTCACCTCCTGACTCCCCAAAGCTTGTCCACCATCAACAAGGCACAAGTCAGGAGTGAATGAAATACTCTCCACTGTCTGGATGTGTGCAGCTCCAATAACACTCAAGAAGCTTAACACCATTCAGGACAATGCAGCCCACTTGATCAGCACCCCATCCACCACCTTCAACATTCAGTCCCTCCACCACCGGAGCACAGTCGCAGCAGTGTGCACCTGATACAAGATGCGCTGCAGCAATTCGCCACGCCTCCTTATACAGCACCTTTCAAACCCACAAACTCTACCACCTAGAAGGGCAGCAGTCGCTTGGGAACACTATCATCTGCAAGTGCCTCTTCAAGTCACACATCGTTCAGACTTGTACCTATATCGCCGTTCCTTCACTGTCACCAGGTCAAAAACCTGGAACTCCCTCCCTAACAGCACTGTGGGGGTACCTACACCAGATGGACTGCAGTGGTTCAGGAAGGCGGCTCACCACCACCTTCTCAAGGGCAATTAGAAATGGGCAACAAATGTTAGTCTTGCCAGTCCCATGAAAGAATAAAAAAAAGTCTTTGAACATGTTGTTGCCTCTCAAATCCATGCCTAGCTTTCCCAGAACTCCGTGTTTGAATCCCTACAATCAGGTTTCCACCCCGCCACAGTACAGTAGCAACTCTTATAAAAGTCACAAATGACATCCTATGTGACTGTGACAAAGGCAAATTTTCCCTCCTTGTCCTTCTCAACCCTTTGCAACCTTTGACACAGTTGACTGCAACAGCCTCCTCCAGCGCTTCCCCACTATCATCCAGCTGGTTGAGACTGATCTCACTTGGTTCCATTCTTACCTAGCTAATCATCGTCAGAGTATCATTTGCAATGGCTTCTCTTCCTGCTCCTCCACCATTACCACTGGTGTCCCCCAAGGATCAATGCATAGCCCTCTCCTATTTATCATCTACATGCTGCCCCTCAGCAGCATCATCTGAAAGCTCGGCATTAGTTTTCACACGTATGCTGATGACACCCAGCTCTACCTAACCACCACCTCTCTCGACCCCTCCACTGTTGCTAAAGTATCAGACTGCTTATCCAACATCCAGTACTGGAGGAGCAGAAACGTCCTGCAATTAAATATTGGGAAGACTGAAGTCATTATTTTTGGTCCCTGTTCCAAACTACATTCCTTACCGACTCACTCCATCCCTCTCCATGGCAACAGTCTGAAACTAATCCAGTCTGTTCACAACCTTGGTATTATATTTGACCCCAAGATGAGCTTCTGGTCACATATTTGTGCCATCATTAAGACTGCCGATTTCCACCTGCATAACATTGCCCTACTTCGTCCCGTCTCAACTCATCTGCTGCTGAAACCCTCATTTATGCTTCGTTATTTTTAGACTTCACTATTCCAATGTACTCCTGGCTGTTCTCCACATTCTACCCTCTTTAAATTTGAGGTCATCCAAAACTCTCCTGCCCATGTCTTAACTCGCCCCAAGTCCAATTCCCCTATCGCCCCTGTGCTCGCTGACCTGCATTGGCTCCCAGTCAAGCAATGTCTTGATTTTAATATTCCCATCCTTGTTTTCAAATCCCTTCATGGTCTCGCCCCTTCCTATCTCTGTAATTTCCTCCAGCCCAACAACTCTTGGAGATATCTGCGCTCATCTAATTCTGGCCTCTTGAGGATCCTTAATTTTAATCGGTTCACCATTGGTGGCCATGCCTTCAGCTGTCTAGGCCTTAAGCTCTGGAATTCCTTCCCCACACATCTCCACCTTTCTTTCCTCCTTTGGGACGCTCCTTAAAACCTACCTCTTTGACCAAGCTTTTGGTCATCTGACCTAAAATCTCCTTATGTGGCTCAGTGACATATTTTATTTTATAATGCTCCTGTGAAGTGCCTTGGGAAGTTTTAATTACGTTAAAGGCGCAATATAAACATAAGTTGTTGCATATTGTTGTTGTTTGAAAGATAAATATGGACCAGGCCACCTGGGAGAAATCCTTGTTTCTTCTTCAAATTGCCATAAGATATTTTACACCGACCTGAGGGAAGAAAGGGGGCTTGGTTTAACATCTCATCTGACAGTGGAGCACTCCCTCTGTACTTCGCTGGAGTATCAGCCTGGATTATGGGCTCAAGTATCTGGAATGGGATTTGAGCCCTCCAGCTTCTGCCTCAGATGCAAGAGCGCTACTAACTGAGTGACAGCAGACAGGTGAGCTGGTTGGGTGGGGTGTGGGGGGTGGAGGAGGTTGGAGGTTGGTGTGATTTCCTTCTGCTTAGTTGAAGTAGATAGATATGTGTCAGTTCAATTAGAGGGTGAGGAGAATGACTAAATTTCTGCCATGGAGTGGGAGGAGTGATCTATATTTCCTATTGACTGAAAGGGGCAAGGAGCAGTGCTCACAGCAAGTTTTTCTTCAAGTCACAAAAGATCCTGACATACCATTCCGTTATCATCACTGAGTCAATATCCTGGAATTCCCTCCCTAAACCATTATGGGAGCAGCCTTACCACAATGACGATGGATGTTCAAAGAAAACATCCATCACCATTCTTTCAGGAAAACTAGTGATGGGCAATAAGTGTAGCCTTGACAGTGTTGTCCATCTCCCGAGAAAAATTTTCTTTTGAACGGTGAGCTATAATATGGTTAGATGAAGAATAAAGTTCTCTCTATACCACCTCAGCAACAGCCTTAACCCCAGCAATATATTTCTCCATTTCCAAGTTGCCTGTAGACTTTATTGCAAACTAATGTCAGATTATGGGCTGTTTTATGTTGCAGACAGATTCAGAGGCAATGTTTGTCTTCCAGAGGCCCAGTGCAACTATTTAGTTTGGGGTCTCTATATTTTACTGGACAACCTTATCATTGGAGCTGCTCAGGGTTCCTGGTTGCCCTGGGGCTCCGTGCCATTTCACCAATTATATGGTCCTAATAACCCCACACCCTACCATCTCCACCCACACCACCCCCACCCTGGCCAGACTGGGAATCCAACTCATTAAAAATTTTTTGGCACAGGTCATGAACCAAATCTGCAACCTTACTGCTCTGAAGGGCTTAGGCACTGAACAACAAGCACTGAAGTTAATAACTGAGCCATTGACAGTGCTTTATTTTAATCTGGTTTAGAGTTTTTTTCCTTGTTAAATGCCCATTTCCCATTTAGCTTCCTTGCACCATTTGCAGGCTGAAATGATGAGCAGAGGAGCCACTACTTAATCTCTGTAGGATCTATTTCAGCTCAAGCTTTGGGAGAATTACACAATACTAGCCTCCCAGTGCCACACTCAACCTCTTACATTGCCATTTAGGCACCAGGCAAAGGTATAGCCAGCAAATCTGGCAGGAACTCCAAGACCCATTAAAAAGAAAGATGCCAGAGGTTGGCCCATTTATGTTATTAATTCCTACATTATAACAGTGGCTACATTTCAAGGGCTGGATTTTGTTGTGCAGGCAGGGCTCCCGACGTCAGGCCAAAAAGGCGAGGGGAACCATACCTTGGCCTTTTGGAACACCCCCCGACGGTGCAATGTACTGGTGCTCAAGCACTTAAGTGCCCAGCGCCAGGATCCCGGTCCCTTTAAAGATGGGGATCCTGCCTCCAAGAGCTGCCAGCCATCTGATTGGCCGGTAGCTCAGTAGTATCAGCACTGTCACTGGGAGCGACGGCCAATGCCGGTACTGCAGAGGCTTTGGACCTAGGCTCATTGCTGGAGCTCAGACCCAAGGTGAATGTATTGGGGTCACCGGGACCAGACTAGCAGGCCCCGGTGAGGAGGGGGTGAGGGTGGGTATTTAGTGCAGGTGGAGGGGCACGTGGGTGGTTTTCCATTGGGTACCCTCCATGGGCCACAGATTACCCACAGAGGAGGGCCCCGCCCCCATGCCCAAAGGGAGGTCACCTCGTTTACTGGATGACATCCCTGCATGGCGGAGGCCCCCCCACCGTTGGTTAAATCCAGCAGCAGTAGGAAGAAGCTCATAAGTGGCCAGTAATAGGCCACTTAAGGGCCTCAAGTGGCCTCTGGGCTGGAAGGTCATCTTCAGCCTATCCCGCCCCTGACAAAATTGTGGGGAGGTGACGGGCCCTCTGCCCCCTGCTTCCCGTCGCAATTCTATGGGCCCTTCCGCGCCTCCGAACCTGTCTCCGCGGGGGGCATAAAATTCAGCCCCAAAAAGGCTTCATTGCCTGTAAAGCACTTTGAAACATCTTGAGTTAGTGAAGGGCACTACAGGAATGCAAGCCTTTTCTCTGTTCTTTTTTTTTCTTTAGTTACAGCCAATTCTGAGAGAATTGAATGAATGCCAACAGATGCAGTTATTAAATGTGCCTTGTCAGTCTCCTCAGTAACCAGCTGTTGAGAGGCACAGAAGAGTTTGCAATCGATGACGCAACCTCCCTTGCTATAGGGAAGTGATTCATCAGTAATTGGTATTCCACCACCCAGATGAGACTGGAGGCTGATTCTGCAGCAACAAGCACAAATCTAAATAATATCATTCTCAGCACCATTGTGTTAGATGATCAATGCAGAGTTTGAATAGACATTATTCTGAAGGCAGAGGAGTCTCATTTTTTTCATGAACCTTTGCAATGGTGGTGCTTTTACTGTACGTCAGCTGTGGCTCTGTTGGTAGTGCTCTTACCTCTGAGTCACAACGTTGTGTATTCAAGTCTAATTCAAGAGATTTGAGCTCGAAAATCTATGCTTACAGTACCTTTGTTTAAGGTGTTATCATTTGGATGAGAATTAAACAGGATGTTGCCTGGTCTGGAGGGCATTAGCTATGAGGAGAGGTTGGATAAACTCGGATTGTTTTCCCTGGAACGACGGAGGTGGAGGGGCGACTTGATAGAGGTTTACAAAGTTATGAGTGGCATGGACAGAATGGATAGTCAGAAGCTTTTTCCCAGGGTGCAAGAGTCAGTTACTAGGGGACATTGGTTTAAGGTGCGAGGGGCAAAGTTTAGAGGGGATGTGCGAGGCAAGTTCTTTACACAGAGGGTGGTGAGTGCCTGGAACTTGCTGCCAGGGGAGGTGGTGGAAGCAGGTACGATAGCAACGCTTAAGAGGCATCTTGACAAATACAAGAATAGGAAGGGAATAGAGGGATACGGTCCCCAGAAGTGCAGAAGGTTTTAGTTTAGATGGCATCAAGATCGGCGCAGGCTTGGGGGGCCGAATGGCCTGTTCCTGTGCTGTATTGTTCAATGTTCTTTGTTCTTTGACACCCCAGCTGCTTTCTAAGGTGGACATTAGATCCCATGGAACTATTTTGAAGAAGAGTAGGAGAGTTATCCCCAGTGTCCTGACCAATATTTATCTCTCAATCAACAGCGCAAAAATAGATTATCTGGTCATTATCAAATTGCTCTCTGTGGCAGCTTGCTGTGTGAAAATTGACCTACTTTACAACGTAGCTGTACTTCAAGAAGTACTTCATTGGCTGTATAGTGCTTTGGGATGTCATAAAAGACACTAACTAAATGCAAGTCTATTTTTTCTCCTTTGCCATCTCCACAACTGCCTGGTGTTTAATGGATGCATGGCATTGGATGGAAATACAGGGCTGGATTTTGTGAGCGTGCCACAAATCGCGGCGTCGTGCTCTGATCTCAGCGGTCTTCCCACACAGATGCGCCATCGCTGAGCCCCCGCAATATTTCACGTGGGGCTCATTTAAATGGAGGAGGTGGAGTGGCCGCCCCCGATGACGTATAAGGGGCGGCCGCTCCATCCCCGGCAATAGTGTCCAGTGCTACTGCGCAGGCATCGGCGCCATTTTTAAATGGCTACAAGCCTTTACTGGTACTTAAAATGTTTAAAGTCACAGTTTGGGAAAAGTGAAAGTGAAAACCTTATTAACAGATTGAGGCCCCTTTCCCACCCCCCATGGCCATTTCATGTTATTTACACACCGGAAAACCTCTTCTTCCTAATCATCAACCTTGCCCCCCGAACTTTGCAAACTTTGCCCTTCAACCCCTTCCCACCATCCCCTCAGCCAAATGAAGGGTTTTTCCTTGTTACCACTCCCCCTTTCCCACCCTGAGAATTTCACCTCTCCCCCCTCCCCACCAGTGTCACACCTCGGAACTCCAAACAGGCCGCCGGGACAAGCTAAGTTAATTTGCATGCATTAACCTTCATTAACATATTGAAATGAAGACCCCACTACTGAGCGGCGGGGGCGGTGGGGCCGCACTGAGGCTTTGCCGCCTCTGCTAAAATGCAGTTGGGCCTTTTTGGCTTTGAGGGCCACGGCGGGCCTCTCCCGGAAGAATATTCCGGGTCCCCCCGGCCACGATCCCCGATGCTGGATAGCTTGTAAAATTCAGCCCACAGTCCCCATCATTTAAAGCTGGAGCATTAGTGTCATGCAATTTGCTTGCTTTTCACGGTAGATTGTAAACCCAAAAAGCAAAGTAACCAACATGTTTTTTTCAAAAAACGGCAAATCTCCACTTAGCAACTGCGTGTTCTAATTGTTAGCAGTTATATCCAGAATCTCATCACTTTAACAAGGTGCGAACAACTGTTTGGAACTGCTTGAAGCCTGAAATCAGCAAAGCTTTTTAAATTGGGAAGTACAGGGGAAGCACTTATTGAACAGCCTGAAATAGTCAGCGCGTTTAATACACTACAAGCAGTGCCATTGTAAACGACGTTCATGGAAATGGTAAATGGTTTTTACCATTTGTCTGATACAGGTGGCTGCCCATGATAAACATGACAGTATAAGAGGTTGGGACTGCATTGCCAAGTAAACACATTTTAGATTAGAGATACAGCACTGAAACAGGCCCTTCGGCCCACCGAGTCTGTGCCGAACATCAACCACCCATTTATACTAATCCTATACTAATCCCATATTCCTACCAAACATCCCCACCTGTCCCTATATTTCCCTACCACCTACCTATACTAGTGACAATTTATAATGGCCAATTTACCTATCAACCTGCAAGTCTTTTGGCTTGTGGGAGGAAACCGGAGCACCCGGAGATAACCCACGCAGACACAGGGAGAACTTGCAAACTCCACACAGGCAGTACCCGGAATCGAACCCGGGTCCCTGGAGCTGTGAGGCTGCAGTGCTAACCACTGCGCCACTGTGCCGCCATCTTTAGTTTCTTCCAGCTCGGCTAGTGGATCCATCAGGGGTGCTACAATTGATCTCATCACCCAGGTTATGAAGAGATAAATAATAAGTTCCGCTTTGGACTTCAGATTTAACAACTGAGACAGAAGGTAAGCACCATGTCGTTTATGTCATTCAGCAATAACATCCCTTCACTTGACGGGCATAAATTCAGCTTCTAACACGACTTTATCAGATTAAAGTAAATTAATTTTCCATGCTGAAAGAAATAATTTATTTTGCATCTTTCATGCCCTCAAGGGACCCTAAAGTATCAATGCATAACTTTTGGATATATGGTCACCATGGTAACAAAGGCAAATGCAAAGTCAATTTGTGCAAACTCTGGCACCTCCAACAATGCAGCGCTCCCTCAGTACAGCACTGTACTTGAGTGGTGGCATGGATGGTGTACTCAAGTTCTAGAGTTGGGTTTGAGCTTCAACAATCTTCTAACTCAGGAGGTGGAGTGGCAAGCTGAAAGGCTGAGGCCCCAGAGTGGAGGACACCACTAAGGTTATAAAGTGTAGTAAATGAGACAAAGAAATAACACATTTCCTCTCTTTCTTTGCTTGTCCCATTTGCCCTTCACCATCATCCCTTTGTCATTTAATTTATCCCGCCTTCCACCTTGTCACAGACCTTTCTTTGTGTACTTCTCCCACTTCCCTCTTCCCCTGCATTTGTACTTGCTTAAAACCTGTGGTTAATAATCCATACGGGATCCTGGGCTTTATAAATAGAGACATAGAGTACAAAAGCAAGGAGGTTATGGTGAACATTTATAAAACACTGGTTTGCTCTCAACCGCAGAATTGTGTCCAATTCTGGACATTTTAGGAAGGGCGTGAAGGCATTGGAGAGGGTGCAGAAAAGATTTACAAGAATGGTTCCAAGGATGAGGGTCTTCAGTTACGAGGATAGATTGGCGAAGTTGGGGCTGTTCTCCTCAGAAAAGGTCGAGAGGAGATTTGATAGAAGTGTTCAAAATCATGAGGGGTCTGAACAGAGTAGATAGGAAGAAACTGGTCCTATTGGCAAAAGAATCGATAACCAGAAGACACTGATTTAAGGTGATTGACGAAAAAATCAGAGGTGACATGAGGAAAAACTTTTTTACGCAGTGAGTGGTTAGGGTCTGGAATGCAGTGTCTGAGAGTGTGGTGGAGGAAGATTCAATCATGACTTTCAAAAGGGAATTGGATAATTATCTGAAGAGAAAAAATGTGCAGAGCTATGGAGAAAGGTCGGGGGAGTGGGGCTAGCTGAGTAGCTCTTACAGAGAGACGGTAATGGAAATGATGGGCCAAATGGCCTCCTTCTTTGCTGTAACCATTCTATGATTTTATCTCTAACTTTTTCCAGTTCTGATGACAGGTCATCATCTTTAAAAAGACTAACTCTATTTCTCTCTTCACAGATGCTGCCAGGCCTATTGTGTATTTTCTTTTTCTATATTAAGGAAGTGACTCATTGTGATTACTAGGGATTTGTTCTGTTTCGTAGCTGCTGCTGTTTCCCGGTGTCATTAAAAAGCAATGCAATATATTTAATGAAGTTAATCTGTTTTGGTGGTCTAGCAATAATTCTCATTCTTGTTTTCAAATCCCTCCATGGCCTCGTCCCTCCTTACCTTTGTAATCCCCTCCAGCTCTACAACCCTCCGAGACATCTGCGCTGCTCCAATTCTGGCCTCTTGAGCATCCCCAATTTTAATTGCTCCACCATGGTGGCCGTGGTTTCAGCTGCTGAGGCCCTAAACTCTGGAATTCTGTCCTAAACATCTCTGCCTCTCTAGCTCCCGATTCTTCCTTAAGATGCTCCTTAAAACCTACATCTTTGACCAACTTTTTGGTCACCTGCACCATTTTGTGGCTCGGTGCTAAATTTTGTTTGTGAACACTCCTGTGAAGCGCCTTTGGATGCTTTACTATGTTAAACGCACAATATAAATGCACTAAAATAAAAGCAAAATATAAATACACGTTGTTTTTATTGGTTGAGGGATGTCAGTTGGCTTATCATAGGGAGAACTCCCATTCTTCTTCTTTTACATCCACCTGAACAGGCAGGACCTTAATATAGCATCTCGTTTGAAAGGCAGCACTGGAATATTGAAGCGGTTTATATGGTCAAACCCTGAAGTGGGGCTTAAACCTCCAATTGTAGACTCAGAGGCAGAATTGCTACCGCTCAGGCAAGTTGATATATGGGTAATTTTGTGAGACTCTGAACAGGGTGGGGAAAGAAGGAAAGACTTGCATTTATATAGCAGCTTTCATGACCTCAGGGTGCCACAGGACACTTTACAGCCAATTAAGTACTTTTGGAAGTCAAGTCACTGTTGTAATGTAGGAACCAATTGCTATTGGTGAACCAGGGCTTTTGTGTTTGGTCCAATCTCTGACTTATAGCTTGTATTCTTGAGTATTGAAGATTAAGGGGTGATCTAATTGAGATGTTTGAGATGATTAAAGAATTTGCAAGTGTTGCTGGAGAGAAACTATGTTCAAAACAAGGGGGAATAATCGAAAAATGAGAGCTAGGCCATTCAGGGGTGATGTCAGGGAACACTTCTTCACACAAGGAGTAGCAGAAATATGGAACTCTGTCCCCAAAAAGTTGTTGAGGCTGGGGGGTCAATAAAAATGTCCAATCTGTGATTGCTATTTAGTAGGCAAAGGTATTAAGGGTTACAGAACCAAGGTGGGTAGATGGAGTTAAGATACAGATCAGCCTTGATTTAACTGAATGGCAAAACAGGTTCAAAAGACTGAATAGTTTCCCGCTGTTCCTATCTAAAAGTGAAGCTCTGCACCAACAGCATAAACTCAAAATATTATCCATGTACTATTAACATTGAGGATGGAACATTCAATAATTACATTACTAGGAAAAGGTAAGATAAAGCAGGTGAATTGTTAAGGAAACTGACTAATAATAGGATATTACTTAGCTCTGAATAAGACACAGTTTACCTCCTCTTCTGTACCCTGTCCTTTGCAAAATCAGACTTGCCTCATTTCTTTTCCTCTTTGAGGTGACTATCTAGTTGCACACAGCAATAACTTCTTACCTCGAGTCTCTGAGTCAGAAGGTTGTGGGTGTTGCCCAACTCCAGAGACAGTGGCGCAGTGGTTAGCACCGCAGCCTCACAGCTCCAGCAACCCGGGTTCAATTCTGGGTACTGCCTGTGTGGAGTTTGCAAGTTCTCCCTGTGTCTGCGTGGGTTTCCTCCGGGTGCTCTGGTTTCCTCCCACATGCCAAAGACTTGCAGGTTGATAGGTTAATTGACCATTATAAATTGCCACTAGTATAGGTAGGTGGTAGGGAAATATAGGGACAGGTGGGGATGTGGTAGGAATATGGAATTAGTGTAGGATTAGTATAAATGGGTGGTTGATGGTCAGCACAGACTCGGTGGGCCGAAGGGCCTGTTTCAGTGCTGTATCTCTAAACTAAAACTAAACTAAACTAAACTAAACATCTAGGCTGACACTCCTAATACCGAGGGAGTGCAGTACGGAAAGTCCTCATCGGGGAACTCCTCTTTGCTGACGATGCTGCTTTAACATCTCCCACTGAAGAGTGCCTGCAGAGTCTCATCGACAGATTTGCGGCTGCCTGCAATGAATTTGGCCTAACCATCAGCCTCAAGAAAACGAACATCATGGGGCAGGACGTCAGAAATGCTCCATCCATCAATATTGGCGACCACTCTCTGGAAGTGGTTCAAGAGTTCACCTACCTAGGCTCAACTATCACCAGTAACCTGTCTCTAGATGCAGAAATCAACAAGTGCATGGGAAAGGCTTCCACTGCTATGTCCAGACTGGCCAAGAGAGTGTGGGAAAATGGCGCACTGACACAGAACACAAAAGTCCAAGTGTATCAAGCCTGTGTCCTCAGTACCTTGCTCTATGGCAGCGAGGCCTGGACAATGTATGTCAGCCAAGAGCGACGTCTCAATTCATTCGATCTTCGCTGCCTCCGGAGAATACTTGGCATCAGGTGGCAGGACCGTATCTCCAACACAGAAGTCCTCGAGATGGCCAACATCCCCAGCTTATACACACTACTGAGTCAGCGACGCTTGAGATGGCTTGGCCATGTGAGCCGCATGGAAGATGGCAGGATCCCCAAAGACACATTGTACAGCGAGCTCGCCACTGGTATCAGACCCATCGGCCGTCCACGTCTCCGCTTTAAAGACGTCTGCAAACGCGACATGAAAGTCATGTGACATTGATCACAAGTCGTGGGAGTCAGTTGCCAGCGTTCGCCAGAGCTGGCGGACAGCCATAAAGGCGGGGCTAAAGTGTGGCGAGTCGAAGAGACTTAGCAGTTGGCAGGAAAAAAGACAGAGGCGCAAGGGAAGAGCCAACTGTGTAACAGCCCCGACAATCAAATGTTTCTGCAGCACCAGTGGAAGAGCCTGTCACTCTAGAATTGGCCTTTACAGCCACTCCAGGCGCTGCTCCACACACCACTGACCACCTCCAGGCGCTTACCCATTGTCTCTCAAGATAAGGAGGCCAAAAGGTTAAACTAAGACCCTGTCTGCCCTCTCAGGTGGATGTAAACAATCCTCTGGTATTATTCAAGAAGTGGAGGAGAGTTCTCCCTGGTTCTCTGGCCAATGTACGTCCCTCAACCAACATCATTGAAACAAATTAACTGGTCATTATCACATTGCTGTTCTGGGGATTTTGCTGTGCGCAGATTTGTTGCCATGTTTTCTACAACTGTGACTGCACTTCAAAACATAGTTTATTGTCTGTAAAGCATTTTGGAACCTCCTGAGGTCCAGAGTAGTATTCATATAAAACTACTGACTCTTGATATCCTAGGATGAAGTTACAATATGTCGACATGCATGGCTCAGTGGCAAACCTCACTACATTGGCTCCTATTATAACTCATTGTCTCATGTGAACCTAAAAACTGGGGAACTCCTTATATCATCTTCTTCTGTCCCCTACAATCAGGAAAGGATGAATAGGCTGGGTCCCTTTTCTCTTGCAAAGCAAAGGTTGAGGGGTGACAATAAAGGTCTTTAAAATTATGAAAGGTTTTGATAGAGTAGACACAGAGAATGTGTGTCCATTTGTGGGGAAGAGCAAAGCCAAAGCCAATGTAAAATAGTTACCAAGAAATCAAATAGGGAATTCAGAAGAAACATTTTTACCCAGAGAGTGGTGAGAATGTGGAATTTACTCCCACTGGCAGTGGTTGAGGCAAATGATATTGATGAATTTAAAAGGAAGTGAGATAAGCATTTGAGGGAGAAGGGAAGAGAGGGTTATGCTGATAGAATTAGGATGTGAAGAGACTCGAGTGGAGCATAATGCTGGCAGGGACTGGTGGGTTAAATGGCCTGTTTCTGTGCTGTACATTCTATGTAATTCTATGTCATATTCCTGCTTTTAAAAGCCAAGCTTAGTGTCACCTATTCAATTCATACACCCTTACCATTTTTTCAATCTAACAACAATAATAATATTTATACTTCTTCTCATGTTGTAATGTCTCAAAGTAATTCACACTTTTGGGAGGCAGTGACTGCTATTGTGTAGGCTTATGGGACAATAGCCCTTGGCCCTTTATCTAAATTCTTCATTAAAATCTACACTGCAGAGTGTGCAATGCAGAGCAGGAAGATTCCAGGATTACTTCTTTATCTGTGTTCAATTAGCGATCTTTCATTAGGGTGGGGTTGGATGTGGGTTTGGAAATACAACTTGCTTTATCATTTCAGCATTCCTGGATGTGGAAGCAGAAAAGCAACTAAGGAAAAGGAAGTCTGTATGTGCATAAGCTCCAGAATTAAAAGTAATTGCAGGCTGATATATTCTGCATGGATTATTAATGGCAAGAATTGATGTGATAAAGCTGCATTGTCCCACCCACTGCATCCTTCTGATTTTACACCAATGAGAAATTTGTCTAAATTAGTCTCAGACAGAGTTTTTGCTTCTGATCATTACCTTGCTGTTTGGGAATGCCATTTGCTGAAGACTGGGCCAGATTCAATTCTAAGCCCCTTCCCCCACTGTCAAATTCTAAAGAATCATCTGGTGCAATACAACAATTTTTATTTATATTGCACCTTTACCTAAGAAGCTCCATAGTTTGGAGCGAGGACCGAGAAACAATGACTTCCGTCTTCCCAATATTTAATTGGAGGAAGTTTCTGTTCATCCAGTACTGGATGTTGGATAATCAGTCTGATAATTTAGCAACAGTGGAGGAGGTGAGAGAAGTGGTTGTGAAGCAGAGCTGAGTGTGGTCAGCATACATGTCAAAACTAATGCTGTGCTTTTGGGTGATGTTGTCAAAGGGCAGCATGAAGGTGAGAAATAGGAGGGGCTAAGAATAGATGCTTGGGGGCACCAGAGGAAACGGTGTGGGAGCAGGAAAAGAAGCTATTACAAGTAATTCTCTGACTACAATTCGATAGATACGAATATAGAAAGAGTGGCCACTGTGACGAAACCACACCTGCCAAATGGAAACATATTAATTTCGTCATATGGGACACTATTTGAACTTTTACTGGACATTGAACATAACTTGTTTAAAAAAAAACACAGAGCTGAAAGCCTGAAAACATGGCTACACATTTGCATTCTCAGAGACAGTTGCATAGAGAGACAATGGAAGTGCTCCCTGATTAAATTAGTGAAATGGATTTTGTCAATAGTGATGATCCAAAGACATTGAGAGCCATTGTCTCTGTAAGAGCCAGCAGTCCACCAACCCCCACCGCCACCCCCCCCCCCCCCCCCCCCACCTCTTCAAGTGTGTCTAGTATGCTTTGAAGAAGCAACAACTCTCACAGGCAATGCTGTTTCAAATAAAGAGCTGGTTATATGACTAACTTGCTGGACAACCTGGGAATTTATTGAATTGTGCTTCACAGAATAATTTGGGCCAGACTGCAACTGAACTTCAAGAAAAAAGCATTGCTCTCTCCCTGTCTCTCTCTCTCTCTCTCTCTCTAGCAAAGTTCCAGGGACCCATGGAAGCAACTTAAGCCTCAAGACAGAAGACCCCTGCAGCCTTCTGGTACCAGCGAAACAAGTTTGAAAGTGTGCACTGGGCCCCAACGAGAACTGCAAGACTTAACTCCAATCAAGGTCTTTACATCCAAACCAAAGACAGTAACTGAATTCCATTTACTACTCCAAACCCTCCCCCTTTAATTTTGTCTCCTCCTCTGTATCTATTTGTGTGTGTGTTTATTGTGTATGCATGCTAGCGTGGTTGTGTCATGTATTTTTAGTAATTTTAACTGAGTTAGTGTTGAGGTTAATAAACTTACACCTTTCTTGTTTAAACCTGAGAAAGCCAATCTGATTGGTTCGTTTACAATTACAATTAGAAAGCAGTGAGAAAGGACTCTCTGAGGTGAAGCTAAAGATACTGTGTTTTAAAAAGTTAAACCCTGTTGCGGCCAAAACAGGAAAGGGGTGCAAGGGGAACCTGAGACCCCCTTCCTCACCTGGACAGAACACCACTGAAGCACATTACCATAGCACTAACAGTGCCTGCAGAAATGCCCAGTCAAACACATCACCATCAAAAGAGGATGCGTTGACATTTTTACTTCTGATTTGTCCATGTGAGGGAATGGATAGATAGAAAAAAAGAAAGCCTTGGATTTATATAGCACCTTTCACTACCTCAGGATGATCCAAAGTGTTTTACAGACAATTACGTAATTTATTTGAAGTGTAGTCACTATTGTAATGTTGGAAATGGGGCAGCCAATTTGCACACAGCAAGGTTCCACAAACAGCAATGGGATAATCTGAGATGTCAGTTGTGGGATAAATATTAGCCAGGGCCCTGGGAGAACTGTCCTGCTCTTCTTTGAAATACTGCCCACACAACCACATTTTCAGAAAGGATCAATGGATAGAAATAAATGGGAAAATTGGTTTACATTGGATTCTGGAGTTTTTGCAATGATTCAAAAATTATGGAAGGTTGTAAAATGCCGAATCGCAAAATGAGGTGCTGCTCCTCGAACTTGCATTCAGCCAAAAGGTATTGGGTTAGATTTTTGGTCTGTGTTGAATTAAATGTTTGGTTGGGGCAGTTGGCTTTAGTGTTCTAGACTAGGGAAAGGAAAAAAAAATGACGAGCTTCCCACTCCTGATCATTATTAAACAATGATATATGAGAAATGACTATTTGAGTGAAATACTGGAGGGCTGCTAGCTCCTTTGAACATAGGAACATAGGAGCAGGAGTAGGTGATTCAGACCATTGAGCCTTCCCCGCCATTCATCTGCTCTCTTAGATGGGTGTAAAAGATCCAATGGCACTATGTTGAAGAAGAGCAGCAGGATTAACCCCAGGGTCCTAATCAATATATATCCCCTGATCAACATCACTAACATAGAATCATTTAGCCATTATCATATTGCTGTTTGTGAGAGTGTTATGACCAGGTGAGAAATGTGTCTAGGGGTCTTTTGCTGTCTTTACCTGGTCTTATTGTAACGGGTTTTATTTTTAAACACACTGTGTTTTGAGCTCCCCCTTTTGTGAATCCTTGTTCACAGAAACCAACACATCAGGTTTTCTCAGGTTTAAAGGAGAAAAGTGAAATTTATTAAAACACAGACTTAAACTCTAATACGGTTGGCGCCTATGGATATATGATGCGCCCACGCTAGCATGCACACGCAATATACACATGCAAATAGGGACAGAAAAGAGGAGAGGAAAATATAGTAGAGAGGGGTTTGAGGCAATATCAGAAGAGTTTCTTGTTTACTGTGCTTCAAGATCACTTGATTGTAGGTAGTCTTGTTCATCGGGGCCTAGTGTTCTTCTGAAACCTTGTTCATGTAGGAGACTTTTCTCTCTTTGAGGTTCACTTATTTTCACAAGATTCAGTTACCTGGGAAAGAGATGGAGTCAGGCAAAACTGGAGAGGAGATTCTGTTCCAACCAGGAGCACACAACTTTCTGATTTCAAACACTGTTTTTTCTAATTTAAAACTCTCAGTTCAAACCTCTGCAACAGCCAGTTAGTCATGTGACTACAACTGGTCTGACCACTTCTTCTGTGCATTGGGGAAGCAACGACTGGGTCCCCATTGTTCCAACACTATCTGTTACTATGCAAATGTATTTCCAGTCAGGGGTTTGCAATTTTAAGTTTTAATGTTCATGTGGCGAAATAATCATGTGGCAGGTGGGGGGGTTTGCCTGACAAGGAGGTTGCTATGTGCAAATTGGTTGTTGCATTCCCTACATTACAACTTCAAATGTACTTCTTTCACTGTAATTTGCTTTGTGATGTCATGAAAAGAACCATATAAATGCAAGGCTTTCTTTCCAAAAGAAGTTTTTGTGCAGGAAGAGGGCCTGGACAAGATACTAAATCAATACTTTGCATCCGTCTTAACTAAAGAAGAGAAAGATGCAAATGCCACAGTAAATGTGGAGGTAGTAGAGAAATTAGACAGGATAAAAATAAATGATGAGGAGGCACTCAAAACGTTTACTGTGTTCAAAGTAGAAAAGTCACCTGGTCTGGATGGGATGCATTCTGGGTTGCTAAGGGAAGTAAGGGTGCAAATGGCGGAATCTCTGGTCACAACTTTCCAATCCTCCTTAGTTATGGGAGTGATACTGGAGGCCTACAAATGTTACGCCCTCGTTCAAAAAGAAGAGGTATAAACCCAGAAACTACAGGCTAGTCAGCCTAACTTTGGGGAAACTCTTAAAGACATTAATCTGGAACAAAATTAATTGGCATTTGGAAAAATATGGGTTAGTAAATGAAAGTCAACACAAATTCATTAAAAGCACATTGTGTTTGACTAACTTGATTAAGTTCTTTGATGAAGTAATGGAAAGGGCTGATGAGGGTAGTGTAGTTGATGTGTAAATGGGCTATAGAAAGACATTTGATAAAGTATTACATAATAGACTTGTAACAAAATTGATGCTCATGGGATTAAAAGGGCAGTGATTGTGTCAATAGGAAATTGGCTAAGGGACAGGAAACAAAGAATAATGGTGAGTGTTTGTTTTTCAGACTGGAGGGAAGTGGTGTCCCCAAGGCTTCTGTGTTGGGACCACTGCTCATTTTGATATATATTAAAACCAGGACATAGGGCATAATTTCAAAAATTTGCAGATGACACAAATCTTGGAAATGTAGTAAACAGTGAGGAGGATAGTAATAGACTTCAGGAGAACATAGACAGACTGTTGAAGTGGGCAGACAAATGGCAGATGAAATTTAACAGAGAGGAAAGAGAGGTGATGTACACTAAATGGCACAATTTAAAAGGTGGCTGGAGAAGTTTAGAAAACTGTTAAAAAGGCATAGAGAGCCTTGGCTTTATAGAGATATGGGGCTGGATTTTAATGCCCCACCGCCGTCAGGAACGGTGGCAGGGGAGCAATGAAGATCGGTATGGCGAAGGCTTGCCACCGACCCCGACGCCGGTAGGCCCCGTGCCAATCTCGGCGGTGGCAAGGCCTTGTGGCAGCCGCCCCACCGCTCGGCGATGGGATCACCTTTTCAATATGTAAACTAATTTACATACCTGATTTAGTGAGCGTCCCGTTGCCTCCTTAATTGCTGCACCGATCTTCATTCGGGCGGCCGACAATGCTGCGCCTTCGAATCCACCTTCGGGGAAACGTGGCATGACACCTTTGGGGACGGGATGAGGAGGACTTTTTCTATGTGTGGAAGGGAGGAGCGGGGTGACAATGATGTGGACTGGTCGAGGGCGGGGGGGCATTGTGGGTGATGGGAAGGCGTAAAGAGCAAAGTTGCCGAACCTTTTGGCGGAATGGTCAAATTCTCAAGATTCGAATTCCGGGGAAGAAAAGGGCAGGAATATTTGGAAATGCCATTGGCAGGGTGGGGGTGGGGGGGAATGCATGGAAAGGTAATTTAATAATGTTTTGTGAAAATTTAACTTACCTGGTCATTTAAATTTTAAATGTCCATTGAGGGCTGTAAGCCCTTTAAAAATGGCACTTGCGCATTGCTGCTGGACGCCGTTGCCGGTGACAGCTTGCTCCCCCTCCTCCACGTCATCACGGGGGCCAGGTGCCGCAGCGGTGCAAATGAGCCACCATGTTTGAAATTGCGGCAGCTCTGTGATGCGGTGCCCATGCGGGCGGGCCGCATTCTTTTACGTTCGCCGCCTACCTCGGCGGCAGACTCTTAAAATGCAGCCCATAAAGAGCAAAAACAAGGAAGTTATGCCAAATCATTATCAAACTCTGGTTAGACCCCAGCTGGAGTATTCAGTCCAATTCTTGGCACCACAATTCAGGACAAGGAGAGTTTGCAGAGGAGATGTACTAGAAAGATTTCAGTTATGTAGAGAGACTAAAGAATTTGGGATTGTTCTCCTTAGAGCACAGAAGGTTAAGGACAGATTTGGTAGATGTGTTCAAATCATGAAGGGTTTTGATAGAGTAAATAAGGAGAAATTATTTCCAGTAGCAGAGTATTGCTAACCAGAAGTCACAGATTTAAGATGATTGACAAAAGAACTGAAGGCGACATGGGGAAAAATATGTACACAGAGAGTTGTTACGATCACAGTCTGAAAGAGTGGTGGAAGCAGATTCAATATTAGCATTCAAAAGGGAATTGGATAATTACTTGAATCAGGAAAATATGCAAGGCAATGCAGAAAGAGCAGGGAAATGGGACTGATTGGATAGCTCTACCAAAGAACCAGCATGGCACGATGGGCTGAATAACCTCCTTCTGTGCTGTATCGGTCTATGATTCTGTGATTTGCAAACATGCCTTCCAGCTGGAAAGATGCAAAGTATGTCACATGATGACTGGTTGCTGCCTGGTGCAGCTGTCTTTTTGTGCTGAGCATTTGGTACCGTGTCATGATCCATATTCTATGGATCTGTAGAATATATCTGGGAGCCATCTGTCAGTAACAAGGAAATAAAAACCACGTCGGTTACAGTAGATGATCTCTCTTTTGTTTGCCTGACTGCACATTAACTAAAAGGTGTTACAATTTATAGAGAAACTTTCTGCCCTTCCCCACCCCATTCATCCCCACATTGACTGATCCTTTATTATGTGTAAATCTGGATTACAAACTCATTGACTATTTCACCATTTGAGCGCCTTGCCCCGAATTAAAACTTATCAACTGTGGTTTGAAAGTATTTTAGTGCCAGTGGCCTTATCAGGATTTGTATAATGCTCGGAGTTTTAACAACAGACGAATGACTGTGTTAAAATAATGGGTAAAGGAATCTTTACACAAACATGTTAAACCACTGTGTTATAAGATTAAATTGTGAGTCGCAAACCCAGTGATGCTGTTGAGAGTTATGGGCTGGAAATTGCTTGACCTTTTTTGAAGCATTGCTGCTGCAATTCGGGAAGGAGTGCCATCGAAGAGCCCAGAAATCGGCCAGGATAGGCTGGGAACTGGCCTACATTCGAAATAAAGGCAAAATACTGTCGATGCTGGAAATCTGAAATGAAAACAGAAAGTACTGGAAATACTCAATGGTTCTAGCAGCATCTGTGAGGAGAGAAACAGAGTTAACGTTTCAGGACTGTGACCTTTCATCAGAACCTGGGAATTCCTGTTTGCTTCATAACAGCCAAAGCCTCCGCAAATGGAGTGCCTTGGACTCCAAACAAATGTACAGTAATTTTTATTGTAAATGGTTCCCTGCTCGAACTCTGGCCTGTGAGGACTTGAACACAATGATCTAGGCTGACACTCCAGTGCAGTACTGAGGGAGTGCTGCCCTGTCAGAGGCACCATCTCTCAGATGAGGCCTTAGACCATCTTTCAATCTGAGGCCCCGTCTGTCCTTGCAGGTGGGCATAAAAGATCCATGGGGCACTTTTGAAGAAGAGCAGGGGAGTTCTCCCTGGTGCCCTGGCCAATATATTTAACCCTCAATCAACATCACAAAGATATATTATCTGGCCATTATCTCATTGCTGTTCATGTGAATTCACTGTGCGCGAATTAGCTGCCACATTTCCTGCGTTACAACAGTGACCACACTTCAAAAGTATTTCCTTGGCTGTAAAGCCCTTTGAGACGTCTAAAATTACCAGGTGACCTTTGGATATGATATTCCAATTGCCAGTCAGTGTTGGCAGTCGACTTGACAATAGCATTTATCACTGTAGACCCCGAATCTCTCCTGGCACAATAATTAAAAAAAAAAAAGACTTGCATTTATATAGCGCCTTTCACGGGCTCAAAAAACCTCAAAGCACTTTCCAGCCAATTAAGTACTTTTAGAGTCACTGTTGTAATGTGACAACCAATTTACGCACAGCAAGGGCACACAAATAGAAATGTGATAAATACCAAATCATAGAAGTGTACAGCATGGAAGAAGGCCATTCAGCCCATCCTGCCTGTGCCGGCTTTTTGAAACAGTTCTTCAATTACTCCCCACTCCTGCTTTTTTCTCATGGCCTTGTAAGTCTTTCCTTTTTGAAAGTTACCATTGAATCTGCTTCCATCACCCGTTAAGCCATTGCATTTAAGATAATAACAACTTGCATCATTAAAAAAACTCTTTTCATCTCCCCTCTGGTTCTTATGCCAATTACTCTTTTTTTCAGTGATGTCAGCTGAGGGATAAGTAATGAATAGGAGGCTAGGAAGATCTCCTCTGCTCTTCTTTGACATAGTCTGTGGGATCTTTTCCACTCACCTGAGAGGGCAGATGGGGTCTTGGTTTAACACTTCTCCTGAATGACCGCACATCCACATTTCCGGAAAGGATCAAAGGATAGAAACCAGCAGGGCTGTTAGCTTTCATTCGATTTTAGTGTTTTCACAATGTCTAGAAGACCACATTCCACAATTACAGTACAGTTAAAACCAGCTTCACAGGCTTTAGGTGACCGATTAAATTCAATTCTGTTTTTACAATGTGGAATTACAGGATTTTCTGGATGTTTACCACCTAGTTTTCCATGAAAATAGCCCTAGTGATCAGATGCAAGAATCTGAATGATTTCTCCCCTCCCTTACCAAGGTGCACTGCAACCATCAGTTGGCTACCTGGGGCTGCCTCAGTTGTTATAATCTTAGTAAAACTGAATTAGGAAATAAACCTGGGACCTTGCTGAACTGTACAGCTCAATTCCACATGAGACTACAGTTCTTTTGGGCCTCCTTATCTCGAGAGACAATGGAGACTACAGTTACAACAGAGATATTAGTATGCACTGGACCTAACAAAAGAAATCCGAATGACCTACTAATTTATCAATGAATCCAATATTAGGTGAGTCCCTCTGCCTACCTTAGAAAATGACACTGCCTTAAATTTAACCCTCAGAGAATGTTTTGTGATTGGGAATTTCATTCAAGCTCCTGAGCCATTCTGCTTTACTGAAATGACTGAAATTCCATTTGTCAGCAACAAAGGTGTTCAGTGAAGTTTTGTTTCAACTTTAAAAAAAAAATCTACAATATATGCCCAAGGGTATTTAACCATGGTTGGGAATGAACCATTTCCCAATGTTAACATTGGAGATCCAATAATCTGAAATAAAAATGTGGGTGGCACAGTGGCGCAGTGGTTAGCATTGCAGCCTCACAGCTCCAGTGACCTGGATTCAGTTCTGGGTACTGCCTGTGCGCAGTTTGCAAGTTCTCCCTGTGACCATGTGGGTTTCTGCTGGGTGCTCTGGTTTCCTCTCACAGCCAAAGACTTGTAGGTTGATAGGTAAATTGGCCATTGTAAATTGCCCCTAGTGTAGGTAGGTGGTAGGAGAATGGTGGGGATGTGGTAGGGAATATGGGATTAATGTAGGATTAGTATAAATGGGTGGTTGTTGGTCAGCATAGACTCGGTGGGCCGAAGGGCCTGTTTCAGTGCTGTATATCTAAATTTAAAAAAAGAAAATGGTTGCAGAACTTTCCCTTGGTGGGCTTCATGGCAACTGGTAGTTGAAAGCCCACTGCTGTGTTCTCTCTGATTACTTAAAACAAATGGTACTCTTATTGGGATTCATAGGATGGTAGGTGCAGCAATGTTACAATCTTGGTCCTCAGTGGCTTCAAGTCAAGGCCAGTCAGACTTGCTCGTTCCTTCTCAATATTTGCTGATCAGCTCCTAATTTTTTATTTTCTGGCCTTGGTTCTTTAAAAGGGGTTGACCTCAGCTCTTCTAGAATGAGGAATTATCTATCAATGATGAAACAGTGCTGAAAATAAACCTTTCTAAAAGTGCCAGCGCAGCTGGGAAACTCAAGCAGCTGCAAACATAACAGAGCAGACAGTGAGGGGCATTTGACAGATATTACTGACAACATAACTTGTGCATAAACTTGAGCTCTTTCAAAACCCTTCTGCCCGTATCCTAACTCACACCAAGTCCCGTTCAAGCAGCACACCTATGCTCATTGACCTACATTGGCTCCTGGTCCGGCAACACCTTGATTTAAAAATTCTCATGCTTGTGCTCATATCCCTCCATGGCCTAGCCCTTCCCTATCTTTGTAACCTCCTCCAGACCTACAACTCTCAAAGAGCTCTGCATTCCTCCAATTCTTGCCTCTTTTGCTCATCCCAGATTTTAATTGCTCCACCATTGATGGCCATAACTTCAGCCTCCTAGACCCTAAGCTCTGGAATTCCCTCTATAAACCTCTCCATCTCTCTAGCGTTCTCTCCTCTTGAAAGATGCTCCTGAACACCTACAAAGTTTTGTCCTAAGATCTGCTTAAGTGGCTTGATGTCAAATTTTTGTTTGATAACGCTCTGGTGAAGCACCTTGGCAAGTTTTACTACATTAAAGGTGCGATATAAATGCAAGTTGTTGGTGTGATGCTACATGAGGAGTGAAGTATGATATTTGTAAAACATAACCTGATGAGATGACAAGCTGATCCTATCACCCATCCTACCCTTAACCCCTCACCATAACATCTTTGATTTGTGAATCATGAATAAAAGGTGTAACCTTAAACAATTTAAAAGGATTTATTTTCAGTAATAACACTATAAAAATAGTCTTGATGTGAAGGCAATTCTCCTGTGGCTTCATTAAATGATCCAATTACTCTATAATGTTATTGTATTGTCCTGTACAGGGAAAAAATGGCTCTGGTCAGTTATATGTAGCAATATTGTAAATGGGTTTATGAAAATTTCCTCTGGCCAGTATTTCTAATGAAATTGTAAATGGTTTGATTTCAAAAAGAGCATTTATTTTTCCACAGTGCAATGTTTGTAATGAAAATTATTTTGTGGAAAATTAAATGGCAATTATTAATATTACTTTCTGGTATAAATTAAGAAAGACTGAATCAATGAGTACAATCACGGAAGAAATCAGCATTCAGGTGAGAGCTTTGAGTGTGGGTGCCAGTGGGCCCTTTGGTCACAGTGGGAAGTGGTAGGTTGGAGGTAGGAAGCAGCTGTGCACATCATTCACTGTCTGTATAGATGTACCTTCCAGAAGGTATCTCGAAATGAATGGGAATCCAGGTTGATTTATTTCCCTCCATAGTCCAGCAGTGTTGAGGTCAAATGTCATATTCCTGACATCACTATTGATGAAATCAGTTAACTTCACACACAGGTTTGAACCTTGGCCCTTTGTGGAAATGTAACATCTGAAGTACTGTATTAATTATACTAAAATTGTAGATCATCACATTATACCAGGCCCTGTATGGCATTGTTTATTTATAATAGATCTTATATAATTTTTGAGACTTATCTGTTCACTGTGTGACTAACACAACTTGTATTTGATACCAGGATTAGGCAGTCTATTGAAACTTGGAATGAGAGTATCCTTTGTTGTAAGACTCACACCCAATTCCAGCTCTTCTAAGGCTTTAAGACTTCTAATTTTCTCCCTCTCCTAAGGCAGCTAAATCTTTCCTTTGGCATCATTCCATGGGTATTGGGCACCCTCTGGTATCTCATCAACATGGACATTATTCGTGCGTGAATCTTGACCGTCAGTGTTGGCAGACTTTGGACTACCAGAAAAATTTTAGCTATTCCACCCATACGTACACTTCCAGCACAGGTTACTGGATAATGATCGGGAACTTGAACCTGGCTGATGTTCCTTCCCTAATGCATGGGGACTGAGGCCAATTTTTTTTTGCCCTATTGCTACTCTGGCTTAGATCAGCATACTTAACACTGACCAGAGATTGAACTTGGGATGGATTGACTGTTTGGTCAGCAGCCTAACGAATCAGATTAAAATTATTCATTACTTTTCCTCAGGTTTCTCTCCATTTTTCTGGCTCCACAGATACCAACAGCCCTCCTGTACCTTATCCAAATGGACATTCTTGTTTGGTGGGCCACAATATTGACCTACTTTAGGCTATTTAACTGTGTGGTGTCACTGCCTCCTCCAACTTTCACCGAATATTGATTCAGAAAAACTTTCCAATGGGATAATAATTGGATTCATCCTCTCCCCGCAGCTCCCTCACTACCGCCCAGCCTTGACTCAGTGGTGGTGCCCTTGTGGCTGAGAGTAAAGGTTACAAGTTCAAGCCCCACTCCAGAGACATGAGCACATAATCTTGGCTGATCTATTAGGATAGTACTGAGAGAGTGCTCATTGGGATCTTGCTGTACACATATTGCCTGTTGCATTGCTGAAAATAGGGACATATTGATGAAGCTTTACATCTTGCACTCATCAGGACATTCCACAAGAATACCAATGTAAGGAAAAAAAACAACTTCATACTGTATGAGAAGTTGTTCTTTTACCTTACATTGGTATTCTTTCAGATTGTCCTGATGAGTGCATGACGAAAAGCTTCGACAACATGTCTCTATTTTCAGCAATACTCAAGTTCTGTACTACCAAACGACTATTGCCTGTTGTGTTTGCCTACATTACAACAGTGATGATACTTCCCAAGGAACTTCTCTGTTTGTGAAGTGCTTTGGGACGTCCTGAGGATGTGAAAGGCGCTATATAAATGTGAGTTAATTATTTTCTTTCTGCAGTTTCCAGGAGTGTTGTGGTCAGTAGTGGCACACCTCCCAGACAGCTGGCTGAGAACAGCTGATTCAACAGAGTCCATTGGTGCACCCTGGGTCGCCTACAATGTCACCATTCAGCTGAATATATTTATAGGAGCTCTAGATGGGCAAGTTTTGGAAGGCATTTTGACTTCAGTATTTTGGGTGGTGGGCAGGATGGGAATTGAATCTCCAATGTTAATCTTGGGGAATGGTTACTCCCCCCAGGTTCTTTGCCAACGATGGTTAAACACTCCTGGGTACATGTTGTACTTTTGTTAAAAAAAACTGAAACACAACTTTATTGAATGCTTTTGTTCCTGACAGATGGCATTTCAGCCATCTCAGTGCATCAGAATGGTTCAACACCAATCGCAACACATTCCCTGCTAGTTGAGATGGAAGTCCCACTATCGAAGCTGTCTTAGAGAACCTTGGTTGTGAGCTGCTGCCAACTTTGTCTGTTACCATCTTTTCCATTGCTAATCCGACTGTTGAAATGACTGCTAGCATTCTGTATATTCAAATATGGATAATTTTAATTTTAGGTAACTGTAACTTGGCAGATATCATATTAGTCCCGGTTATAAACCATACTCAAATTTCCTTTTCCATCGAAGTCAATTAAACTTCAATATTGTGTCACAACTGGTGCCTTGATGGCTTTATTTGTACATGTATCACCCGGTTTGTGGTATTGAGCTGTAAAGAATGGGACGATCCCAGGTTTGATCTTCAACTTGTGTTAACTCATCTGAGTTCAACCAGGACAATGATGGGTGTTGGGTTGGGGGGTGGGGGGTGAAGTGCAACAATTTAACTAATTGGGTTGGTGCAGGGTGGGGTTCAATTGAAGAAAGTGCTTAAAATCCTGTTAACCACTCTGGGAAACAGCAGCGAATAGTCATGCAGCTGGTATCAACCCACTATGCAGATAGATGGAACTGTGAGACACAGTTGCGAATTGAACATTTCAAAAACTGAGATTTATAGATTTTTGAAATAAAAACCCAAATCTCAGCAGGTCAGGTCTGGCAGAATCTGTGGAGAAAGAAATGGAGTTAACGTCACAGGTTGACGACCCTTTGTCAGACCTTCACCAACCTGAAACATTAACTCTGCTTCTCTCTCCACAGACCCGCTGAGTATTTCCAGCACTTTCTGTCTTCATTTCAGATTTCCAGTATCTTTGCTCTTGTATTGATTGATCCTTATTCCGCAGGGCGTTAAGGGTTAATGAACCAAAGTGGGTAGATGGAGTTAAGATACAAATCAGCCTTGATTTAATTGAATGGTGGAACAGGCTTGAGGGGCTGAATGGACTCCTCCTGGTCCTATTTAATTTTGTTTTGGCAGGGGATGCAGTTCAGAATTCCTGCTACTTGCCTTTCACTGTATACTTACATATGAGTGACATGAACTTTTAGAGCAATCAGGGTGGGGTCTGAATGCTATCCAAAAAAGCACAGCCACTTGAGATCCCGCCCTCTCTGCCGGGCTGCCGCGCCCCTTCCAACCAATCGAGCCAACGATTGGCCAAACGGTGAGAATTGGCCGTCTCTCAATGGAGAAGCAGGCTGTCAGTCAAATGTATTGACAGGAGCTGGTGACTCACCTCGCAAGAGTGCTCTTTGAGCAACTTCATTTCACTGGCGTGTGAATCGGAGCAGGCGCGAGTCATTCTATGAATAGGTGTTTTGCATCAAAAAAATTCTCAGAAGTATTCGTGTCTCTGAGTAAGAAGTAAAGTTATTTAGTTTTGCTTACCTGCGCAAGAGCGGAAACTTCTTTTGTTTAGAACAAAACTTTAGGAAACCATGTTGCTTTCAAGAACTGTCCTCTTCATCGGTTTGGCTTTCGCCTTTGTTGGAACAAAAGGTAAGATTTTCTTTGTGTTCTCTAGCCGAGTGTTTATGTTGTGTGTTTATTTTTAAAAGTCATGTAGCACTTCTGGGCGGGTTTGATCCAATGTCTCTGAAAGGAATTCATCTTCAATTCATTTTCCCTCCCTCCTAAACCTTCACCGGTTTTACGCATTGCTCCCTTTATGTTTTGTGTTAAGTTTTCCAATTCATCAACAGGCATGCTTGGTCTGGACTGGTGAAGAGAAATGAAGTTCACATCTGAGCTTCTGTGTGAGATCTACAGGGTTTATGTCAACTAAGAAAGAAAAATTCAACTTTTTTTTTGTGCTTTTTCCCCTGACTGAAACCATCTCAATGTCTGTGTAATTCTAGTTTTCTTTCTTTGAGGTGGGGAGTCTATATGATGGATTTTCTCTTTTGTGAACTTGTTTTCACGCAGGAATTTGTGCAGAGCTGTGAATAATGGTATGAAGCTCACCCTAGAGAAGATACAGTAGACCCATGGAGCACATCCTTCCTATTCAGTCATAGTGCCAACGCCTTGTTTTTTTAAAAAAAAATGCAACACTACTTTATCCCCCCTCAAAGTTTTCACTATTTCCAAACCCACCCCAAAGACACCACAGGCACGTGCTTCATGAAAAAAGTTATTTAATGGATGCTACCATTTTTTAACCACTGTGGGTTTATTTATCTCTATGTAAAATTTATTCTCAGGGTGTGGGTGTCACAGGCAAGGTCAGCATTCATTGCCCATCTCTAGCTGCCTTCTGAGAAGGTGGTGGTGGGCTGCGGCCTTGAACTGCTGCAATCCATGTGGTGAAGGTTATGTTCACAGACCTGTCTGGTTTTAAAAAATAAATGAAATGGAAGATATTCAGCTGCTACAATCTGGAACCACAATCAAATACATACACACACTTTGATGTGACACTAGATATTCTGCTTTCCAGTATCTGGCCTTACTCTGGACTTAATAACTTTCTGCAGCTTGGGTATTTTAATGCTGTTTTCTGTGGCCAAATAAGCCTCTGCCAAATGCATTTTGAATTGAATTGTGGTTATGTAATGACTAGTAATCCAGAGGCCTGGGCTAATCCAGAGAACATGACCTGACCATAGTTCAGGAATTTGAATTCGATTTAAAAAATAAATAAATAAATATGAAAATTTAAAATATAATGCCAATAAAAAAAATCCTAATAGTTCACAAATCTTTTTGGAGAAGGAAGCTGTTCGGTCTATGTGACTAGTCCCACAGCAGTGTGGTTCAGTCTCAACTGTCCTCTGAAGCTACTCTGTTGCCATAACCTTGGCAAATAGGGATGGGAAATAAATATTGACCTTGCTAGTTATTCCCATATTGTAAGAATATATACTTTTAAAAATTTGGCTACTCGATTTTCCCTGGAGTTATTGCCATTTTAAAACTGGGTGATGCATGACTATAGTTACCATTTCTTTTCGATAAGTGATGGGATTATTTGGGTTCTGAACATTGCTTTGTATGCAAAAAAAATTATAAAATGTTTCCACATTACAGAAGAGTTATAGTATCATTACAGCACAGGAGAAAACCACTTGGCCTTCTCTGTACAGTAATCTGATCAGTCCCATTTCCCCGCTCGATCCCTGTAGCCCTGCAAGTTTGTTTCCCTCAAGTGCCCATCCAGTTTCCCTTTGAAATCATTCATTGTCTCCATTTTCACCCCCTCGTAGACGGGGAGTTCCAGGTCATTACCACTTGGGGTTTTTTTTTTTAAATCCTTCCTCACATCCCCTCTGCATCTCTTGCCCAAAATCTTAAATGTGTCCCTTAGTCCTTGTACCATCAGCTATTTTCTTTCTTTACCTTGTCTAAACCTGTCATGATCTTCTACATCTGTCAAATTTTCTTTGCTCAAAGGGGAACAACTCCAGTTTCTCAACCTAAGCTTGTAGCTAAAATTGCTCATCCCTGGAACTATTCTGGTAAATTTCCTCTCAAGGACCCTCACATCCTTCCTGTAGTGTGGTGACCAGAACTGGACACAATTCTAGAGTTATGGCCTAACCAGAGCTTTATAAAGGTTCAGCATACTCTCCCTACTTTTGTACTCAGTGCCTCAATTTATGAAGTGCAAGATCCCATATGCTTTGCTAATTGCATAATGCATAATCTGGAAATATTATTTGATCAGTTTACCATTTAAAAAATATTGCCAGTTCGCCACTCTCAAAAAAATACAGCCCATTCCAAACCAGATAAATTGAAATCTAGGTATGAATCCACAGAGTATTTACCTAACATTGGAAAAAATATTTGAGTACTTTTACAGGATGCTGTCAATCTATGCCTCAAGTCTAAAGTCACAGGAATGGTTATTCCCAAATCCATGTTGTTGTGACATGTTTCATGAGTTGCTACTACAATTCGTAAGCAATTTGGTAATGTTCCATGTGCGGGTTGGGCACTTAGAATTAACAAAAAAAATCAGATGATTCAGTTGGAAAAGTATTTTTGCAATGAAAAGCTGTCTGTGACCATGGGATTTTTGCAGGACCTGTTATTCTGTCCCCACTATTAATGCTTTTATGTAGGTTGCTGTTAAGTGTTCAGAAGAAACTGGATCAGTTAAATGGATGGTCTAGGAATGCAGATTGGTTTTAACACGGAACCATAGAAAATTATGGCGCAGAAGGAGGCCATTCAGCCCATTGTGTCCCTGCTGGCTGAAAAAACTAGCTGCCCAATCTAATTCCACCTTCCAGCACCTGGTCCATAGCATTGCAGGTTACAGCACTTCAGATGTATATCCAGGTACCTTTTTAAAAGAATTGAGGGTTTCTGTCTCCACCACCATTCCTGGCAGTGAATTCCAGGCACCTACCACCCTCTGGGTGAAAAAGTTTTTCCTTATGTCCCCTCTAATCCTTCTATCAGTCACCTTAAATCTGTGCCCCTGGTAATTAATCTCTCTGCTAGGGGAAACGGGTCCTTCCTGTCCACTGTATCTAAGCCCCTTATAATTTTGTACTCAATTAAGTCACCCCTCAGCCACCTCTGTTCTAAGGAAAACAATCCTAGCCTATCCAATCTTCATAGCTGCAACTTTGAAGCCCTGGCAACATTCTTGTAAATCTCTTCTGTACTCTTTCCAGAGCAATTATATCCTTCCTGTAATGTGTTGACTGGAACTGTAAGCAATACTCCAACTGTGGTCTAACCAGCGTTTTATATAGTTCCAGCATTACATCCCTGCTTTTGTATTCTATACCTCAACCAATAAAGGAAAGCATTCCATATGCCGCCTTCATCACTTTGTCTACCTGTCCTGCCACCTTCAGGGACCTGTGGACGTGCGCTCCAAGTTCTGTCACTTCTACCCCTCTACGTATCCTCCCACTTATCGTGTATTCCCTCGCCAAGTGCATTACCTTGCACTTCTCTGGATTGAATTCCATTTGCCCCTTTCCGCTCACTCAACCAAACCATTGATATAATGCTGGAGTCTACAGCTATCCTCTTCACTATCAACGACACGGCCATTTTTTGTGTCATCAGCAAATTTCCTGATGCCTCCCACATTTAAGTCCAAATCATTAATATATAGCGCAAACAGCAAGGGACCCAATACTGAACCCCGTGGAATGCCACTGGAAACCGCTTTCCATTTGCAAAAACATCCGTTGACTACTACCCTTTGTTTCCTATCACTGAGCCAATTTTGGATCCACCTGGAATAAACATCTGTTTGAATATGAAAAGTGTACATGATAGTGATGTCCCTTAGTAATTGATGCAGAAGAATTTTGAAAGTTGATTGTACAATATTGTTTTGAGCCCTTCATTAGCAATAAAATATCTTCAAGGTAGCACTTGGAGGGTATGTGGCTGCATTTTGAAACAAGATATTGCAAGCTGTGTAGTTCAGTGATGAGATCACAATTGGAGTATTGTGCAGCTCCACAAGAGTGTTCACACAAAAGTGATGGAAATGATCAGAAAGTTGCATGAATGTCTGGCTATCCATGAGGGTTCTAATAAGCAGTTACAGTGTAAACACAGGGCTGTGGATTGGAATGGGCAAAGACCGACTTTAGTGCAGAGTGTAAGTTTTTTTTTGACTTACTTAAGTTGACTTTGGGGACAGGGCATAGGCTTCCTGCACTTGCTTGGTTTTTCTTAGTGGCTCCACCTTATTCCTCAGCTTGACTCCCGCACCCTTAATGTGTCTTTTCTACACCTTTGTTGGCTTATAGTTGAGATGAACGACATACAGGCATGGGATAGACAGTCCATGAGTCTTTGTAGCTGAGTTTACACGTGAGTGACTAGCGCAGCATCATTAGTGTAGAGGAATTCTCTGATCAGGACGCAATGTGGTTTTGTCTTTGCTTTCAGCCGTGATAAATTGTAGAGCTTGTTGTCTGACCTAGTGTGCAAGTAGACTCCTATATCTGCAGGGAAGGCAAAGGTCAGGAGCATGGAGAAGAAGATGCCAAACAATGTGGGGGGCTAGGACACAACCCTATTTTACTCAATTCTTCACTCCAAAGCTGTTGGTAGTGGAGTCATCAAACTGCACAATGCATGTTGTCATGGAAGAAACTGATGAGACAGAGGCAGTTTTGGTGGATCTGTCGGGTCTGAGGGATGGAAGATGGTTGCGTACTTAAGCACCTTCTGGATGGTGAGGTAGCCGGGGACAGACAACAGTGGGGCGCCCAAAGTTCCACTTCAAAGGTGCTTGCAAGCGTGACATGAAGGCCCTAAATGTCGACTATTGCACTTGGGAGTCACCAGCTGATGAAAGAGGAAAAATGCAACACATCATTGTGGTAGTGCACACCAGTCCACAGGAACAGTTGCTACAGCAGCTTGGCAACAAGCGCCAATGTCAAAAACAACTCTGTCACTTGGCAGCTTCACATGCAGCACTTGTGGCAGAACTTGTCTGTCAAGGATTGGGCTTCACAGCCATCAGCAAAGGTGCACCAAGAGAAGACATCTTTGCATGTCCATCATCTTTTGTAGATAGAAGGATGCCAACCACACCTTTTGGTGGCAGGGCCCTTAGCATTGCGACACTGCACTTCAGAATTCTCTAAAACCCATTGCCTGACTATATTTCTGTCCATTCAAGAGCTTCCTCAAAATCCACATCTTTGGATATGGGCCAAATGCTGGAAGATGGGGTTAGACTGGGTGGATTGCTTTTCGGCCAGCACAGACATGATGGGCCAAGTGGCCCCTTTCTGTGCCGTAAACCTCCTATGATTCTATGATTTGGTAACCTCCACTTTCTGCTCACTCTTGGTTTTGCCCCTCTGTTGAAGGTGCTATATAAGTGTGAGCTGTTGGGGACATTTTATACAATCCTCCCTTGGAGATTTCAGAGGATATAAAGAATCCCATGACCAACTGAATTGTGCGAACCATGAAGAAGCTTCGGGCAATAGTCATTTCTTCCATGCTTTAAGTGTTGGGGAAAATGTAAAAATAACTAACTTTTTGGGAAGAATTTTGAGTGGGTAGCAGCTTGTGTATATATTCTAAACCATATGGTCTTTATGTCTATAGCATAAGCTTTCGTTTTACTTAAGATGGATTGCGGCATATGAACCCAAGGGTTCTGATCTGCATTTTTGTCGCTTAGCATCAGTCTCGGTTAAATGGCATATGTTTGGAGGTGAAAATTTAGTCAAGGGAGAGGAGTTAAGGAAAACCAAGGTTAAGCCTCCTCCGGGAATTACAACTGAACTGACCCTTGGTTTATTCCAGTAACCAGGCAAACATCAATTCTTGTGCCTTGATTTCCTTTTGTAGAAGGATTTATACATGCTTTCACAAAGTATTTTCTCACCATGTCTTTGTTTTAAAATATTTGTGTAGTTTTCATGCCCTATAACACTCTGAAATGTGTAAGCCTTTGTCTTTTGGACAAACTAATACTATTGCCTGTTCATTTGTAATTTTTTTTTTAGAACCGATGCATTAACTTTAAAACCTTAAGCACTTTATATGGCATTGAGGAGAAGAATTCCATGTGCTGAGAATGGATGTTTTTCTATTGACACAGCACACAGCTATTTTAGCGCCATCTCTGAGCTACATTTGTAGGAACAGAGCATGAAGTTGTTATTGCCAAAGGAAGATTAATAACAGGACTTTCTGCAAGTGTGTCATATATTGTTTATAGGCACCTAACTGTTAGTATGAATAGCAAAAGAGCAAGAAAAATTGCTTTTGCCACCTTGAGCACTCCTCCTTAAAGTGGTTTTATACCACTTAAATCATTGAGCTGGCTCTACAATTTCAGTCATGGCAGCTCTTCTCTTTTTAATCCCAATTTCTCTCTCCCCCCATATTTTGATTTGCGATTGAGTGCCATATAGATTACTTCACTGTACAACGTGGCAATTTCTATCGTCACTAGTTCTACTTCACAACAACTGCATGTGCAACTTTGTCCATTTACTGATTAAGGTCTGTGCAAACCAGTGATGGTGAAAGTGGCCTTTTTTAAAAAAAAAAAATAAATTCATTCACAGGATGTGGGTGGCAGTGGCAAGGCCAGCTTTTATTACCCATCGCTACATACCCGAGTGGCTGACTAGGCCATTTCAGAGGGCATTTAAGTATCGACCACATTTCTGTGGGTTTGGAGTCACACGCATCACACCAGATAGGGCTGGCGGATTTCCTTGCGAGATGGATTTTTAAGGCAATCTGGCAGTTTCATGGTTACCATTACTAATGCTAGCATTTTTGAAATTTCAGAATTATTTAATTAACTAAATGAAAAAGTTCCCTAGCTTCCACAGTGGGAATTGAACTAGCAACTATAGCAACACTTAAAATTGCCAGGCGGAAGAGTTAGCAGCATGTATTGGGGGCGAGGGGGTGGTGTTGAGTGGTTGAAAATGGAATGCACTCGTTGCTGAGAGTTGGAAGAACCTTGATAATTTGCGCCTTCCTGGGCATTTCACCCCCACAAGAAAACAATGGCAGCATAGTCATCAGTGCAACAATCTTTGTTCTGTAACACAGAACAATAGATGTCAACTTTTGAATGATGGTAACTCTTAGTTCTGTTGGCTTTCTGTTTTTATTGTTACAACTATTCAGGCGTTTTGTGTATAAAAAATTCTAGGAAAACGGGAAACTTTGTGCTCCTGGACCAGAAAGCAATCCAGTTAGGAATGTTGTGAATTTTCACTGTGTGCAGATCTAAGGACTGTTAAGAGATTAATGCCACTAGCATGTCAGTGTTGGGGCATGCATTGTCAGTGATGATGCCAACATTGCCCTGTGAGGTGTACAGTATATGGTAGTGACATATATTGCATTCTTTTGGGAGTTGCTTTTGCCTGTGTAAGTCTATGCTTCAGGAATCAGTGGTGCAACCACACCACTGACAAAGATGCATGGTAGCACTAGAGTGAGACTTGTAGGTGTACAGTTACTCTTAACTGTTGCTATTCCACCCACAGATTCCCCTGAGATATCAGCCTGCTTACAAAAAGAACAGAATTGAGCTGAAAGCTGGTAGCCTTTTACATTTGCTGCCAGCTGTTAAAGCAGGAGTCAGAACTCTACCCATAACTCTAGTTAAGATTGAAGAAAATATTAAGGACACACTGAAGATCTATGACTTCATTAGAGACGGTTTTTGGTCAGGGTTTATATCCATTTTGTGTGCTTGACAGTTCACAATTCACCTATTTTAACTTTGGAGAGCAAGAAGTGTGCATATTGCTGAAGGCAGAGCATAAACCCCAGCCTTCAAGTGTAATTTGGAACCTAGCAAAAACAGACATGCAAAAGGAAATTATTTTCAATGATTTGAGGCATCTTTGCTTAACTTGCCAACAATCAAAACAGCAACAACTTATATTTATGTAGCACCTTTAACATAATATATGTCCCAAGGCACTTTGCAGGAGTGTTAACAAAATTTAGTGATGAGCCACATGAGATATTGGGACGCTGACCAACAGCTTGGTCAAGGAGGTGGGTTTTAAGGAGCATCTCAAAGGAGGAAAGTGAGGTGGAGGGGATTAGGGAGAGAATTCCAGAGCTTGGGGCCTTGGCATCAGGGATGTGCAAGAGGCCAGAATTAGAGGAACGCTGATATCTCTGAGGATGGTAGGGCTGGAGGTGATTAGGGAGATGGGGAGGGGCAAAGCCATGGTGGGAATTGAAAACCAGGATGAGAATACTAAAATCAAGACATTACTTGACTGGGATCCAATGTAGGTGGGTGAGCACAGGGTGGATGGGTGAATGGAACTTGGTGTGAGTAAGGGCATTGGCAGCAGAATGTGCAAGGCCAGCCAGGAGGGCATTGGAATGCTCAAGTTTAGAGGTAACAAAGGCATGGATGAGGGTTTCAGCAGCAGATGAGCTGAGGCAGGGCAGAGTCAGACAATGAAACGGAGGTGCAAATAGGCAGTCTTAGGGATGGCACGGACATGTGGTCAGAAGCTCATCGGGTCAAATATGACGCCAAAGTTGTGCAAGAGTCTGGTTCAGCCTCAGTTGCTAGGGAGAGGGATGGAGCAGTGGCTCGAGAAGAGCATTTTGTAGCAGGGACTGAACACAATGGCTTCAGTCTTCCCAATATTTAATTGGATGAAATTTCTGCGCATCTAGCATTGGATGTTGGAAAATCAATCTGATAATTTAGCGACAGTGAAGGGGTTGAGAGAATTGCTGGTGGGTGTCGTCAGTGTACATGTGAAAACTGAGTCTATATTTTCAGATGTTGTCAAAAGGTAGCAAGACTGAGAAATAGGTCGGAGCCAAGGATAAATCTTTTGGGGGGTGGGGGAGACATCAGATGTTTTGGTGCAGGAATGGGGAGATAAACTATTGCAGCTGAATGAAAGCAGATAGGTGCAGTCCCATGCAACTGGACAATCGTGGAGAGGTATTGGAGGAAGATGGTGTGATCAACTGTATCAAAGACTACAGACAGGTTGACAGGTTGCGAATGATGGCTTACCTTTTGCTACAGTCTCACAGAATGTCATTTATGAATATGGGAGCCATTTCGGTGCTGTGGGAGAGACGAAAACTTGATTTGGAGGGATTTAAATGTGGAGTCGCGGGAAAGATGGGCACGAATTTGGGAGGCGACACGTGCTGAAGGACTTTGGTGAGGAAAGAGAGATTGCAGATGGGGCAATACTTTGCCAGGGTAGTGGAGTCCAGGATTGATTTTTGGAGAGAGAGTTGGTGATGGCAGATTTGAAGGAGGGAATCGGTACCTGAAAACAGGACTGTTTAACAATATCAGCTAACATGGGAACCAGGAAGGGAAGTTGGAGTTGGAAGTTTGTTGGGAACAGGGCAAGAGGGGAAATGGGAGAGAAACTAAAGAATGATGCTAGTGCAGGGAGGCACTTTAGGGCAAGTTTGGCCTGGTGGGCTAGGGGAAGGGAGGGAAATGGCAGAGGAAGCTGATCAGATGGTCTCAAACTTAGTGGCAAAGAAGTCTATCAGCTCTTCATGCTTGTTGGTGAGAGAGGAGCTTAAGGAGATGGTTTGCAGTGGAGAAAATAAGTTGGGTGGGGTTATCTTTGCATTCCATTACTGTGCTGTCTAACAAACACCAAGTTTATAATTTTAAAAGAAACTTTAAATTTAAGATTACCATGTGCAAATTGTACCCTGACTGCATTGTTTTGTAGGAAGATTATGTTGTCTTTAATCTAGCAACAGTCACTACCATTGTTTACAGACCTGTTTGAAGCTGGCAATTCATTCAGTCCCATCACCAAGCACCACCATTTTACACTCCTTATTCTTTCCACATCACCCCCACTCCAACAAAGCAATAAATACCATTCAAAACGTTTGCTTGTCTCATTTCTGCAATAACAAAACCTCCGAAAAGGAGAAAGCTGCTCTCTTGGTTAAGCTTCATGGTTGGATGAAATATTTCATGCTCATTATCTGAAGACAATGTAATGAGACAGCTTAAAAACAACCCATGCCACAGAGATGGGCTGTCTCTTACTGAGAATGAATAGCTTCATGCCAGAAGCACTTCAATTAACAATTGATGGTGGAATTTTTTTAATGATTGAAAAGCCATTGTAGCTGGATACAAATAAAGTGGGAGGCACATGGGGGAGACTGCTGCAACTTTAAAAATATAAAATCCTGAGCTGATCAGAACTGCAGCTGAGTTGATTTTCGCTCGGGTGGGCAATTGAGACCGAAGTTTCTGAAGCTTCATCCAGTGCTACTTTAGCTGATGTAAGTAAGCTGGGGAGGTGGTGGGATTGGAGGGGAGGGGGTACCAACTCGATTCCTCAGCATCTGACCCTGCTGTAAGGAGGCAGACCCTACAATGGATGTAGCCACTTGCCCTGTTTTTATTTTGGAGGATGGATGGTAAGAGGCTATTGCTGCATGTTGCTGGAAAATATTACTATGCATCAGCTTGGTTCTGATGCCAAATAGCCAAGCTGTACATTCTCTAGGCTCCTACAGGGAGGATTGTCACTTGGATGAGGCACTGAAGTATTGTGAACAACCTAATGGAACAGTAGTGTAGTAATTGTACATTCAGGAGAGAAAATTGGGGCAAGAAGCACAAAAATATGTATTTGGAGAGAAGAGAAATTTGGGAGAACTGAGTAGGAAGAAAAGATTGGAAAAGTCAAAAGAATTTTATAGCTTCATGCTAAGACTCCTGAGCACAGATGAAGTAAGCCTGGTTTAATCTACATCTTGGATGACTCATAGAGGGTGAGAGCTTTTAAGAAACTAAAATCAAAACAAATGTTCCTTTGTGTTGAAGGGGCTATATAAATGAAAGTTGTTGCCATCTGATTTTTTTTCTCCTCTTGTGCTCAGTGCAGCCTTGATGTGCTGCAGTGGGCCTTTGCTCCATCCTCAGTTCTCCTGGGGGTGGGGGTAATTGGGGGAAGAATACTTATTTCTTGTAGGTATTATGGAATACTTTTGGGAGAATAACCTTTTTTACACTCTGGGGGAATGTGCCTTCGCACCTCTCCCTGGTGGCATGGTGATGATTAGGAGCTTGTTAATAAAAGAATTACAAGCAGAACATACAAACCTCCTGGTCTACCATCCCATCCCCAGCAGGGCATGCCACAACTCTGATACATTTTCTTGCTGTTTAACTGTTCACTTGTTAATTTTCCAATGTCATTTTGAGTGCCTTACAATTAGAGCATTAACATTTCTAACTTTGACTCTTATTGGTGTGCTACTGGCAGTTTTCAGATGCTTGACCAAGTGGACAATCTTTAAATGTGTAAACCTAGGCAGTGTATGTTGGTAGGCGATTTCACTTGTGGCAGGACTACAGCCTAAGCAGATTCTGTTATCTGCCCCTATTTGGATATTTATTTTGCTTCCTCCCCACCACCTCCCTTGGCTTGGGATTCTGAGGTATTAGGAGGGGAAATTGTCTCCTTCTCTATTTCTCATTAGACTAATTTCTATCTGAACTTTTGATTTCCTTGGCAGTGCACACTTTCAAACGATGCTTTGACAGTCCTACATTTTCCATTTTTGTTTGCTTTGTGGTTTTAAGTGATTATTTCCATCTATATGCAATAATTTTTGGCTTCTGATTTTTATTGAAATCTGATGCTATCCTAACTTTCCATTTAAAGCTAGAGTTTAGCACCCTTTGAGCCTGTGCCATTTATCCTTCTGTTACACAATCCTCTAACAACAACTTGCATTCATAGAGCCCTTTTAATGCAATAAAACATTACAGGGCTCTTCACAGGAACATTGCCGGATGTCATTTGACACTGAACCACATGGAGCGAGATTAGGATAGGTGACCAAAAGCTGGGTCAAAGAGGTAGGTTTTAAGGAGGGAAATTCCAGAGCATGGGACCTAGGCATTTGAAAGCATCGCTGCCATTGGTGGCATGATGAAAATTGGGGATGTACAAGAGGCCCGGATTGGAGGAGCGCAAACTTGTAGAGCTGAGTTGGGGAGTGGCGAGGCCATGGAGGGATTTGAAAAGTGGGATGAAAATTATAAATTTGAGGCGTCAGTGAACCTGGAGCCAATGTAGGTCAGTTATGATGGATGAACAGGAAAAGGTGTGCGTTTTGGATGAAATGAAGTTTACACAAGGTGGGAGACTGGCCTTTGTAAGTTATCTGCGAGTTGGAAGGAATGTGGCCACTTCTTGGTTTTACATTTGATAATTTGCATTCATTGATGCTCATGGGGCTCTTCAGATTCTTGAGACTCAGGTTCTGGCCACTGCCAGGCATTCAATTATTGTAGATCTAGAGAGCTACCACTGGTACTCCCAACTGTGGTCCTCCAAGGGCACAATTAGGACCCGTGGCAAGCTCGTAAGAAAAACTGGGACGATGGCAGGAGAGGTTATGGAGCTTTGCTACTGCTGTTAATCCCAATATCTTATTGACATTATTTTTCTGCTTCCCCTGTTGACTGGCAGTAAAACCTCGGGGAGTGATTGATAATATTGAGTGTATGCCATAATCATTGGCTATCTTTCTGTATATGAGCACACATGCTCTGTGCAGTAAAATGAAATAGATAATATTAGCTCAGTCATGTTGGGCTCAAAGGTCTGACCAAATACAATTCAGAGAAAAGTTTATGTATTTTTTAAGCAGAAAGCAGATGTGTAAATAATCCTATTGAGTTTGATTATTGTTGATGCTGACATTTGTTGGGTGGGGATTTCTGAAAACTAAATTTCTTTGCTTATTTGCTTTGTGGGTTTAAGTACTTAATTTCCATCTAAACAGAAGTGTATCTTCTGTGTTGAAAATTTGATGCTATACTATCATTCTACCTTTCCATTAATTTTGAGTTCAGTTTTTCTTTGGCTCACGCCATCTATCCTTCTGATATGTAATTCTTTTATAACCAGGCCTTACTGTGAATCCATCAGCCTCTTTATACTTGAGTTATCTGGTCACATATCTGATTGCCCTTTTGTAGGATGTGTTAGCTCAGTGGTTGTTACTGAACGGGCAAATTAGAGACCTGGGTTAATTTGAAGTCATGAGTTCAAATCCCACCATGGCAATTGGAAATTTATTGCAATTAATTAAATAAATCTGGAATAAACTAGTCTCCATAATGATGACCAAGAAACTACAGGATTGTTGCGAAAACCCAATTGGTTCACTGATATCCTTTTTAGGGGAAGATATCTACTGTCATTGCCTGGTCTGACCTATATACTGCTGCAGACCCACTGGAATGACCTAACCAGTCACTCAGTTGTATTCAAGAAGGCAGCTTACCACCACCTTCCCAAAGGCAATTGGGGATGGGCAACAAATGCTGACAGGGACACTCATCCCACGAATGAATAAAGAGGATTCACTGTGTGCAAATTGGCTGCTCTGTACGTTGCAACAATGATTATGCTGCAAAGTACTTCTGCGAAATCCTGAAATCATAAAGCATGGTATAAAGGCAAATTCTTTATTTCTCCTTCGCATTTTCTTATTTGCTTTCTTGCTTCTCCTGTGATGCAGATGAAGTTGTATTCACTTTGTAGGTGTGTATGTGAAACAACTTGCATTTTATATCGTGCCTTTCTTTCTTTGGCCTCCTTGTCTCGAGAGACAATGGGTAAGCGCCTAGAGGTGGTCAGTGGTGTCAGTCGCTGTGAGGCAACTATGGAGTGACCTCTCCATGGCGCATGCCTGGGCGAATGTATGGAGGTTGAGAGTTGCCCAAGCGTCAAAACCCCCCTCTCGGCCTTTCTGGTGGGGTCCAAAGGAGTGCAGAGCACGACGTTTGGCACCGGTATGGCTGCAGGAACTGCCGGAAACATGCCAAAGGTGACACATGACCGCCTACGGGGTTCCACTCCGGATTTTCGTGCCTTTCACAACCTCAAGATGTCCCCGAGTACTTCTCTTGAGTGCAGTCGCTATTATGATGCAGGGGAATGTGGCAGGTAATTCTGCATAGCAAGATTCCACAAACAGCAGTAAGTTGCATGTGACAAGATTCCCCCCCCCCACCCCCCCCCCCCCCAGTGATGAGAAAGAACTGGGAAAATTCTGCACTTCCTTGAATGTAGTTCACTGGACCTTTTGCACCCACCCGAAAGGGCAGACCTGGTTTAGCTTTAATTGTAAACAAGTACAAATGTTTGAAAATTGCACATTGGTTGTGAGATCCATTTTTAATGTTCAAAGAAGTCAGTCCTCTTGTATGCAAGTTGGGTGGCCTGGCTGTTGTAGCGCAGTAATCAGCTGTGCCGTTGGCATAGCTTCCCCAGTGGCACACTGGCAATGCCTGGTGCATTTTTAAGTCGTACAGCTCAAGATGTAAGTTGACTAATTTGATCGGAGTGACGATGGAATTTCTGCGGTTGGCATCAGGAGGCCTTTCTCAATCCAGATCATTATCCAGTGAATTGTGCTGGAAAGTGTTTGTATGAATGCCAAGTGGAACCAAGATTGGCTGGGACATTAAGCTCCTGGAGTAAATAACCTGCTAACTTTCTCCTTTTTTCTTTTAAATTGCTCCACCTATGACAATGGCCGCTTGGGTGAGAGGGGCAAGGGTTTTCTGCACTTGTGAAAGTCACCACAGTAAATAGGAGCGTAACTGCAACTAAAATGTTGAGATGACAAAGCTGGTCTTCAGTGCTTCAGCTGATTCTGCTTGGCCATTTTAATGATGCTTGGTGTTTCTTTTGTTTGTCTGCCGATTTCATGCTCAAGTGGATCAGTTTGGCTTAAAAGTTTTGGTGTTAACTGCTTGCTTTCGCTCTTAACAGTAATGGGCTTTTTCCTTTCTTTATCTTTTTTCTGCAGCTGCTCCTACACTGGGTATTAATGACACTGGTGAGTACAGAGACTGGATATGCATGAAAATTATGTAGACGTGTGTGTGCATGTCAGTTGATATACACTACTGTACCATTATTTTGATATTGTGCCCGTGAGATGATTCATCAGTACTGCATGCTAGGTGTGGAATGAAATCCTATGAGTCATGAATTGCTGACTAATCCAGTTCAGTGCAAGAGAAATGCAGCAGGAATGTAATTTGGCCACTTATTTCTAAAGCTGCAGTTAATTGCGTTTTATGAAGTTTTACTTTTAATGTTGTCCCAGCTCTGGCTCGCTGTTGAATGGAAGATGGTGGAATAGACTGCATGTTGGTGCTGATGGTGCAGACATTCTTGACTATCTTTAAAACCATGGTCTGCATTGTATACTCAAACTCAAAAGTTTCTGCTGAGTCCTCTCCCGTTATATTCTGCATCATTGTTGTTTTAAAAGAACACATTGCAATTTCGCGTCCCCCCCCACCCTTAACACTTCTTTTAAAAAAAAAAAAAAAATCCTGGAATTGAAGAAAGACTTGCATTTATATAGCGTCTTTTATGACCATTGGGTGTTTTACAGCCAATGAAGTACTTTTGAAGTGTAGCCACTGTTGTAATGTTGGCAGTTGGTAATATAAATTTGACCAGTTGCTACGGCCTCTCTATTGTTCATGAACTTAACTCCATAGCGACTAGGTTTTCCTTCTCTATAAATTTGAGCTGCAAAATAAAATTATTTAATGAATAGCTTACTTTCCAAAAGGTTCGGTAAGTAAGCACTTTTACAATTTGAAGAGACAGTAATGTGGACATCAAAAATCAGATAAAAATTGTGCATTCAGGTCTAAAACTACCAGCTGATTCTTTTTTCTTCATAGTGCTTGGGGAACACTCAGTTTCCAGGTGTCTTTTATTGGTTTGGAGTTGTGGGCATCGTTGGCCAGGCCAACATTTATTGCCCAGCCCTAATTGCCCTTGAAGGTGGTGAGCTGCCTGTGCTGTAGAGGGGCCATGGGGAAGGAGACCCAGCGCTGCTATGGAAATGAGGTGAGATGGGTCTTCACTAAAAGCTAGTGAACATTTACAAGAAGTAAGCAAAAACTTTTGTAGAATGGTGGCCTTTCACAAGGGGTTTGGAATTCAAAAGTGAGGAAGTGATGCTTCTGTTGTACAAAGCCTGAATCAGACTCCGTCTTGAGTATTGTGTTAAGTTTTATGTGTCAAACCTCTGGGATGGTATATTGGCTTTGGAAGGCATGCAGCCCTGGTTTACTAGAATGACACCAGGGATATGAAATTAACCTTTGAGGATAGGTTGCATAAACTTCCCTTGAGTATAGAAAGTTAGGAGATCTGATCAGTGCTTTAATATGAAAAGGGGATTCGATAGATACAGGGAAATTATTAACTCTGACGGGCTTAAAATTAGAGCTTGGTCATTCAGAAGTGACGCCAGGAAGCACTTTTTACACAAGGTTACGAACTTGGAACTGGCTCCACTGAAAGACTGGATCTTGGGCAAGTTGAAGTTTTCAGGCGAGGTATTTTTGTTGGGTAAAGGTATCAAAGGATATGGAGAAGGTAAATTAAATTGAAGTACAGATCAGCCATGATCTAATTGAATGGAGGATGGGGTTTGAGGGACTGAATGGCCTGCTATCCCTGCATTTTTCTAGGTTCCCAGCCCTTTTTCTATTCTCTCTATTCTATGTTAATGGGTGTCCCAAAGAAGTTGGTGGTGGGATTGAACTAGGACCCTCGCAGACTAGTTTCAAGGAGAACCTGGGAGTGTCCCAAAGAGGAAAACAACATTCGGGAAGTTTAAAATAATAACAAGAAATGCTGGAACCACTCAGCAGGTCTGGCAGCATCTGTGAAAAGAGAAGCAGAGTTAACATTTCGGGTCAGTGACCCTTCATCGGAGCTGGGTCAGTGATTGAGGTTCCAGCATTTCTTGTTTTTATTTCAGATTTCCAGCATCCGCAGTATTTTGCTTTTATTAGGGAAGTTTAATTTGCTTCCCTTCACTGGTATCTTGGGACATTCTTGTTACGTAGTCAGTCAATTATAGCATAGGAGGCCATTCGGCCTGTTGACTCCATGCTGGCTATTCACAGAGCAATCCAGTCAGTCCCACTCCCCCGTTCAATCCTCATAGCCCTACAAGTTTATTTCCTTCAAGTGCCCATCCAGTTTCCTTTTGAAATCATTGATTGATAACTCTCTGCTGTCACCACTCTCGTGGCTGACTGGTTCCAGTTGATTACCACTCGCTACATAAAAAAAGTTCTTCACACTCCCCTGCATCTCTTGCCCAAAACCTTCAATCTGTGTCCCCTAGTCCTTGTACCATCAGTTAATGGGTACAGTTTTTCCTTGTCTAACTTATCTAAACCTGTCATAATCCTCCTCCTCCGCCACCCACAACGGCCACAGGGCTCCGGCTCAGAGTCCAGGGGCTGGAGGCCACGCTAAAGGACACTACGATGCATCAGGAAGGGGGACGGTTACGCCTGGGTACTATGTTCCAGAATGCAGTCGCACCCCTTAGGGATAGGGTCTTCTGATTTGGTCAGGGACAGGAGGGTGCGAATGCATGTGGTAAGTATGGGCATTGAGAAGTTAGAAGTGGAGGAGCCTCAGCCCTTGCAATTGTCCAACAAGTTTGTGGTTCTTGCAGCTTGTATGGATGAGAGCAGAGGCTGTAAGGTGGATGAACAAACTGGCCATGGCACTGTGGTACAGGAAACCACTTGAGCTGGGGGAATAAATAGAAATGTTATGGTTGTGGGGGGACAGTATATCATCAGGTGAGTTCTTTGTAGCCAAGAGCGAGGGTCCAAAAGGCTGTGTTGTCTGCCTGGTGCCAGGGATTGGGGCATCTGCTCAGGGCTGGAGAGGAATTTGCAGTGGGAGAGGGAGGATCCAGTTGTTGTGGTCTGCGTGGGTACCAGTCTCAGGACTAGGAAGGGGGTTCTATTTTGGGATTATGAGCTGCTAGGGGCTAAATTAAAAAGCAGAACCTCAAAGGCAATATACTCTGGATTATTACCTGAGCCAAAAGTAAATTGGCATAGGGTAAATAAGGTTAGAGAGATGAATATGTAGCTTAAAGACTGTGGGAGGAATAAGTTTCAATTCATGTTCGTATGTTTATACAAGTTCAGCATAACTTCCCTGCTTTTGTACTGTATGCTTCTATTTATGAATCCCATGACCCCATATGCTTTGTTATCCACTCTCTATATTCTGCACCCTCAGGTCTCTCTGTTCCTGTACACTCTTTAGAACTGTACCATTGAATCTATATTGCCTTATACTATCCCTTCTGTCAAAATGAACCACCTCGCACTTGTCTGTATTAAATTCCAACTGCTACCTGTCTGCCCATTCTGCTAGCCCATGTCCTGGGTTCGTATCATTCTCACTGATTGCCCATGACACCAAACTTGGAGTGGCAAATTTTGAAATTCTACTGTTTTCCAAGATCCAAATCATTTATTTATGGAAAAAAAGCAGTGGTCCCAGCATTGACTTTTGGAACACAGTCTACCATCCTCCAGCCTGAAGAACAGCCATTTACCACCGCATGCTGTTTTCTGTCCTTAAGCCAATTTTTTTTTCGTCCAATTGGACACTGACCCTCCTTTTCCATGTGCCTCAATTTTGTTAACCAGCCTTTTATGTGGTACTTTATCAAATGCTTTCTTAAAATCCATATAGACAACTTCAGCAACTTATTGCTACCCCTGTTTCTCAGTCAAGACCCTACCAGGCAGCTGCCCTGTGTAGCAATATGCTTGGCCCCAGTTAAAAGCCTGGGGCAGCAAGTTCTAGATGATCTACGCCTTTGACAGGCATGCCTATTGGGTGCACTGATCCCTTGTAGTGTCTGGGAGTGAGGAGGAAGGAAAGAAAGTATGAAGAGAAAAATTGTCCTTTAATAGGTCAGTATTGCACCGCCAGAGGCTGCTAGCATGTTCCGCAAATACTGCAGCGGTGTCAATATTAACAATTGCAACAGAAGGTTCCCACAGATTCCATGTTATTAGCGAGTGTCTGCACAAACAAAATCACATATACAAGACCTTTGAACTCTTAAATTTGTAACTTGAGAAAGCTGCAGCTGACTTCATTCTGTCTTTACTTCCTACCAGCTCCTTTCCTGCTGTTGTACACTTGTTATATTTAGCTTCCTTTGAAAGATTTTAAGAAATAAGTCAACAACTTATAAACTTAAAAAAAAAAATCCAGTTTTGCACCAGCTCTAGTGATTAGAAAATGGGTTTACTTTTGCAGTGTGCAAGTAGAATTTACTCATTAGTAATGGCCTTTTTATGCTGAGATCGGGTCAGTGTTAACTTCTAAGCGGGCAAAATTGTAACCAGTACTTTAGATTAGATTAGAGATACAGCACTGAAACAGGCCCTTCGGCCCACCGAGTCTGTGCCGAACATCAACCACCCATTTATACTAATCCTACACTAATCCCATATTCCTACCAAACATCCCCACCTGTCCCTATATTTCCCTACCACCTACCTATACTAGTGACAATTTATAATGGCCAATTTACCTATCAACCTGCAAGTCTTTTGGCTTGTGGGAGGAAACCGGAGCACCCGGAGAAAACCCACGCAGACACAGGGAGAACTTGCAAACTCCACACAGGCAGTACCAGGAATCGAACCCGGGTCCCTGGAGCTGTGAGGCTGCGGTGCTAACCACTGCGCCACTGTGCCGCCCTCAATACCCACTCAATAGCCACTTTGAGGAATGCTGCAGACTGCACACATTGGGGTGCAAATCTACAGCGGTGATTCCTCACAGACTTGAGTCATGCCTCTGGATAGTTATCAAGTCAAGGCTGGCATGTACCCATATGGAGAGAAATTTTTTGTATGATCAGTAGTTCGCTATTATTAACTCCAGTTTTTTTTTCACTTACTGCTTGGTGGCGGATAATCCTGTCTCCAGTCATGTTTTCTTGTTTTTTTTGCTGCTGAGCAATAGGAGACATTGGGCTGGATTTTAGTTCCAGGGTCCTGATCCAGACGCGGGCTGAATTCCTGGTCGGTGTTACGACCAGGTGAGCAATGTGTCCAAGGGTCTTTTGCTGTGTTGACTTGGTCTTATTGTAACAGGGTTTAAGTTTAAACACACTCTGCTTTGAGCTCCCCTTTGTGAATCTTCTTGCATGACTTTCCAATTATAAGGCAAAGAAATAAGCACAAACAGGCTTTCTGTGGTTTAAAGAAGAAAGATTAAATTTATTAAACCTTAAACTTTAAACTCTAATACAGTTCACGCCTATGGATATGTGTGTGCCCACGCTAGCGTGCACATGCAATATAAACTTGCAGATAGGGACAGAAGAGAGCAGAGAAAAAATAAGTGGAACAATTTGAGGCAATATCTTACTGTTTCTTGAGCTCGCTGTAGTCCTTGGTTGAAGATATGGTCTTGCGTTTTGTTGGTTTTAAGACAACGATTGGGCTCCTTGTTCACATGGGAAAGCTTTTTATCTGAGTTTCACATGTTTTCACAAGATTCAGTTCTGTGGGAAGAGATGAGGGCAGATAGAGAGGGGAGGAGATGTTCTCAGTCCATGAGCGCACAGCTTTCTCTGCTCTAATTAATTTTAAAAAATCATTCATGGAATGTGGGCGTCGCTGGCTAAGCCAGCATTTATTGCCCAATTCCTAATTGCCCGCGAAGGTGGTGGTGAGCTACTTTCTTGAACCGCTGCAGTCCATGAGAGGTAGTTACACCCACAATGCTGTTGGGAAGGGAGTTCCAGGATTTTGACCCGGCACAGTGGCGCAGTGGTTAGCACCGCAGCCTCACAGCTCCAGGGACCCGGGTTCGATTCTGGGTACTGCCTGTGTGGAGTTTGCAAGTTCTCCCTGTGTCTGCGTGGGTTTCCTCCGGGTGCTGCGGTTTCCTACCACAAGCCAAAAGACTTGCAGGTTGGTAGGTAAATTGGCCATTATAAATTGTCACTAGTATAGGTAGGTGGTAGGGAAATATAGGGACAGGTGGGGATGTTTGGTAGGAATATGGGATTAGTGTAGGATTGGTATAAATGGGTGGTTGATGTTCGGCACAGACTCGGTGGGCCGAAGGGCCTGTTTCAGTGCTGTATCTCTAATCTAATCTAAAACAGTGAAGGAATGGCGATTATAGTTCCAAGTCAGGATGGTGTGTGACTTGGAAGGGGAATTTTCAGGTGTTGTTCCCATGCATTTTCTGCCCTAGTTGGTAGAGCTTGCGGGTTTGGAAGGTGCTGTCTAAGGAGCCTTGGTGCGTTGCTGCAGTGCATCTTGTATTTGGTACACGCTGCTGCCACTGTGTCAGTGGTGGAGGGAGTGAATGTTTATGAATGGGGTGCCAATCAAGCAGGCTGTTATTTCTTGGATGGTGTTGAGATTTTTGTGTTGGAACTGCAACCATCCAGGATAGTGGAGAGTATTTCCTCACATTCCTGACTTGTGCCTTGTAGATGGTGGACAGGATTTGGGGAGTCAGGAGGTGAGTTACTCACCGCAGGGTTCCTAGCCTCTGACCTGCTCTTGTAGCCACGGTATTTATATGGCTACTCCCAGTTCCATTTCTAGTCAATGGTGGCCCCAAGGATGTTGATGGTGGGGGATTCAGCAATGGTAATGTCTTTGAATATCAAGTGGAGATGGTTATTTTTTTTATTTTAGAGATACAGCACTGAAACAGGCCCTTCGGCCCACCGAGTCTGTGCCGACCAACAACCACCCATTTATACTAACCCTACAGTAATCCCATATTCCCTATCCCCTCCCTACACTAGGGGCAATTTACAACAGCCAATTTACCTATCACCTGCAAGTCTTTGGATGTGGGAGGAAACCGGAGCACCCGGCGAAAACCCACGCAGACACAGGGAGAACTTGCAAACTCCGCACAGGCAGTACCCAGAATCGAACCCTGGTGCCCTGGAGCTGTGAGGCTGCGGTGCTAGCCACTGTGCTGCCCATTCTCTTGTTGGAGATGGTCATTGCCTGGCATTTGTGTGGCACGAATGTTACTTGCCACTTATCAGCCCAAGCCTGGATATTGTCCAGGTCTTGCTGCATTTCTACACAATGACTTCAGTGTCTGAGGAGTCATGAATGGTGCTGAACATTGTGCAATCATCAGCAAACATCCCCACTTCTGACCTTATGATTGAAAGAAAGTCATTGTTGAAGCAGCTGAAGATGGTTGAGCCTAGGACACTACCCTGAGGAACTCCTGCAGTGATGTCCTGGTGCTTCGAAGATTGACCTTCAACATCCGCAACCATCTTTCTTTGCGTTAGGTATGACTCCAACCAATGGAGAGTTTTCCCCCTGATTCCCATTGACTTCAATTTTGCTCGGGCTCCTAGATGCCATACTTGGTCAAATGCTGCCTTGATGTCGAGAGCAGTCACTCTCACCTCACCTCATGAGTTCAGCTCTTTTGCCCATGTTTGAACCAAGGCTTTGATGTGGTCAGGAGCTGAGTGGCCCTGGTGGAACCCAAACTGAGTGTCACTGAGCAGGTTATTGCTAAGCAAGTGCCGCTTGATGGCATGGTTGATGACACCTTCCATCACTTTTTACTGATGATTGAGAGTAGACTGATGGGTGATAATGGGCCGGGTTGGACTTGTCCTGCTTTTTGTGTACAGGACATACCTGGGCAAATTTCCACATTGCAGGGTAGATGCCAGTGTTGTAGCTGTACTGGAACAGCTTGGCTAGGGGTGCGGCAAGCTCTGGAGCACGTGTCTTCAGTGCTATTGCTGGAATATTGTCAGGCTTTGCAGTATCCAGTGCCTTCAGTCGTTTCTTGATATCACATGGAGTGAATTGAATTGGCTGACTCTGGCATCTGTGATGCTGGGGACTTCAGGAGGAGACCAAGATGGATCATCAACTCGGCACTTCTAGCTGAAGATTGTTGCAAATGCTTCAGCCTTTTCTTTTGCACCGATGTGCTGGGCTCCCCCATCATTGAGGATGGGGATCTTTGTGTAGTCACCTTCAGTTAGTTGTTTAATTGTCCACCGCCATTCACGGCTGGATGTGGCAAGACTGCAGAGCTTCAATCTGATCCTTGGTGAATTCAAATTCAACAAAACTCCCAGGTTGCCCAGCAGGTTAGTCATGTGACTAGTTCCTTATATGGAACTGTCTCCCAAACCTTTGGAAGTTCGATTTCTCTGCAAGAGCCAGTTGGGTCATGTGACGAAAACTGGTCTGTCCACTTCTGTATATTGGGGAAGCAACTGCTGAGTCCCCATTGTTCCACCGTTGTCTGGTACTATGCAGATGTTCTTCCAGTCAGGACTTGCAATTTTAAGTTTTTGTTCATGTGGTGAAATAATGTGTGCCTCAGTCTTGGCAGGTGGGGGATTTGCCTAACAGTTGGAAACCCGGAAGTATCCGTGGTGGGACCCTGGAGGAAATTTTTGAGGAGGCAGCGAATTAAGAGGCCATCTACTCGAGCCCTGCCAATTAAGGATGACTGGACTTCTCAGTCGAGATGGCCAATGGGAGTGCTTGAGGCTCTGGGCGACTAGCAGCCCCACCAGGAGGAGTGGGCACTGATGATTGTAGGTGAGAGAACGAGAGGGTGCCTCAAGATGGCACTTGTGCTGGTTGGAGTGGGGGTAGAATTAAAGTTATCACTTGCACCCTGGTTTGCCACTAGGAGGCTGCTTTCATCCATCTGCCGTCTGGAAAATTCCAGACAGCGTGTGAAGTGTGCCCATAGTAGGCACTTTAATTGACCTTAACGGTTGGTCGCCGTCTCTCTCCAGAAGCAGCCTCACTGAAGATGGGCCGGAGGTGAGAACTGACAGGCTGGCCAAAGGTGGAAAAAGGTTAGCACGTCCAGCGCGAAATTGCCTGCACATCCACCTCCAAATCTGCTGCCTTCGCAGAATGAAAATCCAGCCCATTCTTTCCCACAGATGGGCTAAAGAAGGGCATTAAATCTGCTCAGAGCTGCAAAAGAAGGTGGGCATGTCACAGGCCTCTGGGCCTTTTGTGAGTGTTACTAGACTCCGCTATTCCAGTACTGTCCTGACCGACCTCCATAAACGTGAGCTCATCCAAAACTCTGCCAGTGTCCTAAACTGCACTAAATCCCACTCACCCATCACCCCTGTGCTTGCTGACCAACATGGGCTCTCAGCCCACCAGTGTCTTTTAAAAGCAAACTTTAAATACGATGCCTTGCAATTTTGTAAGAAGTAATCTCTTGTGATTCACTTAGTTCAGCAACAAGGAATTCATGCCATACCATAACAATTATTGGAGGCACAGGCCTCGTACTGTACCAGCTTGTCCTTGAAATACACTGCAATGCTTTAAATGCATCCTATTCAATCTTTTCATTTGGGGGGGGGGGAGGAGCTTTTTAAAAAGTAATTGGCCTTTTTTGCAATTAATTTTTATCCATCTGTTTTCCAGTTTTACTTTTGAAATTTTGTTTAACTGAGGACTAGGTCCCCACAGATATTCTAGTTTCGAATGTGATGTGAAATGGTTTTTTAAGGACCTGATAAAGTTGGTATGTTAACATTTCATGATGGCGATGTTTAATTTTCTCTGAATAATAGTTCCTCTCCACCCTTGGAGACAGGCAAGAAACTTAACAGATACAAACACTGCTGTAACTTGAGCTATAATTTGGGAGAGTCTGGTGTGTTTATTTTCCAGTATAAAGTAACTTTATATTTTCTGACTGTGTGTTCTTTGTTTAAAAGCCATCATTGACCTGTATGGAATAAGAGGCTTATAAGATGACAACAACTTGCATTTATCTCACACCTTTGTGCGAAACCACATAGAGATATTAGAACAGGACGACCAAAAGCTTAGTAGGTTTTAAGGAGTATCTTAAAGGAGGAAAGGGAGAGGTTTCGGGAGCAAATTACAGAGCCTTGGGGCTTTGACAGCTGAAGGCACAGCCACCAATGGTGGAGTAATTAAAATCGTGGATGAGGCAAGAGGCCGGAATTAGAGAAGCACAGATATTGTGGAAGATTGTGGGGCTGGAGGAGTTTAGATATAGGGAGGGGTGAAGCTATGGTAGGATTTGAAAACGCGAATTAGAATTTTAAAATTTGAGAGGCGTTGCTTAACTGGGAGCAGTGCAGGTGAGCGAGCGCAGGAATGGATGCGTGAACGAGATCTGGTGTAAGGACACAGGCAGGAGAATTTTGGATGAGCTGAAGTATACGAGGATTTTTGATGGAGGCCAGTGAAGAATGAATTGGAGTAGTCAAGTGTAAAGATAACGAAGGCGTGGGTGAGGGTTTCGGTCACAGATGAGTTATGTTGGGACCTATTGTGGAAATAGGCAGACTTGGTGACGGCATGGGTATGTTTTTGGAAGCATATCTTTGGTTCAAATATGACAGCAAGGTTTTGAACAATCTAGTTCAGCCTCGCAGTTTCTAGGAAGAGGGATGGAGTCAGTAGCTAAGGAGTGGAATTTGTAGTGGGGACCGCAGACAATGGATTTGTTTTTTTTCTAGTATTTAGTTGGAGGAAATTTCTGCTCATCCAGTACTGGGTGTCAGATGAGCAGTCTTGACAGTGGAGGAGTCGAGGGGTGTTTGTGAGAGCTGAGTGTTGTCAGTGTAAATGAACAAACTGACCTTGTGTTTTTGGATGATGTCATGGATGGGTAATGTGCAGAGGAGAGATATTTAATATTTTTAGTAAATCAATGCCATAATATTTCCAAACTCTATTCACAGAATAGCTTTAGAAGTTGGGGAAGTTATCTATTAGTTAAATGTCTATTAATATCATACTGTATAATTAGCTGAGGAATCTCTAGTTTATTGCTATTTGAGTATTTAATCCTTGATTGTTCTAATCCTCATTTCTACTCCTGAAATCTGTCTTTCACTGTGTGCCTCTCTTTAACACATTTGTAAAATGCTGTTTATCAGAGGCTGATCTTTCAACTGAATTGAAGATTACCCTCCAAACCTGACCAGCAGGAAACTGGCTGGTTAGATTGAAATGACCCCCGTTGTGTATTTCCAGAATTCCTTTTTTTTGTTTCGTCCAACTGACAGATGGCCCACTAGAACTATGCTATATCCTTGTGAAAGTTGGCTAAATCACTTCTTTGACTGCAACAGCAATAAAATGGAAAATGTAGTGAGTTATGTGATTCCACTAGTTCATGCATTCTTCTAAAAATTATTCATTTGACAGACAGGCTGGGCAGTATAAAACCTGAGTTGAGCTTGCAGATCTGAGGGAAACTGTAGTTTCTAAAAGGATACATGATGTAAGAGATTTTAAAACATTGTTTACTTAACTGGTACTACAGCAACAATTTATTTTAGTTTTAGTTCAGAGATACAGCACTGAAACAGGCCCTTCGGCCCACAGAGTCTGTGCTGACCATCAACCACCCATTTATACTAATCCTACACTAATCCCATATTCCTACCACATCCCCACCTGTTCCTATATTTCCCTACCACCTACCTATACTAGGGGCAATTTATAATGGCCAATTTACCTACCAACCTGCAAGTCTTTTGGCTGCGGGAGGAAACTGGAGCACCCGGAGGAAACCCACGCAGACACAGGGAGAACTTGCAAACTCCACACAGGCAGTACCCAGAATTGAACCCGGGTCACTAGAGCTGTGAGGCTGCGGTGCTAACCACTGCGCCACTGTAATTATAAAGCACCTTTAATGTAGTAAAATGTCTTGGTGCTTCATAGGAGTGTTACCAGACAAAGTTGGACACCGAGCCCCCTAAGGAGGTATTGGAACAAGTCAGAGTAGGTTTTAAGGAACACCTTGAAGGAAGAGAAGTAGGTGGAGAGGGGTGGGCGCGAGTTCTAGAACTTTGGGCCAGGCAGTTGAAGACACAGCTGCCAATGCTGAAACTATTTAAAATCAGGGTGTGCAAAAGACCAGAATTGGATGGGGCTCAGATCCTGGAGGAGGTTAGAGATGGGGAGGGATGAGACCACAGAAGGATTTGAGCACTATGAGAATTTTAAATTCAAGGCATTGCCTGGCCGGGAGTCAGCGTAGGTCAGTAAGCTCGGAGGTGATGAATGACAAGGATTTGGTGTGAGTTCGGATACGGTAGGTGAATTTTGGATGAGCTAAGGTTCAGAAGTTGGAAGACTGACCAGGAAAACATATGAGAAGTTGTGTCTAGAGGTAACAGAAGCACGTTTTTATATTTTAAAAAAAAAGTGAACATACGGGCGGCACAGTGGCGCAGTGGTTAGCACCGCAGCCTCACAGCTCCAGGGACCCTGGTTCGATTCCGGGTACTGCCTGTGTGGAGTTTGCAAATTCTCCCTGTGTCTGCGTGGGTTTTCTCCGGGTGCTCCGGTTTCCTCCCACAAGCCAAAAGACTTGCAGGTTGATAGGTAAATTGGCCATTATAAATTGTCACTAGTATAGGTAGGTGGTAGGGAAATATAGGGACAGGTGGGGATGTTTGTTGGGAATATGGGATTAGGGTAGGATTAGTATAAAAAAAAAATGGGTGGTTGATGTTCGGCACAGACTCGGTGGGCCGAAGGGCCTGTTTCAGTGCTGTATCTCTAATCTAATCAAAAAAAATCTAATCATAAATTCTAATCAAAGTCATCAAAGCAATTTCATGAGGCAACTGTTATAAATCTAAAGGAAAGTAATGAATCAAGTAGAAAAAGGACAAAACTGAATTAATGGAGTATCGTTTAGGACCACGGAGAGCCAGTGATGTACTTTTATAGCCTCGTCATTGTTGCCATGTGGGAAAAGATATAAACAACTCCTCCTGTCAGAAATGAGTGTGCCAGATAGGGGCAATTGTGTCATTCATGTCTCAATAGTCTAAATGTGCTGCTCCTGCCCCAATACATGAACCAGATCATTTTCTTAAAGAATTTAATCATGTAAGAACATAAGAAGTAGAATCTTGTGTGTTTCAATGAGATCACCTCATTCTTCTAAACTCCAGAGCGTATAGACTCATTCTATTCAATCACCCTGCGCCGAACAAGACTCTCATTCCAGGAATCCATCCAGTGAATCTTCGTTGCGCCTTCTCTAAGATGGGTATATCCTTCCTTGGGTACGAAGACCAAAACTGTACTCCTGATATGGTCTCACCAAAGTCCTGAACAATTGCAGCAAGACTTCCTAACTCTTGTATTCCAACCTCCTTGTTGTTTAGGCCAAAATACCACTTGCCTTCCTAAGTGCTTACTGTACCTACTTGTTAACGTTCTGTGATTTGTGTACAAAAACAGCCAAATCATTCTGGGCACCAATATTTAATAGTTTCTCACTATTTAAAAATACTTTTTTTTTAATTCTTCCTACCAAAATGAATAACCTCACACTTACCCATTTTGTACTCCATCTGCTATCAGACCCACCGGCCGTCCATGTCTCCGTTATAAAGACGTCTGCAAACGCGACATGAAATCGTGTGACATTGATCACAAGTCGTGGGAGTCAGTTGCCAGCATTCGCCAGAGCTGGCGGGCAGCCATAAAGACAGGGCTAAATTGTGGCGAGTCGAAGAGACTTAGTAGTTGGCAGGAAAAAAGACAGAGGCGCAAGGGGAGAGCCAACTGTGCAACAGCCCCAACAAACAAATTTCTCTGCAGCACCTGTGGAAGAGCCTGTCACTCCAGAATTGGCCTTTATAGCCACTCCAGGCGCTGCTTCACAAACCACTGACCACCTCCAGGCGCGTATCCATTGTCTCTCGAGATAAGGAGGCCCAAAAGAAGAAAGAAAGAAAAGAAAAAACTCCATCTGCTACCTTGCTGCCCCCTCGCTTTAACCTGGTCTATATCTTTTTGCAGCCTCTGTGTCCTCTTCACAGCTTACTTTCCCACCATCTTTGTATCATCAACTGAGCAAACTTAGATGAAGGGACTGAACGTAATGTAGCCAAGACATTGATGTAGATTGTGAACAGCTGAGGTTCAAGCACCAAACCTTGCTGCATTTACTAGTTACAGCCTGCCAACCTGAAAATGACCCATTTACTCCTACTCTGGTTTCTATCCTTTAAGCAATCCTCAATCCATGCTAATATATTGCCCCAATCCCGTGAGCTTATCTGGTGCAAGAGCATTTTGTCACCTTATCGAATGCCTTTTTTAAAATCTACTAGATTCCTCTTTATCAACACTGCTAGTTAAAAGCTCAGAAAACTCTCCTAATACCTGTGTTGTAAATGCAATTTTTGAACAGGCCTATATTGGCACTTCTTTCCTAGATAATTGGCTGGGAAGAGAAAGGAAAATGAACTATTAGATTAGATTAGATTAGAGATACAGCACTGAAACAGGCCCTTCGGCCCACCGAGTCTGTGCCGAACATCAACCACCCATTTATACTAATCCTACACTAATCCCATATTCCGACCAAACATCCCCACCTGTTCCTATATTTCCTTACCACCTACCTATACTAGTGACAATTTATAATGGCCAATTTACCTATCAACCTGCAAGTCTTTTGGCTTGTGGGAGGAAACCGGAGCACCCGGAGAAAACCCACGCAGACACAGGGAGAACTTGCAAACTCCACACAGGCAGTACCCGGAATCGAACCCGGGTCCTTGGAGCTGTGAGGCTGCGGTGCTAACCACTGCGCCACTGTGCCGCCCATTACAGAATTTGAGTATTGCTGACAAAAAGAGACATGCTATTAAAGCTTTTCATCTTGCACTCATCCGGGCAGATGCAAAAATGCCAAATTTCAAAGGGAGCAATAATTTATACTGCATGAGAAAAGAGTACTGACTGGTTGGCAAGCCAACTCTGGTCAAGGCGTTGCTGTGGAGAATGCACAAGGGAACTATTGTCCCTTGCACTTTGTTTAATTTTTAAAAAAGGGCAAAGCCTGGGTATGTTCCTTTTTGATTGCAGAAGACAAGTCCCTGTATGAATATATGTAGCTTCTAGCAAGTCTATATTGTGCGCTCGACTGAATCTTAAATTGGTTGTTAGTGTAATTCTTAGTACACTCAGGATTGTTCAGTAAGTGCTGTCCAATTGTAACATTAGATATTATGTTCTAAGGTTAATAGTACGGGTTGGTTGAGTATGGTCAGTACTCTGCCTATTGCAAACAGCCGAAGGGGCGTGCTGTTTGATACGATCTGCCAGTCGTTGGGACGTATGGCTTGCATACCTGGCATTGCATGCCATTGAATTTCATATACCACATTAGTCGTTGCTACTGAATAGCAATCTGAAACAGCTAGCTTCATCTGTTGCGCAAATCTTTGAGATACCTTACCCTTCCAGGGTAATCTGAGGTAGACTGGACACTTTTTCAGGTCTGGAAGGGGCCCATTCGTGAGTGCACGATCTATTGCAGTAGCTGCTATCCTGTAGGACAGCTTTGATGTGTCCTATTTTGGTGTCGAGCATGCACGGCGAGCAGATGGCTCCCACCCTATTTACAAGATTGCCGATGGGGCCAGTCTTAGTGCGTGGACCTGTAGGAATCCCAATGCGTATATTGACCAGTGAAGGTAGTCAGTAGTGTAGAACCCATTAGCGGATTTCTTAACTAGCACATTGAGGAAAGGGAGCTCACTCGACTTCTCCATTTCAAAGGTGAATCTGAGTGCGGAATGGAACGCATTAAGGTGTTTAAGGAAATTCTTACATGCAGCTGCAGATTCAGATACAGCAAACATATCATCTACGTATCAGAAATATGCGAGGGGTTGGAAATAGTCGTTTGGTAGTACAGCACTTGAGTATTGCTGAAAATAGAGAGATGTTGAAGCTTTTCCTCTTGCACTCATCGGAACAATCTGCAAAAATAACCAATGTAATAGAAAACAACAACTTATACTGCATGAGAAGAGAGTACTGATTGGTTGGCAAGTGAACTCTGGTAGAGGTGTTGCCATGGAGAATGCACCAGTTTACAGTGACTGTTGACTGACTAGCTTTGTTTGAAATTTAAACCAGGCAGCTTGACTGGTCAATGCATTGCCCTGAGGAATGAACCAGTGAATGGCTGTCACTAGTTCTGTTCAGTTGAAACAGGCACAATGTTTGTACATATTCTTTCTGTCTGCAAAGAACAGGGTGGTACCCAACCAGCCCGTGCTTGCAAAACTCAAAACCGTGTACAACATTAGATATGAGTCCACGATTGGACAACATTTGCTAAATAATCCACAGTGTGCTAAGGATTACACTGACAACCAATTTAAAATTGTCAGTAGGGCTCGTAGTGTAGTGCATTGGTGCGTACTGGAAGCTACATGTACTAATAGACAGGGCCCTGTTCTTTTCAAGCAGAAGGAATATGTACAAACATTGTGCCTGTTTCAGCTGAACAAAATAAGTGACAGCCATTCGCTGGTTCATTGGTCAAGGCATTGCCCTGAGGAATCAGTCAAGCTGCCTGGTTGAAATTACCAACAGAGCTTGTCAGTCAATGGTCAGTCAGCGTAAACTGGTGCATGGTCTATGACAATGCCTCTACCAATTAGCATTCACTTGACAACCAATCAGCACTCTCCTCATGCAGCATAAGTTGTTGTTTTCCCTTACATTGGTTATTCTTGCGTATTGACCTGATGAGTGCAAGACAAAAACCTTCAGCATGTCTCTATTTTCAGCAATACTCGAGGGGTAGGTGGTTAGGGGTCATTCCATAAAAAACGCATTGCTTGTGGAAATTGGCGCAAATGTTGGCGAGAGCTGGGCTTAAAGGGAATCCCATGGCAACACCGCCTATTTGGGCATACGTGGTTCCTTTAAAGCTGAACTCATCTGTGTGTGTTGCTAAGTTCGTAAGTTCAATGAATACAGATTCAGAAAATGGCAGCGTGTCTAGATTGCCATGATGCAGCACAAATGTCTATGGGTTCCCTGAGCAGCGCATTAGTGAATAGGCTACACGTGATGGAAGATTGGCCTTATCGCAATCTCGTAAATAGGGCCCAAGCTCTTTGCTCACTGTGCAATTCTAATGCTGATAGGAGATGCCCAGAGTGGCTTTTAATGCACTTAATCAATTAAGTTATCACCACTTCTGCTACCTGCTGCTTCTTCAATAAATGTAATATTGAAGTATTTTTGAAACTTTTTTTCCTAGTGAAATTTGCAGCATGATTCTGAAACCCAGTTAGGTAATGGTCGTATTTTCTCTGCAGTGAGTTTAAAGCTGTTTCCTTGATTTTTTTTTTTAGCCCGGGGTCATCTATTTTGTTTGCTGCCAAGGTGCTCCGATAACATGGTTATTCACTGTTCAACCCTCTAATGATTGGGGGAAAAATAACGAACCATGAATTAGTTCTATGTACCTTTTAACATGTTATTTATTTAACTATGTCGTCATTGTCGACAGGAATAGTGCCGGAAGACTGGAGGATAGCAAATGTTGTCCCCTTGTTCAAGAAGGGGAGTAGAGACAGCCCTGGTAATTATAGACCTGTGAGCCTTACTTCGGTTGTGGGTAAAATGTTGGAAAAGGTTATAAGAGACAGGATTTATAATCATCTTGAAAAGAATAAGTTCATTAGCGATAGTCAGCACGGTTTTGTGAAGGGTAGGTCGTGCCTCACAAACCTTATTGAGTTTTTCGAGAAGGTGACCAAACAGGTGGATGAGAGTAAAGCAGTGGATGTGGTGTATATGGATTTCAGTAAGGCGTTTGATAAGGTTCCCCACGGTAGGCTATTGCAGAAAATACGGAAGTATGGAGTTGAAGGTGATTTAGAGCTTAGGATCAGAAATTGGCTAGCTGAAAGAAGACAGAGGGTGGTGGTTGATGGCAAATGTTCATCCTGGAGTTTAGTTACTAGTGGTGTACCGCAAGGATCTGTTTTGGGGCCACTGCTGTTTGTCATTTTTATAAATGACCTGGATGAGGGTGTAGAAGGGTGGGTTAGTAAATTTGCGGATGACACGAAGGTCGGTGGAGTTGTGGATAGTGCCGAAGGATGTTGTAGGGTACAGAGGGACTTAGATAGGCTGCAGAGCTGGGCTGAGAGATGGCAAATGGAGTTTAATGCGGAAAAGTGTGAAGTGATTCACTTTGGAAGGAGTAACAGGAATGCAGAGTACTGGGCTAATGGGAAGATTCTTGGTAGTGTAGATGAACAGAGAGATCTTGGTGTCCAGGTGCATAAATCCCTGAAGGTTGCTACCCAGGTTAATAGGGCTGTTAAGAAGGCATATGGTGTGTTAGCTTTTATTAGTAGGGGGGTCGAGTTTCGGAGCCACGAGGTCATGCTGCAGCTGTACAACACTCTGGTGAGACCGCACCTGGAGTATTGCGTGCAGTTCTGGTCACCGCATTATAGGAAGGATGTGGAAGCTTTGGAAAGGGTGCAGAGGAGATTTACTAGGATGTTGCCTGGTATGGAGGGAAGGTCCTACGAGGAAAGGCTGAGGGACTTGAGGTTGTTTTCGTTGGAGAGAAGGAGGAGGAGAGGTGACTTAATAGAGACATATAAGATAATCAGAGGATTGGATAGGGTGGATAGTGAGAGTCTTTTTCCTCGGATGGTGATGGCAAACACGAGGGGACATAGCTTTAAGTTGAGGGGTGATAGATATAGGACAGATGTTGGAGGTAGTTTCTTTACTCAGAGAGTAGTAGGGGCGTGGAACGCCCTGCCTGCAACAGTAGTAGACTCGCCAACTTTAAGGGCATTTAAGTGGTTATTGGATAGACATATGGATGAAAATGGAATAGTGTAGGTCAGATGGTTTCACAGGTTGGCGCAACATCGAGGGCCGAAGGGCCTGTACTGCGCTGTAATGGTCTAATGTCTAACTTGAGCGTGCAATAGAACACTTCTTTTTGTTCCTGGGATTAATTTCAAAACCTCTTTGCATCCTTGTTCATTTTTGCTTTTGAATCGATGGTCCATAATTTTCAGCACTTCAGTAAGAAATGCAAGAAGCTCTGTTATCATGTGATCTGTGATTGCAATTTCTCCCTGTAGAGGTCTATAGATTTGTTTTGTGGGGGTTTGATAGGGTGGTAGGGCTGGTGGATGGGGAAATTACTGAACTCTTCTCTGCCTCCATCTCCATGAAATGAAACCTGCCTACTGGTGGATTAGTAGGTGGACAGCCCAAAACTGACCCATGTTGCTGGATGCGTTTTTATAATGGTGCTGCCATTGGTCGTGCTGCCGTCAAATAAATGAAGTGAAGCTTTTGCCTGAGAAGTGATCTAAGCAATGCAGTTAGAAGCCAAGGCAACCATCTGTTTTGCCACTGGTATGCAATGCAGTTTTGGGCTTTATAGCTATTCATTTGTTTTTCCCCCCCCTTCCCCAGGGAAGTTTCCCCTGGTGTCCTGGCCAATATTTATCCTTCGAGCAAAATCGTTAAAATAGATCTGACTGTTATCTCATTTGCTGTTTGTAGAATCTTTCTGTGTGCATATTGCTGCCACATTTCTTGCATTATGACAGTGACTACTCATCAGTTGTGTTGTGGGATACCCTGTGGTTGTGACAGACACAATATAAATGCAAGTTCATTCGGTTTTTAAACCACTGTGCACGTGCAAGTGGATTTCCTTGATTTATTTATTATTCTAATTCCTGTTCTGCACAATATTTCCACAGCTCTGGCAATATTGCAGAACCATTTCCACAAATGGTTTAACAACGTAATAGATCATAAACTTCCAAGTATGGCTGAAATTGAAGTGGTGGCTTGTGCTTTGCGAAGATAAACATGGTTGGAGATGCTCAGACTGTGGAATAAACGTAGCTCATCTGCTCAAGTTCTGACTAAGATAAAGCCCATCTTGGAAAGTAGGAGCTATTTAAAATAGCTTCAGTTATCTTTACTGAAGAGACTGGTGCCAATATTTCAGATACCTAAATCCATTTTTTTCACTTGTCTGGGCCACTTTATCAACCAGATAGGTAGATGTGTGTGTGTATACACAGCTTATATCAGTTAATTTAGATAAGCAATCACAAGATTGTTCCGAGATCAGAAATACTATATGAATGCAAGTCCTATCTTTTAAAGGGATCTGCTTACTGGCTAAGCACAAGTGTTATTCATCTCGCTGATGCACCTTGAAAGATGGACTGAATTTTGTAAATGATTGTAAATATATTATCACACAGACTGGAGCCTCTTTTTTTTAAACTGGTGGAAATCAGGAGGGATTAGAGAAAGCAAATAAATGCAAGTGAAAAGTATTTTGACTCTTTTGCCCCTTCTTCCATAACACTTCCAGTTATATGTAAGGCCCTACTAAATTCACGGCAGTGAAAAATGCGTCATGGACTGAAATCGTAGGTCTTCTATGAAATGGGCCAAACTGCGAACTCTGCGAGTTTTGCTGATTGACACAAGGCTGGACTTGTTGTTTGGTCGATGAGGGAGGGCTTCCGGTGCAGTTTTGAGAGTAGCAGTCTCAAATGTGAGCAGACCATTCAGAGTGCCAGAATGAGCAAATCAAAAGTGGCCACAACCATTTCTGTAGCACATAGTGAGAAAATTTGGAAGCCAAATTCTGCATGCTAATGTGTTTTTAAAAAATTCATTCATGGGATGTGGGTGTCACTGGTTACGCCAGCATTTATTGCCCATCCCTAATTGTCCTTGAGAATATGGTGGTGAGCTGCCTTCTTGAACCGCTGCAGTCTGAGGTAGGTATACCCACAGTGCTGTTAGGAAGGGAGTTCCAGCAACAGTGAAGGAACGGCGATATAGTTCCAAGTCAGGATGTTGTGTGACTTGTTTTGTACAAGCTGTAGTGTTTCGTTGGATCACATACAGCAGGCAACTGTTCAGCACCACTTAGTCGGAAAGCCATCGCAGCAGAGAGAGCATCCAAAACTGCACATTCAACCACTGACTACTTAGTAAGGAATGTGATATGGTTACAGTCAGCTTTTTACAATAGCTTTTGAGTGTACAATAAATGCCATTTGAAACCATAAACCTTTTTTCTCTTTTTTGTTTGAATTAGCTCATTTTCATGGTTTGTTGCGACAGTGATATTTATGATTTTAAATACGTAATTAACGATTCTTAAAATGCAGTGACTGAAATTTGTAAAACAAAAATTTGCTCGTGAATTTGGTAGGGCCTGAGTTATATGCACATGTGTGTCTGGGGAGCGTGGATGGAGTTTGAATATGCTTTGCCTTGTCCCTCCAGGATTATTGTATTGACTCTCCCAAAATGATGCTTTGTGTGTCTAGCGAGGTATCCAAGCAAGAGTTTCTTTCCCTGGAGAAAGTTGCTAGGATCTTTATCCAGCATTGGAACATAGGAACAGGCCATTTAGCTCCTCAAACCTCTTCTACCATTCAGTGAGATGATGGCTGATCTGTAGCCTAACTGCATATACTGTCATTTGCCCCCCTATCCCTTTAATATCTTCGGTTAGCAAAAATCTAGCAATCTCCGATTTAAAATTATCGATCTGGAATCAACTGCAATTTGCGGAAGAGAGTTCCAAACTTCTACCATCCTTTTGCGTGTAGTCGTGTTTCCTAATTTTACTCCTGCTAGGTCTGGCTCCAATCTTGAAACTGTGCCTCCTAGTCCTCGACTCCCCAAACAGCAGAAATATTTCTCTCTCTCTACCGTCTCCTTTAATGTCTTTTAAGCTAAATCAAATCAAATTGCATTGTATCTGAACTGGTTTGGAGGATAGGTGACATTCCTTTTCGGGTTTTGGTACTGGGGTAAGAGGTGAAATAGCACTAATCCTCATGTAAGTAATAAGTTGGGACTTTTTGTTTTGAACACTTGTGTTTTAATCTTTCAGGGGAGGATGATGGTTTTGACCTAGCTGATGCTTTTAAGGATGATCCTACTAAACCCCCAGGTATGTACTGATGAACAATTTTATTAATGACTTAGATTGCAAGTTCATGATTTAATACTTGCATTTATGTAGCATCTTTTCAAATTGAAATGTCCTTGAAGATTTCACAATGAAACTTGTGACTGTTGTGTTTTCTACCTTACACAAACATGCCAAACACATGAGGGTTGGTAACTCAATTAGGTGGATTCTTTGAAGAAATGAAACTATATACGACAATGTCTGGCAAGCTAGTTAACACGTCTGGTCTCTCGGACTGCATCTATCATCTTTCTGCTTGATGATTACGAGTATGTTCACCACATCATGTCTGTTGCACAGCAGTTTTAGATCTGCCCCTTAAAGGTACACCACAACATCTTCCCCCTTTTTTCTAACTTAAGTTTGTATCCTTAAATAATCAGGACTATTTACATTACATCGAGAGAAAACTGTTATGCATCAAAATATATGATTATATAAAGTGATAAACTTGAGTCTCTGAAGCATAATGGTGGTTTGCTGATATGTCCAGACTTGCTTATTGTGAAATAAAAACCAAGTTCTGGAAATTCTCAGGTTTGGCAGCATCTGTGGAGAGTGAAACAGTTAATGTTTGAGGTCTGTAACCTTTCATCAGAACTAGCAAAGGCTTTGAGCAAGTGAAAAGGTGGGGGGGGGGAGGGGTGGAGAAGAACCTCATAAGGGAAGGTGTGTGATCGGGCAGGAGAGATTAAATGACCAAGATGTCATGGAACATAGGCAAAGGGTGTGCTAATAGCTGTATTAAAAGACAAATCATTAGTCCAGACTGTGTCTCCACAGATGCTGCCAGACCTGCTGTGTATTTCCAGCACTGTTTTTATTTCAGATTTCCAGCATCTGCAGTATTTTGCTTTTATCTTGGTTACTGTGCAGTTGGTTTGAGATCGCTGTATGTTCTCCATTCTGGTTACCTGTAGGAATGTTGTTCTTGGATTGTATTCTACTTGCGATGGGGTTACTTGGTGTTTCTTCTGGTGCTTCCCTGATTTGGCATTGATTTTTTTTTTTTGCAATCTCATGCCGTTGGGTATTCATTCTTGATATGATTGTGGTTTTGCATAGATGCTAATGAGTTCCGCTGGATTCAATGTTCCACTTTTGGGTGTTGCATTTGTACCTTTTGTCGATTGTTTAAATTTGGTAATTCTTTGTCCTTGTGGGTCATGTGCATCCTTCATATTCCCCTGTTTTTCAATTAGCGCATCTTGTACTCCTGGAAGTATCGACGACTGGTGATTTGGAGGAGTTGTTCACACTTGTCAGCCAAATAATTCTGCTGGTGAAGGAATGGTTGCACTGAGCGGTGTCGCTCTAAGGTATAACATTGCGACGTGCAAATCTTGTTCAGTTTTCCAACATTTTATAAATAAGGACTTTACAGTACGTACCATACGTTCTGCCATGCCATCGGACCTGGGATAGTGTGCTGATGTGGTAGCGTGGTCAAATCCCCACTTTTAACACATCACCTTGAATAGTTCTCCAGTATATTGGGGTCCATTGTCCAAAACAACTTCCTGCAGTGCCACAAAAAGACTAAAGCTTGAACTCTGTCTGCAGTGACTGCACTGGATGTGTTGTGTAACTGACTGACAGATTATGGGAAATTTTGAGAAGCAGTCAGTCACAACCAAGGAATCCATTTCCACAGATGCTGAAGAGATCCGTTGCAATTCTGGTCCATGGATATGCGGGTACTTCATGTGGAATTGATGGTTCTTTCTGGTAACTGGACACACAGGCTTGGCATGCCTCACGTTCCATCGCATCTGTTTCGGTTGCCTTGATTCATCCCTGGCCAGTGTAATGTTTCTCTAGCCAGTCTTTTTTGGTTCAATCTATCCCCATATGCACTTGGTGCAATTATTGGAGGATGTCTGGTCTAAGGGATTCTGGAATAAGGACTTGCTTGCCCTTGAAGATAACACCTTGGGATATCCTGAGCTCATCTCTATTAGACCACGTAGTCTCTGAACCTCTGGATTGCCTTGGAAGGATTCTGGCCACCCGCCAATCATTGTATTCCATAATTGTTGCAGTTGCTGGCATTTATACTGCCCAAAACTCGAGGTCGAAATGTAAGCTGTCTTCTATTTCGGTATCGATGAGATCTGCAAGCAGATTTAAGGAAATATCTGCAGTTTTGGATGAGTTAAGTAAACAAAAAGTATCAGATGTGACCATGGAACTACCCGGCTTGTAGCGTCTGTCTCAATCGTAGCGTTGTATTTTGATGACATAGACATGTACTATGCTGAATGGTGTTTTTTTTTTCATCCATCGGTTGGAAACCTAAACTAAATTAAACTTTTAAAAAGAAAGCAGCTAAAATGATCACGGCAATTTGCATCGAATTAACTCATACCAAGGCATCAAGGTGGAGACGAATGTCTAGTTAATCTCCCACCAGATGAATGGCTTGCAAATTTTGAATGAACTACTTGCCTTACCTGAATTAACTTGACATTCAAAGCCATCTTGGAACATTAACACTGGTGGAGATGTACCTCAAAGGGTAAATACTGAAACACTGGGGCCCTGAGAGATTTGGAATTTAGACATTCTCTCTTTTGCAATTTAATTAGATAGTGTACTGGACAATCATGTGACAGTCTCTCCATCTGTGTGAAAACTGGCAGTTTCTTTTTGCTACAGCAGACAAGCACTTGCTTTTGACCACTGTAGGAACCAAATGTGTCTGGCTCTCTGCTGGCTGATGATCATCCTCCTACCAGATAAATGGTACTTTTTTCAGAATTATTTGAAGAGTTGAGGCTTTCTGTGCAACATTTGATATGTATGGCAAAAGAAAACTGAAATAAACCCAAAATGTTTGTTTATTTGATTTAGAGATACAGCACTGAAACAGGCCCTTCGGCCCACCGAGTCTGTGCCGATCAACAACCACCCATTTATACTAACCCTACAATAATCCCATATTCCCTATCTACACTAGGGGAAATTTATAATGGCCAATTTACCTATCACCTGCAAGTCTTTGGTGGTGGGAGGAAACCGGAGTACCCGGCGAAAACCCACGCAGACACAGGGAGAACTTGCAAACTCCGCACAGGCGGTACCCAGAATCGAACCCGGGTTCCTGGAGCTGTGAGGCTGCAGTGCTAACCACTGTGCCGCCTCATCTCTGTCCTAAATGATCGGCCCCTTATCCTGAGACTGTGTCCCCTGTGTTTTAGATTCCCTGAGCAGCGGAAACAATCTCTCAGCGTCTACCCTATGCAGCCTCTTCAGAATCTTGTATGTTTCAATGAGATCGCCTCTCATTCCACCAAACTCCAGAGAGTATAGGCCCAATTTACTCAGCCTCTCATCATAAGACATGAAGAGCACTTTTATCTTGTGGGTTGGGCATTGCACCTCCAGTTTGCCAGAATCAGGACGGATGCCAATGTCTGAATATATTGACCTGAAAAAGGTACATTAATGTTGCATTTTGACTATTGAACACAAGTCCCTCTCGACATGTTGCTTCCATTAGGAGGTGCAAATTTCGATGATTCTCCCATTTTTGTTTGGCCAACAACAACTATGTAGATGCATCCTGGAATTTCATATGTAATACAATCCATGCGTTGTTGGAAAAGATCTTTGCCATTCGGACTTTCCATAAGCCATCATTGGAACCAGTATATCCCACACAGATTGCCAAACATTGTCTGCTCCAGCGAGGTCTTTTCCAAATGTACTGACCAATATCCATTTTGGAGAAAAATTTGGCGTTTGCAAACCTGGGGTTTGGTTTCTCAAGAATGGGAATTTTATGTGGGCATCATTTCAGTGCCACATTCAGATGCCTTGGATCTAAAACTTTTATCGAGCCATCTTTTTCGATCACAAATGTGATGGAGCTATATCAATCAGTGCGGTGCTAGACTTTACGGATTGTGCCATCTCTTTCCACTTATCCAGTTCTACTTTCAGCTTACTCTGGATATGGATGCTACACTTGCATGGAGGATCGATGGAAGGAATAGCATCTTCACGTATATGCAATACTGCATCACCTTCTGAAACTTCCAATCCTGTCGAGCCCATCTGGGTTAGGTTGACTATGGAGGTGATAGGGTTGTCCCTGTGGCCTGTTGTATTTGTCATTATCTTATCGATGCTATAAAAGGTAACCAAGGTCAGGTCTCTGCATGACGGGAGGCCTACAGTTGCAAGATTTGTGATGTGCACCATTATAGAACATCTGGGATGACCATGGTGAGTTGTTGTAGCAACCTTCAAGTATGATGGATCCCAGGGACAGAATCTCTGAGCCATTGTAGGCTGTGAGCTTGGCAGTGATTGGTTGAGCCATCACTCTCCATTTCTGGAGGTACATATGCGAAGTGGAAGAAAGGTAACACTTGCACCTGTATCTCTTTTTTTTTGTCCACAGCGTATATTTCCCAGGCTTCTGTGGGCACACAATGTGAATAGTTGCAAAAGCTTCGGATAGTACAACAGTGTCAACCTGTTCTGTGATGTTGACTATATGAATTTCCTTCTCACTGCGTTAATGCTCTGATCATCCTCATGCATCCTTGACGTCTGGCTGATCATTTCATGGATTTGCTGTTGGAGATATTTGGTACTCTCCCTTTCTTTGCTGGAATGCTGTACCTCTGTTGCATCCGACTGTGTCTTGTAAGGGTGTCGAGCCACGTGTTCTGGCTTCGACTTCCTGCATTGGCGCTTCCAGTGTTTGGTGCCACATGGCTTACATATGTCGTGGAAAACTAGACAATTTCTGGGTCCATGCGAGACTGCACCACTGTATGGTTTACCAGGTTGGTTTGAATTGGCTACTGTGCCAATGGTGGAAGTCGTGCAAAGAGCCTGTAAATTCTGTCGCCCTGTAAGGATTGCTTCATGCTCGCGTCTGCTTTTGAGCAACGCTTCGAAGCTGTAAGCTTTTGGATTGGTCCAAAAGATCCTTTTGAAAAGGGTAGAAGCTATTGAAGCATATCACAAGATCTGGATATGGATGTGACACTACTCAGAGGATCGGTGGAAGGAATAGCCAGTTCTGCCTCCTGAAAAGTCACAATCTTGCCTCTGCAGCAGCTGACAAACTGAATTATCGTTTCCGTAGCTTGCTGTCTAAAAGACCTAAATTCACGACTGTCTGTGGAAAATTTAAACTTAACTCTAGCTGCCACCATATTGTGTCTTCTACCTTCCAGAAACACACACACCAACTACACAGAGGATTGGTAACTCATTTAGGTGTGTTCTTTAATTTGAAGAGATGAAACTATACACCATACCTGGGAAGCTAGTTAACATGTCTGGTCACTAGGACTGCTCCCATTTTCTGTCTGATGATTACATGAGTATATACATCACATCCAGTCTGGTGATGCGCAGCAGTTTTAGATCTGCCCCATAAAGGGACACCACAACAGTGACCTGTGTGTGGCTTGTTCCGCAGGTCTATTAGATAATACTGAAGAGTTATTGTCCTGCAGATCATTGCGTGAGACAGAGAGCATGTTTTCATGTCCCTCCTAAAGCAAAGTAAACACAAGCGCCAACTTACCACCGAGCTTCCATTTGTTCTGTCTCATAGGTAGATCTCCTAAGAGCTACCAGATACAGGCAGGGTTCTTGTATAAATGTACGGTAATCTGGATCAAATGAAAAGGTTAGGTCGCACCTGCCGGATTGCTGCCAGTTATGAAGATAGATTGGAGAAGTTGGTACTCTGTTTTCCTTGGAGAAAAGAAGGCTGAGAAGAAATTTGATCGAGATACTCAAAATCATGAGTAGATGGGGAAAAATGATCGAGAACAAGAGGGCACAGATTTAAAGGGCGGAACAGTGGTTAGCACCGCAGCCTCACAGCTCCAGGGACCCGGGTTCGATTCTGGGTACTGCCTGTGCGGAGTTTGCAAGGTCTCCCTGTGTCTGTGTGGGTTTTCGCCGGGTGCTGCAGTTTCTTCCCACATCCAAAGACTTGCAGGTGAAAGGTAAATTGGCTGTTGTAAATTGCCCCTAGTGTAGGGAGGTGATAGGGAATATGGGATTACTGTTCTTTTGGGCCTCCTTATCTCGAGAGACAATGGATACGCGCCTGGAGGTGGTCAGTGGTTTGTGAAGCAGCGCCTGGAGTGGCTATAAAGGCCAATTCTGGAGTGACAGGCTCTTCCACAGGTGCTGCAGAGAAATTTGTTTGTCGGGGCTGTTGCACAGTTGGCTCTCCCCTTGCGCCTCTGTCTTTTTTCCTGCCAACTACTAAGTCTCTTCGACTCGCCACAATTTAGCCCTGTCTTTATGGCTGCCCGCCAGCTCTGGCGAATGCTGGCAACTGACTCCCACGACTTGTGATCAATGTCACACGATTTCATGTCGCGTTTGCAGACGTCTTTATAACGGAGACATGGACGGCCGGTGGGTCTGATACCAGTGGCGAGCTCGCTGTACAATGTGTCTTTGGGGATCCTGCCATCTTCCATGCGGCTCACATGGCCAAGCCATCTCAAGCGCCGCTGACTCAGTAGTGTGTATAAGCTGGGGATGTTGGCCGCTTCAAGGACTTCTGTGTTGGAGATATAGTCCTGCCACCTGATGCCAAGTATTCTCCGAAGGCAGCGAAGATGGAATGAATTGAGACGTCGCTCTTGGCTGGCATACGTTGTCCAGGCCTCGCTGCCGTAGAGCAAGGTACTGAGGACACAGGCCTGATACACTCGGACTTTTGTGTTCCGTGTCAGTGCGCCATTTTCCCACACTCTCTTGGCCAGTCTGAACATAGCAGTGGAAGCCTTACCCATGCGCTTGTTGATTTCTGCATCTAGAGACAGGTTACTGGTGATAGTTGAGCCTAGGTAGGTGAACTCTTGAACCACTTCCAGAGCGTGGTCGCCAATATTGATGGATGGAGCATTTCTGACATCCTGCCCCATGATGTTCGTTTTCTTGAGGCTGATGGTTAGGCCAAATTCATTGCAGGCAGACGCAAACCTGGGATTACTGTAGGGTTAGAGTAAATGGGTGGTTGTTGGTCGGCACAGACTTGGTGGGCCGAAGGGCCTGTTTCAGTGCTGTATCTCTAAATAAAAAAAATAAAGTAATTGGTAAAAGAAGCAAAAGTAACATGTGGAAGCCTGAGTGTGGTAGAGGTAGCTTCAATCGAGGCATTCAAAAGAGAATTAGACAAGTTATATGGAATTTTAATTGGTGGCTGCACCTTAAGTTGCCTAGGCCCCAAGCTCTGGAATATCCTCTCTACACCTCTTTCCCTCTCCACCTCGCTTTCCTCCTTTTTAAGACACTCCTTAAAACCTACCTCTTTCACCAAGCATTTATCTCCTTTTATCCCTAATATCTCCTTTTATGGCTTGGTGTCATACTTTGTTTTATAAAGCTCCTGTGAAGTGCTATATTATGTGTTAATGTTTGGCCTGTCCACAGCTCCCCTAATATGCGCTCAGAAGGAAAAATCATCCCACCCCCACTCTCTCTTTCAAAAGCTTTCACAGCTTTCGAATAGGATTTGTAAACTAAATTCAGCATTTGAAGTGTTCTTCTAATGCTGAAATATGAGGGCTGATTTACCAGTCTTGTGTGCCATAAGAACTGGTACATAGCCAGTGCAGAGGGAATGCAGAATTGGAAACAGTTCAGCATGCTTTTAAATTTTTTTTTAAAAAAGTGAACTTAATTGGTGTGCTTATTTCATGTTTGCATTTTCATAAGGCCCTGATTGATTTAAAAACACATCTGGCAACATTTATCGGTATTTCTGCAGGGTTTCCTTTTTTTTTCTGTCCGTAACTATTTAATAACCTTTGTCTTTCACGATCATGCTCACCGTACATTTTTTAGTGATTTTTTTTTTGAGATTTACCTTATTTCTGATATTTTAAGAACTTGCATGGGTTTGTTTTGGTTATTGCTGAAAATAGAGACGTCGAAGCTTTTCGTCCTGTGCTCATCAAAGCAATCCGCAAGAATACCAATGTAAAGGAAAACAGCTTAATACTATGAGAAGAGAGTGCTGATTGGTTGGCAAGTGAATTCTGGTAGAGGCGTTGCCATGGAGAATGCACAAGTTTGCTGTGACTGACAGTTAACTGCCAAGCTTTGTTTGAAATTAAAACCAGGCAGCTTTACTCTGGTTAAGGCACTGGCCTGAAGAATGAACCAGCGACAGGCTGTCACTTATTTTTAGTTAGTCTCTTAATCAAGGGAAGTTTGCATCAAATACAGTATTTTGCCATTGAGGGTGTATATGCAAGATGAAGAGGCATGTCGAGGATATTGCCAAGATTCAGACTGTCCTCCAGATCCTTGGATGCCTAGAACAATGACCAGAATAACTGCCTCTGCTTGTTTCGGGTCAACCGCGTTCTTCAAAACATTTTGCAAAATAAAAATGGGACTGCTAATAGTTGGCACAGTCACCTCTGCTGTAGCTTGTCTATGGCTCATTTCTGGCTGTTCTATTTTAGATACTGTGTGCATATTTGTGTGAGCAACACAGAGTTTGCTGTGGGTCAAAGTACCTTTTGTTGAAGAGAAGGATAATCTGGGTAATTAAAGACCAATTAGTCTAAAGTTGATTGAGGGCAAATTGTGAGAATCCATAATTGAAAATAAAGTGAGTTAACTTCATCGAAATGCATGGGTAAATCAAAGAACAGTCACTGCAAACTTGGTAAAGGTAAGCGGCATTTGATAAATGTGTTTTTTTTTTGTGCCAGTTGGATTTAGTGGAATGTGATGGATGCAGTGTATATGGATTTTTGGAAGACAATTGATTTATGTGGTTTAAAAATAAATTTAGGTGTAACATGTATGAGGAAATGTAGCAACATGTATAGTTAATGGTCAGGAAAGAGTAGGGATTGAGATTGGGGAAAAGGTTGGATGTACTGTATGTCGAGGATCGCTGTTCAGGTCACTTGTTCTCTGATGTAGATGATTTGGACTTGGGTGGGAAGAATGTCACCTTGAAATTTGTTGATTATGCAAAAGTAGATCTTTTGGCTATTGTGGCAGACTAATGCCTGTGATGCACAGAATTTAACCTTGTGCAGTGGTCCTGGTAACTTTCCATTGGCTATTTAGTGCCAACTTGGTACAGTTAATATTATTGCCTTTAGGTCAGAAGGTTCTGGATTTCAATTCCATTCCTAGGATTTAAGCACATCACTAGGACCCTTTTTTTTCTTTGGTATAAATCTGAGGGAGTGCTTTCAAATGAGATTTAACTTGAGTCCTTGTTTACCTGTTACAGTGGTCCAAGTGGATGTTAAGGCTCCCATAATGGTATTTGAAGGATTTAATGGTGTTCTTGCAAACTGCGTAACCTTCCTTTGACAGCACCACCAGAAACTGCTTAACTGGTGATTTTATCTTTGGCTCTGTTTTGAGGGAACTTGCTGAGAACAAAATAGCTGTTCCATTTGCCTGTGCAAGTCCCCTGCATTTCAGAGTAAATACAGGGTTTTAAATCCTGGAGAGCTATGATCAGGCTCAGTATAAATATCGGTTGTCTTTATTCTGCATGGACTGAGTGTGTTGGGAGGGTGCTACGTGACTGCAGGGATTCTGTCTTCATATGTCTTGGAGAGGGACCGCTCAATAGCAATTATTGGTCAGAACTGAAGCTGATACATTTTCCCTGCTGTCAATCCGGGCACACTGAGGTCACTTGTAACTCTCTCTAAATTTTTGCTCTAGTTACAATCAACTAATACAAAGAAATTGGGACCCTCTTAGTTGACAGCATCAACAGGCATCGAGCAGTGCATGCGCCCACCAACCATTGGAGAGCCTGTATTAACTTGTACTTTCATTTTTATTTTACTTGCAATGTTAATTAGTCTTACTCCCCTCCCATTCCATACAATCCTTCAGTTGGAATGGAGTTCCTATTTGCAGGGTCTTATTTTTCTTTTCGGAAGCACTTTAAAGCATTACTGAATAAGTGAAATGTTGCCTGACTGCAGTCTTTCGGCCTGTCATTTTTAACTCCTCAGCCTGCCCCTCTCCCCATTGGTCATCTGCAATGGGAGAATGCTTTCCAAACCTGTTCATATAGCAGCTGTAATACTTGACCATGTTTCCTGTGAATTTACTTGGGGGAGTATGGGACACAGTAAATATTCCTGTTCTAATTGTCTGTTTTCCTTTGCAGCTGTAGATCCTGGTTTGCCTGATGTTGGTAAGTTTTTTTTTAATACCTTTTGCGCAGTAATCGTTTGATTTGAAATGCCACTCTTCAGATTATGGGTCTACAATAACAGATTAATTTAAAAAGGTTTTGCTTTAGAGCACAGCCCATTTTTTTGATCTTATTCAGAACCCTGCTGAACATATTCCAGTCTTAAGAGGGAATATTATCTTTAGTACTTAAAACTTCTTGTATGGTCAAGACAATTTCCATTAACTTAGATAATGCATTCTTTACTGTTTTTAGTGTGCATGTTGGTGTTAGTGCTACTTGGTTTAATAATAGAATTGGTAACTCTAAATATTTCCGGTTCAAATGCTGATTTTTTTTTTCCACCCATGTGCAATACATTTGGTATAAAAATGTAACTTCCCATTTTTCCACCTGATTGTAAATATATCAAAACATTTTACAAATTAGACGCATCTTCTATCATTACTGTACTCTTTGTGTATTTGCAAATTCAACCAGTTTACAATTGGTTGCTGTCCATTCAAAACAGAGGTCCAAGCACCAATTTCTGCCATGCTGTGCTCCACACCTGCTTTTTTCCCCATTTACAATTTGTAACATTGCACACCTTTTCAGAAGGTCTCTGGTTTTCTATTGAATCCTACTTATTCAGATGCATGTTCTACCGGGTGTTCCCTCTTTTTAAAAAAAAATTAACTAAGCTGTCTGTCATATAGAATCTGTCAAAGGCCTTCTGAAAATCTAAATAATATTATGCTGAGTTCCCCGATCTACTCATGAACTTTTTTTTTTGAGTTTATTGAGCAGGATCTTCTTTATAAATCCATTCTGTCTGTTAAACCAAGGTTACATGCACAAGAAAGTAAGAGCAGGAGTAGGCCAGACAGCCCTTCAAGTCTGCTCCACCATTCAGTAAGATCATTGCTGATCTTCTAAGTCAACTCCACTTTTTTTCCCTATTGCTATATCTTTTGGTCCTCTTATTATCCAAAAAAAATAACCTCCATCATGGTACTTAGAATCATTCCCATTATTTCATCTGCACTTTAACACCTTCGCAAAGGGAATTAGGGATGTGCAGTAAATGCTGGCCTTGTCAGCGATGCACTTGTCCCGTAAACAAATAAAAAGCTAACGCCTGCAGTTTCTGGAGTTATATATTTGTCCCCATTTTTAACTCTTACACTAGATTAAATATCATGCACATTTGCACCCTTCCTGTAACTGTCCCAGATGCTGCCTGTCACAACGATGTATTTCTGGCAGGTTGCGGGTGGGAGCAGGCAAGTGTAAAACTCGGCTTGTTGCAGAAAACTTTGGAGCCTGAGCCTGTGCCTCATTTATCATGCTGCTGGCCTGGGCAGGAAGTGGCTGCCAATCTCTGGAAGAACAGGCATCCCTTTCTCACCCGATGACATGAAGGGAGGGATGAAGAATGGGTGGGTTTGAGATGCAAGGGAGTCTGGGATAGGGAGGCCACAACTTTCCTTCTGGAGTCTGGAAAGGACTTTTGACCACCTTGGCCCCACAAAGTAAAGTTTATATATTCTATCTCTCTATATTAATTGTTTTGGGTGGTTTCAGCTTCGCAGCACATCCTGACTCTCCAGTCTCATGGGGTAGCAGTAATGATTTCCCTGCTTAGACTTGAGTTAAAATTGCAGTCAGGGCCTGATGTCATTTAAAGAAGGACCCCAATGGCTTTGAGTGGGCCTGTCCACAAGCCTAAATAAATATCCTAGTTGGTGGGATACAGACAACTTTTTGCCTGATATGGAACCTAGGGCAATTTAACCTCCCACCTGCCAGGTTTCTACCAGGCAAGTCGGGTTCAAATCACCCCCACTGACTTGTGCTTAAGAACTTTTCCATTGACACTAGCTGTCCTGTCCCACTTGCACTAGTGGCGATTGTGACATTAAGATGGCAGTGAAGGGAGTCTTTCATCCTTACCTGGTCTGGTCTGTATGCAACTCCAGCTCTACGTGACCTGGCTAACTCTCAATGCTCTCTGAGCAACTAGTGATGGGCAATAAATGCTGCCTGGCCACTGACCCACATCTCTGAACAGTGTTGCCAAAAAAAAAAAGCTGCTGCTCCTTGAGAGCATCCCACCCGAGCTTGATCCTGTCTTTGACCAAACTTGATCGATAGTGAGGGTTACTAGATAGATTTGTTTCCTTCCCCTACCCTCTCAGGCCAGGAACGCTAAAGCTAATTATAGCTGAGATCAACTAACTCTGTACAGGGCAGGACTTTGAATCTGGGACCTTATTCATGGGTATGGCTTGCTTCTACTGTGGACAAGTGACTTCAGTAACTTTGCTGTTTCAGGTTGCTGACCTTTCGTCATCTTACTGGCTTTGTTCGGATGTTCTAACCCTTTGTGTTTATGGTGTAGATTTAGATTTTGATGAACCCAAGGTTCCTACAAACCCAAAGAACCGGAATAGCAATCGTAAGTTTATGCATACCTCATAGTTAAGGCATCACTAACTTTCATGGTCCATCTGTATTCCTTTTTCTTCAAAATGGGTGTTTAGAGAAAGAACTTTCTTTCATGACAAGGCATCAGACATCCCAAAATGCTTTATAGCCAATGAAATAGTTTTGAAGCATAGTCACTGCTGAAATGCAGAAGCTAATTTGTACACAGCAAGGCCCCATAAGATAATTGTAATAGTGATGTTGGTCAACAGATAAGTATTGGCCAAGAGGTGGGAGAATTTCCCTGCTGTATTTTCAAATAGTGCTGTGGAGTCTCTTACGCCCACCGATGAGGGAAGATGCAACTACTGCTTAAAAATCTCACCCAAAGGGCAGCATCTCTGACGGCACGACACAGCACTGAATTGCTAGCCTAGACCTCGTGCTTAAATCTCCGGAGAGGGTCTTGAACCCTCAACCTTCTGACTCCAAGACAAAAGTGCTACTGCTGAGCCACGGCTCCGATTTTGCCAAGAAGTTCCTTTTGGTTTGTAGGGAAGGAGTTGACTAAATGTAGTTAGCATCATTCCTGGACTTAAGCACATTGTCTTGTCTGACAGTCTAGTGCAGTAGCAAGGGAATGTGGCATTGTTGGTATCATCCATTGCATGAGATGTTGAATTAAGCCTACCTGTTCGTGGTTTTTAGGATCTTATGGCACAGTTCAAAGAAAAAATGTAAGGAATTCTGACTTCCTGGCCACTGTTCTTCCCTCAACCAGGAACCCAAAAAACTGTAACTGTCTATAATTAGTGTCTCCATTGGTAGCACTCTCCCTCACAAGCTAGAATGTCATGGGTACAAGTACATAACCCAGACTGACACTGCAATATTGAAGGAGTTGTCCTTGGATGAGATGTTGATCTGAGCTCCTGTCTGTCCTCTTAAAGGGATATAAAAGATTCATAGCACTACTCCAAGACCTCCTGCAGAGTCCTTGTCAATACTTATCCCTCAACCAGCATCAGTTTAAACACACAATCTGGTTGTTTATCTCTGCTTTTCATGGGACCTTGCTGAATGACGATTGGCTACAGTGTTGCCTTATTACCACAGTGTCTACACTTCAAGTACTTGACTTAACTGTCAAGTACTTTGAGACGTCTTGAGTTGCTGACAGGATTTGTACTTATACAGCATCTTTCTCCTTTTTAAAGTCTCTACATTTCAGAGTTATGTATGTATGTGTTGTGCTGTGTGAGATAGCGTAAAATATAAATGCAAGTCTCATCTCTTTCTTTCAGTTTGGAGTTTTAAATTGAGTTTGCCTTGTACAGTTTAGTGATCAGGAAATTTAAGTCTTGGAATTTGTTACAGGTGCTGGAGGTCCAGAAGAAAAGATGTAGTTGGAAAATCCTGGTGTTTTGAAATGTGACTTTTATTTATCACTGAATAATGTCCTGTGATCTCTCAAAAGCATTTCAGCACCCAACAGAACAGTGAAAAGATTTATGGGAGCTTCAGTTCACTTATTTTGTGATTGAGAAGGCAATAGCTTTGTCATTGTAATAACACCTTTCAAATAGTCCCTTTTTTTTCCTACAATGCACCTGTTGAAGGCATCTCCCACTATATCGTCCGTGCATTGTAGTGTAATGAGCCTGGCTCTGGTGCAGTTACAGGAACAGCAAACGGCCTCAAGCAGGTGTCCAGCAGCTAATTGATGGGTAGCAGTGTGTTGGTGCTGACCACCTTCTGGCTGGTTTTTTGATTGCAGTCCTGGTCAGACATGAGACACATTGCTTGTGTACATTTTTTTTTCTTTGGTCTATTATAGAACCTTGCCCCGTGACACAAATTCTTTTAGATATCACAACATTGGCAGCTTCCCAGTAACGGAGGACTGTAATTTCTGACTGCACATAAAAAGACTGCGAATGTTTTAAAAAAAAAAATCTGACTGTAAATGGTGAGATGAAACCAAATACTAAGTGCAGTTAATAGATCAGTTGGAGACCTTTCGTCAAATGCTGACTGACTTGCTGAAAAGACCTACGAGTAAATGGAGTTAACAAACTGACCGTTATGTAGTTCTTTCAGTCTTATCAGAGGAAAGGAAAGACATGGCGAAACAGTCCAAAAATCGGCAATATCGCTGACCATATAAACAAATCCTAATTTACATTGGATTTTTGGTAAGGGTCACAAAAGGGCATCTATCTGAACTAGTCTATAATTCCCTCCTCCTGTTTCTCATCTTGGCTAAAATTAACTCCAGATGAGAATTGGTGAAGAAATGTCAAGACTGAATCAGGCTGCTCAACCAACAGAATTTGAAGCTAATTTGCATTTTTAATTGTTTTTATAACTCTGGACTCTGGTGAGGGGAAGGAGTAGGGAGAAGAAGGAAAGAATGTAGCAGCCAGACCACACCTCTATAATTTGAATGTTCAACGGTTCAGTCAGGTTCCAAAAGAGAGAGGAATGGTTAATCTTTCAGCAGTTGCACGTTTTTAAAAAAAAAAAAGTATGGGAGGAGACCATTTGGCTGGCTGGGTTTCTGCCAGCTCCTTGCTACAGCAACCTAATCCCTTGTATTATCAAGCTGACAGCTGTCATATGCTCCCTTTTTTCCTACTTCATCCTACTCTATAACTCCTTCATCATTCAGGGAACTCTGGGTTTGGTTGTCCTTCCTTTCTCCCTTGTGGGAATGTACCCAAATCATCTCTTTAAAGGCCGCCCGTTGCTCCATTTACATTTCCGCCTGCAAGTCTTTGACTCCAGTTTACGCTGGCTGGATTTCCTCCTTGCTGTGACCACTGGGAGATTTGGAGCTTTCAGGGCAGTTACAACCAGGTGAGAAAGATGTCTAAGGGTCTTTCTCAGCCTTCACCTGCTGTTATTGTAACAGTGTTTTGAGCTCCCCCTTGGTGAATCCTCCTTGTTCACTTTCCAATTATAAGGCAAAGAAATGAGCACAAACAGGCTTTCTTAGGTTTAAAGAAGAAAAGGGAATTTTATTAAAACTTGCATTTAAGCTCTAATTCGGTTAACACCTACGGATATACGCCATGCTCCACGCTAGTATGCATATGCAAATAGACAGAAAAGAACAGAAGAAAACTAAAGTAAAAAAGTTTGAGGCAATCTCTGAAGAGGGTTTTTGTTACTGTGCTTTTGAGCTCGCTGTAGAGTCCTTGCTTGTTGGTAGATCTTGCTTTTCGTTGGGGCCCAGTGTTCTTCTTAAACCTTGTTCACTGTAGGAGACTTTTCTCTCTTGGGGTTCATATACCTTCAGTGGTTTCCGAAGCTGTTGAGAACAAGATGAGAGCAGACGGGGAGAGATCTTTTTAGTCCAGGAGCAAACAGCTTTCTGCCAGTTTAAAACTGTGGCAAGTTCTAATTCAAAAAAACTCTGACAGCCAGTTAGTCATGTGACGAAACTGGTCTGACCACATCTGTTTTGTGTATTGGGGAGCAGGGACTGGTTCCTTTGTTCCAACACTGTCTGCTAGGATGCAAAAAATGTCTTTCCAGTCGGGGCCTTGGCAACCCCTTGTAATAGGCCGCCTTTTCCCAGCAACAATTTTAAAATTTAATATCCATGTGGCAAAATATGTGCCTCATTCTTGGCTGGTGGGGGCCTGCATGATAGCAGAGATCAATAGATCTTTTGTTAAGTAAAGGGATTGAGGGATATGGGTTTGAAGTAGAAATTCACCATAATCTAATTGAATGTTGGAATGGGCTCGAGGGCTGAATAGCCTACTCCCATTCCTTTATTTCCACTGCTATACATTCCTGCACAGCACTGTTATTTTCCTCTGCTTCAAATATGTATGCATCTTCCCCTGCCTTTTTTTTAAAAAGATAAAAGTACAATGGTCAGCTTTCACTCCCTGTGGCAAATCATTGTATGCCTGTAACAACACTACATAAAGCTTTGAACGAGGGTCCCAGCTGCCATGTTAACCTGTCTATTCTGGACTTTCTTTTTCATCTTCTGAATGTTGATTGGGCCTGCTGTGCAGTTCCAGGTTGCTCAATTTGTGAACACTTTTTTTTATTTTAGATTACAGCATCTGCTGTCTTTTCCCCCCCTAATTTGTACAGATCTAGAAACACAATTCAGTTTGGTTGACAGAAGTTGTGTCCCGTAATTTGAATGCATAACTCAGTGCTTGTTCTGTGTGTGTGCGTGTATACGCTTGTGTGGATATTCCAAGATTCTGTTAACGTAACTACTTTTCCCCCTTTTTTCAGCTGATGAGTTTGATTTAAGTGACGCCATTAATGGTGAAGGCAAGTACCACTGATTCAAATCAAATTTAGCATGTACTTCATGACTACAGACTGCAATTTAACCCTTTCAGTAACACTGATCATTTAACCTTGGGCAAACCATTAATTTGTGAAATATATAAAAATGGGAATTGTTTAAATTGGGGTGGGGAGATTATACTCTGAATCTGAAATGTGCTCCATCTGTGAAACAGCTCAGCATTCAGTAGTTTAGTCTTGTGTGCTATTGCAATTGATGAGCAAGAATTTATTGTTGTAATTCTGTCATTCCGCTCCCTCCAAATAATTCACTTTATTACGAGCTTCAAATACTTAATGTAATGGATAGAACGAACAAAGAACAGTACAGCACAGGAACAGGCCATTCGGCCCTCCAAGCCCGCGCCGATCTTGATGCCTGTCTTAACTAAAACCTTCTGCACTTCCGGGGTCCGTATCCCTCTATTTCCATCCTATTCGTGTATTTGTCAAGATGCCTCTTAAACGTCGCTATCGTACCTGCTTCCACCACCTCCCCCGGCAGCAAGTTCCAGGCACTCACCTCTGTGTATAAAAAAAAACTTGCCTCGCACATCCCCTCTAAACTTTGCCCCTCGCACCTTAAACCTATGTCCCCTAGTAACTGACTCTTCCACCCTGGGAGAAAGCTTCTGACTATCCACTCCGTCCATGCCGCTCATAACTTTGTAAACCTCTATCATGTCGCCCCTCCACCTCCGTCGTTCCAGTGAAAACAATCTGAGTTTATCCAACCTCTCCTCATAGCTAATGCCCTCCAGACCAGGCAACATCCTGGTAAACCTCTTCTGTACCCTCTCTAAAGCCTCCACGTCCTTCTGGTAATGTGGTGACCAGAATTGCACGCAATATTCTAAGTGTGGCCGAACTAAAGTTCTGTACAGCTGCAGCATGACTTGCCAATTTTTATACTCTATGCCCCGACCGATGAAGGCAAGCATGCTGTATGCCTTCTTGACTACCTTTATCCACCTGCGTTGCCACTTTCAGTGACCTGTGGACCTGTACGCCCAGATCTCTCTGCCTGTCAATACTCCTAAGGGTTCTGCCATTTACTGTATACTTCCCACCTGTATTAGATCTTCCAAAAAGCATTACCTCACATTTGTCCGGATTAAACTCCATCTGCCATTTCTTTGCCCAAGTCTCCAACCGATCTATATCCTGCTGTATCCTCTGACAATCCTCATCACTATCCGCAACTCCACCAACCTTTGTGAGAACTTTACTCACAGTTTAGGGGCTCCTCCAAACAAATCCTGCAGTTCCACAGGCACTGATCTTTGCTGTATCTTGCCCTAATTTCCAGTCTTCATATATGAATCAGTGAGCTACTCTACCTTGAAAGGATCGCACCTAAGTTAGTGCTGCTTTTATTCTCCCTATATGTAAACATCAACAAGGGTAGTTGGAGTGGAGACCCTGACATCTGTCTGTCTTCTCTGTCAACCCAGTAGAGACCAGGATTTCAAAGTGGACCTTCTGGTTTGTATGTAGCTTAGTAGTATACCAGGTGGAGCCTTGCTCACAAGACTGTTGGGGAGCTATTACCTTAATTTTCTGCCTCTGTATGTCAATGGGCAGCTAATTCAGCCCCAGCTTTATCGGAACCATATCTGGGGTGTGCAGATCTGTGTACATTTCTTTTCGTTTGACGATGCTTGGAAGTTGAGTGGTCAATCTGGCTCTATTCTGAACTCAAACATGCAAAAAACTGAAGTTTTGTGGCTTTAACAAGTGTGCTGTAGAGCATGTCTCAATGCAATGTAATCTGCTATTGGGTAGATGGATTTCTAACCCTAAACTGCAGTTTTATTTTTTTGACAGACAAATACACTCCAACGAAACGTCCTAAACAGCCACACAGTGGTGGTTCAGGTAATGGCACAAGCTTTTGAAGCTTTAAGGAGGCGTATGTGTGCGCGCGCTCCGCATTACTTGTGTTTTAAAATTTTGTGTGATAGAATCATAGAATGGTTACAGCACAGAAGGCCATGTGTGTGGATATCACAGGTCAATTTTGTTATCCCCTTTCTGATGTCTTCCCTCAACTGTGCTACTTCTCCTTCTGCACCAAACTCCAATCATATGACGACTACATGAAGAAAAATTGTACTGCCTTAAAAGTGCTAGAGTGTTTTAAATTGAATCTAGTGCTTCTTATTGGGAGGGATGTTGGTGCTGGTACCTAGTGTCAAAATCAAAACTCACCCAGTCAGATATGGCATGAACATGGCTAGATGTAGAGTAATGCTCTTTCTACTTGACCCAACAATATGGGGGTAAAATTCTGTTTCGCACAGGGTGCAAATGGGTGTTTGTGGATCGGCTTCGTGATATACAGCCTGCTCAGTTTCCTTTATTTTGACTTCATGGAATGGAGAATCAAGCAGGATATAATACAATAGGTAGCTGAATGACTACTGCTGTTCTTCATCCTTTGCTGAAGCTTAATTTTTCAGCCGATGTTTTGATCCATTCAGTGGTGCAATCCCTAACCCTTATGACATTTCCATTTCTCTTGCCAACCAACCTGTGGTTGTCTTTAGTTTTTATTTTGGGACATAGTGGTGGTGGGCCTTTCTCCAAGTTAGCTTACCAATTACTGCTCTGTTTAGGGGCTGTTTCACAAGCCTGTGCCCTTTGGAAACTCTACATGGTGTTTTTTTTCCCCCTGATTACCTGGTCCAATAGTGAACTGTAGAATTTGCAAGTTTGACTGGAGCAACTGCTAATACTACAATAATAATTTTCAATTATCCAGTACTATGGTTGGGTTTGTTTTTCTTCCCCTCCTGAAATGGTTAGCTCCTTGTATGAGTTTTTTTCTAAACTATTCTTACATGAGATGTGGGTGTTGCTGGCAAGGCCAGAATTTGTTTCCCATTCCTAATTGCCCTTGCCAACTGAGTGGCTTGCTGTGCCATTTGCAGACGCCAGTTAAGAGTCAACCACATCGCTGTGGGTTTGAAGCCACATGTAGGCCAGACCACGTAAGGACAGCAGATTTCTTTCCCTAAAGGGCATTAGTGAACCAGATTTTTTTTTTTAAAAGGCGATCGTTAATTTTATAGTACCATTACTATGACTAGCTTTCAATTCTGATTTTTATTAATTAATGGAATTTTAAATCCCACCAGCTGCCGTGGTGGATTTGAACCTGTGTCCTGTATTAGCATGACCTCTGGATTACTAGTGCAGTGACACTATCACGACACCACCATCTCCAGTTCCACGGGCGCTAATCAATTTCTAATGCCTTGCCAAGTAATCATTTTATTAGCTTCTGCATTTTGACCTAGTGTCAGTAGCCTGTTTGACTACAGGGAGCATTACAGATGAGCCATTCTTGTCCTCACCCTTATGTCTGCAGGGCTCCCCTTCGTGGTGCTGGTATACCTAGTTTTTTACCCTCCTTTTTCGCCCTCCCTTTCTGAGCTATCCTGAGGTCAGTGTGCATGCTGTCTTCATGGTACCAGAGGGCATCTAACCTGGGATCTTATTGGTCTCTAGCTTAGTGATGGACTTCCTTCCGAGATGGTTTTGGGCGGTTGGGGAAATGACTGCCAGCTGTTGGCTGCTTCTCTCCTGAAAAGCAGTTAATTAGCATTTGAAGGTCTGGTGAGGATCTTTGACATCTATTTTCCTGTTTGAATCTATTTGCAGGCAGATCTTTAAATTGGCACCCAGCACTCTCATCCAAAAGGGGAAATAGGCTGTTTAAATATGCAGCTTTCAAACAGAAATAACTGAAGTATATCCATCCCATTTCTCCTGAGTGATCTAACCAGTGATCCATAAAGGCACCAGAGCAGACCTTTTGTTGAACTGCTTTCCTGTACTAGTTTCTTTCGTTATTTTAAATACAGATATCAGTTATAACATCTGCAGGATCAGATGTTTGTCAGTAATGAGCTCATGCTACACAATCCAACATGAGTACTCGTTTGATCCTTTACAATTGAGTTCACAATTCACTACAAGAACTCAGGCATCACCTTTTCACAGTTCCAGCCTGATTACAGAAAACATTCCATGCATACTAACACTAAACTATAATGCAATGCAGAATTCGGATAACATGGCGCCCAGAAGATACCCACATGTTCATCAGTTTCTCCCAATAATTCTATTACTATAATTCTATGATCCTCCCAAGCACTTTAATGACTTTACTATAAAACAGTGACCAAACAACATATCCCAAACCGTAGATGAGTGACTTTATCATTTTATTTCCAACTTTGCATCTTTTTACAAAGCATGCCTGTTCAGGAGAACTGAAAGCTGTTTTAACCCATTGTGTGCTGGTCCCACAAACAGCGAGGTAGATTGAAATTCATGGGTAGTGTGAACATACATTCCCACAGAATCTCTGAAATGGTAAGGGGTATTTTTGCATTGGGGGTAGGAGTTGTCTTCTGCCAGCAATCAAACCAATCTCCACCACTCAAGCCGGACTAATCTCTTCCTCACCAAACAAGGGTGCTGCATTAGAGTGCCCACTTGGAAAGCATTAGCAACCTGCAGCTGAAAGTGGTTTGAACTTCCCAAGTACCATGTTGGGGAAGCACAGCGTGCATAGGTTCTACCTATTTGGTGCCCTAGAAAGTCTGCCACTGGGAAAATGTGCTTGCAGTAATTGTACTGGGGCGTATAAAACATTGACTTGTAAATTGCACCACTGTTTTGCGTTCTGGCATTATTCTTCAAGCTTAATTGCTGTGTTTAAAGATTGTTTTAATAGGCTCTTACTACCTAGTTTGACTACTACCCTAGTTTATGACAAATCTTTACCAGAAAGTGATGAGTGGAACTTGCTTTAATTTGCATAGTAAGTGTTTCCTCAGTATCTAGTAATATGTTCCTCACCTTTGCTTAATTTGGCAGATCAACAGTTTGGGGACAGTGATCTCATAGATGCTGCAGGTGGTGCTTACAAGCCTGACAAGACCAATTCTAAAGGTAACACTTTTTTTTTCCTTAAGAGACTTTGCTGCTTTTCTATGTGCAACTGCACTTGGTGCATTACTGAATAAAGGGTCTGATATTGGCTATGGTATGGGCAGAAATTATTCTATGGTCCTTCATTTGACAAAGGTAGACTGTTAGTGCGTGGCATTCCTGTGGTAGAATATGTATTCGATCCTGATTTCCCTCTACACAGTTCAGATGTTAATTGTCAACGACTGTGTGTCTGATTCTGGGGATGTAGGGGCTCTGGATGTTAACCAAGATTGCTGTTGAGCTACTTCATGACTGATGTAGAGCACATGCTGCAGGTAGAAGCCTAGTAATTGATAATCTGCCTGCCATCTTCCCTACTCCCTTCTTCCAAATGCAACTTTCAGTGAGCTCCCATTATAGCTTTGTGGAGAAAATGCCACATTGTATGGCAGCATGAGCCAAATAGCCTCCTCCTGTGTTGTATTATTCTATGATACTGAACTGTATGAAGCAAAAGGCCCCATGCCATGTCAGAGCTGCATTTTCTGATTTCTGACTGGGTAGCGGTTAAGGTTGGTCATCCTAGACTAGGGAGGAGAAAATGTTCCCAGTTACTACTCTGACCTAGACTGTCCATGGAACAGTAACCTAGTCAAACTCTCAGAATAGAAACAGGTTATGCCTGTGTTTATGTTCCACACAAGCCTCATCCTACCATATTAACATAACCTTCTGTTCCTTTTACACTCCTTTACTTACCTAGCTTCCCTTCAATGCAGCAATGTTATTTGGCTCAACCGTTTCATGTAACGAGTTCCATGTTCTTGTCGCTGAGTTACGCTGTATACTTTTTTTTTAGAATTTTTTTTTTGGGAGCAAGGGCTCCCAGTGTGCATTTTGGAGATGGGAGCCCTGTTGGGAAAAGTGGCTTTGACTGAAAACTGGGTCCAAAATGCTTGCTTGGCAATAGGACTTTTACGTGATCAAGGCCTAATTGCAACACAGAAATTTAACAATTACCGAGGATTTATGCAAAACACAGCTGCCTCAATCAGTCCCTTGCGGTTTTTACACCAGGAAATTGCATCTGCTTTAACTTTCTATTTTAAAGTTAGTCATTCATTTTGGAGCTGTTATTTTCCTCGCTCTTTGGCTTGTGCTATTTTATTGCACTCTTGGGGCTAGATTATTGGTCCCCGCCTGGGCCAGGATTGGAAGTGGGCAGGACCAAAAACTAGCCCCACTGCCGGCTCCCCTGCTCCATCTGGCTTGCTGGCTATTTTTGCAGAGGCAGGGTTGGAGCCAGCCAGGCTACCCATCTGCACGTGGCAGGTAGCCGATCAGGCTCACTGAGAGCCTCAAGTTCAATTAAAGAAGGCTGACTAGTATTTTCCAGTCGGCCTCCAGTTTCTTGCATCAGCAGGGACCAGTTTAGGTGTCTGTAGTCGGGCACCCAGCAGCAAGCAGTGGTGGGGCCAGTGCTCCAGGTAGGCCTAGAGGCCCTCTATTCCTGCTAGGGTGCGAGAGCAGCCACATGCTGCCCTGGGGTTTCTCTTCTGTTTTCCCCCCCCCCAACCTCCATTTCCCCAAATTTTTTAATTAAACTTTTTTAAACTAAAGTTCAAAAAAAATTGGGGCGAGTGCGTCCATGTTGAAGCACCCTCTCTGTTACTTACCTTCCCTTACAGCCTGCTGCTCCTGTCACGCTGGAAGGCCTTCGATTGGCACTTCAGCTTCAAAAATCCACCCACCACCATCAACTGGATGAGAAGTGGTCTCGATGCGAATTAAGGGGCGCCCCCATGAAAGTCACAGCTTGTTTTCTGCCCCCGGAGGGAAAATACCACCCTTTAAGTCTGTAAAATCAGTAGAGGTAACAGGATACATTTACAACTTGCTGCCCAGCATTAAATTAGCCCCATTTTGCAATAGAAATGGAAATTGCGAGGTGATTTGTGGTGTGGATTTCTGTAACATGTAATCAGCCCACAATGACCAGGCAAGTTGAGAATTTTTATTATCCATTCTTGGGATGTGGGCGTCACTGGCCAGGCCAGCATTTATTGCCCATTCCTAATTGCCCTTGAGAAGGTGGTGGTGAACTGCCTTCTTGAACCGCGGCAGTCCCTTTGGGGTAGGTACGCACACAGTGCTGTTAGGAAGGGAGTTCTAGGATTTTGACCCAGTGACAGTGAAGGAACAGCGATATAGTTCCAAGTCAGGATGGTGTGTGACTTAGAGGGGAACTTGCAGGTGGTGGTGTTCCCATGTATTTGCTGCCCTTGTCCTTCTAGGTGGTAGAGGTCATGGGTTTGGAAGGTGCTGTCTAAGGAGCCTTGGTGCATTGCTGCAGTGCATCTTGTGGATGGTACACACTGCTGCCACTGTGTGTTGGTGGCGGAGGGAGTGAATGTTTGTAGATGGGGTGCCAGTTAAGCGGGCTGCTTTGTCCTGGATGGTGTCGACCTTCTTGAGTGTTGTTGGAGCTGCACCCATCCAGGCAAGTGGAGAGTATTCCATCACACTCCTGACTTGTGCGTTGTAGATGGTGGATAGGCTTTGGGGAGTCAGGAGGTGAGTTGCTCGCTGCAGGATTCCTAGCCTCTGACCTGCTCTTGTAGCCACAGCATTTATATGGCTACTCCAGTTCAGTTTCTGGTCAATGGTAACCCCTGGGATGTTGATAGTGGGGGATTCAGCGATGGTAATGCCGTTGAATGTCAAGGGGAGATGGTTAGATTCTCTCTTGTTGGAGATGGTCATTGCCTGCCACTTGTGTGGCGTGAATGTTACTTACCACTGATCAGCCCAAGCCTGGATATTGTCCAGGTCTTGCTGCATTTCTACACAGACTGCTTCAGTATCTGAGGGGTCGTGAATGTTGCTGAACATTGTGCAATCATCAGTGAACATCCCCACTTCTGACCTTATGATTGAAGGAAGGTCACTGATGCAGCAGCTGAAGATGGTTGGGCCAAGGACACTACCCTGAGGAACTCCTACAGTGATGTCCTGGAGCTGACCTCCAACAACCCCAACCATCTTCCTTTGCGCTAGGTATGACTCCAGCCAGCGGAGGATTTTCCTCCTGATTCCCATTGACCTCAGTTTTGCTCAGGCTGCTTGATGCCATACTTGGTCAAATGCTGCCTTGATGTCAAGGGCAGTCACTCTCACCTCACCTCATGAGTTCAGCTCTTTTGTCCATGTTTGAACCAAGGCTGTAATGTGGTCAGGAGCTGAGTGGTCCTGGCAGAACCGAAACTGAGCGTCACTGAGCAGGTTATTGCTAAGCGAGTGCAGGTTGATGACATGGGTGATGACACCTTCCATCACTTTACTGATGATTGAGAGTAGACTGATGGGGTGGTAATTGGCAGGGTTGGACTTGTCCTGCTTTTTGTGTACAGGACATACCTGGGCAATTTTCCACATTGCAGGGTAGATGCCAGTGTTGTAGCTGTACTGGAACAGCTTGGCTAGGGGCGAGGCAAGTTCTGGAGCACAGGTCTTCAGTGCTATTGCTGGAATATTGTCAGGGCCCATAGCTTTTGCAGTATCCAGTGCCTTTAGTCGTTTCTTGATCACGCAGAGTGAATCGAATTGGCTGATGTCTGGTGTCTGTGATGCTGGGGACTTCAGGATGAGGTCGAGTTAGATCATCAACTCGGCACTTCTGGCTGAAGATTGTTGCAAATGCTTCAGCCTTATCTTTCGCACTGATGTGCTGTGCTCCCCCATCATTGAGGATGGGGATATTTGTGGAGCCACCTCCTCCAGTTAGTTGTGTAATTGTCCACCACCATTCACTGCTGGATGTGGCAGGACTGCAGAGCTTAGATCTGATCTGTTGGTTATGGGATCGCATAGCTCTGTCTATCGCATGCTGCTTATGCAGTTCGGCATACAGATAGTCCTGTGTTGTAGCTTCACCAGTTTGACACCTCATTTTGAGGTATGCCTGGTGCTGCTCCCGGCATGCCCTCCTGCACTCTTCATTGAACCAGGGTTGGGCTCCTGGCTTGATGGTAATGGTAGAGTGGGGGATTTGCCGGGCCATGAGGTTACAGATTGTGGATGAGTACAATTCTGCTGCTGCTGATGGCCCACAGCGCCTCATGGATGCCCAGTTTTGCATTGTTAGATCTGTTCGAAATCTATCCCATTTAGCACAGTGGTGGTGCCGCACAACACGATGGATGGTATCCTCAATGTCAAGGCAGGACGTCGTCTCCGCAAGGACTGTGCGGTGGTCACTCCTACCAATACTATCATGGACAGATGCATCTGCGGCAGGCAGATTGGTGAGGACAAGGTCAAGTATGTTTTCCCCTCTTGTTTGTTCCCTCACCACCTGCAGCAGACCCAGTCTAGCATATATATCATAAGGTCATAAGAACTAGGAGCAGGAGTAGGCCGTCTGGCCCCTCGAGCCTGCTCCGCCATTCAATAAGATCATGGCTGATCTTTTCGTGGACTCAGATCCACTTACCCGCGCTCTCACCGTATCGCTTAATTCCTTTATTGTTCAAAAAGATATCTACCTAAGCTTTAAAAACATTTACTGAAGTGTCAACTACTTCACTGGGCAAGGAATTCCATAGATTAACAACCCTCTGGGTGAAGAAGTTCCTTCTTAATTCAGTCCTAAATCTGCTCCCTCTAATCTTGAGGCTATGCCCTCTTGTCCTAGCTTCACCTGCCAGTGGAAACATCCTCTCTACTTGTATCTTATCTATTCCCTTCATAATTTGATATGTTTCTATAAGATCCCCCCTCATTCTTCCGAATTCCAATGAATATAATCCCAATCTACTCCGTGTCTCCTCATAAGCCAACCCCCTCAACTCCGGAATCAACCTAGTGAACCTCCTCTGCACCCTCTCCAGTGCCAGTATATCCTTTCTCAAGTAAGGAGACCAAAACTGCACACAGTACTCCAGGTGCGGCCTCACCAGTACCTTATACAGCTGCAACATAACCTCTCTGCTTTTAAACTCAATCCCTTTAGCAATGAAGGACAAAATTCCATTTGCCTTCCTAATTACTTGCTGTACCTGCAGACCAACCTTCTGCGATTCATGCACAAGGACACCCAGGTCCCTCTGCATAGCAGCATGCTGCAACTTTTTACCATTCAAGTAATAATCCTTTTTACTGTTACTCCTACCGAAATGAATGACTTCACATTTATTAACATTGTATTCCAGACTTTTGCCCACTCACTCAATGTATCTATGTTCCTCTGCAAAGTTTCACAGTCATCTGCACACTTTGTTCTGCCACTCATCTTAGTGTCATCTGCAAACTTTGACACCCTACACGTGGTCCCCAACTCCAAATCATCTATATAAATTGTAAATAATTGCGGTTCCAACACCGATCCCTGAGGCACACCACTAGTGACTGCCAACCAGAATAGCACTCATTTATCCCCACTCTGCTTCCTGTTAGTCAACCAATCCTCTATCCATGCTAATACTTTACCCCTAACGCCATGCATCCTTATCTTATGCAGCAGCCTCTTGTGCGGCACCTTGTCGAAGGCCTTTTGGAAATCTAGGTACACCACATCTGCTGGGTCCCCATTGTCCACCTTGCTCGTAATGTCATCATAGAATTCCAAAAGATTTGTCAAGCATGACCTGCCTTTCATGAACCCATGCTGCGTCTGCCCAACGGGACAATTTCTATCGAGATGCCCTGCTATTTCTTCCTTGATAATAGACTCAAGCATCTTCCCCCACTACAGAGGTTAAGCTAACCGGTTTATAATTCCCCATCTTTTGTCTACCTCCCTTTTTAAATAGTGGCGTCACATCTGCTGTTTTCCAATCTGCTGGGACTACCCCAGAGTCCAGCGAATTTTGGAAAATTACCGCCAGTGCACCTGCTATTTCTCCCGCCATCTCTTTTAGTACCCTGGGATGCATTCCATCAGGGCCAGGAGACTTATCAATCCTTTAGGGCTCAGTCAGTAGTGGTGCTACCGAGCCACTCTTGGTGATGGACATTGAAGTCCCCCACCCAGAGTACATTTTGTGCCCTCGCCACCCTCTGTGCTTCCTCCAAGTGGTGTTCAACATGGAGTACTGATTCATCAGCTGAGGGAGGGCAGTAGGTGGTAATCAGCAGGGGGTTTCCTTGTCCATTTTTAATCTGATGCCATGAGACTTCATGAGGTCCAGAGTCGATGTTGAGGAATCCCAGGGCAACTCCCTCCCTACTGTATACCACTGTGCCACAACCTCTGGTGGGTCTGTCCTGCCAGTGGGACAGGACATACCCGGGGATGGTGATGGCAGTGTCTGTAAAGTATGATTCCGTGAGTATGACTGTCAGGCTATTGCTTGACTAGTCTGTGGGACAGCTTTCCCAATTTTGGCACAAGCTCCCAGATGTTCGTAAGGAGGACTTTGCAGGGTCGAGAGTGCTGGATTTGCCGTTATCGTTTCCAGTGCCTAGGTCGATGCTGGGTGGTCCGTCCGGTGATGAGCTGAGTAGGTGCTGATGTAAGTTACAAAGGGACATAGATCGAGTGACTGGGAAAATTGCGGCGAATCAAGTTCAATGTGGATTCAAGAAAGACAAATCCGTGTTTTTTTTAAATGGGGAGAAACTGGGAACAGTCGGAGAGCGATTTTGGAATCCATCTACATGGATCACTAATACCTCATGAACAGGCGCAAAAGGTTGATAAAACACTGGCTTTTATCTCAAGGGGACCGAATATATCGCAAAGGAGGGAATAAAAGGCACTTTCATTTATATAGTGCTTTTCATGACCACTGGACGTCTCAAAGTGCATTTACAGCCAAAGAAATACTTTTTGAGTTGTAGTCACTGCTGTGTTTCCTGCATTACCACAGCCAATTTACGTGCAGCAAACTCCCACAAACAGCAATGTGGTAATGATTAGATAACCTCTTTTTTTTTGTGATGTTGATGGATAAATTTTGGCCAGGACACTGGGGATAACTCCTCTGCTTGTGTTTGAAATAGCACCAAGCAGCTGGGGCCCCGGATTAACAACTCATCCAAAAGACAGCACCTCTGCTTCACCACTGCCTTATTGCTCAACTTGTAGCGTCACCCTTGATTTTTGTGCTCAAGCCCTGGAGTTTGACTTTAACCCAGAACCTTGTGACTCAGACGCGAGTGCTACCAACTGATCCACAGTTGCCCCCCCCAGTTATGCTTCAGTTGTACAGTGCCTTGGTCAGAACCCATCTGGAGTACTGCATTCAGTTCTGGGCACTGCACCTCCAGGAATAATATATTGGCCTTGGAAATGGTGTCGATTTTACCAAAATGATACCATGCCTTAAAAGGACTGATGTGCTTGATGTGAAAAAGGATTTTAAAGGGTAGATACAGGAAAAGCTATTTATTTATTTCTTGTGGCATAATTTTAACCAGTAGAGCCAGACTATTTACAGGCAAAATCAAGATTAACATTTTCACCTGAAGGGCACTGGAAATATGGAACTCTTATTTCCCCACCCCTGACCCCCGACCCCCAAAAGGCTCTGGGTACTGGGTCATTTGACATTTTCAAGAGTGAGATAGATGGATGTTTTGTGAGATAAGGACCATAGGTGGGTAAATGGAGTTGTGGCACAGATTTGACATGATCTAATTGAATGGTGCGGGGATCAGGTTCGAGGGATTAAATGGCCAACTCCAGTTCTTTTAATCAGCAGTGGAACGTAGCTTTCAGGCTGAATTTAATAATCTTCAAGGATTTGAATTTGGTGTAGGTTTCGGCTCAGTTGCTAGCACTCTGGTCTGTTCATCAGAAGGTTGTACTTGGAAATCCTGCTCCTGCAAGAGACTTAAGTACATTATTCAGGGTGACATTCCAGTGTATTACTGAGGAACTTCTATGCTGTTGGAGGTGCTGTCTCAGATGTGACATTAAACCAAGACAAATTGAGCACTGTGCTCTATTTCTGGTGGAATTGAAAAGCAGAGGAGTTTTAGATTTGAATAAAATCTTGGTTATAACAGTTAGTACTGTGTTCAGTTCCAGTCCCCATATTATGAAAAGGATATAGAAGCACAGTGCAAAAAAGCTTCACAAGGATGATTCTAGAACTGAGGATATACTCATCAGGAAAGGCTGAACAGACTGGGGCTTTTTTCTCCTTTTTAAAAAAAAAACCAGAGAGCAGAGGGATGACCTGACGGGCCTTTTAAGATTAAAGGGTTTCATAGAGTAGTTAGAGAGGAGATGTTTCCACATATGGGTTACGTTCAGAACCAGGGCCCGTAATTATAAGATGTGCTCTAGCCATAGTCCCGCAAGACCATAGGCATCTCTCCCCATTAGAGAGACAGCTGGTGAGGAGAAACTTCTTTCATCCAAGAAGTGGATGTGGAACTTGCTACCACAAGAAACAGTTGAGGTGAATAGAATAGATGCATAAGGAATAGGAGGATGTGATGTAGAGGTGGAAGGAGACTCGTGTGGAGAATAAACACCATCTTGATGTAATAACATTTGAAGAGGAATTTTAATTAGAAATTCTGCACTGAAGGGTTATCCCAGTAGTCACGTGTTATGTTGATCAGGCTGGATTTCAGTGCTGTTTTTTTTCTCCCCCCACTTTTTTCCTCCTTTCACCACCCCCCCCCCCCCCCCCCACACACACACACACACGCACAATTTGTAAAAGCCGATGTAAACTTTGGAAGGTAGGTTTATCTTAGCCTCAGTGCCACAAGTTAAGTGCCCCATTTAACAACGTCATAGCTTTATTACTTCTCTGTTCTGTCCACTGGAGAAGTTCTGACAGTGGCCAGATTTGAAAATCAGGTTTTACTAGCATTGTTCATTTCATGTTGCAGCAACTTGGTGCATTCCTGAGGATGCTCCATTGAAGGAGACAATGGTTGGCATTGTGGCACTTAACCAAAGTGAACAAGTAGCACTGTGCAAAACTGTCTTTTCATGTACATTCTGTCCAGCAAGCAATGTTTTGTGTTTGTTTCATTGCATAGGTCATTCATCTAGATGGGATGGGGTGTGCCTTTCGGATGGTATATTCTTATGATATCTTGATTTGCCAATATTAAACAATTGGACACTCCCGCTGTAACTGCTTATAATTGTTCCCTGTGACCATGAAAGACGGTTGTTTGTTACGCCTGTTTAGTTACTGGAATAATGGTTCCTTCCACCCACTTTCATTTTTCTTTCAAGCATTGTTCTTCATCTGAGAATGTGAGTAGGTGAATTGCTGCCAAATGTCTTCCACTGTCCGCATCAAATACAAAGCGAATGCACAAGATGCACCAAACTAGCTCTGCTCATTTAGCTTGCAAGACCCATGAATATATGACTGCAATGCTTCCTTCTCCTTTTTATTTGAGAGTGCTGCATATATCTGGCAGCAACAGCACTCTTTTGGCAGTTAAAAGTTGCCTTATTTGGAATTGATAAAGTTGATTGTTTTTGGGGCCAAGGTGGAATTCGCCTCCAGAATTCTTGTGCAATTTAGACTTACAACTTTTTTCCTTTCAGGATGACTTTTTACAGTCTCTAACCTGTGAGGGTTGTGTACGTAGCTTGGGGTGCATTTATACTGCTACTTATTGATGGCAGGCAAATTGAAGTGTAGGAAAGGGAGTTGGCATTCAGTTAGAGCAAACTGTTCTAAACTCAAATCTTTCCCTGCCTTTGAACCATGTCTCTTGATGGTCTTACCATCTGCCAATCTCAGTATTGATCATCTCCAGCCTTTTTGGAGAATGGGTGGGGGGTGGTGGTGGTGGTGGTGGTGGTGGGGAAGAGACGAGAGTTCGTTTTCAAAACCTTTTGGGTTAAAAAGTGTTTGCTGCTTTGTTGCAAGCAACTGCTGGAGACAAAGCTCACAATCAAAATATGATTCTGATTTGCAGTGGGAGAAACGTACTGTCAATTTAGTCCCGTCCCTCCACAGATTGCCTAACCTACCACTTTAAACTTTCCAATTAAAGAAAACCACAGCCGATTTGAACCATCTATTAACCACCCCCGCCCCCCGCGCCGAATGAGGCGAACCAAAGCAGGTGTCTTTAGATCAAAAAATTAACTGTTTAATTAGAAAAACTAAACTTTTTTAAATGCTTCTCAGATAAAAACATTTAAAATAGAACAAGTTAATATTCTTGCAGATTTACACTTCTCGATAAACCATCCTCTGATTAAAGTCCATTCACAGTCTTCCAGGGTCTGTTGAGGGAAGAAAAAATGTGCAACATCCAAAACTTCAACTCTTCTTTCGTCCAGCGATGACCTCAGCCGATCAACAACTCTCAAACACTTTTGAATGAATCAATTCGGCTTTAGAATTTTTTGAGGGGTGAAGAAGTGATCAGTCTAAAAGTCACCTTCCTTCAATTTAAATTATCAGAGATCTCTGCTCCATTCATGTTTGTCCAGCTGTCTGTCTGTTAGTCTATCTCCACTAAAAGCCAGTTCAAAATTTAATTGCAACATTTTATTCTCAGTCTCTGGCTGTATCCAAGGCAACCAGGATGCATTCTTTGAAGCTGGTTGGTTCCCTCTCTGTATGGTTGTATCCAACAGCAACCAAAATGCATCATCTTGGTAATTCCTGAGGCTTGCTTGTTCTTAAAGCAGTACTGATCCTTGGCTGACTTAAATACACCACAGATATATATTTAAGAAAAAAGGATCATAACATGCTTTCACTTGTAAATGGCCTAGCTCTATTTGTAAGGTTCTGTTCCCTTGTTTTGGATTATCTCCCCAGAGGAAATAGATTTTCTGTATCTACATAAATTTCATTTCTTGTAATAAAAAAAAATGACCTGGACTTGGTATAGGGAGTGTTATTTTGAAGTTTGTGGATGATACGCTTGACAATGTACCAGATAGTGAGCAGGATGATATTGGCAGACTAGTGAAATGGACAGACACGTGGTCGATGCAGTTTAATGCGGATAAGTATGAAGTGAAATTCTTCAGGAGAAACAATATGGAGAGGCAGTATACTATGTCACCATTTTCAGGGGAGGTTGCACGAACAGAAGGAGGTGCATAACCACAAATATTTGAAAGTGGCAAGGCAAGTTAATAAGTTGGTTCACAGGATCATAGGAAATAGGAGCAGGAGTAGACTATTTGGCCCGTCGAGCCTGCTCCGCCATTCACCCAGGTCATGACTGTTCGTCTATCTCTATGCCATTTTCCCCCACTATCCCCATATCCCTTGATGTCATTAGTATCCAGAAATTTATCTATTTCTATCTTGAACATGCTCAATGATTTGAGCTTCCGCAGCCCTCTGGGGTAGAGAATTCCACATTCACCACTGAGTAAAGGAATTCCTCCTCATCTCAGTCTTGCATGGCCTACCCCTTATTCTGAAAGTGTGTGGGATACTTGGTTTTGTAAATAGCGGCATTGAGTACAAAAACCAGGAAATCACGCTGAACCTTTGCAAATCACTAGTTCGGCCTCAGTGGGAATATTGTGTCCAATTCTGGGCCCTGCACTTTAATCAAGGCCTTCAAGGGTACAGATGAGGATTACCAGGGGCTGAGGAGCTGTAGTTATGTGGAGAGATTAGAGAAGCTGGGATTGTCCCCCTTGGAGCAGAGAGAGTTAAGGGAGATCATAATAGAGGTATTCAAATTTGAGGGGGTTTTAACAGCAAGTAGGGATGAACGGTTTCCTTTGGCAAGTGGGTTGGTAACCAGAGATCACAGAATTAAAATAATTGACAAAAGAACTAGAAGGAAAATGAGGAATAATCATTTCACAGGAAGTTGTGATCTGGAATGCATTACCTGAAAGGGTGGTGGATCTGAATCCATGAGATATGGAATAGGCAATTGGACATGTATTTGAAAAGGACAAATTTGCAGGGTTATGGGGAAAAGACTGGGGTGTGGGATTAAATTGGACAGCTCTTTTCAGATGCTCTCCTGGTGCTAAGATACTATGATTCTATATCCTATAAAATCCTTTTATTTTTAAGACCACCCCTTACCCCTCTAAACTCAAGGAAATACAATCTGTCCTCCATAATTTAGCTCTGGTATCATTCTGGCGAATCTGCATTCTGGGTAATATCCTTGCAGTCTAGTTCAGGGACTACTAAGCCTACTTGGTGATGGACCTCTCCAAGACCCCACACCTGCTATAGTATGGTTGTTCTCCATCAGTGTCACTGGGTTTATTTGGGTCCTGGTATTACTACGTGAGGATGGGGAATAGTATTGAACATTTTTACCTTTACATTAGTTATCATTAACTGGCATCCCCCCCCCAGTAACGATTGTCAGTGATACTGGCAAATTCCTGGAGTTGATTACTTTATTTGACATGCCCCAGCATGTGGTGATCTGGCTAAGTGGATTGTAAAGGAAGGTCTAGAGGGGCACAGTTTCAAAATGCACACTCTATAGGAGCACTGAAACAAAGAAGGAAATTTAACTTGACAATCAAAAACATTTGGATTCATCTTCAAAGAAGCCAACACCTACAGGCTAGGCTATCCATGTATTGCTGCACTTGTCTGAAATGGATGAACAGTGCAACAAGTGAGGAGGCAGGAGGAAGTCTGCAAGCTCCAGTTAGGAATCAAATGGAGAGATTTTGTTTGTGACTTGTGCTGAGTTAAATAAGAATTTGAGGTTCCTCTTGCTCTAAATTGGCGATTTGTTCCTTGTTTTCTTGTCTTGCTGCATCTCTGCCAACCTTCAAAAACCTTTTAAAGAAAAAACTATTTTAACTGTACATTTGAATGTCCTCTTACCCTCACCCTGAATTCCCTTAATTTCCTGTTTGGTGACCATTTCTCCTGGAATCATCCTTTTAATTCACTGTTGTGTAGGTTGGTTGTCTGAAAAGTTTCTTTCCCAGGAAAATCTAACTTATTTTATTAAATCTTTTTCAGCCAATGAACAGGGAGGTGATCAAGGTATGGCTATAATCATAACTTTGAATCGTAATAAATTGTTAAAGGAATATGCTAAAATAAAAGCAAAATACTGCGGATGCTGGAAATTGAAATAAAAACAAAATGCTGGAAATACTCAGCGCATCTGGCAGCGTTTGTGGAGAAAGAAAGAGTTAATGTTTCAGGTCATAGTCACACAGCACAGAAACAGACCCTTCAGCCCATCGTGTCTGTGCCAGCCATCAAGCAGCTATCTATTCTAATCCTATTTTCCAGCACTTGGCCCGTAGTCTTGTACGCTCTGGCGTTTTAAGTGCTCATCTAAATACTACTTAAATGTTGTGATGGTTCCTGCCTCTACCACCTCTTCAGGCAGTGTGTTCTAGATTCCAACCACCCTCTGGGTGAAAAATATTTTCCTCAAATCCCCTCTAAACCTCCTGCCCCTGACCTTAAATCTATACCCTCTGGTTATTGACACCTCCGCTAAGGGAAAAAGTTTCTTCCTATCTAATCTATCAGTGCCCCTCATAATTTTGTACACCTCAATCAGGTTCCCCCTCAGCCTTCTCTGCTCTAAGGAAAACAACCCTAGCCTTTTCAGTCTCTCTTCATAGCTGAAATGCTCCACCCCAGGCAACATCCTGGTGAATCTCCTCTGCACCCTCTCCAGTGCAATCACATCCTTCCTATAGTGTGGCAGCCAGAACTGTACACAGTACTCCAACTGTGGCCTAACCAGCATTTTATACAGCTCCATCATAACCTCCCTGCTCTTATATTCTATGCCTCGGCTAATAAAGGCAAGTATCCCATACGCCTTATTCACCACCTTATCTACCTGTGCTGCTGCCTTCAGTGATCTATTGGCAAGTACACCAAGGTCCCTCTGACTCTCTGTACCACCTATGGTCCTACCATCCATTGTATATTCCCTTGCCTTGTTCTCTTTGGCCTCCTTCTCTCGAGAGACAATGGATAAGCGCCTGGCGGTGGTCAGTGGTTTGTGAAGCAGTGCCTGGAGTGGCTATAAAGGCCAATTCTAGAGTGACAGGCTCTTCCACAGGTGCTGCAGAAAAATTTGTTTGTCGGGGCTGTTGCACAGCTGGCTCTCCCCTTGCGCCTCTGTCTTTTTTCCTGGCAACTAAGTCTCTTCGACTTGCCACACTTTAGCCCCGCCTTTATGGCTGCCCGCCAGCTCTGGCGGACGCTGGCAACTGACTCCCACGACTTGTGATCAGTGTCACAGGATTTCATGTTGCGTTTGCAGACGTCTTTAAAGCGAAGACATGGACGGCTGGTGGGTCTGATACCAGTGGCGAGTTCGCTGTACAATGTGTCTTTGGGGATCCTGCCATCTTCCATGCGGCTCACATGGCCAAGCCATCTCAAGCGCCGCTGACTCAGTAGTGTGTATAAGCTGGGGATGTTGGCCGCCTCAAGGACTTCTGTGTTGGAGATACGGTTCTGCCACCTGATGCCAAGTATTCTCCAGAGGCAGCGAAGATGGAATGAATTGAGACGTCGCTCTTGGCTGACATACGTTTTCCAGGCCTCGCTGCCATAGAGCAAGGTACTGAGGACACAGGCCTGATACACTCTGACTTTTGTGTTCCGTGTCAGTGCGCCATTTTCCCACACTCTCTTGGCCAGTCTGGACATAGCAGTGGAAGCCTTTCCCATGCGCTTGTTGATTTCTGCATCTAGAGACAGATTACTGGTGATAGTTGAGCCTAGGTAGGTGAACTCATGAACCACTTCCAGAGCGTGGTCGCCAATGTTGATGGATGGAGCATTTCTGACGTCCTGCCCCATGATGTTCATTTTCTTGAGGCTGATGGTTAGGCCAAATTCATTGCAGGCAGCCGCAAACCTGTCGATGAGACTCTGCAGACACTCTTTAGTGTGAGGTGTTAAAGCAGCCTAGTCAGCAAAGCGGAGTTCCCTGATGAGGACTTTCCGTACTTTGGACTTCGCTCTTCGACGGGCAAGGTTGAACAACCTGCCCCCGATCTTGTGTGGAGGAAAATTCCTTCTTCAGAGGACTTGAACGCATGTGAAAGCAGCAGGGAGAAGAAAATCCCAAAATATGTGGGTGCGAGAACACAGCCCTGTTTCACGCCACTCGGGATAGGAAAGGGCTCTGATGAGGAGCCACCATGTTGAATTGTGCCTTTCATATTGTCATGGAATGGGGTGATGATACTTAGTAGCTTTGGTAGGCATCCAATCTTTTCTAGTAGTCTGAAGAGACCACGTCTACTGACGAGGTCAAAGGCTTTGGTGAGATCAATGAAAGCAATGTAGAGGGGCATCTGTTCACGGCATTTCTCCTGTATCTGACGAAGGGAGAACAGCATGTCAATGGTCGATCTCTCTGCACGAAAGCTACACTGTGCCTCAGGGTAGACTCGCTCGGCCAGCTTCTGGAGCCTGTTTAGAGCGACTCGAGCAAAGACTTTCCCCACTATGCTGAGCATGGAGATTCCATGGTTTTTATAGAGGATGATGATATTGGCATCGCGCATGTCCTGGGGTACTGCTCCCTCGTCCCAGCACAGGCATAGCAGTTCATGTAGTGCTGAGAGTATAGCAGGCTTGGCACTCTTGATTATTTCAGGGGTAATGCTGTCCTTCCCAGGGGCTTTTCCGCTGGCTAGAGAATCAATGGCATCGCTGAGTTCCGATTTGGTTGGCTTTTTGTCCAGCTCATCCATGACTGGTGGAGGCTGGGCTGCATTGAGGGCAGTCTCAGTGACAACATTCTCCCTGGAGTACAGTTCTAGGTAGTGCTCAACCCAGCGGTCCATTTGTTTGCGTTGGTCAGTGATTATGTCCCCTGATTTAGATTTGAGGGGGGGTGATCTTCTTGATGGTTGGCCCAAGAGCTCTCTTAATGCCATCATACATTCCTCTGATGTTTCCGGTGTCTGAGGCCAGCTGAATATGACTGCATAGGTATTGCCAGTAGTCGTTTGCGCAGTGCTTCTGGCTGTTTTAAGTGCTGCGGATGTTAAATCGCTGGGGACTTTCTTGTAGTTCAACAGTGCAATGCGCTTAGCGGCTATGACATTTTCCAGCTCTTCATTATGAGATTGAAACCAGTCTGCATTTCTCTTCGCACTTTTGCCGTAGGTGGTCAAAGCTGACTCATAGATGGCGTCTCTGATGTGGGCCCACTTGGTCTCAGCATCCCCTGTGGGAGTGTTTTGAAGGGCTGTTACAAGTGAATTTAGAAATTTTTGTAACAGCTGTGGGTGAGAAATTCTGCTCGTGTTGATGCGCGGGTGGCCCTTCTGCTTGGAATGATGCAACTTCTTTGGTCTGAGTCTAACCTTGCTGCACACCAGGGAGTGGTCGGTGTCGCAGTCCGCACTGTGGAAGCTGCGTGTGATTTGAACACTCTTTCAGGCGGCTCGCCTTGTGACAATGAGGTCTAGCTGGTGCCAACGATGCGATCTTGGGTGCCACCATGAAACCTGATGACAGGGTTTAGTGTGAAAGAACGAGTTGGTGATGCAGAGGTTATGATAGGTACACAACTCGAGCAGTCTCTGCCCGTTCTCATTCATCCTTCCAACGCCATAACGCCCAAGGCAGGAGGGCCATGAGTCATGGTCGGCCCCAACCCTGGCATTAAAGTCCCCCAGCAGGAATAGGTGTTCGGTGTTGGGGATGCTGCTAATGATGCTATGGAGTTCCTCGTAGAACTGATCTTTAGCTTCAGGTGGGAAGCTAAGTGTTGGAGCATAGATGCTGAGTAGGTGTACTGGACCAGAGGTGGTGAGCAGTCGGATGGACAGTATGCGTTCCGAGCCATTTGAAGGAGGTTCTGTCATGCTGAGCAAGGAGTTTCTGATGGCGAAGCCCACTCCATGCTGTCTTGGTTCTTCAGGATCCCTATCCTGCCAGAAGAAGGTGTAGTCTTGCTCTCTCAGAGATCCGCTCGCAGGGAGGCGTGTCTCCTGAAGTGCTGCAATGTCCACATTGAATCTACTGAGCTCGTTGTTAATGATGGCGGTCTTCCGAGAATCATTGATTTGTGTAAGGTCTTCCGACAGGCCAGGACACGCACTTCTGACGTTCCAGCTTGCAAAGCGAAGGGCTGGTGCCTTCTTTCCTTTTTTCATGTTGTTTGGTGCAGTGTTTCAGTCCACCTTTCGGGCAATGACCCTGAGCTCCAAGCACCCATTGAAGCAGGGTAGACTGTGGCGGGACAGAACCTTATTGACCGGGGGCTGCCCGGTTTGAGGCGGGCGGTAGCTGTCCAGTGAGGTGCGATGACCTCTCCCACCGACAAAGGCAACCCGTGGCGCCCAGTTTCTATGCCAATTTATCTGGACTTATAACCCGTAACTGCTGCCTTCCGTGTTGTCAGTCGCTGTGAGGCAACTATGGAGTGACCTCTCCATGGCGCATGCCTGGGCGTATTTATGGAGCTTGAGAGTTGCCCAGTCGTCAAAATCCCCCTCTCGGCCTTTCTGGTGGGGTCCAAAGGAGTGCAGAGCACGATGTTTGGCACCGGTATGGCTGCAGGAACTGCCGGAAAGCGGGTGCAGGTAATAAGCCATTTCCTCAGTGCCCACCATCGACGTCCGGAAAGCTCATCCACGTCCTTCAGGAGGTGAAGCATCTTTTGGCAGACTTAGAGGTGATTATATTCGTTAAGGGTTTTTTGATGTGGTTTAAATAAAGGCATACAGCATTGCCGACAGTGCGCTGCAGATGCTCTCCGAGCCATCTCCCGCGGGCGCTTTGAAGTTGCGGCCGGGGGGCCGTTTGTGGATTTTTTGAGTGTTCGGGGCACCTTTTCTCGACTTCTCTAGGGTCCCGCTGCTCCTTCACCACAGTGGACTTACCACACGCCGTGGCTGCAGACACTCTGGGCGGTGAAGACAGCAGGATCGGAGATTAATGTATCGACAGCTGTGCTCTTTAGTTTCGTCCGGATCAATTTCATTGAGAAAACAAAGAGCAGGTGTGGCTGGGGGAGGGCAGTGGATCCAGGTAACATACACTAAACTAACTGTTAGCTTTTAGTTAGGGTTAAAATGAACAGATTTCAAGAGCCAGCAGAGTTGTTAGTCTTCCCAAAATACATCACCTCACACTTCTGCTCCGCCCATTTTCACTATTTACAACACCACCAATTTTCGTGTCATCTGTGAACTTACTGATCATACCTCCGATATTCACGTCTTAATCATTAACGTACACTATAAACATCAAGAGTCTCAGCACCAATCCCTGCGGTACATCACTGGTCACAGGCTTCCACTTGCAGAAACAACCCTTGACCATCACCATCTGCCTCCTGTCACTAAGCCAATTTTGGATCCAATTTGCCCGATTGCCCTGGATCCCATGGGCTCTTACCACCTTAACCAATCTCCCATGCAGGACCTTATCAAAAGCCTTACTGAAGTCCATGTAGACTACATCAACTGTTTTACCCTCATCTACACATCTAGTCACAACCTCAAAATTCAATCAAGTTAGTTAGACACGATCACCCCCCCTAACAAAGCCATGCTGACTATCCCTGATCAATCCCTGCCTCTCCAAATGGAGATTAATCCTGTCCCTCAGAATTTTTTCCAATAGTTTCCCAACCACTGATGGTAGAATCACTGGCCTGTAATTACCTGGTTTATCCTTGCTACCCTTCTTGAATAATGGTATCACATTCGCTGTCCTCCAGTCCTCCTGGTAACCCTCCTGTGGCCAGAGAGGATCTGAAAATTTGTGTCGGAGCCCCTGCTATCTCCTCCCTTGCCTCACTTGAAAGTTTGACTGTTTCTCTCTACAGATGCTGCCAGATGTGCTGAGTATTTCCAGTACTTTGTTTTTACCAAAAAGATTTATTGGCTACGTAATGAGGTTACAAAGAGGACAGCCCAAGGCGACTACTGATTTCAGAATCCATATGCTGGCAGCCCCCCGCTAAGCTTACTGAGACATTAACTAGGTCTGCAACTGGAATGTCTCATAGAAGAAGCAGTACTGCTGCTAAATTAATTGTATATTTTAATCACACTAGATCAGCACAGTGTTGTCCAAGGCAGAGAGATGATGTATAAGAAACTTTATGGAATCTCAGGGGTGCAGTGCAACCCAGTAGGCTCCCAATGCAAGTCATGATGCCCAGATTTACCTCGAAAGGAAGAACTTGCATTTATATAGCACCTTTCATGACCTTGGGATGTCTCAAAGCGACTTAATCACTTACCCACTTTGTTCAGGCAGTCACCTGAGGTGCTCAGTGGAGGGACGGAGTTAAAGTAGAGCAAGAACAGGCCAGTCGGACGATGACGTGATCCTGTGGAGAGAGTTACAGTTCTCCCCGAAATCTCTCCCCTCTCTCAATTGCATGCCTCTGTCATCTTTGGTTTGAATCATTTTCCACTGTGATCAATAGCCTGATATGTTTTGGGTTTTTTGTGTATGTGAGGTGTCTCCAACGGTGCCTCCCCACCACTGACCTGTGACTTGCCTCTCCACAAAACAGGTGAACTGTCACACCCAACAAGCCATCTATCACACCAGGCCACATTTAAACAGCCTGTCGGGCTGCCCTGCAGTCTTTTAATCAAATGCAGAGGCGCAAGCCCTTGTATTGCATTAGGTTATGCAAAAAATTGACTGTACGATGCCTATTTCAGTGTTGATCACTGTTTGATTGCCTCTGGCATTGTGCATTTAGAAAGTTTGTCTACAGTATGTGAGTTTACACAAGTTGAGCTGAGGTATCATGAGAGCAAAACGGCTTGCAAATTTATACCTTGCTGCCACCTTGTGGATCATGTACTGTCCTGCAGGAAAGAATCATCAATAAAAAGTGCTGTGATACTGAAATAGGCAGGATCTTCTAAGGAGTAATTGTAATTGTCTTTCAAAAATATTCTTTTAGGTGGTGGCAACGGTGCCCTTACTGGTATTATCAGTGGTGTGCTGCTGGCTTTGGGAGGTGGACTGACTAGTTACGTCCTTTACCAAAAGAAGAAGCTGTGTTTCTCTTTGTCGGGTAAGATTATTTGCAATGTATGAGTAAATTTGGACGTTAATTGATCCATAGGAAAGGCTTTTGAAATGAATAGGAAGATTACAGCAGAAAAACTAGCGTGAGGCTGTATTTTAGGAATTTAGAAACGTCACGTAACTGAGGAGGCCTCCTCAGTTACGTGATCACACAATCACATTGCACCCCTATCTGTGCCTGCTTTTACTACCAAGTGACTCTGACTAATAAGGAATTGGTCGCACTTGGGGTTGACTTTTGCTTTGTGCCCTGGGTACGTTATTTCCCAGGCCCCCAACAGAGGAAAATGGGAGGCAAACATACGATCCTGGGAGGCACAAACTTATTGATGGCCGAGTGTGAATATCACTGGACTAGTTATCCAGCGACCTAGACTAATGCCCTGGGGACACTGGTTCAAATCCCATTACGGCAGCTGATGGATTTTAAATTCAACTAATTTAATCAATTAAATCTGGTATTTAAATTCAATTAATTAAATCTGGAATTGAAAGCTAGTCTTCGTCATGGTGCCATAAAACTAACATCGATTGTAAAAACCCATCTGGTTCGCTCATACCCTTTAGGGAAGGAAATCTGCCATCCTTACCTGGTCTGGCCTGCATGTGACTCCAGACCATAATGTGGTTGACTCTTAACTGCCCTCTGAAATGGTCTAGTAAGCCGTTCAGTTCACGGGCAATTAGGGATGGGCAACAAATGTTGGCCCGCCAGCTATGCCCAGATCCCATGAAAGAAAAAAGTTGATGTCCACAGTAAATGGACCTTTTGGTGTTTAAAGAGGCCTCCCAGCTGCTAAGAGTCCTTGAAGGCATCGGCTATTGCAACCAGAATTGAGGGGTGGGGTGGTGGTGGGAAAGCCTTTTCCAAAAGGTGTTTCTACACCTAGAGAATGACCTGGGCCTCTAGATAAGGGCAGGTTTAGTTACTGTCAGTGGAGCCTAGTTTGAACATCCACTCAAATTGTGCCTGGGCCAGGAATGGGAGAATTGGCCCCAGTGTTTGCTGTTCACTCTAACTAACTAACTATATAGTTATTTTTTTTCCCCCTGATTTTATATATGGAGCTAGGTAAAATACAGAGCAGCCTTCACATGGCAAGTGTAGCGTTGGTACAAAGTGGGAACCAATGCTAAACTTGGGAAAGAATGGACTTAATTGGTGCAGCCTCCTCCACGGTGTTTCATTAAACTTCTCTCTAGTTTCAGGACGGGACTTGCTGCTGGATTCAGGCTCTGTATATGCTAATGGCAGCATCGGTGTGAAGTCATATTGTATAAATGCATCCTGAGGGAATGAAGCTTTTGCTTTTCAAGACTGTCTACTGCAACCAGACACATTAGCTATATAACAGTTTAGGGGCATGTGAACAGGATAGTTCCATTGACCTGGTTGTATTGTCATGAGACATCAATGCTGGGTGCAGATCACCTACAGCGTTCATTGAATCCATTGAACTGATGTCTCCTCCACTCACAAGGATCCCTCCGAACTATTCTGTCATGTCCAGTAGGAGGTTGAGATATTTAGTTCGGAGGTTTGTTTGATTTTAGATTAGCTTCAGGATAAAAACCAACAGCTGTGCCGCAGAGTGATTGGAATGTTTATAGGATGCGAGAGCGGGATGTTGGTGTGTAATGATGTTGCTTTGTGACGTGTGTTTTCAACAAAAATAATTTACATATTACATTAAAGGAGCAATATATTAAGATGTCCCAAGGTGCTTTACAAGAACATTATGGAACACAGTTTGACACTGAGCCACACAAGGAGATATTAGGGCAGATGACCAAAAGCTTGGTCAGAGGTAGGTTTTAAGGAACCTCTTAAAGGAGGAAAAGGAGATAACGAAGCAGAGAGATAAACTGAGGGAATTCCAGAGCTTCGGGCCTAGGCAGTTGAAGGCACGGCCAACAATGATGGAGTGATCAAAATCAGAAATTCTTTAGGGGCCAGAATTGGTGGAGTGCAGAGACCTTGTGGGGCTGGAGGAGATTACAGATTGGGATGGAAGGATTTGACAACAGGTTTGAGCATTTTAATATCGAGACATTGCTTAACCGGGAGCCAGTGTAGGTCAGCAAGCAAAGGGGTGATGGTGAACGGGGATTCAGTGTGCGTTAGGACACAGATAGCAGAGTTTTGAATGACTTCAGGTTTGCAGAGGTTAGAACGTGAGAGGCCGGCCAGGAGTGAGTGCATTGGAATGGTCAAGTCTAGAGGTAACCAGGTTTCCCCCAGAACAAACATAGTTTATGGGAAATAAATCGAGCTGCTTCAAAATGCACACAATGTATTCCTTTTGTATTATCAGGGAACTCGACTGAGCAGAACACTAAGCAGGAGAATGTACATGGCCAGCGAGAGGACCCCCAATGTATGTATTCCATTGTATAGTCAAGTATAACAGTGTTTGCCCCTCCGGAATGCTTTCAAAATGAAATAAATACAATTACAAAGAAACGTGATCAATTCAAGTCGATGTCTTTCCAACAACTTCCCTTCTTCCTGTGGGTTATAGACGGGTCTCCACTTGGCCTCTGAACTTCATCGAACTGAGATCCAAAGTTGTGGGACTTTACAACCTAGATCCTACTGCTTGTGGGAGTCATTTATTGGAACTCCAGCTGGTTAGACTTGTGTGTTTTTAGAAATTTCTAAGTCTCACCAGGTGTGATGAAGCTGAACCTGACAATAATACTAAAATGCTCCGGTTCATCACTGTAGTGACTTAATTTCCCTTTTCTGTTTTCTCCCCTGCTTTCTGAAATCCAAACTTAGGTTTGCGCCATGTCTCCATGGACACCAGCCATCCCAAATTTTCCAAGAAATAATTTTAATTTTAGGATGGACCATAGATGAAGAGGCTTCATCATCGCTGGGTCAAAAACTTCACAGCATTGTGACATGGACAGGAGGGTTTCAAGGTTCAGCCCACCACCACCTCTGGACAACTAGGCATGGTCAATAATTGCTGGTCTTGCCAGTGATACCCACATCCCACTGGATCTCCTTTGTTTGTCTCGCCATTTAAAAGTGCGTTCTTGAAGTTGCTGGTTGGCACCCGTAAAATTGGTTTTCACATTCAGCTTGGAAAAAATGGGCCGAAATACATTTTTCTTTAGTCCTGCCTGTGGCTGTTATTGCTACTGGAACCAACATTCAGATCAATAAACGCCAGAATGAGAGGGAAAAACCTTAAAATTCAGTTCCACTGTAACACTTTCAAACTGAAACAAGCAATTCCCTGCTGGTAATTTGCAGACTCGATTTATTGTTAAGGCAGCAAGGGACAGTATTTCAAAGTTCGTTTCCCCACCACGATTCTGTTGCTGGGATAAAGCAGCCAGGTTTAGTTATTTTAAATACTGGAAGCTGGTGGCCTGGATCTGACCTAAATCAGCACTGGCATAAAAACAGCTAATCAATCAAACCCATCCAGTTCTTACATGCTGTTCCAAGCCTCCATCAGTCTGTAGCCTTTGCCTCCTTCCCCAGATACGAGACTTCTTTTGAAGCCATGAACCATTGAAAGTTGCTACTTGCTTCTGACCTCAAGTTAGAATTTATTCAAGCATTGTGTGTTTTGGTTTTTATTAAGATTTATGGCATGAGTTAATATACCATGAAAAACATTCTAAACTGTAATGTAAAAAAATGGTTCGGCAATTGTCTTTAATTCTGGTATTTCCGTATTGGCCTTTCTAAGGCCAGCTCTAGCATATCTGCTGCAATTAACTGTGTATAGACCAGGAGTGAGTGGGGCATTTCTGGTCCGTTGGCATTTCTCAGTTCCATGCTAGCAGGTGAGCATAATAGCTGAGCCATTGGGCAAAGTGTCTTGTTAATGCAATAGACTGTGCACTTTTACCATAATGTTTAGATGTGAAGGGGTGGAAACTCTAATACTCCACTTGCCAGCCAAGTAATATGGGTAAAAGATTATGTTCTAGCAAGCTCAAGTGGAATTTCTATTCCAAAGTATTTAGTACAAAGTCATTGATCAATTTTTTTTGTGTTCTTTAGCTTACAGTACTCTTCTGCAGTCACAACCTGTTGGCAGTAACTAGAAAGTGGAAAGAAAACTGGAAGCAAACCCTTCTCCCACCAGACACTCCCATCCTGCAGATTTGTTTCTTGTGCATTCTCTTGTCAAGGTTCAGATTTGTTTCTGACTTTTAATTGCTTGTGAATGGCCCTGGTTTTAATAATGTGGATTTATCTTCATCTTTGCTTTTAAACAAGAAGCTCTTTTAAACCTAAACTCTTTCCGCAAAAGAAATGACGAACTGTCTGAACAGTTGCCTTTTACACAGTACAGAATTGAAATTTAGAGAGTGACACAGGCACCGTCTTTGTTACCGCTGTAAATAAATTAAATGTACTTGAGCTTTTCCTAGAAATGTTGCATTTTTGAATATACCTTTTTTAAAAGAATGTATCCCTGTGTGCTGAAAATCCGTACAATGTGGTGAAAATAATGACTTTTTTAAATGTTGAGCAAGTCAATAGCACATGGAGTGGTGGGTTATTAAGGTTTTTGACCTTTGAATAGTTGTAGGTAATGTTTTTAGTTTTTTGTAGTTTAGTGACTCTCAAAAAAAAAACCTGGTGTTTTTACTGATAAATGTCATTCAAAAACTTTACAATGTTTCTTTAAGACTTGCTGTGCATTTTATGCTATGGTAATTGAATAGAAACTTTTTTAAAAAAAAAATTATTTTGTGTTCTCCCCCTCTCCCCAATAGATTTTCCTTACTGACTTGGTGCTGATTGGAGGGAGGGGGATGTGTGTAGTGGGGTGTCCAGTAAGTGAATTGGTAGTGATATAATGCATGCCTGTATAGGTTATTTTAAGTATTGTTTGTTTCTTAACTACCCAACAAACGCCCTCACCAGGGCCTATTTGATTGGCCCCGGCAACCCTGAACCCCACTCTCCTGCAGTTCCAGCAGTGGCCACTGCTCGCAGTGGAGCTGCTGAGGCTAATGAGCTACGGGTCCTCCGATTGGCCAGCAGCTCTTGGAGGCGGGATCTCTTTCCTTAAATGGACAGGAACCCTGATGCCAGAATTGTGTCGGGGCTCCTGGAAATGGCCGAGGCAGGGTTGTCCCTAGCTTTCCGGCCTGCCCTTGGGGCCGCTGTCGCCTGCATTAAATTCAGCCCATTGTCTTAGTAACATTAATTTTGCATAGTACTGGTAGACTCTTGTTATATGGAATACTGAGTTACAGGATATAACTGGGTTGCAAAGTAAATGAGTCAAAAATGCTGCTTTTATTCCAAACTGCAACTACACAAGGGGGGAAAAAAGGTGTGTTTTTCAAATTACAAAAAATATCAATTACTTGATCTTTAAATTGGAATGGAAATGAAAATTTCAATTCTAATCTGAAGGATGGCGCAGTGGTTAGCACCGCAGCCTCACAGCTCCAGTGACCCAGGTTCAATTCTAGGTACTGCCTGTGTGGAGTTTGCAAGTTCTCCCTGTGTAGGATTAGTATAAATGGGTGGTTGCTGGTCGGCACAGATTCGGTGGGCCGAAGGGCCTGTTTCAGTGCTGTATCTCTAAACTAAACTAAACTCATTCAGAAAATTCATTTCCGAGTCCCAGTGGCAGCTTGTGGTACTGCAGGTGACACCAAGAATGGAGCGACCTGGTTCACCTACGGTTAGGGAAGCCACATGGGAGGAGGGGACACCTCTTTGCCATCAAGGTGGCTCGCGATGGCCTATAGATAGAACTTCAAACTTACTCAGTCAGCCCTCTGGCAGACTGGTTGCAATATTCCAGGATAATGGTCACTCATTGGAAACTGGGTTGGTAATTGACTTGGCACCCAGCATTGGCATCCTTTCTCCCTCCCTCCAATCTAGATGACCCTGCCATCCAGTGCTTTAGTACACAGACCTGGCTGCATAAGCTCTGTGTTGGTTGGCTGTGGTTTCAGGTCACTAAACCCCAGACTGCATCCCTGTGAACAACTGGGTGTCTTGAATTTCAGTTCTGCTCGTGTCCTGGCTCTGCTGAGTTTCTGTAAATGTGGTATATCCCTACAAGAGGAAGAGAGTGTTCACTTCGTCAAGCAAACCGCAGCTGCCTGTGTGGGATTCCTCAGTAGCTTGGTTTGGAGATTCTCTTAAAAGCACAACAGTAACATGTGAAATGTTATTAACAGAAACATTTCCCTGTACCTAATACCCTCTGTTTTCACTAGAAAAAATATAGGATCCTCGTATCAGTAATTGCTTATTTAAAGAAATTAAACTTGATCTCATTAAAAATGCAAATTAGACAAAAAATGTATTTTTAAAGATGGAAAGGTCTCCATTGAATGGAAGATTGCTATTTCAATTCATTTTGACTGGCTGTGAGAGTTGGTGGGTGGGCTTGGGGATAGAAGTGGGAAAGGAACTAGATTAGGAGTGACTGTTTTGCAATTGCTCTACTTCAAACATGGAGCTGTAATAAAGCACAATGTTGCAATTTGCATACATGTAACTTTGCTATAATACGTGATTAAAGAACTCACTGTTTGTGAACCTAATTGTTCAGTCTCTGATTCAAATAGAGAGGAAAATCCATGATTTGGACACATTCCCAGAGTTTTCAACAATCTGCAGTCATTTTTTTGTGGATTTTACTTTTAGGTAGTGGAAATTATTTTCCCTATTTATTTATTTATTTATTTATTTATTTATTTATTTAGAGATACAGCACTGAAACAGGACCTTCGGCCCACCGAGTCTGTGCCGACCATCAACCACCCATTTATACTAATGCTACATTCATTCCATATTCCTACCACGTCCCCACCTTCCCTTACCACCTACCTACACTAGGGGCAATTTATAATGGCCAATTTACCTATCAACCTGCAAGTCTTTTGGCTGTGGGAGGAAACTGGAGCACCCAGTGAAAACCCACGCAGTCACATGGAGAACTTGCAAACTCCGCACAGGCAGTACCCAGAATTTAACCCGGGTCGCTGGAGCTGTGGGGCTGCAGTGCTAACCACTGCGCCACTGCTGCACATGGATATACCTCCCTATATCCTTAAGTCCAGCTCATTTATCTGGAGTGAACATGTTGATCCTGGGGACACCACTTGTCAATATCCACCATTCCAAGAATGCCCCTTTTATCCCAGCTCTACATGATGCCTCCCAATCAGTTTCCTATCCATCCCACTAATAATATCCATTATTACAAATTTCAGTCTGCTGTTATACTCTGTTCTGTGGCATCACTTGCTCCCTTTGGTGGTCTCAGTATCTTTTGAGAGTTGCCCTGGATCTCCTTTTTATAGTAGCATAACCCACATACATAATAGCATCCTCTGGCAATGCAGATTAGATACTTGGTTCCCTTGCACGCATAACTCTTCAATCTATTCTAAAGGAGGACCCACTCAAACTAGGTGAGGAAAAGCTTGGTTTGAATCATTAGCTTACTGTAAGGCAAATGTACAGAGAAATAGTTGTAATGGGATTCACTTAGTTCAATTAACTTGGCTTGTTAATTGTACGTGTGCATATATATTTTAAAAATTGAATGCGTGCAATCCTATCCCTTCAGTCTTCAAGAGGGGGAACAAACCCTTCTGTGTTCTGTTTTACAGTCCTGGGCACAGATGGCCTTTTGACCTCCGTTCTATTAAAAGTCTAAGCTTGTCAGTGTCTACCCCTCTTGCAGGCACTCGGACTTTCCAACAAGGTGTCTTTCCAAATATCCAAACTAACAAATTGCTCATTGTTTGTTTAGCTTTAAGGAGAATCAATTTTCAGTTAGTAGATGAACAACCTTTTGTTGAGATGTCTCTTTTAACTTGAGCATGTAGATTGTTGCTTAATTCAGCATTAAATGGTCAAAAAATTAGAAATGTAACCTGCATACATCTCAATCTTAACTGGCAGTCTCTTGTATAAAGCAAAATACTGCTGATGCTGGAAATCTGAAATAAAAACAGTGTTGAAAATACTCAGCTGGTCTGGCAGTATCTGGAGAGAGAGAGAGAAACTGTTAACATTTCAGGTTGATGACCTTTCATCAGAAATTTTACATCCTGAACTTCCATCCCCATTCCAGTTAGCAATTGTTACAAATAAATATTTGGATAATCTGCCATAGACGCTGGTGGAGAAAAAGACGAGTTATTTGGATCCGGCTTCACATCTGTCCATCTTGCTGTGCCTTGAACCAGCAGATGATCTATGGTACTGCTAATTATAATTGTCACAATTACCCAGTGGTATTTCTTATGTAGCTGAGGTCACATGCTTTGGGTGAGGGGAAGAGTTTGAACAGTGTTAGGACCAAGTGGGAAAGAGGTCTAGGGTTCCCACTCAACCTTCACCTGGCCTTGCCGTACTAGGGTTTAATTTTAAACACACTATTTTTAGCTCCCACTTGAATCCTTGTTCACTGCTTTCCAATTATAAGGCAAAGAAACCAGCACAAACGGGTTTTCTTGGGTTTAAAGAAGAAGAGTTGAACTTTATTAAACTTGAGCTTAAACTCTAATTCGGTTGATGCCTACGGACACACGGCATGCCCATGCTAGCATGCATATGCGATACATGCATGCAATTAGAGACAAAAGTAAAGTGGGAGAGTCTGAGGCAATACCTCAAGAGTGTTTGTTACTGTTCTTTGAGCTCACTGTAGAGTCCTTTGATTGTGGATAGGTCTCGCCCAGTATTCTTCCTAAACTTTATTCGCTATAGGAGACTTTTCTGTCTTGGGGTTCATGTGTCTTCAGTGGATTCAGAGGTTTGTGAGAAAGAGGTGGCAGCAGACAGGAGAGATCGTCTCAGTCCAGGAACAAACAGTCTTTGAGTTCAAACTGTATAATTCCGAAAAACCCAGGTTGCTAAGCAGGTTAGTCACGTGATTAACTGGTCTGACCACGTCTTGAATTGTATCCCCTTCGCAGACTCTGGAATGCTCTTTACACAATGGATCAAGGTCCATTGTTTTTTTTTTAAGGTGGCCTTTATACCCTAGGTCCCTTTTATATATTTTTTTCATGTCGAGGGGGCCTTTATTTTTAAAATAACTTTATTAAAGACAGTTAAATATACAAAAAACTCAAATTAAAATGCCATTCTCGGCGTCGATGATGCACTCTAGTCCCTGCGGTGCCCACCGGTTGCGGAAAGCCTCGAGCGTACTGGCGGACACCGCATGCTCCCTCTCGAGGGACACCCGGGCACGAACGTAACAGCGGAAGAGGGGCAGGCAATTGGGGAGGGCGGACCCTCCGACAGCACGCAGCCTGGACCTGTGAATTGCCACTGTGGCCAGGCCCAGGAGCAGACCGACGAGGCGATCCTCCTCCCGGCCCATGCCCCTCCGCACCTGGTGCCCAAAGATCAGGAGCGTGGGACTGAAGTGCAGCAAGAACTTGAGGAGCAGCCCCTTCAAATACTCGAACAGGGGCTGCAACCTCGCACACTCCATATGTACATGGAACACAGACTCGTCCAGGCCGCAGAAAGTACAGGCGGCCTGGGAGTCCGTGAACCTACTTAAAAGTCTGTTGCACGGGACTGCCCTGTGCAACACCCTCCACCCCAGGTCCCCGATGTAAAGGGGAAAGACTCCCACAGAGAGAGACCTCCATTGGGGTTTCCACTCGCCGCCAGATGGCAACGCGGACAGTCAGGGCGTGTCCAGCCGGCTGACTAGGGCGGGGAAGTGGAGAGTGTGCAGGAGCAGCCCGTACAGGAAACCCCTCTGTGCCGATTGGGATGGCACGGAGGGCGTTTCGGAGATTCGGCTCGGATTGTGCGGGACCGGCTCCTGAGGAGGGTTTCAGGGCCTCGGTCCAATGAGCAGTTCCAGCCGAGCGGGAGTCAGCTCGGCCAGGAGCGCTCCACACTCCTGAGCCCCTTCGCCACCCGCAGTGAGGGGCATCCCGGGGGCTTCGGCTATTCCTCCGCCTGTTGGTCTGTCCCCGGAGTCGGCCGCCCGGATAGCCGGCGGGGGAGCGCCCTGACTGGAGGCGACCATGTTCCAGACACTGAATAGATCCCGGTAAAAGATAGGCAACTCCCTCAGAGAGGCGCGGCTAATGGACTCCACCGGGAGCTGCGTGACGTCTTGAAGGCAGTGACACTGGCGGAAAAAATACGTCGCCAGAGCACGCCATCTGGGAGGACGCTTGACGTACAGGTATCTCTGCAGGGTCCGAAGGCGGAGAGTCGCAACCTGGGTGCAAATGCACACCAGCGACTGGCCGCCCTCCTCAATCGGGAGACTCAGGACTGCGGCACAGACCCAGTGTTTCCTCTTGCCCCAGAAGGAATCGACGAGTTTCTTCTGGATCTTGGTTGCAAATGCAGGGGACGGGGCCGAAGTGACCAACCGGTACCACAACATGGAGGCCACCAGTTGCTTTATGACCAGCGCTCGGCCCCTGTAGGAAAGCACTCTGAGCAGTCCTGTCCAGCGCCCCAGCCGAGCGGTGACTTTCGCCTCCAACTCCTGCCAGTTTGCCGGCCAGGCTTCCTCAGCGAGGTTAAGGTGGACTCCCAGATAGAGGAGATGCGTGATGCTCCACGCAAAAGGTGTCAACTCCTCCGGCAGGGAGTCCACCCGCCACTGACCCACCAGGAGTCCGGAGCATTTCTCCCAATTGATCCTCGCAGAGGATGCGGCAGAAAAGGTCTGCTGGCAGTCATGCATCCTCCGCAAGTCAACAGGATCTGTGACCGCGAGGCGCACGTCATCGGCGTAAGCTGAGAGGACGATTCGCATGGCTGACTCACGCAGAGCCAATCCCGTCAACCTCCTGCGAAGCAGGCACAGGAAGGGCTCCACGCAGATGGTGTACAATTGGCCGGACATGGGGCATCCCTGACGCATTCTTCTCCCAAAGCGAAGGGGCACCATCAAGGACCCGTTAACCTTGACTAGACACTCTGCGGTGGCGTATAAAAGTCGGAATCGGGCCACGAAATGCGGCCCGAGTCCGAAAGCGCGCAAAGTCCCGAAAAGGTATTCGTGATCCACCCTGGCGAACGCCTTCTCCTGATCGAGGGAGAGAAAGGCGACCGACTGACCAGTCCTCTGGGAAAGATGGATCAGGTCCCGGACCAGGTGGATGTAGTCCTGGATGGACCGGCCCGGGACCGCGTAGGACTGGTCGGGGTGGATCATGTGGGCCAGCACGGAGCCCAGGCGGGTAGACATAGCCCGGGCAAAGATCTTATAATCCGTGCTGAGGAGGGAGTCTGGACGGCAGTTTTTAAGCAGGCGGAGATCGCCCCTCTTCGGCAGCAGGACGATGACCGCCCTGCGCCACGAGAGGGGCATCTCCCCGGTCGCCAGGCTTTCCCCCAGGACCCGCGTGTAATCGTCCCCCAGGACGTCCCAGAACGCCCTGAGGAACTCCACGGTCAACCCATCCAGCCCTGGGGATTTGCCCCTCGAGAGCTGGTTGAGGGCGCCGGTCAGCTCCACCAACGTGAGCAGAGCCTCCAATCTTTCGGCGCCCTCCGGGCTGACCTGTGGCAGGTTCTCCCACCAAACTCTGCGCGCGTCCACGCTGGACGGATCCGGAGAGAACAACGCACTGTAATAAGTACAGACCAGGAGGCCCATTCCCTCTGGATCCGTGATGGAGGATCCGTCGTCAGCCAGCAGCTCCAGAGCTGCTTACGGAACCCCCGCCATTTTTCCAGCGAGTAGAAGAAGGGTGAGGCACAGTCCACATCTTCCAGGATCTGGATTCGCGACCTCACGTATGCGCCTTGGGACCCTATGAGCTGCAGGTCCCTCAGCGCGCCCTTCTTCTCCTTGTACGCCTGCCACAGAGCCGGGTCCGCGACGGCATGACCGAGGCGGGACTCCAAGTCGAGCACCTCCCTCTCTAGGCACCCGATCTCGGCTTCCCACCTCTTGGTCGACCCCTTTGCGTACTCCTGACAGAAGACGCGGATGTGAGTCTTGCCCACATCCCACAATAGCCTCAAGGAGGGGAAGCCCCCCTGCTTCCTTCTCCAGTCGGCCCAGAATCGACGGAACGAGTTCCGGAATCGCTCGTCCTCCAGCAGCCGGTTGTTAAAGTGCCAGTACGTGGACCCTGCCCGCGTGCGGAGTGGAATGAACTCTGCCCACACCAGGTTGTGGTCCGAGCACGGCACCAGCCGCATGGAGGCCACCGAGACGCGGGAGACGTAAGCCTGCGAAAAGTAGAGGCGGTCGATTCGGGTCCCTCCTCCTCCAGACATCCACGTGAAGGCGCTGGAGGCGGGATGGAGATTCCACCAGACGTCCATCAAGTTGAGGGAGCTGATCAGTTCCCTTAACTTCTCCACCAACGCTTGGCCGCGCTGGGGACCGGAGCGATCCCCCACCTCGAGGGTGCAGTTAAAATCCCCCCCCCCCAGGATGATGCACTCGCCGCTATCGATGGAGCTCAAGAGAGCGGACACTTCTTCAAAGAAGTGCACTTGCAACACGCCGGTCCTGGGCGCGTGCACGTTCACAAGGTGGAGCGACACGCTACCCAGGCGAACGGAGAGGTGGAGCAAGCGGCCCGGCACTAGCTCCTTGACCCCCAAGATCTCCGGCTGAAAAGTCGGGGCCAACAAGATAGCCACCCCACTAGAAATAGGGGTGAGGTGACTCATGTAGACCCCACCCTGCCACTCCAGGAGCCAGGTGGCTTCGTCTCCCGGAACGGTGTGGGTTTCCTGCAGAAAGCTCACCGCGTATCTCCCTTCCCTGAGGATTGAGAGATTGTGAAAGATGTGGTGAGACCCCCTGCTGCCGTTGATGTTGAGGCTGGCTATGGTTATCTTCATGTCAAAGGTACTTAAAACCTGTCGCCAACACCTCACTGTGAGGAGGGAGTGGAAGTGCACCTGGCCGTCCACTCCCCCAGCAACCCATTGAGGAACGCATTAAAACGGCGCCTCTCAACCAGTTTCACGTCCGCGCCCTTGCCCGCTTTCTTGAGGGCGGCACGGATGGACTGAATGATTAGCGCCAGATTCGACCAACGGCCGAGGGCCAGCTGAACTTTATTGCGGCAACCCCTGCAAGCTGCGAGGAAATCCCGGAGTTCCGCCGTGGGGATGAGAGGAGATTCGGTGGCAGGCACGGGGGACTCCACCACCTCACTGGCGATGGAATCAAGGTCTTCCTCCGTGCCCCACACCGAATCCCCATCCTCCTCCAGGTCGTCACCGCCAGCGGCCGACACATCCACCACACACATGGGGCAGACGTCCCGGCCATCTGTTCCCGCCTCCGTCACGATCCCACCCCCGTCACAATCCCACCCCCAGGATCGATGGCGGAGGAGTCCTCTCTGGGTTCTAAGATGGAACTGGAGCCTGTGGGCAGCAGCGGCTCAGGATCCCCCTCCACCTCCGTCCCCAGGCCAATGAGTGGTCCAGGGGAGACGAATGTTCCCGACTCCGGAAATCTAGTCGGAGCCGAGATCGGAGATGGAGAAAGGAGGCCATCTCCCGCTCCGCCAGCACCCACGGACCCAGCAGATGGGACAAAATTTTAAATTGTAACTGGGTCGGGTGTCTCCTGGTTGTGAGTGGATTCTGGCTGGGAGGGCCAACCCTTCTGGGCCTCGCCCTCCACTCCACTCAGGGCACCCGACCCAGTGGCAGAATGGGAGGTGTCCCCAGGCTCCCCCACCACAAGCAGGGCTCCACTGGCTTCCCCCGGAGCGGCTGCATGTAGAGGGGCCTCATCCTCCCCTCCATCCTGAGGGGTAGGGAGCTCCTGCTCAGGTTTTAGTTTAGTTTAGTTTAGTTTAGAGATACAGCACTGAAACAGGCCCTTTGGCCCACCGAGTCTGTGCCAACCATCAACCACCCATTTATACTAATCCTACATTACCTCCCATTACCCTCTCACATCCCCACCTTCTCTCAATTCCCCTACCACCTACCTATACTAGGGGCAATTTATAATGGCCAATTTACCTATCAACCTGCAAGTCTTTGGCTGTGGGAGGAAACCGGAGCACCCGGCAAAAACCCACGCAGTCACAGGGAGAACTTGCAAACTCCGCACAGGCAGTACCCAGAATCGAACCCCGGTCACTGGAGCTGTGAGGCTGCGGTGCTAACCACTGCGTCAGTGTGCCACCCTTTCATGTTTTGCACAAAACATTCTTTTCAGGCTTCGTATCACTCGTTGCTCCAATAAGTGGACCTCACATTACATGTGCTCCAGAGTGCACCTTTTGCTACCAAATATCTAATGAAATGATAGTGTGATCCAGGAATTGTAACATTGAATCCTTATTACATATGCTAGGTACTGTAGTCCTACACATGCTACCATATACCTTCTCTTGTACTTATGGAAGGTTGACTGAAAAACTCTCTAGGAAGACAAGGCACAATTATAAACCAACAAAGCTGATTTATATCAAATATACAAATGAACTGAATACCTTTCCACAATGAGATCTATTTCTACTCCTCATTCTAAGAAAATAATCAAAATGCAAACTTTGAAGGAAAGCAACTTCCAACCTAGCTAATTCCAAATTAATTGGCTGTACATTTCCGTAATAAACTTCATGAGTTTGTATACCCAGTCTGGCATCTCTCAGCTAAAGGAATCCTCTGAAACTTCCCTTAAATCTGTTGGAGAGAAGGCTCAGTCTGCTGAGCTGTCAATCAGTTACCACAATGAATGAGATGCTCCCTGTTTGATAGGGGTGCCTGAAGCACCCAAATGTCTGTTTAGTTAAGTACTTTGCTGTTCTTTTAGATGTTGTGTTGATACCATTCTATCATAAGGACATATAATGCTCAAAACTATACACAATGACTTCCATTATCTCTGAATTAATATTACCAGTTAGTATGACAACAATCTGGAGACTATGCCAGCTGGTTTTAATGTTATAACATAGTGTAGCTCTGGACGTTAACCCCTTGTACCAACAACAATTTGCATTTATATAGTGTCTTTAATGTAGTAAACCATCCCAAGACACTTTATGGGAGTGTTATCAAACAAAATTTAAACTGACCCATGCAAGGAGATATTAGGACAGGGTTGGTCAAAGTAGATCTTCAGGAGTGTCTTAAGGAGATCGAGAGGCTGAGGGCGTGAGTTCTGGAGGTTAAGGTTTAGGCAGCTGAAGGCATAGGTACCATTAGTGAAACAATGAAAGTCAGGGATGTGCAAGTTATCAGAATTGGAGGAGCGCAGAGATCTCAGTGTTGTGCAGCTTGAGGAGGTTACAGAGATAGGAGGGGCAAGGCAGTGAAGGGATTTGAAAACAAACTAAAGTGTAAGTTCTATGCAAGTTGCCCAAATTAAATTCAGTAAAGTTTCGTGACAGCACCACTTGAGGTAGTCTTCCACACCATCTGCTTCACACCTGGTGTATGACTGCAGTGTGGTGCAAAGTTTATCCCTCAACCAATGCTGAAAAGAGAGATTATCTGGTCATTGATTTGTGTTTGTGGGATCTTGCTGTGTGCAAATTGGCTGCCTTATTTCCTGCATTACAACAATGCATCATTGGCTGTGGAAGCCCTTGGGGTATTCTGAGATTGTGAAAGGTGTAATATAAATGCAAGTCTTTTCAAAATTAGTAAAATGTGTCCTTTACACTAAACAACAGCATGGGGCGCAGCGCAAACACTGGATGGTAGTGGTTGCCATAGGCAACTATTTGCCATACTCGTAGCAAATCCCTTGCTTTTTAATGGAGAATTAGCCTATTTATTATTACCTCCATTAAAAGAGCAGCGTGGAATATAATACAAGTCCTTTAAATGTTTGCATGATAATCTATGCAATTGTCCACTTCCCTGGATAGCTTTTCCCTGATGCAAGTTAAGAATGACGAACGGATTATTTCTACTTGGCCACAGAATAAAAACAATCAATGTGTTTACTCTTCTGCTCACAAAACCCTTGAAATGATTTAGTCTAATGAGACCTCAATATCACTGTAATGATTATTTTAGTTTAGTAACAAAATCCACTGAAAGGCTACCAAGGTTCAAGTGGAAAATAAATCAAATACCTAACTGGGATAGCAGAAAGCCCTGAGTTATTTTTAACTCACTTCCCTGAATATTCACCTACCAAGGCAATGGGGGGTTCAACTTCCATTCTAATGCTTGAGCACATAATTTGTGCCAACACTCTAAAAGAAAAAGGTCCTGCATTTATATAGCGCCTCTCATGATCTGAGGACATCTCAAAGCGCTTTACAACCAATGAAACATTTTTGAAGCGTAGCCGCTGTCGTCGGAAATGTGGCAGTCAATTTGTGCACAGCAAGGTTCCAATTGAGATAATGACCAGATTATCTGCTTTAGTGGTGTTGGTTGACAGATTAAATATTGGCCAGCACACCTGGGATGACTTCCTTGCTCTTCTTCGAAAAAATGGTTGGAGTCCTTTACGTCCTGTCAGGGCAGAACCGTCCTTGGTTTAATGTCTCTTCTGAAAGTCAGTACCTTCAGAACTATACTTCAGTACAATAGTTTAATCCAATAAGAGGGGGAGTGCTGCATTATCAAACATGCTGTCCTTTCAGATGAGATTTTATTGAAGGAAATTAGTATTTGTAAGAAGGTTGTATTGGAGAAATTAATGGGGCTGAAGGTTGATAAGTCTCCAGGAACTGATATTCTACATCCCAGAGTGTTGAAAGAGGTAGCTATGGAGATAGTGGATGCATTGGTGATCATCCTCCAAAATTCTGGAGCGGTTCTTGCAGATTGGAAGGTTGCAAATGTCACCCCACTACTTAAGAAGGGAGGGAGAGAGAAAACAGGGAACTACAGACCTGTTAGCCTTACAACAGTCATTGTGAAAATGCTAGAATCTATTCTAAAGGATGTGATAAATGGACACTTGGATAATAATGATCTGATTGGGCAGAGTCAACATGGATTTATAAATGGGAAATCATGTTTGATGATCCTGTTGGAGTTTTTTGAGGATGTTAATAACAGAATTGATAAAAGGGAGTCAGTGGACGTGGTATACTTGGATTTTCAGAAGGCTTTTGATAAAGTCCCCCACAGGAGGTTGGTTAGCAAAATTAAAGCACATGGGATAGGAGGTAATATACTGGCATGAATTAAGGATTGGTTAACAGGCAGAAAGCAGAGAGTAGGAATAAATGGGTCATTCTCGCGTTGGCAGGCTGTGACTAGTGGGGTACCGCAGCAGTCAGTGCTTGGGCCTCATCTGTTCACAATATATATCAATGATTTGGATGTGGGGACCAAATGTAGTATTTCCAAGTTTACGGATGACACAAAACTAGATGTGTTGCGAGGAAGATGCAAAGTGGCTTCAAGGGGATTTGGACAAACTTAGTGAGTGGGCAAGAATGTGGCAGATGGAATATAATGTGGAAAAATGTGAGGTTATCCAGTTTGGTAGGAGGAATAGATGTGCAAAGTATTTCTCAAATGGTAAGAGATTCGAAAGTATAGATGTACAAAGGGACCTGGGTGTCTTTGTCAATAAGTCACTAAAATCTAACATGCAGGTGCAGCAAGCAATTAGGAAGTGTTACGACCAGGTGAGAAAGGTGTCCAGGGGTCCCCCTCAGCCTTCACCTGATCTTACTGCAACAAGGTTTAATTTTAAACACACTGTTTTTAGCACCCCCTTGGTGAATCCTTGTTCACCACTTTCCAATTATAAGGCAAAGAAACCATCACAAACAGGCTTTCTTAGGTTTAAAGAAGAAAAGTTGAAATTTATTAAACTTGAACTTAAACTCTAATTCGGTTAACGCCTACGGATACACGAAGCGTCCACACTAGCGTGCATACATGATATACACATGCAAATAGAGACAGAAAAGAGCAGCAGAAAAATAAAATGGAAAAGTTTGAGGCAATATCTAAAGAGATTTTGTTACGGTTCTTCGAGCTCACTGTCGAGTCCTTGATTGTAGATAGATCTTGCTTTTCGTTAGGGGCCTGTATTCTTCATAAACCTTGTTTGCTGTAGGAGACTTTTCTCTCTTGGGGTTCATGTGCCTTCAGTGGTTTCAGAGGCTTGTGAGAAAAAGATGGGAGCAGGCAGACAGGAGAGATCTTCTTAGTCCAGGAGCATTCTGCTTTCTGCCCAAACTGTTTGCACAAATTCAAAAACTCAGGTTGCCCAGCAGGTTAGTCATGTGATTAGCTGGTTTGACCATGTCCATTTGTGTATTTGGCCATCTTAGCAGTCAACCTGGAATGCGAGCTCCCCCACCTTCAATGTTTGGTGATCTTTATTGCAAGATGATTTGAGTACAGGAGTAGTGAAGTCTTGCTTCAACTGTATAGAACCTTGGTTAGACCGCACCTGGTGTACAGTGTGCAGTTTTGGTCCCCTTACTTTAGGAACGATATTATTGCCATAGAGGGAATGCAATGAAGGTTCACCAGACTTGTTCCGGGATGGTGGGACTGCCCCATGAAGAGAGATTGGGGAAACTGGGCCTGTATTCTCTAGAGTTTTGAAGAATGAGAGGTGATCTCATTGAAACCTACAAAATACTTAAAAGGATAGACAGGGTAGATGCAGCTAAGATGTTTCCCCTGGTTGGGGAGTCTAGAACCAGGGGACACAATTTCAAAGTAAGGGGAAAGCCACTTAGGACAGAGATGAGGAGTAGTTTCTTTACTCCGAGGGTTGTGAATCTTTGGAATTATCTACCCCAGAGGGCTGTGGAAGCTCAGCCATTGACTATGTTTAAAGTAGAGATTGACAGATTTCTAAATACAAATGACATAAGGGGATATGAGGATAGTTTGGGAAAGAGGCATTGAAGTGGATGATCACCCATGATCATATTGCATGGCGGGGCAGGCTCGATGGGCTGAATGGCCTACTCTAGCTCCTATGTTCCTATTTTGTTGCTTTGTCTGCCTATTTAACAGTGTGTTATTTGCAGATCAGTGGTCCTTCATCTCATTGCTGTTTGTGGAATCTTGCTGTGCAATGCCTACATTGTAACTATTACTGCACTTCAAAGCAACCCATTGTATACAAAGCACTCTGAGATGTTTCTGAGTAATTTGATGATGCACCACATAAATACAAGTCTTTCTTTTTCACTCTTTAACAACTGACCTTGAACTAATGATGAGTCAAGTCTCCAAAAGACAAGGCTGTGCATTAGTTTGAGTGGTTTTTACTCTGCTAGGATGCTTAGACATCGGAGCATTTACATTATTTCAACTCGCTCTTGGCATAAACGGCTGAGCATTGTGTGTCTTGTTATCACAGCCTGTTTTATCTACCTTCAGTGTTTTAAAAATGAGACTGTAGGATTTTCTTTTCTGACTGTCATTCGGAACTGATTTAATCTTGATCCAAATCTAATCATAAATTTCCTTAAAATATTTTGTTTTATAAATTCGCTCAGGGCTCAACTTAGGATCAGTGAGTCAATGCATTGTGGAAAGGATACTGGAGATTGATGAGATCTGGACTGTCCCAGTTTCATCTTTGCTTTGTGTCAAGTTAGATGGGGCACCTGGAGAAGAATCACAAGGGTCACTATTGCTGTTTGCTCTCCAGTGACCATATTGTGTGCATGTGTGTGTGTGTGGACACTGGATGAAGACAAGATCAAACTCATCTGTGAGGGCCTCCATGGTCACCGTGCCTGCTGAGACTCATTGGCCGGGCTCACACATGAAGAATGGCCCCTTGGAGAAGAAACCAAAGGAAGCCAGATCCTGTGGACCTCATCACATCATATCAGGAAAGGAGGGGAAAAATAATTTAACAACACTTTTCCCATTGGCCTTAGCTCAATTGGTAGCATTCTCGCCTCAATCAGAAGGTCACGAGTACAATCTCTAATTTAGAAATGTGATCACAAAATCTAGGCTGGCACTCCAGTGCAGTACTGAGGGAGCCTCCGCTGCATTGTCGAAGGTGCTTTCCTTCAGATGAGTCGTTTAACCAAGGCCCCATCTTGCCTCTCGGGAAGAAACAAAAGACCCCATGCACTATTTCGAAAGAGAGCAGGGGAGTTCTCCCTGGTGGCCTGGCAAACCTTTATCCCTCATCCAACATCATTAAAACAGATTATCTGCTCACTATCTCACTGCTGCCTGTGGGAATTTGCTGTGTGCAAATTGCTTGCTGCGTTTCCTACAACGGTGACTACCCTTCGCAAAGCGCTTCATTGGCTGTGAAGTGCTTTGGGATGGTCCTGAGGTCGTGAAAAGTGCGAAATAATTGGAAGTCTTTGTTTCCGTATTAAAAATCTGGATTTCCAGAATGAGTGAGCTTCCATGGCAAGAATATGTTTACTCTATTTTGACACCAATTTGACTGTAGGATATTGCAATTCTGATCTCCAGCTAGCACAAAATGTGAATTGGTCCCATGTCCACGTGGATTTGTGACATCATAATTCTGCTGTGTGTTAACTGACATCACAATCATCTCCCTGTCAGTCACTATACATATGAGCCTTCTTTCTTTTCACGATGTTTAATTTTAAACTGTATCCAACTGACATGCTTACCTCAGAGATAACCCACCATCACACATAAAAAAAATCCAATGATTCTTGCAGAAAATCCCTCAAAAGTCTCTTCTTTTATTGGCAAAAGGGGGTCAAAGTGTTGAAATATCACCTCACCAGTTTTTTTCAAATCTTCTGAGCTGCTAATCATATCTGTTTCACATTCATGCTTGACCCTTTATTGGAATGTCTTTTCTCTTCAATTACCATAGTGATAGAATGCTGACATCAGCTGCTTAGATTTAAACTATAACTACACCTGGTGTTTTCACAGCCTCACCTGATGGATGGGATTTGTGCGGACGCGAATGCTTGTGTCGCTCAAAAGCATCTGGTTTAAATATTGTAACCTATTAGTGGTGCCTTGAATAAGTTTTTGTTTAAAGGGAGAGGTCTTGACAAAAAAACACCTTGTGTTTGGGTCCTAAAGGGCCCTGAAGCCATACACACACTTAATGAGGTCTATGCGGGTTTCCACTCTAACAAAGGCCGGAGGTCTAATGATTGATGATGTCGTACAGCCAGCCAGAAGCACTGAAGGAATGCAAGGCACTGAGGAAGAGCACTTCACTTCAAATTGAAAGGATTGCGTGATGTGTAAGTGGCTGCCTCTGTTTAACGTCACCTGCGTTAGTCTTAGTAGTGAAATTCAAATACTTGTTGATTAAAAATGGGAAAGCTGTCTGGTTGTCCATTGCAAGTGCCATGTGCTAAGGAGTTATGCAGCCCAGGAAGCTCCCAAGTTTGACCTCTGGCCTCTGCTGAAAATAGCCAATTACAGACAGAGCTCTAAGTGGTGTAATGCAACTGGTCTCAGTGTTACAGGTTAGAGGAGGGAAGGCGAGAGGCGGATGAAAAAAATCATGCTGCATAGAAGCTCCTGATCACTATTTAGCCACTTCACAACAACTTGCATTCATCTCGTGATCTTAACATAGGAACATGTCCCAAACTGCTTCACAGAAGCGTTATCTGACACAATTTGACACCAAACCACATAAGGAGATTTTAGTGCAGGTAACCAAAGGCTTGCTCAGAGGTAGGCTTTAAGGAGCATCTTAAAGGAGGAGAGAGAATTAGATTTAGGGAGAGAATTCCAGAGCTTAGAGCCTTGACACCTGAAGGCATGACTACCAAAGGTGGGACGAAAGAGATCAGAGATGCGCAACAGGCTAGAATTAGAGGAGTGTACAGATTTCAGAGGGTTGTAGGGACGGCAGAGCTTACAGAGATAGTGAGGGGCAAAGCCATGGAGGGATTTGAACACAAGGATGAGAATTTTAAGTTCAAGGTGTTGCTAGACCAAGACCCAATGTAGGTCAGTGAACAAAGAGGCGATGGATGAACAGGAGTTGGGACGAGTTAGGATATGAGCAGCAGAGTTTTGGATCAGCTGAAGTTTATGGACAGTGGAAGATGGGAGGCTGGGCAGGAAAGCAAGGATGGGATCAACCTCAGCGTCAGCCCATAAAGGCCCTGATGGTTAAATAAGTAGCCCCCTAGTACTGAATATTCAGACTTAATCTATCCTTTTAAATGGATGAAATTCAATGCAGTTCTTGGGGCAAGAGAACAGTTTTCTGTAGAATCAGCAAGTCAGATGATTTTGTTAGGTTGTGAGTTTTGTGTTGCTTTTCTCGGTGGATGATACTGATGAACGTACTGATGAACATGAGACGGTTAAAAAGGTGCATATATCATAAATAGTGTCCGTTTAAATGTGGTGCCATAAGGCTCTTGGAACCCATAAAAACTACAATGGACATAAGTCACCACTTCCTGGAACAGGGTATAAGGAAACGGAAGGAAAATTTGGAGGAGGAAGGAAGAGAACAGAAAACAAAATTCTAACAGTTAGTCCGCAATACAGGCTCTGTTATTAGTGAAGTTACTACCAGTGGGAATCTCATAAGACTTTCAATCCTATCATAAGATTATTATAAAGGCATTTAATTGTTATCCACATTATTGATAATATCATACATGTTTTTATTTATGCCGCCTGAACTCTGAGATGAATAATAACTCCTGCCCATTATATTAAATAAAATCTTTCTCTTGTGATAGCTTCATTTAAAATTTAAATTAATGGAAGATTATAGAATTCAATCAGCGGTAGATATGCTGGGGATTAAAAATGACAGTGCTCTCCGTATATAATGATAATGCCCTAGTCTATTTGGTATCTTTATTATGATTATGAAACACGCTCTCCTGGTGGCTCAGTACACTGCCTGGGCTGGTACTGAGCTATACAGACCAGGACTGTAGCTCCCAGAGACTAGAGCGAGAAGGAAAATCCAGGATTCTCACTCTTCATTACTTATTAATGCTGAAAAATCAGTCCATATGAATATTGGGGAACAATAAAACAGATTTTAGCTGTGAACCCTTCCTAACATCAAGTAGCATGCCAAGGCTACGTTTGAGAATGAAGAGTACAGTAGCATAGTGGTTATGTTACTGGACTAATAATCCAGCGATGTAAGTTCAAATCCCACCATAGCAGCTGGGGAATTTAAATTCAGTTAATTAAATAAATCTGAAATAAAAAGCTAGTCTTAGAAATGGTGCCTATGAAACTACCAGATTGTTGTAAAAATCCATCTGGTTCATTAATGCCCTAGTAGGAAGGGAATCCGACAACTTTACGCTGTCTGGCCTATATATCATTCCAGACCCACAGCAATGTGGTTGATTCTTAACTTCCCACTGAAATTGCCTAGAAAGCCACTCGGGTGTACCAAACCGCTGTGAAAAAATCACTGTGGGAGAACCTTCACCACATGGACTGTAGCAATTCCAGAAGGCAGCTTACCCTCACCTTCTCAACGGCAAATAGAAATGGGCAATAAATGCTTGTCATTTGGATGATGTATAGCAAGACATTCAGGACCTGGGAGAACCATAGTTGTCTTGTTTGAAGGGGTATGAGTCAGAAGAGAAAATTGGAATTAATAATTACCGTAAGATGATGCACTATCCCTCCATTTTCGTGCTGCCCCAAAGACAGTAAACTAATTCAAGGATTCAACATGATATTAAAGGCACAGAAATAGAGTCAACAAAGCTCTTACAGCTTTACAATTCCTTACAATCACAATTCACCATTTCTTTCTCTGCAGATAACGACATGGTACAGTGCAGGGATGCTGTTGTCTTGGTTTCCATCAGTCTCCCAACCTCGCAGCAGTACTAAGCTTCTGCTGGTTGTCAGTTCATTTAATATTTTATGACCAGGTGAGAAAGGGGTCTAGGGTTCCCTCTCAGCCTTCACCTGGTCTTACTGTAACAGGGTTTAATTTTAAACACACCGTTTTTTTTAGCTGTCCCTTAGTGAATCCTTGTTCACTAACTTCCAATTATAAGGCAAAGAAACTAGCCAAACAGGTTTTCTTAGGTTTAAAGAAACAATGTTGAACTTTATTAAACCTAAACTCTAATTCGGTTAACATCTACTTGAGCTATACAGGGCATTGGCCCATCACATCTGGAGTACTGTGTACAGTACTGGTCTCCTTATTTAAGGATGGAGGTAATTGCGTTGGAAGCAGTACAGAGAAAGTTTACTAGACTAAAACCGGGAATGGGTATTACAAGGAAAGATTGGACAGGTCAGGCTTGTATCCGCTGGAATTTAGAAGAGTGAAAGGCGACTTGATTGAAACATGTAAGATACTGAGGAGTCTTGACAGGGTGGATGTGGAAAGGATGTTTCACCTTGTGGGAGAATCTAGAACTAGGGGTCACTGTTTAAAATCAGGGGTCGACCATTTAAAACAGAGATGAGGAGAAATTTTTTTCTCTGAGGATCGTAAGTCTTTGGAATTCTCTTTTTCAAAAGGCGGTGGAAGCAGTGTCCTTGAAGATTTTTAAGGCAGAGGTAGATAGTTTCTTGATATGTAAGGGTTATCGGGGGTAGATGGAAATGTGGAGTAATCAGTTCAGCCATGAACTTATTGAATGGCGGAGCAGGCTCGAAGGGCCGAGTGGCCTACTCCTGCTCCTAATACGTACGTTCGTATGTAAGATGTGTTTGGTGGTGGCATCACGCTGGAGACGGCAGAAATGGCGGAGGATGATCCATTGAAAGTGGAGGCTGGTGGGGTGGAAGGTGAGGACAAGGAGAACTCTATTGTGGTTCTGGAAGGGAGGGGAAGAGGTGAGAGCACAAAAGTGAGGGAAATGGGATCAGCACCGTTGAGGGCCCTGTCAACCAAGGTGGAGGGGAATCCTCGGCTGAGGAAAAGGAAGACATGTCGGAAGCACTGGTATGGAAGGTGGCATTGTCAGAACAGATGCGATGGAGATGGAGAATCTAGGAGAATTGTATAGAGTCCTTACAGTAAGTTGGGTGAGCAGAAGTGTAGTCAAAGTAGCTATTGGAGTCAATGGGCTTATAGAGGATGGTGGACAATAGCCTATCCCCAGAAATGGAGATAAAGAACAAAGAACAAAGAAAATTACAGCACAGGAACAGGCCCTTCGGCCCTCCAAGCCTACGCCGATCCAAATCCTCTATCTAAACCTGTCGCCTATTTTCTAAGGGTCTGTATCTATTTACTTCCTGCCCATTCATGTATCTATCTAGATACATCTTAAAAGACGCTATCGTGCGAAGATCTGATTTTATTTCTGCTGAGGGTTATTCTGATGATTTGAACCCATCGTGCAATTAGCCTGTCTGAGTGGATTCACAGATTACTCCTGTGCCCATTTCAGTTGTATTTAAAATGATAAAGCTGAGACTGCAGTAACTGCATGCATAACACAGTAGAGAAACTTTTGATTAAGCTAATCATGTTGTACGCATGCAATTTGTTTCCGTCCGGTCAGTAGCTAAAGAGTCCCTCTGTATATAACCTCTGTGTGCCCAATTAGTGACAGCAGAAGGCTTGTCCTTGATTGCAGTACTCCTCCCACTGTTGGTTCAAGTGAGGATTTAGCAAGCTCTCCATCCTTACTCTGCTACTAGTTTTAACCATTAGTTTTCTATTCACAGATAACTTGAGTAAATATTTGTTCTTTACTCTGTATCTTTGTGCAGAAAGAGATCTAAGCTGTCTTCTTCTAAAACTACCAGTACTCTTAAATAGCATTACATTTTCAAAAAAACTCAATATTACTGCTCTTTAAACATTTTAATTTATTTTATTCCTTCCTGCAATTTTCTACTAATGAGAATTTTAATTATACTGGGATGATGTGCCTTATGTTAGTAATATAGGAACAGGAGTACGTCATTCAGCCCCTCAGGCTTGTTCCGCCTTTCAATTCGATATGGCCGATCTCCATCTTAGCTCCATTTGCTGCCTTGGTTTCATATCCTTTGACAACCTTACCTAACAAAAATCTATTGATGTCAGTTTCAATTGACCTGGCCTCAACAACTTTCTGTGGGGTGCAGTCTAGATTTCCACTATCAGTCCCAGGTAACACCTTATAGTTTTAAGTTTCATGGATTCCGCATGGTGAAGTTTTCTCCTAATCCCTTCCTCCATCTGTAATGTTGTGCTGTGTTCTTAAGTTTTCATAAAATGACAACCACAGGCTTTATATTCAGATTCAACACAAACACTATTTATTATCTTACTTATTTACACTGCATGATTTCAGGTACAGGTCTTTTCCTTGCTGGTGTGTGTGTGTATGCCTGTTCTCTGTAAAGCCATGTGCTGAGTGAGTACTCAAAATGGTGTCTTCTTATATATGTCTGATGATATCATCAGTTGTATCAGTGGCCTGATCGCTTAAAGGTACGGTTTATTAAAGGTGAGGTCACCATTACACTATATTACACCATCCTTCCTTATAATGAACTCTTGTTCACACTGTGAGCATGAGTTTCCACCCTTCCTAGTTACCCTACCCACTGTTCTCCTTTGCAATTGGACTCAGGATCACCAATGGACCAGGAATGTTAATGCTGAGTACCACATCCATATGTCCATTCTTCTTATGTCTTTCTCTTTCATCAATAGTGCAGGCATTCTTATTAAGGTTCAGTTCCTTGTCCTCAGTGGATGAACATCCATCCAATGCCACTGAACTCAAGAGAATATCTATGGCAGACTCAAGATTTGCAACACACCTACTATCTACTACATTTGCAACACATCTACAATCTGCAAACTTGTTCAGTCTAAAGCCATGCAGGACAGCAGATTTCATGAAGATGGCCCTTTCAATATAATAGGATATCAACAACTTGCATTTAAATAGTACCTTTGACATAGAAAAATGTTAGAGGCATTTCACAAATGTATAATCAGAAAAAAATAGATGCCGAGACAGAGGATATTAGGAAGTGAGTTTTCAGGCAGGCCATAAAGGTGGATAGGGAGGTGGAGAGGCTGGGTAGCGCAGGCAGAGAATTCAAGAGTGTGGGGCCCAGGTGGCTGAATGTACAGCTGCCAATGGTGGGGCAAAGGGGATGTGATGTACAAAGGCCAGAGTTTGAGGAAGAGAGTGTGGGATTAGGTTGTATCACTGGTGTGATTATGGAGATAGGGAGTGGCAAGTCTATGAAGGGATTTAAATACGAGGATGAAAATCTTAAGACCTGGGGGGGGGGGGGGGGGGGGTGGGGTGGTTGTGGCGGTCTAAAAGTCAATGTAGGTTAGCAGGGGCAGGGATAACAGGAGAATGGGATTTGGTGCAGGATAAAATACAGGCTGGATGAACTGAAGTTTACAGGGGGTGGAGGATAGGAGGTTAACAAGGAGAGCTTTGGAATAATCAAGCCTAGGAGTGACAAATACATAGTTAAGGGTTTCAGCAGCAGAAGGACTGAGATAGGCTGCAAGTCAGTGTTGTTATGATAAAATGAAAAGAAAGCCTTCCATTAATATAACACCTTTCATACCCTCAGGATGTCCCAAAGTGCATTATAGCAATGAAGTGCTTTTGATGTGTAGTCACTGTTGTAAAGTAGGAAACATGGCAACTAATTGTAAGATTCCACAAACAGTAAAGTGATAATGACCAGGTAATCTATTTTTAGTGATTTTGGTTGAGGGATAAATGTTGACCAGGAGAACTGTCCAGCTCTTTAAAATAGTGGGATCTTTTACATCCACCTCAGAGGGCAGGCGGGGCCTCTGTTTAGCATCTCATCCAACAAATGGTACCTCTGACAGTCCTGCGCTGGGAGTGTCAACCTGCATTATGTGGTCAAGTCTTTGGAGCAGGACTTGAACCTATAACCTTCTGACTTAGAGATGAGTGTGACCAACTGAACTGTGACAAATGCTGAAGGTGGTAGTTAGAGTTCTTTATGATGCTCGGATATGGTTGAAAGCTCAACTCAAAATTGAGCAAGATTGCCAACAGTCTGGCTCAGTCTGAAATGTTCGGGGGGGGGTAGTTGTAATTTAACCCCAGGAAAAGGGTGGATTCGGGTAGGTAGTCTGTTTTACACTCGACCTGGTTTTACTTTCTGGTGGTGTTAATGGAGGGTAAAATTGGCACAGTATAAAATGGGCAGCCAATCTGAACCTGTCAGTTCTCTGCCCAATGGGCTAGATTGAAATTAGCCCTTTTGCATCAGGAAGACAATAGCCTCTATATCCAAATGTGTATGTTTGGTACCATTCCAAAGAGTATCTATTGAATACCAGGATAACTCAGTTGGCTAGTGTGTGGTTCAAAGCAATATCAACAGCCTGTGTTCAATTCTTGCTCAGGTCTGAGGAAGGCAATAGGAAACCACCTCATGATACCCACTTCCTGAATCAATGCCCATCTCTCCTGGGTAGAGGAAAAAGAGCAGAGGATCTGCCCTGAGTAGACCACAACCACAGTATGGCACCTTCACATATCATGCCTTGTGTATATAAAATCTTTCAACATGTAGTCACTGGCTGGAACATTAACCCCAATAATTTCCTAACAGATTTTGCTAATTTAGGCATGTGAATCCTTCTCAATTCTATAAGGGAAGGGAAGGGGAGGGAAGCAAAGATTCAAATTAGACAAACTCTATAAATCATCTTTTTCCCTTTCACTCATTGAAGCAAAGACTCTTATAACACTGAATGATGGTGCTGAAGTTTGATAGTTCATGGCTAGAAATGTAATGTTAATGAGATTATCATGAAGACCCCACCTGCCAAGAATGAGGGCATATTAATTTCGTCATATGAACATTAATTTTAAACTGTTGCTGGACTGAAAAGAAAACATGTTTATAGAAATCACAACAGTGGCTGGAAACATTTTGGCATACTAAGAGACAGTTGCCTGAAAAGACAAGAGAACTGCTCCCTGATCCAATTAACCCAAATGGATTTTGATCACCAGACATTGAATGTGGAACAAGCCAGCATTCCATTTTCCCATCCCCCCACCCCCCACCCCCCACTGCAGGTGTCTGCTAAGATGAAAGGAATACACAAAAGCACAGGAGGGTTTGTTAAAAAAAAACAACTAGTCACTTGACTAACCTGCTGGCCCAGGTTTGGTTTTGAACCACTCACAGGGCAGTTTGGGTCAGACTGCAACTGAACTTGACGAAAGAGTCTCTCTCCTGCTTGGTTCTCTCTCTCTCATGAATTTCCAGATCCACTAAAGACACTTAAACCTCAAGAGAGAATATTCCTACATTGAAACAAGTTTGAAAGCGTCCACTGGGCCTCGACGAAACGTTAAGATTTAACTGCAAAGACTCTACATCGAATTCAAAGGACAGTAAATAAACCCCAGCTATTGCTTCAAACTTTTCCCTTTTATTCTTTCTACTTTTCTGTCTCTATCTGCATGTGTGTTTATCGCATATGCATGCTAGCGTGGTCGCGTCGCGTATTCTTGGTTGTTTTAACTGAATTAGAGTTTTAAGGTTAATAAACTTCCACTTTTCTTGTTTAAATCTAAGAAAACCTGTCTGGTTGATTTCTTTGCCTTATAATTGGAGAGCAATGAGCAAGGATTCACCGACGGGGAGCTAAAAATACTGTTTTAAAAAATTAAACCCTGTTACGGTTAATAAAAGCAAAATACTGCAGATGCTGGAAATCTGAAATAAAAACAAGAAATGCTGGAAATACTCAGCAGATCTGGCAGTGTCTGTGGAGAGAGAAGCAGAGTTAACGCTTCAGGTCAGTGACCCTTCATCAGTTCTGAAACGTTAACTTTGCTTCTCTCTCCACAGATGCTGCCAGACCCATTACGGTTAAACCAGGCAAAGGCTAAGAGGGAACCCCTAGACCCCTTTCTCACCTGGTCGTAACAGGGATATTTTGATTAAGTTTGTGTCTGTGTTTTTATGCTATTGGAAGTTAGCTGGGACACATTGTTTAGTTTGACAACTCTGGCGGAGACAGAGGCTTGTGAAAAGATAAACCCACTTTCATGCCAGAAAATGGCACAGGTGATATTTTTGGGTAAATAATAGTTCAGGAGGACAAATGCCCCTTTAACATCTAGAAAGGAAATCTAAGATAACTTCTCCAGTTCCCGCCCTCTCATTTTTGGAAATGTATCTTTTAAATTACAGTGTAAACTTTTTTTTATTTCCAAAATATACTTTATTCAGAGAAATCTGTAAAAAATACATTACCAAACAGTTTCAAACAGCACCGAAAAATACAAACATTGCAAGGGAGATCAGTTTCTTTCAATACAATCATGAGTTGCCTCACAACCCTTCGATTTCATTTGTCATGCCAGATGCATTTTTATGTTTTACAGCAAACAAAAAATTTCCCAATACAGTTTGAGGGGTTTCCCATGGATCCAGCCCCTCAGTTCAGCTTGGTGGGGGGACCTTACACAGTGGTCTTTCCCCATTGAGCCTTTGCTGCGGCTGCCCCAAGCTTTAGTGCGTCCCTCAGCACGTAGTCCTGGACCTTGGAATGTGCCAGTCTGCAACATTCGGTTGTGGACAACTCTTTGCGCTGGAAGACCAGCACGTTTTGGGCAGACCAAAGGGCGTCTTTCACCGAATTGATAGTCCTTCAGCAGCAGTTGATGTTTGTCTCGGTGTGCATCCCTGGGAACAGCCCGTAGAGCACAGACTCATGTGTTACAGAGCTGCTTGGGAGGAACCTCGACAAAAATCACTGCATCTCTTTCCACACCTGCTTTGCAAAGACACATTCCAGAAGGAGGTGGGCAACTGTCTCTTCCCCACCACAGCCACCGCGGCGGTATTGTGCGGAGGGGGTGAGACTTCGGGCGTGCAGGAAGGATCTGACGGGGAGGGCTCTTCTCACCACCAGTCAAGCTACATCTTGGTGCTTGTTTGAAAGTTCTGGTGATGAGGCATTCCGCCAAATGACTTTGGCGGCCTGCTCGGGGAACCATCCGACAGGATCCACCGTCTCCTTTCCCGTAGCGCCTTGAGGACATTCCGTGCAGACCACTGCCTGATGGATCGGTGGTCAAAGGTGCTTTCCCGCAGAAATTGCTCCATTAAGGATAGGTGGTATGGCACGGTCCAACTGGATGGAGCGTTCCGCGACAATTTGACAAGGCCCATCCTTCACAACACCGGGGACAGATAAAACCTCAGCACGTAGTGACACTTGGAGTTACGTACTGGAGGTCGACACACAGCTTGATGCAGCCGCACACGAAGGTGGTCATCAGGATGAGGGCCACGCTGGGTACATTTTTCCCACCCTTATCCAGAGGTTTGAACATCGTGTCCCTCCGGACCCGGTCCATTTTAGATCCCCAGATGAAGTGGAAAATGGCTCGGGTTACCGCCACAGCGCAGGAGTGGGGTATGGGCCAGACCTGCGCCACACACAGCAACAACGTGAGTGCCTCGCACCTGATGACCAGGTTCTTACCCACAATGGAGAGAGATCGCTGCCCCCACATGCCCAACTTTTGTCGTACCCTGGCTACTCGCTCCTCCCAGGTTTTGGTGCATGTCCCGGCCCTTCCGAACCATATCCCCAGCACCTTCAGGTAGTCTGACCTGACGGTGAATGGGACAATGGATCGGTCGGCTCAGTTCCCAAAGAGCATGGCCTCACTCTTGCTGTGGTTAACTTTGGCTCCTGAGGCCAGTTCGAACTGGTCGCAGATGCTCATCAGTCTGCGCACGGACAGCGGATCCGAGCAGAAGACGGCGACGTCATCCATGTACAGGGAGGTTTTAACCTGAGTGCCTCCGCTGCCTGGGATTGTCACCCCTCTTATGCTCGCATTACAGTGTAAACTATGTGTTGGTTGCAGCAATAACAAGCTGGTAAACAACCTCCCGGCGCTGTTGCTGTGGCTGAAGACAGGAGTCACACAGTCACCACTTTAAACACTCGGGGTGACATTGCACAATGTCAAGCGGGGGAGTGGGAGACAGCAGCGTCCCTGTACCAGAGGGACACTAGAAATAAGCTCAGGTTCCCCCCACCAGAAAATAAAGGAGTGGTTTAGTAATTGCAGTCACAGGAGCTTGGAAGTGCTGGTTTTATATTTAAATATGTTGGACTTATGGTGGAGTTTACCCCGCCCCAGGAGGCTGATTGGGTGGCGCAGTGTGAAGAGGTGAACGAACCGAGCCGGCTTTGGAATCGGTTTATTCCCTTTTCAGCTCACCTCGTCCTCCAGTGAGGAGGGACAGCAGCCTTGGGGGGGGGAAAACAAGAGGATCACAACAGACTGCATTCAGCTCCCAAACCACACTCGCCTTCTGATCCGGATTAAGCAAAGCCAGGAACTCTCTCTTTCCCCCCGAAAGAACTTTCACCGTAAGAACAATTATTATTATGTCGGGTGAGTGTCTACATTTTATTTTGACCTTGAGGTTTATTGCATTAAAGGCTTTTACCGATCTGTTTGCAGAGCTCTGGCCAGCTTCACTGACCACCCCCCAGTTTCCTTCCCCGACTGACCTTTACAAGCCAGCCCGGAGTGTCTGCTCCCCAATGAGCAACAGGTCAGCCCGGGGGAAGCACTGGTACCAGCAGGCAGTGAGTGGGAGACTGAGGGTCTAATCACCCCCAACCTTTTGAATAACAGGTGGTTTTATTTAAAACCGTGTAAATGACCTTAACTGCTAGAAAGTCATCACTCATTCACTTGTGCTTGTGTGTGTTAAATTGTTTCATAATGTTGCAATGCCACTAGATATAAATCTAGATCAGGCTTTTATATATCACCGTGAAACATTATTCACCTTTTTGGGAAGATAGAGAATATTTTATTTCCCCTTCCCTCTCTTTCTGCCTCTGCCCTTTCTCGAACCCCCAACCCCTGTTGGTTCATGAATGATGGGATGATGGATTCATGTGTAAGAATGTAGGAGTAGAGCAGACCCTTTCTGTCCGCCGGCTGCTGTACACTTAAAACACCATCCCTATCTATCTCAATTGATTCTTTCACCAAACTCCCCTCAATATTGCTGATGTTACCAATCTTGATTACTTCTTTGATATTCATTCCAAACATTAATCACCTTCTGGGTGTGTCTGAATGACTACCCATGGAAGAGGGATTCAGCAACTTGCATTTTTATAATGTTTTTTAAAAAAATTATTTGTTCATGGGATGTGAGCATTGCTGGCACGGCCACCATTGATTGCACATCCCTAATTGTCCTTGAGAAGGTGAAGGTGAGCTGCCTTCTTGAGCTGCTGCAGTCAATTTGATGTAGATACTTTCACAGTGCTGTTAGAGCGGGAGTTCCAGGGTTTTTACCCAGTGACAATGAAGGAATGGTGATATAGTTCCACGGCAGCATGGTGTATAGCTTGAATGGGATCATCTAGGCAGTGTTCCCATGCCATTGCTGTTCTAGGTGGTAGAGTATGCCCTCGGTGCTGTCGAAGGAACCTTGGTGAGTTGCTGCGGTGCGGTGTAGATGGTGTACACGGTGCTGCCACTGTGAGCTATTGGGGGAGGGAATGAAGGTTGAAGGTCGTGGATGGGATGCTGATCAAGCAGGCTGCTTTGTCCTGTATGGTGTTGAGCTTCTTGAATGTGCTCATCAGGCAAGTGGAGAGCGTTCCATCACACTCCTGACGTGTGCCTTGGAGATGGTGGAAAGGATTTGGAGTCAAGAAAGGTACAAGCCTGCTACCCGACCTGACCCGACGACGGGTCGGGTCGCACTGCCGGGTCCGGTTTTGGGGTCGGTCGGATTTCCTTTGCAGACCTTTACCTCGCGTTTAAGGCTATCCAACAGGGCATTGCAGTGCTTTAACCCCAATCATGCTGATGGTGGGAGATTCAGCGATGGTAATGTCATTGAATGTCAACAGGAGATGGTTAGATTCTCTCTCTTCTTGGAGATGGTCATTGTCTGGCACTTGTGTGGCATGAATGTTTGCAGTGCTCTGGCCAGGTTCACTGACCTGGAGATTCTGAATCCCCCCCTCAGCTAGTTTCCTTCTCATTGCGTGACCTCTACAAGCCAGCCCTGTGTGTCTGCTCCTCTCTGGGAACCCACCGTCTGGTCCCTAGTGAGCAAGAGGTCAGCCGGGGAAAGCACTGGTACCAGCAGGGAGTGAGTGGGACAGAGGGCGACTATTTTATTTAAAGACCATGTAAATGACCTCACTGCTAAAAGTCATCACTCATCCACCCTTGTCAGCCAAGCCTGAATGTTGTCCAGTTCTTGCTGCATGCGGACATGGACTGCTTCAGTATCTGAGGAATCGCAAATGGTACTGAACACTATGCGATCGTCAGCGAAGATCCCCACTTCTGACCTTATTATGAAGAGAATGTCATTGATGAAGCAGCTGAAGATAGTTGGGCCTCGGGCACTACCCTGAGCAACTCCTGCAGTGATGTCCTTGGACTGAGATGATTGACCTCCAACAACCACAATCATCCTTCTTTGTGCTAAGTATGACTCCAACCAGTGGAGAGTTTTCTCCTGATTCCCCTCGACTCCAGTTTTGCTAGAGCTCTTTGAAGCCACACTCGGTCAAATGCTGCCTTGATGTCAAGGGCAGTCATTCTCACCTCTTGTGTCTATATTGGTAACTACTTTGAAGTATCTAAGAAGGTTAAGGGATAGAAATTTGTCTCAAGCGATGGCACTAAACGGGTGATGTTGGATCGGTTGCCCATTATATGCAGTGCCTGTTGTACAGCTCCGTTCCAGTCAATTAATTTATTAAATATCGAGTGCTGAGTATAATGGGTGGCCAGTTCAATACTGCGCATCTTGCGCCATATAAAGATCTTAACATAAGAAATAGGAGTAAACCATACAGGCCCTTGAGCCTGTTCCGCCATTCAATTAGATCTTGATTGATCTGATCTTGGCCTCAACTCCACTTTCCTACCTTTTCTCCACAACTGTTGACTCTCTGTAGTTCAAAAATATGTCTATCTCAGCCTTGAACATATTCAATGACTCAACCTCCACAACTCTCTGGGATAGAGAATTCCAGAGGTTCACAACCCTCAGAGAAGAAATTCCTCCTCATCTCAGTCTTAAATGGCAAGCCCTTATCCTGAAACTGCGTCCCCCAGTTCTAGATTTCCCCCAAGAGAGGAAACATCCTCTCAGCATCTACCCTGTCAACCCCCTCAGAATTTTGATAAATCACATTGGGGTGAATTTTTATGGAGGTGTCGGTGGGGTCTCAGCTGCCAGTTGGAGAGCTGGCGAGAGACCCACATTACCTCCTTTGGGGAAGGCCCTCTATTATGTGTCAATTAGGCAATTACAAGCTACTGGTGGGCCTTCCCCGGGATCAGGACCCTGGAGGGCAGAAGCCTCGCCCACTGAGAACTGCTGGCTAGTCAGAAGTTTTTGCTCAGCAGTGCCACTGGGGAGGGGGTGGTTGCTGTGGGAAATGTACCCATCAGATGCCCAGGATCGCGGAGTGACCCAGACAAAGGTGAGTGGCGGGGCAGGTTGCGGGGTGAGGTGTGTAGGGGGTCGATAGCAAGGGAGGGGAGGTGGCTCTCAGCGGGCACCCCTTTTCCCGACGCAAAGTGTCTACATCAGGCACTGAGTGCCTCTGAATGAGGGATCCCCACCTCCCCCCTCCACCCAAACCCCGGAAGCCAGCAAGCAACCCACAGGATTGTGTGTTGTGCTCCCTGCATGGCAACAGGCCAACCCCAGCGACATTCGTTGTCCCCGTAACAGCCTCAATTGGCGGCAGATCGGGAAGGTCGGCCACAGGTCTTCCCGCCACAGACTTAATTGGGGTGGAGGCGGGGTCCCCACCCACCACCACTGATTAATTGCCCTAATGCCCTCCCCACTTCCAAACTCGCTGCAGGGAGAGCATAAAATACTGCTCTAGGAGTCCATCAGGGATCTGTCTCAGCATCTGTTTTGTTCAATATCTTAATGATCTGGAGCTCGGAGTCACAAGCACATTAGCTAAATTTACAGATGATACAAAGCAACTGAAAGTGGTCGACTACAAACTGAACAGTACGAGCCACAGGGTGATTTGGCTATGCTTGGGAATTGGGCAGTCAGGTGACAGATGAAATTCAGTGTAGAGAAATTTAAAGGGCTTCACATGGGGACAGAAGCATCCAGCAAGGGACTTTACTTAAGTGGGAAAAAAAAATAATGTTCACAGAAAATCTAAGTGACAATACATTGAAGTTATCTCAAGAATGCACGATGTTGGCAGTAAGTAAAAGAAGTCGGAAATAAAAACAAGAAATGCTGGAACCACTCAGCAGGTCTGGCGGCATCTGTGGAAAGAGAAGCAGAGTTAACGTTTCGGGTCAGTGACCCTTCTTCGGAACTAGCAAATATTAGAAATGTCAAAGGTTATAAGCAAGTGAGCCGGGGGTGGGGCAAGCGATAACAAAGGAGAAGGTGTAGATTGGACAAGGCCAGATAGCTGACCAGAGGTCATGGAGCAAGGGCAAACAATATGTTAATGGTGTGTTGAAAGACAAAGCATTAGTATAGATAGGGTGTAAAGGAAGTCAGATGTTGGGTTGTATTACAAGATCAATATTAAGTTGAAATAGTGAGGTAATCGTGCCAATTTATGAATCATTAGTGTGATTGCACTTAGAATGTTGTGTACAGTTCTGGTCCCCACAGTATAAAATGAATATTGCATTTACTGAAAGGATACAGAAGAGCAAGCAGAATGATTGGATTATGAGGAGCAGATATGTAAATTGACTTGTTCTCACTGGAAACGCATTTAAGAGGTGATATGATTGGGTTTTTTTACAGATTCTAAAAAGATTAGATAATATAGGCCGTGACAACTTGTCCAGAAAGGTAAAACCAGAGGACGTGGTCTGCATTCGAAGGGGGGGGGGAATTCAGAACTAATCTGCAGAAACAGTTCACTGAGCGAGAATCTATAGAACAGGCTCTCTAGGGAGATTATGGGTGCAGTTAGTATTAATTGACTCAAAGGAAAATTAAGTAGATTTCTTTCAGAAAATAACCATTTTGTAATAGAGTATCTGAGTAATTTGAGTCATGACATGTGATAAGTATAGCATGCTTGCTGGAGTGATCAGCTGAGTTTGGGCCTATGATTCCTAAGACTTTTCACAGGGTTTACCTTGTCTGGGTCTGTTATAGACTGAGTTATAGAGATTGATTGCTCCACTATTGTATCATGCAACTACCAGAATGGTGGTAGGTGAATTAACTGGACCTTGGTGTTTTATTATTGAGCAGTTTCTATGATGGCAGTAATCTTGGGAAAAGACTGGATGCAAAAGAATTGCCAATAAATACTGCAGTGTGCTGCATTAGAAAGAGCTGGCCCCTTCCAGATTTATTTCTCTGGTGTTCATGATAATTTGTAAATAGATATAAGTTTCTTATCAGTTTTCCGCTCCCGACTTTAAAAAAAAAAATCCGGTAGCTAAGGTTTAGTCAAATTTTATTAGCTGAAATAGCAGCTGGGAGCAGAGTGTTTTTTGATTCCTTTTTGGGACTATGGGAGAGAAATTGTATCAATATGAAATGATAGCAATGAAGAATGCCACATAGGCCGCACAGACAAAGGCCCACAGTGCTGCCTGCCCCAGGAATCGACGAGTCTGCACAGCAGCATTATGCAAACTAATTTCTTTCTCTGATAAGTGTTCAGTTGGAGACAAGGCCAGCGTTTATTGGTCATCCCTAGTTGTCCTTGAGAACGTAGTGGTGAGCTGCCACTTTTAATTGCTGTAGTCCATGGTATGAAGGTACCACCACTGTGCTGTTGAGAGATTCAGGATTTTGATCTAGCAATGATGAAGGAATGACAATATATGTCCAGGTCGGGGTGTTGTGTGACTTGGAGGGGAACTTGGAGGTGATGGTGTTCCCACGTACCTGCTGCTTTTGTCCTTCTAGGTGGTAGAAGTTGTGGGTTTGAGATACTGCCACAGAAGTCTTGATGAGTTGCTGTAGTGCATCCTGTAAACAATGCATGCTGTAGCCACGGTGTGCCAATGGTGGAGGGAGTGGTTGTTTAAGTTTGTTGGAGTACCAATCAAGCAGGCTGCTTTGTCCTTGATTGTATCAGAGCTGTGAGGAAAACTTTTGAAACCAACTGGCCAGAACCTGAAACAGTGGCGCAGTGGTTATGGGCGGCACAGTGGCGCAGTGGTTAGCACCGCAGCCTCACAGCTCCAGTGACCCGGGTTCAGTTCTGGGTACTGCCTGTGCGGAGTTTGCAAGTTCTCCCTGTGACCGCGTGGGTTTCTGCCGGGTGCTCCAGTTTCCTCCCACAGCCAAAGACTTGCAGGTTGATAAGGTAAATTGGCCATTGTAAATTGCTCCTAGTGTAGGTAGATGGTAGGGAAATATAGGGACAGGTGGGGATGTGGTAGGAATATGGAATGAGTGTAGGATTAGTATAAATGGGTGGTTGATGGTCAGCACAGACTCGGTGGGCCGAAGGGCCTGTTTCAGTGCTGTATCTCTATTTTTAAAAAAAAACAGTACAGCATAGCAACAGGCCATTCGGCCCTCCAAGCCTGCACCGATCTTGATGCCTGCCTAAACTAAAACCTTCTGCACTTCCGGGGTCTGTATCCCTCTATTCCCATCCTATTCATGTATTTGTCAAGATGCCTCTTAAACGTCTCTATGGTACCTGCTTCCACCATCTCCCCCGGCAACAAGTTCCAGGCACTCACTACCCTCTGTGTAAAGAACTTGCCTCGCACATCCCCTCTAAACTTTGCCCCTCTCACCTTAAACCTATGTCCTCTAGTAACTGACTCTTCCACCCTGGGAAAAAGCTTCTGACTATCCACTCTGTCCATGCCGCTTATAACTTTGTAAACCTCTATCATGTTGCCCCTCCACCTCCGTCGTTCCAGTGAAAACAATCCGAGTTTATCCAACCTCTCCTCACAGCTAATGCCCTCCAGACCAGTCAACATCCTGGTAAACCTCTTCTGTACCCTCTCCAAAGCCTCCACGTCCTTCTGGTAGTGTGGCGACCAGAATTGCACGCAATATTCTAAGTGTGGCCTAACTAAAGTTCTATACAGCTGCAGCATGACTTGCCAATTTTTATACTCTATGCCCCGACCGATGAAGGCAAGCATGCTGTATGCCTTCTTGACTACCTTATCCACCTGCGTTGCCACTTTCAGTGACCTGTGGACCTGTACGCCCAGATCTCTCTGCCTGTCAATACTCCTAAGGGTTCTGCCATTTACTGTATACTTCCCATCTGCATTAGACCTTCCAAAATGCATTACCTCACAGCTTTGAGCTTCTAATAAACCTGGGCTCACATTGGCACCTCCTCAAAGGGCTATTGCACATTTACTGCCTTTAACAGCCTTGGGGAGGGTGCAGAGAAAATCTATTAGAATGGTCCTGGGAATGAGGGACTTCAGTTATGTGAAGAGACAAGACGAGCGAAGCTGCGATTGTTCTTCGAGCAGATGCGATTAAGGGACGTTTTAATGAACATGGCTCAAGGTGATGAGGGATTTTGATAAGAGTAATGTGGAGAAACTGTTTCCAATGGCAGAAGGGTTAGTAACCAGATTTAAGGTGATTAATAAAAGAATCGGGGACGGAGGAGAATTTGATTTTATGCAACGAGTTGTTGTGATCTGTTGGAAGTAGATTCAATAGTAATTTTAAAAAGACAGTTGAATATGTACTTGAAAGGGAAAAATTTGCAGGGCTCTGGGGAAAGAGCTGGTGATTAGAACTAATTGGATTGCTCTTTCTTTTGAAGAGCTAGCATAGTCATGGTGGGCCAAGTGGCCTCCTTATGTGCTGTGATTCTATGAACGTGCAAGCTATTGACACTTGGCATGCAGGATCATGCATCTGAGAGTCGTGTAAATTACCTTGCAGGACTCGCGTAATTGAATGTAATGGCTTGATCCATTAAATGGTTACAAATACTTACAATGACCTGTACAAAAAAAAAATGGGTTGCTTTCCAAGGATAATGGTAGCAAACTATCCATGAATATCGAGCCCCCATGAAATAAGCTGTGTCTCTGACTTGTCCTGCAGTGACTACCTAATCTATGTGTTCTCTGCAGTTGGCAGAAACAACTGGCAGTAACTAATTTTAACTTTTTGTCTGCTACGACCAGCAAGTGAAGCTCTGATTAGGTAATTCATCATGAGCAGAAATGATTCAGGAAGGAGCACATGTTTCTTGTGCTTTTGTACGTGATCTCGCAAAAAATCCCAAATTTTTGAAGACCGTGTCTGAGATCGCAGTGGCGTCAGAAGAAAATGTTGAATGTCGTCAGTTTATTGTAACATGATCACTTCTCCTGTGGAAGTTTGATCAGGGTTAGTTGTGCAGTGATGTTCTGGGCCGACTGCAGCTGTGGTATTGTGTTAATTCTGGCTGTCCCACTATAGAAACACTTGACAGTGCAGAGGAGAGCAACAAGGTTAATTTCTGGTGTTCGTATCATGAAAAACATTAGACTTTTCAGCCTTGGGAAAAAAATCTCATAAGGCAGCTTTTATTGAGTATATAAAAGAATGAAAGACTTGCATTTATGTAGCACCTTCCATGATCTTCGAACGTAAAGGTGCTTTACCACCAATGAAATACATTTTTTATGGGTGCAGGAGCAGGCCATTTATTCCCTTGAGCCTGTTCCGCCATTCAAATGCTGAGACAAAACAAATCTATCAAATCTTTCAAATCATGGCTGATCTGTGACCTAACTCCATGGGCCTTTGCCCCATATCCCTTAATACATTTGGTTAACAATCAATCTCAGATTTAAAATTTAACAATTGATCGAGCATCAATTGTAGTTTGTAGAAGAGGGTTCCAAACTTCTCCCACTCTTTGCGTGTAGAAATATTTCCTAATTTCGTACCTGAAAGGTCTGGCTCTAATTTTTAGACTACGGCTGCTAGTCCTAGACTCCCAAACCAGCGGAAATAGTTTCTGTCCATCTACACTATCAGTTCCCCTTAATATCTTAAACTCTAATCAAGTCACTCCTCAACCTTCTAAATCCCAGGGAATACAACTCTAGTTTGTATAATCTCTCCTTGTAATTTAACCCTTTTTTTGAAGTGTAGTTACTATTGTAATGTAGGAAACACAGCAGCCAATTTGTGCGCAACAAGCTCCCACAAACAACAACGAGGTATTCACCAGATAATCTGTTTTAGCAACGCTGGTTGATGGATTAAATATTGTCCAGAACTGGGCAGATGGGGCCTCGATTTAATGTACCATCCGAAAGACAATCAGGGTACTTTTGACCATTTTGAGCTACTTTACCTTTTCTAATGTACCAGAATATTGATGTATAGCTCCAACTGGGCCAACGTTTCTAGCAACACTTGCGTCCCAGTTCCAATCCATGTATTTTTGAATAGCTCTGAGATTTGTACTCTATACAGCAGTGTAATCTTGTTGATTTGTGGAATTTATTTTAATTAAAGCTTTACACAATTGTATGACCTTGGCATAGTTACTACAATTCAATGGAATTAAATCTGTTGAAGTGTGAAATAATGCAATTGGCGAGGGCAAGCAAGGCAAGGGAATACATTAAATGCTAGGATATTGAGAAGTGGAAAGCAGCAGAGGGCCTGTGAGTACATGTCCACAGATCTTTGAAGTTAGCAGGACAGGTAGATAAGAAGGCATAAGGGGTACTTTCCTTTATTTGCTGAGGCATAGCGTATAAGAGCAGGGAGGTTATGGTAGAACTGTATACAACACTAGTTATGCTGTGGATAGAGAACTGCGTGCAACTCTAGTCACAGAATTACAGGAAGGAAGTGATCACACTAGAGAGGGTACAGAGGAGATTTACGAGGATGTAGCTAAGATTGGAAAATTTTAGCTATGAGGAAAGATTGGATAGGCTGAGGTTCTTTTCTTTGGAATAGAGGAAGCTGAGGGAAGATTTAGTTGAGGTGTAAAAAAAATTTGAGGGGTCGAGATAGAGTGGATAGGAAGGACCTATTTCCTTGACCAGAACTGTCAATACCCAGGGGGCATAGATTTAAAGTAATTGGCAGAAGGATTAGAGGGGAGTTGAGACATTTTTTTGTGGGGGACTGGAACTCACTGCCTGAAAGAGTGGTAGAGGCAGAAACACTCATCACATTTTAAAAATACTTGGGAGGCGCAGTGGTTAGCACTGCAGCCTCATAGCTCCAGCGACCCGGGTTCAGTTCTGGGTACTGCCTGTGCGGAGATTGCAAGTTCTCCCTGTGACTGCGTGGGTTTCCGCTGGGTGCTCTAGTTTCCTCCCACAACCAAAGGTGGGAATGTGGTAGGGAATATGGGGTTAATGTAGGATTAGTATATATGGGTGGTTGATGGTTGGCACAGACTTGGTGGGCCGAAGGGCTGTTTCAGTGCTGTATCTCTCTCTCTCTCTCTCTATATATATATATATATATCTTTGTTCTATGACCTTCTGGTCAATTATCCTCTGTGACCTTGTCCTATCAACACCTTCTCTTTTGTTATCTCTTGCCCCACCTTCGCTTTACTTGCTTAAAACCTTTACATTTCTAATATTTGTCAGTTCTGAAGAAGGGTCTCTGACCTGAAACGTTAACTTTGCTTCTGTCTGCACAGATGCTGCCAGACCTGCTGAGTATTTCCAGCATTTCTTGTTTTTATTTCAGATTTCCAGCATCTGCAGTGTTTTGCTTTTATATTGAATGTAATTGGGGGACTTGCTTTGAGTGAACTACATAAGGGGCAAGGTTACAAACTAACATTTCTGCAATGGTTTCTCTACCCTTTTGCCTACAAACTTGCTGTACACTTTGTGTACATCTTGTTTTCATGTCCTCCACTGCTTTTTCTAAATTTGCTGCCTCTGCCTTCAGTATATTTTTCGCAACTCACTCTCTCCAAAGGCTGTTGGTGTCTGAGCACAGAAAGTGAGTGTTGTCAAGTTATTTTGCACGAGAGGGCGTCGTTAGCCAAGGTCAATCCCGCCTTTGCTGGAAAATGAGTACATTTCGAGCTGATGATGCTTGGTAGTGATTTATGAGTAGTAAAAACTGGAAACTAAGCACTCTTGTAGAGTCGTGTGATGGCATTAAACATATTGATGCTTATCTTATGTGTATACCCTTCAGGATTTCATGTAAATACTTCAATATGATTATGCTTGACCCTTCTCTTCAATGCAAACATTCCGAGCTTTGCATCATGAGATAATTATGGACGAGGGAGTCCACTCAGTCTATCTTGCTTCATCTCTCCAGATGCGTCATTAATTTCCCCACATCACATTTTTTTTTCATCCAGTTTGGTTTTACTATTTTATGGGATGTTGGCGTTGCCAGCAAGGCCAGTGTTTATTGCCCTTGAGAAGGTGATAGCTTGCTGTTGCCCTGAGTACAACTGAGTAGCCTGCTAGGCTATTTCAGAGGGCAGTTAAAGAGTCAACCACATTGCTGTGGGTTTGAAGTCACATTATAAGCCAAACCAGGTAAGAATAGCAGATTTCCTTCCCTTAAAGACGTGAGTGAACCAGATGGGTTTCACAATAATCCAGTAATTTCAAGGTCACCATTACTGATACTAGCATTATTTCTAAAATTCCTGATAAATTTAATTGAATATAAATTCCCTAGTTTCCATGGTGGGCTTTGAACTCCTGTCTCTGTAATGATACGACTGAGGTGGAAGGAGTGCACTGTCTTCCTCTAGTTCTACTTCTCCACAGGTCACAACATATATTTAAATGTTTACCCAGTTACTGATGAGGCCAATTATATACTCTTTTTATTTCAGAATAAAATCCACCAACCAGGTTTCTTTTAATAAGCAACTAAATTGTTAATTTATTATAAAACAAGACTCATTCAGTAAAGATGCAAAGCATTAACACAAAGTTTGAAATTACTATATCCCTTCTAAATACCCAAACCATAAACAAACACAAAGAGATTACAGGAAAAATAAAAATACTTTGACCAAAGTATTTGTTAATTCTTGAAGAAAAAGGATATTTTATGTTCTAGATGGAATACAGTCTGGTGTCCAAGTACACGTAGACGGGACACTGGGATCTTTTCTGGAGCAGTTCTTTTCAGGTGGAGTCGAGAATTAATCAGCCAGGCTTCCCAGGAGCTTCTCGAGAAATGCGGCATCAGGTGTTACAGCTATCACACACTGGGTTTTTATAGGGTTTCTCAGAGGTGGCGAAAGATGAGCTGGGTGTTTCTTTCAACAGGCTACAAACCCAACTGACTTAAAACTGTATTCAAAAATGAAACCCACTCTTGAGCGCCATCAATCTTGACATGCCACTTGTCTTGTAAACAACTCCCATAGTCATAAGATACCTGTTGTTTACTTAGCTGAAGACATGTGACATCCAGTAAATGTTTTTAAACAGAAAGCTCAAGGCCTAAAATCCTTCCGTTGACCTGTATCTCCACAATTCTAACACACATTCTAAAAAAAAAATTAAATGGAAGCACTTTCATTAAAACTTCCATCCTTGGAGAAATGAAATGTCATTTTTAAATGCGCTTCATTACAAAGATGGAAAAACCCAGAAGATGAAAAAATGTTAAAACATATTTACACACTCATTCTCATTCACTCTTTGTCTGTAACCAATACAGTTCTGCTTTGTGCCATCTTTGTACTTGGATAACTCAAAGCAAAGTTAAATTCTGGACAAAGCATCAGCAATTACATTGTTTTTCCCCACAATGTGGATAATCGTTAAGTGATAGGGCTGCAATAGTAAACTCTGTCGGAATAGTCTGGCATTCTCTGTAGTCATGGCAGACATAGACTTCAAAATGCTTAAGAGCTAGCAGTAAGCCTAGGGATTCTTTTTCCACTGTAGGGCATCTCTTTTAGTGTTAATTTAATTTTTTTGGAAAAATATCCCACTGGCCTTTCTATGCCCGATTCATCATCTTGTAACAGAACTGCAAGACCCCCAGGTCACGAGCATCAATTGCTACTTTGAAGGGCTTAGTGAAATTTTGGGGCAGCCAACACTGGTTCATTAATCAAAATGGCTTTCAGCCCCTCAAATGATGTGTGGTTCTCACCTGACCACACTTTTTTTTTGAAGCAAATCCATCAGTGGAGCAGCTGTAGTACTAACATTTGGTACAAACTTGCAGCAGAAACCACAAATCCCCAAAAACCTCATGATTTCTCGCTTAGTCTTGGGGGTAGGGTAGGGAACTCCACCAATGCTTGTACTTTTGCTGTTCTTGGCAACACTTGTTATTGCCCTATTAATTGCCTGAGGTAGGTTACCCACAGTTTTGCAAATTCACTTTTGGCAAGGTTTATCACCAAATCAGTCGATTTGTAATTTTCTAAACAGAGCTTCTAGTTGTTCCAAGTGGTCCTGCCAAGTATCACTGTATACCAGCACATCATCAAGGTAAACCACACAGTTAGGAACACTGGCTACCATTTGGTTCATTCGTCTCTGGAAAGTTGCTGGGGCATTTTTTATCCTGAATGGCATCACTCGGCATTGGAAAAGACCGTGTGGTGTGACAAAGGCCGTTATTTCTGTAGCTCGTGGTGCCAGTTTCTCTTTAACAAATCTGTTTTGGAAAAAAATGTGGCACTGCCAACCCTGTCAATACAGTCTTCCAAGCGAGGAATTGGGTAGGAGTCTGCCTTTGTTACTGCATTAACCTTTCTGTAGTCTATACAAAATCTAGTTGAACATTCAGGCTTGGGCACGATTCACCAATGGGCAACTCCAGCTGCTTTGACTGGATTCAGTTAGGTGATTTTTCCAACATGTATTGGATTTCTGCTTTCACATCTGTTTCTCAGGACTTCAGCGATAAGGATGCTGTTTTATAGGAAAGGATTCCCCTACATCCACCTCATGTATGACTAAGGTTGTACATCCTGGCTTGTCCCCACAGACTCCTTTTATATGCTGTGAGTAGCCCTGTTAGGGCTTCATGTTGTTCTGCACCTAAAGATGACAGCAGAGTGTCTAATCTCCCTAACAAATCTGTGTTAGCTAACTGGATAGATAGTATGAGGTTCAATTTGGGAATTGTCTAGGCCTCCTTCTGCCTCATTCTCACTATTCCTTTCATCCTTTACCGTCCTTACTACCTGACATACCTGCATTTGCTTATCCTCCACCCGGCGATGATATTGTTTCAACGTATTGATATGACACAGACATCAGGGGTGTCAATCAAATAATTTACTTTACCAATTCTTTTGACCACTTTATATGGACCACTGAACTGTGCTTTCAGTGGTTCACCCTGTAAAAGCAGTAATACTAACACCTCATCCCCTGGTTGAAATGTTTGGGTCTTGGCATGCTTGTCTGCCCATTTCTTCATGGTTGTTTGGGAAGCTTTAAGGCCTTCCTGAGCCTTTGCAGGCTCTTGTGAGCCGTTCCTGGAACACGGATACATAACCTAACACGAAAGATTCATGTTCTAAAGAAGAGTCTGTTCTAAACCTTTGTTTGATTACTTTTAGAGGATCTCTTATCTCATGTCCATAAACTAATTCTAAAGGACTGCAATCAGTAGACTCATTAAGTGAATCCTTAGTGTGGGCGGCACAGTGGCGCAGTGGTTAGCACCGCAGCCTCACAGCTCCAGGGACCCGGGTTCGATTCCGGGTACTGCCTGTGTGGAGTTTGCAAGTTCTCCCTGTGTCTGTGTGGGTTTTCTCCGGGTGCTCCGGTTTCCTCCCACAAGCCAAAAGACTTGCAGGTTGATAGGTAAATTGGCCATTATAAATTGTCACTAGTATAGGTAGGTGGTAGGGAAAATATAGGGACAGGTGGGGATGTTTGGTGGGAATATGGGATTAGTGTAGGATTAGTCTAAATGGGTGGTTGATGTTCGGCACAGACTCCTTGTTGGAAGTTCAAATTCAGAAAACTCCAACAGCCAGCCAGCCATGTGACCAAACCAGTCCGACCATGTCTGTTTGCGTATTCGGCCATCTTAGCAGTTAACTTGGAATGCTAGCCTTTCCACCTTCAACATCTGGTAATCAAAAGTCCATTGTGGATTAATTTGGAGCAGGGAATAGCCCCTTTGTTCTTTGAAGTACTGTATGTTGATATGCTAATGTCTCTCTCCAAATCTCCAATTGTTTTTTTAAAGCAAGTCCTTTTTTTCACCAGCAACTGTTTAAAATCAGTGTTCATGTGGCAAAATTTATCTTCCTCATTCTTGGCAGGTGGGGGGCTTGCTTGACAACTGTCTATTGAATTCGATGTAGAGTCTTTGATTGCAGTTAAATCTTGCCATTTCGTTGGGGTCTGGTGCACACTTTCAAACTTGTTTCAATGTAGGAGTCTTCTCTCTTGAGGTTTAAGTGGCTTCAGTGGATCTGGAAATTTGTGAGAGGGAGAGAGAGCTTCCTTCTCTTTTGTCTTCAAATTGCAGTCTGGTCCAAACTGGTCTGCGAACACAATTCAATTCAAAACCAAACCTGGGCCAGCAGCATGTGAACAGTTTTTTTTTAAAACAAACTCTGCTGTGTTTTTCTGGATTCTCCAACTTAGCAAACACCCTCAGTGGGCAGGGGTGTGGTGGGTGTTGGTGGGTGCAATGGAATGCTGGCTTTTTACACATTCAGTGTCTGGTGATCAAAATCCATTTGTGTTAATTGGATCAGGAAGCAGTTCCGTTGTCTTCTCCAGGCAACTGTCTCTTAGAATGCAAATGTTTCCAGCCACTGCTGTGATTTCTTTAAACAAATCATCTTTTCAGCCCAGCAACAGTTTAAAATTAATGTTTCATATGACGAAATTAATACACCTCATTCTTGGTAGGTGGGGCTTTCAAGACAATGGGATCAGTCGCAAACAATGAAGCCAAGCTTTTATGTTTATGCTCTGAACAATAGAGCTACAGTAGCTTGTTTTTTTTTCACAAGTCTCTTTCCCTTTCCTTCCTCTCCTGGATAGAGCTCTACTGAGCCAGCCAACAGTTGCCCATGTGGTCACTCTTTGAATGTCAGCATGCTATTCAACTGGAGAAAGTATCACAGCCAATCCCATATCTACCCACACATACTTCCAACAGGAGTTCGTCGACAGCTATCAGGAGTATGAGTATTCGTCTCCTCCACCACCCCCTGCCCATAACCAGATAGATAGAGGTATTAGTTACATCAGCAAACTCTACATAGCAGGGATGGAATCTGGAACTTCCCAATGATGCACCATTCTAATAATTACTTTTTAAAATGATTTTTTCCATCTTTTTCTGTCCCATTCCGCACACCCCCGCCACAATGCCACCAGAAGATATTGTTAGTTGAAGTTCTTATTTCATAGGATTCAAATCCAGAGTTGCCTGCTTGCTGAATCAGAGATGTCTAAAGAGGCTAAATCTATCTGAAATCTGTTGCTTTTGTAATGCAATATTGGCAAGTATTCCTGTAATTTCAGGACCCATGAGACTCTTTTTTTTTGAGAGATGTCTGCCTTGTTACTGCAGTCTCTAAGATAAACAGTCATGACAGCAGGAGGAGAGGTGCCCTGCAGTGTTCCAGACACACTCGACTTTGACTGTAAATGCAGCACTAATGCATAATGAGGTGCCTCTCAAGCTGTACAACAGTCTGGCTGAAACAAATAACTAGAAATATATTTGCATCCATGAGAGACAGGTTAACCTCTTGGGCGAAGATCTTTGAACAGATTAGCAAGTTCTGATTTAGAGGTTTTAACCTGAAATTTAAAATTCTTGTTCTATCTCCCTATATATGCCAGCATTTATTGCCCATCCCTAATTGCCCTTGAGAAGGTGGTGGTAAGCCCCCTTCTTGAACCACTGCAGTCCACGTCGTGTAAGTACACCCACAATGCTTTCATTTGTAGCAGTTTTGATACAATTGAGTGGCTTGCTAGGCCATTTCAGAAGGCAGTGAGGAGTCAACCACGTCACTGTGGGTCTGGAGTCACATGTAGGCCAGACTGGGGAAGGATGTCAGATTTCCTCCCTTGAAGGACATTAGTGAATCACAGAATTGTTACCGCACAGAAGGAGGCCCATCTCTGCACTGACTCTCCGAATGAGCAATTCACCTAATGCCTTCTCCCCACCCCCTCCCCCAACCACCCCTTCTCCCCATAACTCTGCACATTCTTCCTTTTCACGTAACTATCTAATTCCCTTTTTGAATGCCTCGATTGACCCTGCCTCCACCACAGTCTCATGCATTGCAGTTCAGATCCTAACCACTTGCTGTGTGAAAAAGATTTTCTTCATGCCATTTTTGCTTCTTTTGCCAATTACCTTATCTGTGCGCTCGTGTTCTTGATCTTTTTACGAATGGGAACAGTTTCTCCATATCTACTCTGTTAAGACCCCTCATGATTTTGTTTACCTCCATCAAATCTCCTCTTGGCCTTCTCTTCTCCAAGGAAAACAGTTCCAACTTCTCCAATCTATCTACATAAATGAAGTTCCTCATGCCTGGAATCATTCTCATGAATCTTCTCAGTACTCTCTTCAATGTCTTCAAATCTTTCCTAAAGTGCAGCGCACAGAACTAGACACAATGCTTCAGATGAGTCCAAACTAGTGTCTTATACAAGTTCAATATAACCTCCTTGCTCTTCTACTATATTCTCCTATTAATAAAGTTTAGGAGACTGTATGCTTTATTTACCACACTCTCAACCTGTCCTGCCACCTTCAATGACTTATGCACATAGACACCCAGGTCCCTCTGTTCCTCACCTCTTTAGAATTGTACCCTTTATTTTATATTGTCTCTCCATGTTCTTTTTACCAAACTGAATCACTTCGTACTTCATCTGCCACTTGTCTGCCCATTCCACCAGTTTGTCTGTATCCTTTTGAAGTTCTATACTATCCTCCTCACAGTTTCAAGTTTTGTATCATTCGCAAATTTTGAAATTGTGCCTGTACGCCAAGGTCTAACTCAATATATATCAGAAAGAGCAAGGGTCCCAACATTGACCCCTGGGGAACTTCACTACAAAGCTTCCTCCAGCTCAAAAAGCATCCATTAACCCCATTACTCTCTGTTCCCTGTCACTCAGCCAATTTCATTTCTATGTTGCAACTGCCCCTTTTATAGCATGAGCTATAACTTTGTTCACAAGTTTGTTCGGCACTGTATCAAATGCCTTTTGGAGGTCCATGTACACCTCATCAATCCTCTTGGTTACCCTTTCAAAAAAAAAAACTCGAGGAAGTTGAACATTCTTTTCCCTGAACAAATCTAGCTGGCTTTCCTGAATTAACAAGCATTTGTCCATTTGACTATTAATTTGGTCCCAAATTACTGTTTCTAGAAATTTCCCCACCACCGAAGTTAAACTGTAGTTGTGGGGCTTACCTTTACGTCCTTTTTTTGAACAAGGGTATAACATTTGCAATTCTCCAGTCTTCTGGCACCACCTGAGTCTAAGCAAGACTGGGAAAATTATGGCCAGTGCCTCTGCAATTTCCACTTTCACTTCCCTCAGTATCCTTGGATGCATCTCATTCAGTTCTGGTGCTTTACTAACTTTAAGTACAGACAGCCTATCTAATACCTCCTCCTTTATCAATTTGAAATCCTTCTAGTGGATCTCCTGTTTCACAGTGGCCTGGGTAGCATTATTTTCCTTGGTAAAGGCAGATGCAAAGTATTCATTCAATACCTCCGCTATTCTGCTCCCTTGCGCCCCCCCCCCCCCCCCCCCCCCAATCTGCCTCCATGCGTAAACCCCCCTTTTGGTCCTTAATTGGCTGTAATCCACCTTTTACCACCCTTTTACTATTTACGTACCATAGAAGAATTTGGGATTCCCTTTTATGTTAGCTACCAGTCTCTTTTCATGCTCTCTCTTTGCTTCTCTTATTTACTTTTTCATGTCCCCTCTGAACCTTCTATATTCAGCCTGGTTCTCCATTGTATTATCTACCTGACATCTGTCATAAGCGCACTTCTTCTTCTTCAGCTCCATCTCTCTTTTGTCATCTGAACTTGTTTGCCCTACCTTTCCCCTTCGAGGGAATATACCTTGATTGTGCTTGAACTATCTCTTCTATGAAGGTAGCCCATTGTTCAGTTACTGTTTTTCCTGCCAACCTTTGATTCCAATTTACTCCACCCAGGTCTATTCTTACCCATTCAAGTTGGCTTTCCCCTGTTGATTATTCTTTATCTAGATTGTTCTTTGTCCTGTTCCATAGTCAACCTAAACCATGTGTACAATGATCACTGTCCCTTAAATGTTTTCCTACTGATATTTGATCCACTTGGCCCACCTCACTTCCAAGATCCAGGTCCAGCAGTGCCTGTTTTCTCATTGGGCTAGAAACATGCTGCTGGAAAATTTTCCTGAAAACACTCTCGGAACTCTTGTCCCTCTCTGCCCTTTACACTACTATCCCTGTCTATATTTGGATAATTAAAGTCCCCCATTATAAATACTTTATAATTCTTGCACCTCTGTGTAATTTCCTTGCAATTTGTTCCTCTACGTCCTTTCCACTAGTTGGTGGCCTATAAACTACACCGAGCAATGTACCTGCACCTCTTTGTTCCTTAGCTCTAGCCAAATAGTTTCTGTCCTTGACCCCTCTGGGACATCCTCTGTCTCAAGCACTGTAATGCTCTCCTTAATCAAGCCACTCCTCCCCTTTTCTTCCTTTCCTGTACACCTTGGATCCAGAAATATTTAGCACCCAGTCGTGCCCTTCTTTGAGCCAGGTCTCTGTTAGAGCCACAACATCATATTCACATATGTCAATCTATGCCTGTAACTCACCAATCTTGCTAACTGCACCCCATGCGTTCACATACACGCACATGATCGCTGATTTGGACTTTATTACTTCCTCCCTTATTCTGCGCCCACCTGATAATGTATTATTCCCTACTCCAGTGTTATCTATTTCTCCCAGTATTCTTGGTAGTGCTGTCTAACACTCACCTTATGCACCTTTATTCCTCTCTCCTACTTCTATATGCTGGTGCCCTTCCTCCTGCCAATTTAGCTTAAACCCTCCCCAACCACGCTAGTGAACCTCCCCACGTGGACATTGGGTCCAGTCCAGTTGAGGTGCAACCTGTCCTTTTTGAATAGGTGCCTCCTGCCCCAAGAATCTGAAGCCCTCCCTCCTGCACCATGCTTCAAGCCACACATTGATCCTCCCTATCTTCCTATTTCTACTCTCACTAGCATATGGCACCGGGAGTTATCCAGAAATTACTACCCTCTGGGTCCTACTCTTTAACTTCCTCCCTAGCTCCTGAAAATCTGACCGTAGGACCTCAATACCTGCCATTGCTATGTCATTGGTACCAACATAAACCTCAACTTCTGCCTCACTCCCTTCCCGCTGCAAAATATCTTGCACCCTCTAAGTGATGTCCATTACCCTGGCACTAGGGAGGCAACACACCATGATGGGTTACTACAACAATTCGGTAGTTTCATGAGCAGTACTGATGAGACTATCTTTTTAATTCCAAATAAATTAATTAATTGAATTTAAATACCCTTAGCTGCTATGGTGGGATTTGAATTTGTCTTTGGAGCATTAGTTTGGGCCCTTAGATTACTAGTCTAGTAACATTGCCACTATGCTACTCTCCCCCTTTCCTTCCTATAAGATCCTCCTTTAAACTACTCACCCATCCTAAGATTTCCTCTGTATGGTTTTCCTAATGCCTGTAAAGCACCTTGGAATGTTTTCTGCAATATAAATGAAAGCTGAAACTCCGACCTGTCATTTTTCCAGATGCTATTACATCTATGTGTTCTGACATTTTCTATTTAACTTCCAGCATGTGTAATTCTTTTTTATTTTTGCAGATAATTGTTAGAGCATTGATATAATTCAATAACTTATTTTTGAAGTGTTAACCACAATTAACTAACAAATTGCTCAAACGTCACTGTCAGAAATGGCAGTCCCATGGAGTTGTTGTGCATCTGCAGTTTCTGCATAGTAAGCTGTTTGGCATCATGCAACTCTGGTCAGTTGCTAAGTTTTTTTAAAAATTCATTCATGGGATGTGGGTGTCACTGGCTATGCCAGCATTTATTGCCCATCCCTAATTGCCCTTGAGAAGGTGGTGATGAGCTGCCTTCTTGAACCGCTGCAGTCCATGTGGGGTAGGTAGACCCACAGTGCTGTTAGGAAGGGAGTTCCAGGATTTTGACCCAACGACTGTGAAGTCAGTGGAAGTGGAAGCCACACACTTACAGAAAGAGGAAAAGAGCCTGAGTAACAGTTGTAATTAATAGTTGTATTTTTATACTGCCTTTGAGTTGCTGTGTGAAAGGTCGGATACTTCCTAGATTAGTAGAAAGGTGGGAAGAGTACCAAATCCCATTCAGATCAACATTCCACAGTTCACCATGCCATGAATCTAGGCTCCTAGACAGGTGGTGTGGGAAGGGGAAAAGGTGAATGAACAACAGGTTACTAAAAGTAGTTGTGATTTGGCTGGTCAGTGTGCTACCTTGTAGCACTTCTTGTCATTTTTACACAGTATTAGTAGCAACGAAACAGGCCATTCGGCCAACAGGTCCATCCCAGTGTTTATGCTCCACATGAGCCTCCTTCCACCCTAACTTCATCTAACCCCATCAGCATTTCCTTCTATTCCTTTCGCCCTCATGTACTAATCTAGCTTCCCCTTAAATATATCTATGCTACTTGCCTCAACCATTCCTTGTGGTAGCAATTTCCACATACTAACCACTCTTTGGGTCAAGAAGGTTCTCCTGAATTCCCTATTAGATTTATTAATGATTATCTTTATATTTCTGGCCTCTAGTTCCGGTCTTGTGCACAAGCGGAAACCGCATCGCTACATCAACCCTATCAAACTCTTTCATAATCTTAAAGACTTCGACCAGGTCACCCCTCAGTTCTAGAGAAAAGAGCCCCAACCTGTTGATATTTTCCTGATAGTTATAACTTTCAGTTCTCATATTTTTAGTAAATCTTTTTTGTACTTTCTCCAGTGCCTCTATATTCTTTTTATGCTGTAATAGGCTGGAACTGTTCACAGTACTCCAAGTGTGGCCTAACCAAGTTTATATACAAGTTTAGCATAACCTTTCTCAGATTTTCAAATCTATCCCTCTGGAAATGAACCCCAGAGCTTTTTTTTAAAAAAATGGTCTTAGTGATCTGTGTTGCTTTTTGTGATTTGTGTATCTGTACCCACAGATCCCTCTGTTTCTGTAGCCCATATAGATGCTTATTTTCTGAGGAGTATGCAGCCTCCTTACTCTTCACGTCTACATTGAAATTCATTTGCCAATTAAACAATTATGACCAGTTTTTTGCCTGGAAGTTTGTTTAGAATTCTCTTGCTGAACATGACAGCTGATCTTTTTTTGCTTTGATTCACCCTATCTTTGTTTACAAAAATACCCACATATGAAGATTATATTTTTATTTTGCATCTCATTTTTGAGATTTGAATTTCATATTAAAATTATGCCTGATCTTTGACAAAACCCATCCATTGCAAAGTTGACAGCTATGTTCAGAGTGGGAAAAAAAACTTTTTGAATGTGGTTGCTGGCTTTGGTTACTGCTGATTGCATGATGCCAATGGCAGATTTTCCTGTTTCCAGCTTGAGGTAATGGTAGATTTGTGTGAATTTATAACTGGAGTAGGAATATGCATCTAAAAACATAACATGGTTTCTTTGGGATGGTGTTATGGCACAGGAAGCTGCTTGCAGCATTGTTAAAATGTGTTAATATTCAGCACTGTCCAGGTGTTCAAGAATCCAAAAAGGTGGCTTGTACAAACGGTGCAGAATGAGTCATTATTTGCTGCTCCTAGCAAAGGAAACACTTGTTTGAAATTTCCCAGGATGAACAGCTCCAAAGCTACAAATTTTTCCAGCTCAACAGATCATTCAGTAGTTCTGAGATTTGCACCACCAACAAATTACATAAGATCAGGCTTGAGTTCTGTGCATCACAATACAATTCCAATTGGTATGAGACTGTAAAAGGAAGTGATGGGGAGAATTTGTCAATGTAAAGGCATTTTTCAAAGGGTAATTAGCTCATTATGGACTTTGTTGATTGTATTTATGGTTAATATTTGTGATTGGTATCTAGCATCTTTTTATTGCTTCACATTTCCATTTGATCAGGAATAGGAGGGATGTTTCAGAAGGATGGTTGGAGCCAGGACACGACTTATTAAAGTAATGTCTAAATGGTGTAATGAAAAGATGGGTTGTTGCTTTGGAAAGAGGAGGTCGAATGGGGTTAATGGTTCTTGTGAAGTTAAATAAATATTTTAGTTTCTCTTTAGTCTCTTAAAGCTAGTACATATTTAATCATGTATGCAGTGTAGCACAACATTAATTTGAATCCAATAAACTCTTTACTGAAAGGGTGATTGTTGATCTGTGTGGGTCATATTGCTGTACAAGGACAAAAGACTTGAAAAGGACAACTTACTGGAACTACTGTGAAACAATTGAAAGCGATTACATAACCGATCGCAGCTGGAGAGCAATTGCTTGACTTCCTCTGAAAAGATTATAGTGTGTTTTATGAATTAATGCTCACATTTATTGGAATGGATGCTAAATTGTCATTTGTTCTTTCCGAGAGCAATCACTGTGTGGGCACATGCACAGATCATGATGAAAACCACAGACTAGCTGCAGAACATGTGCAAGGAGAGTTGTGCACGGACCGCCAGCCTTTACTGATGTGCTTATGAGAACATTTTCCCAAGCAGCTGGTGGGGGGGTGGGGGGTAGTGATTGTGGGTTGGTGGCCACTGGTTTGTGTTCCACCCTCTGATATGCCAGTTCCATATTTAAACATGAGCGGTAGGCATCGAGACACAATGTTTAGCCTGTGAAACTGTTTCTCTACAGTGTTCTCTTACCCATGATCTTGTATATGCTATTTCTAGCTTCCGATAACTTACTTGGTACAAACTGTGTCAGCTTTCGATAATTTACTTTGTGTCCTGGCTGATAGTTTACAATGAGATTTGTGGCTTACCTTTGCCCTTCAAGTTCCGCTATGTTCAAGTCCCACTCCAGGGCTTGAGCACGAAATCTAGGCTGACAATCCAGGGGGAGTGCTTCAGTGTCTGAGGTGCCGACTTTCAAATGAGATGTTAACCTGAGGGCTCACTTACCCCCTCAGGTGGATGTAAAAGATTCTGAGACATTATTTCAAAGAAGAGCAGGGGAGTTATCCACGGTATTCTGGCCAGTATTATTCCCTCATTCAACATGACAAAATTATTATCTGGTCGTTATTGCATTGCTGGTTGTGGGATCTTGCTGTTCATAAATTGTCTGCCACATTTCCTACATTACAACACTTCAGAAGTACTTCATTGGCTGTAATGCGCTTCAGGCGTCTTGTTGTGAAAGGCGCTATATAAATGCAAGTCTTTTATTTCAATATTGTTTTCTGCCTCCTGTCGAGGTCCTTAGTTATTTGACAATTGTTCACCCTCTCTATGATCATCTCCAAGCTCACATCCTCCTCTTGAATACTTGGAGGTCCATTCCAACTATAAATATTTTTCTGATACTCCCTCACGCTGATCACAAGGGCTTACGGTACCTAGTGACTCAATCAGGAATTCCTTTTTTTGACGTTAAGCCATTCTGTACTTAATGGTGCATTCCACAGGTGGATTAACTAACTTTCTCACATTTTAGACCAGTTCAGTGGCTGCTTCACTGAGAAGCTTTTGAAGGATCATTATTGCAGATACATTGTGATTGGCTTCTGGCATTCCCTTGAACACGACAAGATTGCATTTCAAAATAGGCTCCTGTGAATTTAATTTGTGATTTAATCCTGACGAAAGTTATTTCCCCCCACTTTTTTTTTAAAACGTTTTGGTACAAATTGTTCAATTGTTATCTACAATCTGAATCATTTCCGAAGCAACTTTAGGGTGTTAAAACCTGCCTCTTTAAGAATAGCAAGGATTTCAAAATGTGTTATTAACAGTTGTTTTAAGAAAGCCCAAGATTCTGCACTGTGGTTTCAAATGATTACAAAGCAGCAACTGAACTAGTGCCAAACCAGGCTGAGGTGTGCACATGATGTTGCTATAGTTTCTTGCACTGCTTGGAAACATTTGGGTGGACGGAGGCATCCACTTACAATAGCCAGAGTCACACTCTGAGTTCTGCCCTTGGCGGTGGGCCTCCAGATGATCTGTTGTTTACGCCCTGCCCCTCGCCCTCACCAACCTCCCACAGAGGCAAGAAAAATTCAACATAAGTGCTGCATGTTTACCCTGACTGGCTGTAGTGCCGTGGTCCTGGGATCGCAAGAGCTACATTTTAACCTCTCCAATGTTTCTCTAGTGTGTTCGAGAAATATTAACAGTTATTGATTTGGCTGGATTCTACTGCTGGCCGATTTTACAGCGGTCTGTGACTCCAAATTTATACTACCCAGATCAAGTCATGTGCAGAGAAGATTTATTAGAATGGTGCCAGGGATAACTGAATCCAGTTACGTGGAAAGATTAGTGAAGTTCGGGTTGTTCTCCATCGAGCAGAAAAGGTTAACAGGAGATTTAATGAAGATGTTCAAAATTATGAAGGGATTTGTTTAATGAGGAGAAACTGTTTGCACTAGCAGAAGGTTCTATAACCAGAGGATGCAGGTTTAAGACAATTGGCAAAAGAGCTGGAGTTGAGATGAGAATTTATTTAATGCAGAGTTCTGATCTGGAATGCGTTGCCTGAAAGGGTGATGGAAACAGATTTGGTAGTAACTTTCAAAAAGAAATTGGATAAATATTTTAGGTTGTAGGTCTATGGGAAAAGGGCCAGGGAGTGGGCCTAATTGGATAGCTCTTTCAAAGAGCCTGCACAGGCATGATGGGCCAAATGGCCTGCCTTGGTGCTTTAAGATTCTAAGATGTATGGCACGTGCAGTCATACAGCCAGGACATTTGACAGGAGCAAGGGAACGGTAAAAAATGTCTTAAAATAAGCAAGGAATGGCGAAGAGAGCACTTGTTCGGCTGTATCATGTTTAGAAGAGTGAGCAGACCAGTATGTTTTGCAGGCATTGGGGAGAGAAGAGGCAAAGCAGGGAAAGAGAGGAATGGGTGTTGAGACCAAGAACCTTGTGATAGTTGTCCAGCATTGCTGTTTTTATCCTCCTTCCCTAAAAGTGGACTGTTTTTATAAAACAATACCGTGGCTTTTCTTTTGTTCTCAATATAAGTACAACTCTTAATCAATCTGTAAGCAGGTTTTGGCTGATTTGAAATGCTTGCAAGCCAGTGAGGAGTTGGTGTTGTAACTCAAACATGTGGAAGTGCAGGGGTCAAGTATAGATGCCAAGTGAAGTGTTCGACTCTGTCCCAGGAACACTCTAACCTCAGTCAAACACCACCTGATGCATCCGTGTGACGTTTTATGCAGTGAGATTGGCAGATTAGGGAGACGTCTTCTGAGGACTCATGCCCTCTTGGAACTGGAGCGAGGTTGCACAATCTAGCTCCATAAGGATGCTTACAGCCAGCACCTCTTCTCCCTGTGCCCATGTTCTTGCCACCCTGTATTGATTCTGTGTCACATAGAAAATAGGAGCAGGAGTAGACCATTCGGCCCTTTGGGCCTGCTCCGCCATTCAGAAAAGATCACGGCTGATCGTCTAATTCAGTACCCTGTTCTCACTTTCTCCCCATATCCCTTGATCCCTTTGGCATTAAGAAATATATCTATCTCCTCCTTGAATATATTTAATGATTTGGCCTCCACTTCCTTCTGCGGTAGAGAATTCCAGAGGTTCACTACCCTCAGTGAAGAAATTTCTCCTCATCTCGGTTCTAAATTGCATACCCTGTATCCTGAGACTGTGACCCCTGGTTCTGGACTCCCCAGCCATTGCGAACATCCTCCCTGCATCTAGCCTGTCTAGTTCTGTTAGAATTTTATTGGTTTCTATGAGGTCCCCTCTCATTCCTCTAAACTCTAGTGAATATGGGCCTAGTTGACCCAATCTCTCCTCATACATCAATCCTGCCATCCCAGGAATCAGCCTAGTAAATCTTCTTTGCACTCCCTCCATGGCAAGAACATCGTCTCTCAGGTAAGGAGACCAAAACTGCACACAATACTCCAGATGTGGTCTCACCAAGGCCCTGTATAACTGCAGTAAGAGATCCTTGCTCCTGTACTCAAATCCTCTTGCCATGAAGGCCAACATACCATTCACCTTCCTAATTGCTTGCTGCACCTGAATGCTTGCTTTCAGTGACTGGTGTACAAGGACACCCCAGGTCTCATTGCACCTCCCCCTTTCGCAATCTATCACTATTCAGATAATCTGCCTTTCTGTTTTTACAACCAAAGTGGATAACCTCACGTTTATCCACGTTATACTGCATCTGCCATGCGTTTGCCCACTCGCCCAACTTGTCCAAATCACATTGGAACCTCTTTGCATCCTCCTCACAGCTCACTTTCCCCCCCAGCTTCGTGTCGCCTGCAAACTTGGAAGTGTTACATTTAGTTCCCTCACACAAGTCATTAATATATATTGTGAATAGTTGGGGCCCAAGCACTGATCTCTGTGGTACCCCACTAGTCGCTGCCTGCCACCCGGAAAAAGACCGGTTTATTCCTACTCTCTGTTTTCTGTCTGGCAACCAATTCTCAATCCATGCCAGTATATCCCCCAATCCCATGTGCATTAATTTTGCACACTAACCTCTTTTATGTGGGACCTTATCAAAAGCTTTCTGAAAATCCAAATACACCACATCCACTGGTTCTCCCTTATCTATTCTACTAGTTACATCCTCAAAAATACTGCACAGAGGTTTAAAAAAGTCCTCTTCAAATCCCTCAGCTTTACTCCACCCGACTTTTCGAAACCCTTTCAATTCAACATTCCTGCTGCACCTTTCAGTCCTATGATTCTGATCTCTGATGTGTTTTTTTTTCCGCAACCCACTCTTTCTGCTTCTCCATCATTGACAGAGCGTTCAGCTGGCTTGGCCCTACTGAAACATGTGCATGTGCGCGTCCTTGATCCAGGTTGACACTACGTTGCAGTACTGAGGGAGTACTGTACTGGTCTGAGGTGCCGTTCTTTGGATGAGACATTAAATAGCTCCTGTCTGCCACCTCAAGTGGCATTAAGAGCAGGAAAGTTCTCCTAATGTCCTGGCCAACACTTACCTCAACCAACACCACCAAACAGTTTAATTGGTCATTTATCTCATTGCTGTTTGTGGAACTTTGTGTACAAGTCGGCTTCTGCATTTACCTACGTTACAACAACAACTACTCTTGAAAATAAAGTAATTCATTAGCTTGTGAAGTGTTTTGGGTTATCATGAGGTGATGCAAAATGATATACAAGTACTCTTTTGTTTTGCACTTACTTTCATTTACACTTTGGGACATTTTATTACAGTAAAAGTACTTATAAAATATAAGTTATGGCTGTCGCATTTGAGAATTTAATCTTTTTTTAAATGAAATGGTTGACCGGTTGCAGTCTTCCTGCAGGACTTCAATAAAATCTGTACTTTTTTATGGGTTAAAATTTTTCAATGTGGCAATCCTTCTGGTAATTTTAAACAGCTCTGAACCTCTCCAGCACTTAAATCGGCTATAATGGAATAGAATCTCCAACTAGTCACACAAACTTTGACATAGATTGAATCGCTAAGTGGCTGTGACCTTCTCTCATCTGAACAATTTGTACTTCAACTGTCTCTTTTATGTCAATGTGCAGTAGTTTCTACTTACTGATGCAAAACTCTGTGTTACTCTACATTTAATGCAGGATGTTATATATTGTTATATTATCTGTAAAGAGCTAGGAATTAATTAGCTAGGATTAACTGTTATGGGTAAGTGTGCTCCAGGAAGCCGCATTCACTGCTGCACTGGAAAGTCATGTGACACAACATGACGCCAGTCTACAGGCAGTCCTTACCAGGCAGCATGGCAAGCTGTATGAAAATCAACAAACAACTCCAGCCTTTCCAAGTCTAACGTTTGATTATTTCTAGCTTCGTGGAACCAGGAGGCATAACGCAAGGATTAAAAAAAAAAAATGCATTCCTGGGATGTGGACGTCACCCAGCAAACTCAACATTTATTGCTTGAGAAGGTGGGGGTGGGCCACCTTGAACCACTGGCAGCAATTTGGTAAAGCTGAATAGCTTGCTAGGCCACTAAAGAGGACAGTTAAGTCATATATAGGCCAGGCCAGGTAAGAATAGTAGGCTTCCTTCCCTAAAGTACGTTAGCGAACCAATTGGGTTTTTATGGCAATCTTACAGCTTTGTCACTTTTACTGATTCCAGCTTTTTAAAAATGGAATTCAAATTCTTAAAATGGTGAAATTTGAACTTGTGTCTTTGAGTCATGAATCCAGGCCTCTGGATTACTAGTCTAGTAAGATAACCACTACACTACTGTAACTCTTTGAGGGGAAAATTGAAAATCAGCAACAGAAAATACTGGAAACACTCTGCAGGTGAAGCGGTATTTGTGGAGAAAGGAACAAGTGTATTTCAGGTATAAATCTTCCGACATCCAGTTCTGATGAAGAGTTTTATTTTATTCGTTCATGGGATATGAGCTTTGTTGCCTATCCCTAATTGCCCTGGCAAAGGTGGTGGTGAGCCGCTGCCTTGAACTGCTGCAGTGCATGTAGTGTAGATGGATCCACAGTGCTGTCAGGAAAGGAGTTCCAGGTTTATAATCCAGTGACAGTGAAGGAACGGCGATATAGTTCCAAGTCGGGATGACGTGCGGCTTGGAGGGTAACTTGCAGGTGGTCGTGTTCCCTTGCGCCTGCCGCCCTTGTCCTTTTAGCTGGTAAAGATTGCGGTTTTGGAAGGTGCTGTCGAAAGAGTCTTGCGGCCTTGTCACAGTGCATCTTGTAGATGGTTCAGCCTGAAACATTAACTCTTAACGTTTTTTCTCTTCTTTACCCGCCCTCCCCCGACCATCCCCAGATGCTGCCTCACAAGATGAATTGTTTCCAGCATTGTCTGCGTTTGTTCTTGATTGTTCAGTGTTTTCCAGTGCATGGGTATGGTATAAATTAGTCTGCTAGGAGCTTGGTGTAGATCAGAATAGTTGTCGACATCAGGAATGCTGGAAGCAAATTGCTGTTTGTTTTCCCCATGGAGAGACCAGTTGTTCTTCTGTAATCCATTGCCTTCTCTGAAAAATGAAACCGTTTTAAGCCATTTCATATGACCATTGTGGGGGGAGGGGCATCAAAAAAGCCAGTGTTGTTTGCATGTCCTGGAACCTTTTTTTATATATTGCATCAGAGCTGAAAGGTGTTATAACTGGCCTTGCATAGAATTATGCAGCATAGGAATAGCCCATTCGACCCAAGTGGTCTGTGTTTATGCTCCACACAAACCAGCTCCCACTTTACTTCATCCAACAGGGGTATGGTAGCCTAGTTGCTATGTTACTGGACTAGTAATCCAGAAGCCTAGACTACCGATTTGGAGACATGAGTTCAAATCCCACCACGGCAGTTAATTAATCAAAATCTGGAATTAAAAAAATGTTAGTATTAGCAATGGTGACCATGAAACTACCGGATTGCCAGAAAAACCCATCTGGTTTACTAATGTTCTTTTAGAGAAGGAAATCTGCTGTCCTTACCTGGTCAGGCCTACATGTGACTCCCTGACCCACAGCAATGTGGCAACTTCCCTCTGAAGTGGCCTAGCAAGCTATTCAGTTGTATCAAACTGTATGTGCGATTAAAGGGCAATTACATGGATAATAAATGCTGGTCTAGCCAGTGACGTACACATCCCATGAACGAATAACAAAACAGCTGGCATGGACTCAATGGGCTGAATGGCTTCCTTCTATGCTGTACTAATCTATGGTTCTATGAACCCCAGCAGCAAATCCCTTCTATTCCTTCCTGCCTTGTGTACGTATCTAGCTTTCCCTTAATAGCACTGGGCTACTTTACTATTACGCATCTGCTCACAGGCAGGTGGCAAACCTGTAAGTGTAGCATAACTTCACCCTAATAGTGTCGTCTAAACGTCTGAGGAAGCCAATGTAAAAGGCGTCAATCATTTGTGTTAAACTTGTCGTAATCCAAGGAGCTGTTTTATGAGCTGTTGCATGATTTTTCTTAAATGTTTTCTATCCTGGATCTTGGTTAGTAATTTGTAAATGGTGGAAATTAATAAAACATGGAAAATGCTGGAAATACTCACCAGCTTTGTCAACATCTGGGGGAGGGAAAAAGATAAGTAAATGTTTTGCTTGAAGAAGAACCTATGTCCAGCTATTTCTCTTAAGATACTGATGGACCTGCTTTATACTTACAGCATTTACAGTTTTCTTTGAGGGAGCTATGCTTACAGGTATGACCCTTGATCAGAACGTAGAGCTGGAACTTTTGTTCCCTCACCCCTCACTTCCTAACCTAGGCCTGTTATTAGATGCATCTTGTGCAGAAAAGTTATTTAGTTTGTCTTTGCTCTCTCTCTATCCTAGTAGTAACAGACCAGGCATTTGTGACTCTGGCTACCAATGACGTCTACTGCCAGGGTGCTCTGGTACTCTGCCAATCTCTGAGGAATCACAAGACCACTAGACGGATTGTTGCTCTATTTACACCACAGGTCTCCAGTAATATGAGGTAAGGCTCCATTTTATTAAATCAATGTGAGACCAATTTTCACTCATCAATCATCGTACCATTGTTCAGCTCAGTGCTGAACTGCTTCTCGTTTCTTCATTTGTGTGTATACACTTGTTTTATTTGTTACATCTGCTCAACTGCAACGCCCCTGCATTGTGTGTGTAATGGAACATAATGAATTGAATGCCAAGTCCCTTTGGAAAGATTAACACACTAGGGGAAATTAATAGGGGGCTCTCTCGAAGGCAAACTGCAACAGAAACCAAATTAGAGAAGGATAACCTTTTTTTGAAAGATAGTTAGCTCTTTGCACAGTGCCACGTCACGTCCACTAAGCCACCAGAGAACTTGACTTCCTTATTGAACTGAAAGTTTTCATCTTTGAACTGGAAATATCTTGTACATTACACATTTCTACAGTGTTTAATGAGTTTCTGATGGTATTCACGCGTACAATAGATGCCATATTACAATGCCACGTATTATCTTTTTTTCCCCCCTTCTCTGGCCATCTTGTTTCCGTGCCGTAGCCTTTCTCTTTTTTAAAAAAAAAAGGCCAGGGCTGAGTTGGCTATTTCACCCGTCAAACCCAATCCTTTAGATGTATGAAGGGAGAGTTAATCTAATTATATTTTGAATTATACTTGCCACTCCCACCTCCCATTTCCCCTGCCCACCTCCAAATTACATATGCTACTATCTTCAATTCTAAGAATGCAGAACAGCACCCCCCTGCCCCCATTAAAGTAATGCACAATAGCTGTATATTTCAATGTTTATATTTCCTGACACATTGTAGCATATAGTCAAGCTACATAAATGCAAACCAACTCATCAATTTTGATGGGAGGTACTTCTGATTCCACATCCCTACAAAGAAAATGTGCAGACTGATTTTGATGAACTTACAGGGGAAGAATAAAATGTGTGCTTTTAAGCGCATCAAGAAGAAAAAAAAACGCATGAAGTGGACTAGAAATTGACGCCTAAGGCTGGCGCAGATGCTGATCCAGATGTGCCAAGAGTTGGCAGGAGCTTAGTAACATTGCGTAATAGATTCTAACACTTCAGGCTAGGTACCTCCAGTTGGGGCCCAGCTCAGTTTGAAGTGCTAACTTTCATGTCATCCTATAGAACTGCTTCCAGTTGCATAGTAACCTAAATTATTGAAGCCATATTGTAATGGTGTCAGTATAGGGAACCCTGAAAAGTTGGGTCATTACAGTAATGGACAAACTTTCTGTACTATAAGGTAGAAGAGCTTACGTTTGTTTCATGGTGAGCAGAAGGTACTCATGCTCTTTGTTGAAAAGAATTGCACTCTGTTGAAACATCTGCCTCTCCCTGAAGGTTAACAATCTGTTCTGAAGTTTTTATCTTTTGACCCTCTTGCTCATTCCAATTCCAAGTCAATATTTGTTTGCATTGATCTATGGCAATGCCGACGTTCACTGACTCCTTTTGCTTTCTCCTTGTACAAAATCCAGGCGTGTCCTTGAACGTCTATTTGACGAGGTCGTAGAGGTTAATGTACTGGACAGTGGCGACTCTGCCCACTTGGCCCTGTTGACGAGACCGGAACTCGGTGTAACGTTTACCAAAATACACTGCTGGTGCCTCATTCAGTATTCAAAGTGTGTGTTCATGGATGCTGATACTTTGGTGAGTTTGATTCTCTCTTAGTGTGAAGTTGGGGTGCACAGGGTGAGATGAAAGAGAACTCGTGATAATAGAAACAGAGAAAATAGGAGCAGGGGCAGGCCATTCGGCCCTTCGGGCCTGCTCCGCCATTCAAAAAAGATCATGGCTGATCATCTAATTCAGTACCCCGTTCCCACTTTCTCCCCATATCTCTTGATCCCTTTGGCATTAAGAAATATATCTGTCTATTAATTGTGGACAGGATGGGAAAGAAGTTAAAATATGCATGACATGTACACTGCATATTGGTGCTCAAATTGAGAAGCTAGGGTAAGGCCCACATGCAGGACATCAACATTGATGAGAAAGGAGAGAATAAATATTGAGTGGTCAGGTGAAAAGCTGTATTTTAAAGGAATGTGGATCATAAGAGTTTAGTTTAGTTTAGTTTAGAGATACAGCACTGAAACAGGCCCTTCGGCCCACCGAGTCTGTGCCGACCATCAACCACCTATTTATACTAATCCTACACTAATTCCATATTCCTACCACATCCCCACCTGTCCCTATATTTCCCTACCACCTACCTATACTAGGGGCAATTGCTAATGGCCAATTTTACCTATCAACCTGCAAGTCTTTGGCATGTGGGAGGAAACCGGAGCACCCGGAGGAAACCCACGCAGACACAGGGAGAACTTGCAAACTCCACACAGGCAGTACCCAGAATTGAACCCGGGTCGCTGGAGCTGTGAGGCTGCGGTGCTAACCACTGCGCCACTGTGCCGCCCTAATGTTTCTCTCTATATTCTTTCCTCTTCCCCATTGCCCCAGGTGCAGTGCACCTGAGGTTAGGGTCTTTCAATGGCTCTGGGAAATCCACATGCAGGCCATGTGTATGGGGAATGAGAATAGATTTGAGCACAGCTGCAGTCCTCTGAGATCAGGCCCTTTAGGCGGCTGCTGGAGGTTAACAGTTGGATGGCCCTGATTACTTTACAGATGTTCTGGAGAGGCTGCAGAGTGTGAATCGAAGATCTCACATTTGGCCTAATATCTTTGGCCTTTCCCAGTCATTGAAGGTGGGTCCCAAAGACAGGCTGTAGCTCCCAGCTTTGGCTGGAGTGCCAAGCGATCGTTGCTAAATGGAGTTGAGGTGGGACGGATGGGTGCTGGGATCGCCCCTCTCACCTTGTTAGAATAGCTAAGCTGGGTCAACATAAGATACAGGCGGGACGTAATCGGGCAAACTTATGAGGTAGCTGCTTTCTTTTTCCCTTTTCCCTGCATGTTGGAATCATTGATTTTTCTCCAGTCATGGAGCAGGGGAATATCTGCTTCGGAAAGTCTCAAGGCGGTAGGGGTCCAAGTACTCAGGTCCTAGGAAACACAGCAGAGATGTGATGTCCGCTAACTGTCTGCCCCGCTTACAACTAACATTCCTTAGTCTCTCAACTGAAGACATGAATTATTTTGATCATTTTAATGTATTTTACGGGAACATGTTTAAACCACTGGGGTAATTGCACTGCATAATTGCAAGTATGTCACTTTTAACCATCTAAACTGGAATATCTACCTCAGAGCCTCTTTTTTTTTAATGTTATTTTATAGGTGTGTAGTAATATTGATGATCTCTTTGAAAGAGAAGAACTCTCTGCTGCCCCTGATCCTGGCTGGCCAGATTGCTTCAATACTGGGGTGTTCGTATACAGGCCTTCCATTGAAACCTACAATCAGTTACTACAGTTTGCAGCTGAGAAGGGTAGTTTTGATGGTAGGTCTAATTCCAGTCTAGTTCAGTCTCGCTCGTACAGATTTTATTGCTGTTAAAAGGGACAGGGATGCGAAGAGAGATGACTGCAGTCCTGAAAGTAATTGGGCCGGATTTTGCGATGAGAATAACTGAGGCTAAGTGCGATCACCATTATCACAGGGTAAACTAGATAACATCTGTGCGTGTGCATTTAAACACGGAAATCCGGAAATTACTGTCGGAGATGCCTTACTCCTCCACAGGCTAGGAATTTGCAGTCCTTGCTGAGAGAATTTGCATGGAAATCAATGCTATGGTATGAACTTGCTGTACTTGCTTGCTACTTGCTCACTGTGTGTCAGCAGTGACTCGGTAGCACTCTTACCTCTGAGTCAGAAAGTGGTGTGTTTAAGTCCCACTCCAGGATTAGACCTCAAAAATCAAAGCTGGCACTCCAGTGCAGTACTGAGCGAGTGCAGAACTGTTGGAGGTTACATCTTTTAGGTGTGACTTTAAACCAAGGTCCCATTTACCCCCTCAGGCAGATGTAAAAGATTCTGTGGCGCTATTTTGGAGAAGAGCAAGGGAGTTCTCCCTGGTGTCCTGCCAATATTGTCCCCTCAATTAGCATCACAAAAACAGAATATCTACTCATTATCATATTGCTGTTTGTGGGAGCTTGCTGTGTACAAATTGGCTGCCATGTTTCCTACATTACAACCTTGACTATACTTTTTTTTTTAAAAAGTACTTCATTGGCTGCAAAGCATTTTGCGATGTCTGTTGGTCATGAAAGGCACTTATTAAATGCAAGACTTTCTTGGGTGTATGGATAAGCCCAGCAACAACAGGCCAGTCTGTTTAATAAAAGCAAAATACTGCAGATGCTGGAAATCTGAAATAAAAACAAGAAATTCTGGAAATACTCAGCAGGTCTGGCAGCATCTGCGGTGAGAGAAGCAGAGTTAATGTTTCAGCTCAGTGACCCTTCAACAGAACTGACAATGGTTAGAAATGTAATAGGTTTTAAGCAAATAAAGTGGGGGTGGGACAAGCGATAACAAAAGTAAAGGTGTTGATAGGACAGAGTCACAGAGAATAACTGACCAGAAGGTCATGGTGCAAAGGCAAACGGTATGTCAATGGTGTGTTGAAAGACAAAGAGTTAGTGCGAGAGGGTGTTAATGAACAGAAAAATGAACAGCCCTGGCCCAAAGCGCAAACATGAAAAAAAGAGTGGGCAGGCACATGGTAAGAAAGATGAATGATGAAGCAAACTAAAATAAAATAAAAATAAAAAAAATAAAAAAAAAAAACTGAAAATAAAAAGGGGGCCCCACCATGCTCTGAAATTATTGAACTCCATGTTCAGTCCGGCAGGCTGTAGCGTGCCTAATCGGTAAATGAGATGCTGTTCTTCGAGCTTGCGTTGATGTTCACTGGAACACTGCAGCAAGCCCAGGACAGATAAGTGGGCATTAGAGCAGGGTGGGGGCTGGTGTGTTGAAATGGAAAGCAACCGGAAGCTCAGGGTCATGTTCACAGACTGAGCAGAGATGTTTCGCCAAGTGGTCACCCAATCTGCATTTGGTCTCCCCAACGTAGAGGTGACCACATTGCGAGCAGCGAATACAGTATGCTAAATTAAAAGAAATACAAGAAAATTGCTGCTTCACCTGAAAGGAGTGTCTGGGCTTGGATAGTGAGGAGAGAGGAGGTAAAAGTGCATCTATTACACCTCCTGCGATTGCATGGGAAGGTACCATGGGAAGAGGGCGAGGTTTTTAAAAAATTCATTCATGGGATGTGGGCGTCACTGGCTATGCCAGCATTTATTGCCCATCCCTAATTGCCCTTGAGAAGGTGGTGGTGAGCTGCCTTCTTGAACCGCTGCAGTCCATGTGAGGTAGGTATACCCACAGTGCTGTTAGGAAGGGAGTTCCAGGATTTTGACCCAGCGACAGTGAAGGAACGGTAATATAGTTCCAAGTCAGGATGGTGTGTGACTTGGAGGGGAACTTGCAGGTGGTGGTGTTCCCATGCATCTGCTGCTCTTGTCCTTCTAGGTGGTAGAGGTCGCGGGTTTGGAAGGTGCTGTCGAAGGAGCCTTGGTGCATTGCTGCAGTGCATCTTGTAGATGGTACACACTGCTGCCACTGTGCGTCGGTGGTGGAGGGAGTGAATGTTTGTAGATGGGGTGCCAATCAAGCGGGCTGCTTTGTTCTGGATGGTGTCGAACTTCTCAAGTCTTGTTGGAGCTGCCCCCATCCAGGCAAGTGGAGAGTATTCCATCACACTCCTGACTTGTGCCTTGTAGATGGTGGACAGGCTTTGGGGAGTCGGGAGGTGAATTACTCGCCGCAGGATTCCTAGCCTCTGGCTCTTGTAGCCACGGTATTTATATGGCTACTCCAGTTCAGTCTATGGTCAATGGTAGCCCCTAGGATGTTGATAGTGGGGGATTCAGCGATGGTAATACCATTGAATGTCAAGGGGAGATGGTTAGATTCTCTCTTGTTGGAGATGGTCATTGCCTGGCACTTGTGTGGCACAAATGTTACTTGCCACTTATCAGCCCAAGCCTGGATATTGTCCAGGTCTTGCTGCATTTCTACACGGACTGCTTAAGTATCTGAGGAGTTGCGACTGGTGCGGAACATTGTGCAATCATCAGCGAACATCCCCACTTCTGACCTTATGTTTGAAGGAAGGTCATTGATGAAGCAGCTGAAGATGGTTGGGCCTAGGACACTACCCTGAGGAACTCCTGCAGTGATGTCCTGGAGCTCAGTTGATTGACTTCCAACAACTACAGCCATCTTCCTTTGAGCTAGGTATGACTCCAACCAGCAGAGAGTTTTTCCCCTGATTCCCATTGACTCCAGTTTTGCTAGGGCTCCTTGATGCCATACTCAGTCAAATGCTGCCTTGATATCAAGGGCAGTCACTCTCACCTCTTGAGTTTAGCTCTTTTGTCCATGTTTGAACCAAGGCTGTAATGAATTCAGGAGCTGAGTGGTCCTGGCGGAACCCAAACTGAGCATCAGTGAGCAGGTTATTGCTAAGCAAGTGCTGCTTGATGGCACTGTTGATGACACCTTCCATCACTTTACTGATGATTGAAAGTAGACTGATGGGGCGGAAATTGGCTGGATTGGACTTGTCCTGCTTTTTGTGTACAGGACATACCTGGGCAATTTTCCACATTGCAGGGTAGATGCCGGTGTTGTAGCTATACTGGAACAGCTTGGCTAGGGGCGCGGCAAGTTCTGGAGCACAGGTCTTCAGTACTATTGCCGGAATATTGTCAGGACCCATAGCCTTTGCAGTATCCAGTGCCTTCAGTCGTTTCTTGATATCACGCGGAGTGAATCGAATTGGCTGAGGTCTGGCATCTGTAATGCTGGGGACTTCAGGAGGGGGCCGAGATGGATCATCAACTTGGCACTTCTGGCTGAAGATTGTTGCAAATGCTTCAGCCTTATCTTTCACACTGATGTGCTGGGCTTCCCCATCATTGAGGATGGGGATATTTGTGGAGCCAGCTCCTCCAGTTAGTTGTTAAATGGTCCACCACCATTCATGACTGGATGTGGCAGGACTGCAGAGCTTAGATCTGATCCGTTGGTTATGGGATCGCTTAGCTCTGTCTATGGCATGCTGCTTCTGCAGTTTGGCATGCAAGTAGTCCTGGGTTGTAGCTTCACCAGTTTGACACCTCATTTTGAGGTATGCCTGGTGCTGCTCCTGGCATGCCCTTCTGCACTCTTCTTTGAACCAGGGTTGTGTCCTGGCTTGATGGTAATGGTAGAGTGGGGGATATGCCAGGCCATGATGTTACAGATTGTGGTTGAGTACAATTCTGCTCCTGCTGTTGGCTCACAGCGCCTCATGGATGCCCAATTTTGCATTGCGAGATCTGTTCGAAATCTATCCCATTTAGCACGGTGATAGTGCCACACAACACGATGGACGGTATCCTCAATGTGAAGGCGGCACTTCATCTCCACAAGTACTGTGTGGTGGTCACTCTGACCAATACAGTCATGGACAGAAGCATCTGTGGCAGGCAGATTGGTGAGGACGAGGTCAAGTATGTTTTTCCCTCTTGTTGGTTCCCCCACCACCTGCCGCAGACCCAGTCTAGCAGCTACGTCCTTTAGGACTCGGCCAGCTCGGTCAGTAGTGGTGCTACTGAGCCACTCTTGGTGATGGACATTGAAGTCCCCCACCCAGAGTACATTTTGTGCCCTTGCCACCTTCAGTGCTTCCTCCAAGTGTTGTTCAACATGGAGGAGTACTGACTCATCAGCTGAGGGAGGGCGGTAGGTGGTAATCAGTAGGAGGTTACCTTGCCCATGTTTGACCTGATGCCATGAGACTTCATGGGGTCCGGAGTCGATTTTGAGGACTCCCAGGGCAACTCCCTCCCTACTGTAGACCGCTATCCCGCCACCTCTGCTGGGTTTGTCCTGCCAGTGGCCTGACACTGGGAAGTTCTGAGGAAGAAAGAGACCTTGGCGTGTTGTCCATAGATCTCTGAAGGCAGAAGGGCAGGTTAATAGGGTGGTGAAAAAGACATATGGGACACTTGCCTTTATCAATCGAGGCATAGATTACAAAAGCAGGGAGGTCATGTTGGAGTTGTATAGAACTTTGGTAAGGCCACAGCTGGAGTACTGTGTGCAATTCTGGTCGCCACATTCTAGGAAGGATGTGATTGCACTGGAGGAGGTGCAGAGGCGATTCACCAGGATGTTGCCTGGGATGGAACATTTAAGCTATGAAGAGAGGTTGGATAGGCTTGGGTTGTTTTCGCTGGAGCAGAGAACACTGAGGGGTGACCTGATTGAGGTGTACAAGATTATGAGGGGCATGGACAGGGTGGATAGGGAGGGTCAGTTACGAGGGGAAATGAGTTTAAGGTGAGGGGCAGGAGGTTTAAGGGGGATTTGAGGAAGAACTTTTTTACCCAGAGGGTGGTGACGGTCTGGAATGCACTGTCTGGGAGGGTGGTAGAGGCGGGTTGCCTCACATCCTTTAAAAGGTACCTGGATGAGCACTTGGCAAGTCATGACATTCAAGGCTATGGGCCAAGTGCTGGCAAATGGAATTAGGTAGACAGGTCAGGTGTCTTTAATGCATCGGTGCAGACTCGATGGGCTGAAGGGCCTCTTCTGTGACATACCCAGGGATAGTGATTGCAGTGTCTGGGACATTGTTTGTAAGATATGATTCCGTGAGTATGACTATGTCGGGCTGTTGCTTGACTAGTCTGTGGGACAGCTCTCCCAACTTTGGCACATGCCCCCAGATGTTAGTAAGGAGGACTTTGCAGGGTCGACAGGGCTGGGTTTGCCGTTGTCGTTTCCAGTGTCTAGGTCAATGCCGGGTGGTCTGTCCGGTTTCATTCCTTTTCATTGACTTCGTAGCGGTTAGGTACAACTGAGTGGCTTGCTAGGCCATTTCAGAGGGCATGTAAGAGTTAACCACATTGCTGTGGGTCTGGAGTCACATGTAGGCCAGACCAGGTAAGGACAGTTGATTTCCTTCCCTAAAGGACATTAGTGAATCTGATGTGTGTTGCGGGTAATGGAGGAGTGGACCAGGGTGTCACTGAGGGAATGATCCCTTTGGAATGCTGACATGGGAGGGCAGGGAAAGATGCATTTGGTAGTGGCATCATGCTGGATGTGGCGGAAATGGCAGAGGAAGATCCCTTGGATGTGGAGGCTGGTGGGGTGGAAAGTGAGGGCAAGGGGAACCCTGTCGCGGTTCTGGCCAGTCTGTTTAGCCTCAGTGATGGGGATGCTTCTGGAAGCAATAATTCAGGACAAAATTAATAGTCACTTGGGCAAATGTGGGATAATTAAGGAATGCTAGCATGGTTTTGTGAAGGGCAAATTCTGTTTAACTAACTTGCTGGAGTTTTTTTTAATGAAGTAACAGAGGGTTGAGGGCAATGCCGTTGATGTGGTGTACATGGACTTTCAAAAAGTGTTTGATAAAGTGCCGCACAACAGACTTGAGCAAAGTTCTAGCTCATGGAATAAAAGGGACAGTAGCAACATGGATGTGGAATTGTCTGCGTGACAGGAAACAAACAGTTGTGGTTAATGGATGTTTTTCAGGCTGGAGGGAGGTTTGTAATAGAGTTCCCCAGGGGTCAGTGTTGGGACTCTTGCTCTTCCTGATGTATATTAATGCCCTAGACCTTGGTATACAGGGCACAATTTCAAAATTTGCAGATGTTACGAAACTTGGAACAATTGTGAACTGTGAGGAAGACGGTGTAGAACTTCAAAAGGACATGGACACGTTGGTGGAATGGGCGGACAAGTGGCAGATGAGTTCGATGCGGAGAAATGTGAAGTGATTCATTTTGATAGGAAGAACATGGAGAGACAATATAAAATAAAGGATACAACTCTAAGGGAGGTGCAGGAGCAGAGGGACCTGGAAATATATGCGCATAGGTCATTGAAGGTGGCAGGACAGGTTGAGAGAGTGGTTAATAGAGCAAACAGTATCCTGGGCTTTATTAATAGCATAGAGTACAAGAGCAAGCAAGTTATGTTAAGCTTGTATAGAACACTAATTCGTCCTCACCTGAAATATTGTGTCCAGTTCTGGGTGTCACACTTTAGGAAAGATGTGAAGGCACAAGAAAGAGAGTAGAAAAGATTCACAAATGGTTCCAGGGATGAGGAAGTTCAGTTATGAAGACCAATTGGAGCAGTTGGGACTGTTTTTCCTTGGATACGAGAAGGCTCGGATGAGATTTGAGAGGTATTGAAAATCATGTGGATGTCTGGACAGAGTAGATAGGGAAAAACTGTTCCCATTGGTGGAAGGATCGAGAACAAGAGGGCACAGATTTAAAGTAATTGGCAAAAGAAACAATGGCAACATGAAAAACTTTTTCACGCTGTGAGTGGTTAGGATCTGGAATGCACTGCTTAAGAGTGCACTGGAAGCAGTTTCAATTGAGGCATTCGAGATTGTCTTCTGAAAAGGAAGAATGTGCAGGGCTATGGGGAGAAGGCAGTGGAGTGACACTAGGTAAATTGCTCTTTTGGAGAGCTGGTGCAGACGCGATGGGCCAAATGACAACCTCCTGTGCTGTAACAATTCTGTGATTCTTTCCTTTTGAAAAAATGGCTTAAAAATGTAGGGCATTCAGGAGGACTGCCAATACCTCTGTGGCCCTGAAAAATTAATGTTACAGGTATGGAGTCTCATTCCTTCAAAAAAAATTAGTGTTGGAGATTTTAAAAGTATATATTTGTTTTACTACTTCTGTCTGTGTCTCTTTTATCTCTCTCCCTTAATCCCATCTTCCTCAATTCTTACTTCACTTTCTATATGCCATTTAAATCTAATTTATATTTCCTGCTTTATGCTTCTTGATTTAGACTCTGCGTGGGTCAGTGAAGATTCTTCACTCTGGTTGAAGAGCCTCACTGTTTTATGATCTGCACACAGATGCTGTGTTGGATCAAGCGCTGGATTAAACAAGTCTGCACTCTAAAGCCCACAAAGCCTTTGAGGTCAGCCGTTGTGAAGTGGACGGCAAACACCCGTTCCTTCTCGCTGATCACAAGATCTGGGCCATAATGTCTTTATATCACAGATCTGCTGTCCTAGAAATAGACTATTGGTGTGCTGTTTCTACCTGTCACCACTAGTCCTGCAGAGAAAATAATCGGTATGTTGCCATTGCAACTTGTGTTTCTGGCTGTTCGCACTAATGGAACGTGAAGTTGCTTTTTGTCTTAGAATTAAATCCTAGTATTAATGATTTTTAGCTGTTCAGATTTATTTGGTGGATTAGAGTGAGGAATGGCACAGCCTAGGGTCACTGTTTTGGCAACAAACATTGGCTGCTGGATGCAGGACGAAACCTCCCCTATTCTGCTTCTGTCTGAAAGTGGCCACTGCTTTCACCTCTGGTCTGAGAGAGACGGCCAGTTTACTGTTTAAATTGTTGACTTTGTGCAATGTCTTTAGGCTGGCTTAGCAACGTGATTTCAAAATGGAAACAGAAAAAATGTCGGAAGTAATCAGCATGGCAACATCTGTGGAGAGAGAAACAGAGTTAAGGTTTCAGGTTGCTGACCTTTTATCAGAACTGGGAAAAGCTAGAAATGTAGTAGGTTTTGAGCAAGTGAAAGGGGGGAGGGTGGGAATGACAGCAAAAGGGAAGGTCTGTGACAGGGTGGCGGGCAGGAGAGATTAAATGACAAAAGGGTTTCATTGTGCAAGGCCAAAGGGAGTGGTAATGGGACAAGTGAAGAAACAAAAGATGTGTCCAGAGGCGTAAATGGCAGAATGATGCAGCTGCCATCTGACAGTTTTTTTTAAAAAAGCGAGAGAGCGAAAAGCCAAAACTAGGAAAGAAAAAGGAAACAAAATGGGCGAAGAGGTTACCATCTAAAATTGTTGAACTCAGTAAGTCTGGAGGGCTGTAAAGTGCCCAGTCGAAAGTTGACGACACTGAGTCTCAGAAGGAGATATTAGATCAGCTGACCAATAGCTCGGTCAAAAGCCCAAGTGGGAGCAAGGTGGAGAATTACAATTACAGGCGACCGGAAGCTTGCGGACTGAATGGAGGTGTTACGCAAAGCAGTTGCCTAATCTGCGATTGGTCTCCCCAATGTAGAGCAGACTGCATTGTGAACAGAGAATACAGTAGACTAAGTTGAAAAAAGTACAAGTAAATCGCTGTTTCACTTGGAAGGAGTGTTTGGGGCTTTGGATGGTGAGAAAGATTCCAGAAATGTATTTCTTTTTGCCTGACTGTTTGCTACTGTGGCAATTTTGATGTATTTTTCATTGTTCTGTACATTAGGAGGAGACCAAGGTTTGTTGAATAGTTTCTTCAGTGGCTGGTCTACAAAGGATATCCACAAGCACCTACCATTCATCTACAACCTCAGTGGCATTGCCATATACAGCTACCTCCCTGCCTTCAAACAGTAAGCATGGTTTTATCTATTGTTATTTTAAGCAAGGCGACATTTCTAGCTTAATTCTTGTTTGCCATGGCAGTCTTGTTGAGCTGCATAATGTGTGTTTGAAGCTGCAAACAATCTGGACCCTGTATCTAACCTTATGATCATTTAACCTGGCGCTGTAACAACAACACTCCTTTGTCATCTGTACTGGCAGCACTAGTGAGATGAGGCCAGATATGAATTGTTAAGCTGCTTTATTTTACAGATAGTAAATAGGGTACTGTTTATAATCTCCTTAATGCAACTAGATTCAGATCTCTCCTTGTGAACTAGAAAAATAATACGTCACATTCCCCTCATAATAAGCTCCCTTAATTTCCCTGGTTTGTCTTCAGATTCTTTTGAACATAAGATGAGGAAGCTTTTTGTCACTGGCTTGACTCCTTCCAGCAGACATAACCAGACACGTGTTCCTTTGTTCTTTTCTCTCTGTTTCCAGGAAGTGTGAGAACTACCTCTCTGATATCTTCCCCATTCAGCAATTTGCCAATAGACCCATCATATATATTTTTTTTAAACACTTCCTCATCCTTTCCCTTTTCCCCCCCCCCCCCCCCCTCCCCCAGTTGGTATGCGGGTCTCAAGAAATTATCTGCTCCTGTTAATGGAATAAAGGTTGTGCTTATGATTGTGCATGAGCAATCTGGAGGTTGAAAGTTCAAATCCTGCCTTGGCAAGTTGGGAAATTGAATTAATTAAAATCTGGTGGTTTCTTGGTTGGCACCAGATTAAAAAAAAATCAAAGCTGCTAGATTGTTGTCAAAAAGCTGACTTGCTCACTAATGTCCTTCAGGGAAGGGAATCTGCCATACTTACTCAGTCTGGTCTACATGAGACTCCAGACCCACACTACATGGTTGACTCTTAATGCCCTGAGGGCATTTAGGGGATGAACAATAAATGTAGTCTTGACAGCATCGCCAACATCCTGAGAACAAATATTTAGACTGGGCCAAGCTTTACCTACATTTCTCAGCAGACCTTATCTACAAATATGTCTTTTTTTTTTGTCCTTTGGCTCCCTGGACAGGAAATTTGGCTATGATCTTGGACTCTTGCCCTAATCTGGGGGTTGGACAGTAAATCTGCCAATTAAACCAAACACTGCTCTCCAAAGAGTTGATCCCTAGTGGGCAACCCCATGCTGCGTATACAAGAATACAGTTTCTTCCCCATTGTGAAATGAGATAACAAGTAGCCCATTGAACCAGATTAGCATGGGTAACTGTCTCAGTGGTGAGCTCATTAACTCTCAAGTGGGCTAATGCCAATCCCCTCTTTGTTTCGGTGGCACTACATCTGCCTCCCTCACCCACTCACTCTCGTCCAGCATACTTTGTCATCTTGATGACATTAATCCTTAAAAATCATGAACCTGAGTTGATATCAGCAACATAATGTAACTTGAGCTATAAATCCCTGCTAGGCCAATTACAAGAAAGAAGGACTTGCATTTATATAGCGCCTTTCACAACTTCCAGGACATCTCAAAGTGCTTTCCAGCCAATTAACTACTTTTGAAATGTCATCATTGTTTCAATGTAGGAAATGTAGCAGCCAATTTGTACACAACAAAATCCCCAAATCTGTTTTGTTATGTGTTGCTTGAGGGATAAATATTGGCCAGAACATTGAGGAGAATTCCCCTGCTCTTCTTTGAATACTGCCATTTGGATCTTTTACATCCACCTGAAAGAGCAAACTCTTAGTTTAATACCTCATCCAAAAGATGGCAACTGTGACTGCAGCACTCCCTCAGTCCTCATGCCTTGTCTCTCAAGTTCGTTGCTCCTTTATCCTCCCTTTAATCTCTCCCTCTATATAAACTCCCCTAACCATTTTCAAGGCTGCCACCTTGACCTTGCCATCTTGCGTGGCCTTTCTACTCCCAGCATGTCAATTACTGATCAGGCCATTGCTGATCAATTTTATTGTATTCTTCTCTGCTCATGTCCACCTGCCCCCTCTACAGTCTGCTTTCTTCTGTGTCTGCCCCTGGAAACAAACTCTTTCCTAGTTCACTTACAACAGCACTTTCAAATTCCCAACTGTCTCGCCTTTGGCCTTCCCATTCATCTTGATGTTTCTGCAGCTACCAACCAATCGCACCCTCGCCTCCATTGTTGATGCCTTCGTCCCTGCTGAAACTATTACTCTCTCTCGCCCTGGTATGGTCTTCATCTCCACTGCCTTATGTCCAAAGAAGGCAGACTTGAACAGGTATGGCAGCCAGATCTTGCTGGACCACACAAAGCGCTATTGGGTCCTGTTCTCCCCGGCCAAAACTGCTCACTATTCCAGAATCATACTGGAATGCAAAGGTAACCCTCGGCTTCTCTTCACTACAAGTCAACTTCTGAAACACTCTCCATTCTTCCTCCACTTACAGCTCCAAAAAGTGCGAGGAGCATATGGATTATTTTGTCCCTAAGATTAATTTTTCTTCCCTCATGCCCCCCCCAACCCCAGCCCACTGGGCCAAACATCCCCTAATGTTTGTCCTTGCCCTAGGCCTGAACGGTCATCCTTTCTAGTTCATCCCATCATCTATCATGCCTTTTCTGACCTCATCTTGTCCAAGAGACTCAGCTGCTCCCTTGACCCTATTCCCACCAAACTGCTGAATAGCCAACCTCCCTTCCTTGCCCCATGTTGATATTGATAACCGTTCCGTCTCCTGAAATACTGTCTCCTTTCCCAGCAAGTCTGCTGTTATCTTCTGACTCCTTTTCTAAAAATAACTCCTACTTAACGTGCCATCCTCAACCTCCCTTTCCTCTGCAAAGTCCTTATGTGTTGTCATTTCCCAAATCCATTCCCATCTTTCCTGCAAGTCTACATTTGAACTCCTCCAATCAGGTTTCTGCACAGCACTGTAATGGCCCTCATCAAAGTCACAAATAACATCTTGTGTCACCACAGTAAATTATACCTTCTCATCTTTCTCGAACTGCCTGTAGGCTTTGGCACGTTTGACCACACCATCATCCTCCATGGAACATAGCAACAGGATTAGGTCATTCAACCCATCGAGCCTGCTTTGCCATTCAATATGATCATGGCTGATCATCCACTTCAATGCCTTCTTCCCACACTATCCCCAATGTGTCTCATCCATTGTCTAGCTGGGTAGGATTGCCTCTTTCCATTCTTAACTATCCAGGCACAGTCACTTCTGGAGTACCTGAAGTTTTATCCTTGGCCCTCTCCTATTTCTTATCGATGTGAGGCACCTTTAGTGGCATCATCCAAAAACAAGGGTCTGGATGTCCAAGGTAGTTAAAAGTCCCAGGGAACTTCACCAATGGCACCCAGCTGTACTTCACCACCACCTCTCTCAACCCCTCTGCTGTCCTTTGGCACATTGTTTGTCTGGCATCCAAATCTGGATGAGCAGAAATGTCCTCCAACTGAATATTGGGAAGACCAAAGCCATTGTTTTGGTTCCTGCCACAAACTCGGTTTGTTAGCTACAAACTGTCTCTGGTCACTGTCTGAGGATGAACCAAGCCATTTGCAAACTTGGCGTTCTATTTGACCCCGAGATGTACTTCCAAACACACATCCTTGCCCTCACTAAGATCGCTTACTTCCTGCTCTGTAGCATCGCTCGATTCTGCCCCTGCCTCAGCGTATCTGCTGTTGGAACTCTAGATTTGACTATTCTAACGCACTCTTGACCAGCCTCCCACCTTTCACCCTGCATAAACTTGACCTCATCCAAAATTCTACTGCCTGTACCCTAACTCGCACCAAGTCCTTATCACTCATCGCTCTTGTGGTGGTTGACTCACGTTGGCTCCCAGTCTGGCTATGTCTTGAGCTTAACATTATCACCTTGTTTACAAATGCCTCCATGGCCTCACCCTTCCCTATCTCTGTAACTCCTTCTAGTCCCACAACCCTCAAAGATCTCTGCACTCCTCCAACTATGGCCTCTTATGCACTTCCAGTTTTAATTGCTGCTCCATTGGCAGCCATGTCTTCAACTCCCTGGGCTCTAAGCTCTGGAATTCCCTCCCTAAACCTTTCCACTTCTCTACCTCTCTTTTTCCTCCTTCAAGATGTTCCTTAAAACCTACCACCTGACCAAGCCTGTCCTAATATTATGTGGCCCGGTATCGAATTTTATTTACACTCCTATGAAGTGCCTTTGGGACTTTAAGCTATCGTTTAAAGTTGCTATATAGTTGTATGTTGGTGGTGGTGGTGGTGCTGCTGCTGCCAATAATCCATAGTTGTTGCACATGTATCTTTCTGCACAACCTGCAGCAAAATATTCCAAAGGACGTCCCTGCTTCCTCCCATCAACTCACTGCTTTCTATTCAATATGAAGAGTTGCCCACTGATCAGTATTTAAATATCAGCATTTTATTATCTGACGTTGCAAATATAGTTCTCCCTTTGGCTCAACAGAAGGCTGCATTCTTCATGATACACCTGTGTTTGATCATAATAAGAACATAAGAAATAGGAGCAACAGTAGACGATGTGGCCCCTCAATCTAGCTCTGCCATTCAATACAATCATGGCTGATTTTTTTGCCTCGACTCCACTTTCCTGCCCACTCCCCTATATCCTTTGATTCTCTGAGAGACCAAAATTCGGTGTCTCAGCCTTAATTATACTCAACGATGGAGCATTTGCAAGCCTCAGGGATAGACAATTCCAAAGATTCAGAATCCTTTACGTGAAGAAGTTTCTCCTCATCTCAATCCTAAATAATTGACCCCTTATCCTGAGGGTGTGCCCAGCAAGGGAAAACAACCTCTATGTCTACCCTGTAAAGCACCTTCAGAATTCTGTACATTATAATGAGATCATCTCTCATTCTTCTAAACTCCAGAGAGTATAGGTGCAATTTATTCAGCCTCATCGTAGGACAACCCTCTCATCCCACTTGGAGGCCACTGTAACTTCTTATGCTTTGTGTGAAATGTTGACTGTGTTTTATTAATTTTCATAATCTCTCTTTACTCTGTTTCTGTTATAGGTTTGGCTCTACTGTAAAAGTGGTACATTTCCTGGGACCAACAAAACCATGGCATCACAAGTACAGTGCTGAGACAAAGAGTGTTATACAGGAAAATATGTCCCCCTCAGACTCGATGTTTATAAACTTTCTGAATTCGTGGTGGGACATATATACCACTTGCATTTTGCCATTGTTGGCAGACCACAAGGTAGAGGAGAAGAGTGTTGATTATCAGATGGTAAGTTGGAAAGAGAACTCTTCTCAACCATGTGAAATGCAAAAGTGCTATACAGCCAATTACAAGTTTAGGATTTTGCCTTTTGAGATATTTTCTTAGACACAGTGGTACCAGTTAATTTTGTAAGTAGTTTGAGCACCTTCTTTTGCTTAGGGATTGGCCTGTGTTTCCCAACGTTTACCTAACAACGTATCCCAGAATTTTCCACTGTTCTTTGAACTTGATTTCTGTCCTTCATCCATGCAATTCTTCAATGTCCCTCATCTCAGTCTTTTTTGAGAAACTAGTGGACATGCTCTTTTTTTTAAACCTAATCTATTCCATCATAATAGCTCATCCAAAAGACAGCTCCTCTGACAGTTCTGCACCCCCTCAGTACTGTGTGGTAGTATTAGCCTAGATAATGTGCTCAAGGCCTACAGTGGGGCGTGGACACTTAACATTCTGACTCCGAAAAACAGGATCCAACTGAACCAAACTGCCACTAGCTTTGAATATTAACTACTTTAATTGTTTTAAATTTATGCTTTAAAGGTTTAATTTTATTTTAAACTACAGAATCACCTGCATAATAGACATTTGTATGAACGAGAAGTACATAGATGTGAGAACACAGAAATGGACCATGTGACCCAATTAGTCCACGTTGGCATTTATCTGCCACCCACCTTGTTTCCATATCTCTTCAATCTTGTTTCCTCCATCCACCTATTCAATCTAATCTTGAATGTTGACATAATTTCTGCCTCAAACATTAACCCTGAAGGTGAATTCCATCGCACCTCAACTCTCTCTATGAAGACGTTTCTCCTCTTCTTGGTTTGAAATAACTAACTTGCATTAAATCTGGTATCTTTGGCTCCTCTTTCTTGAACCATCAACTACGGAGACACTCTGCTTCTATTGACCCTGTTCCTCCCTCGCATACTGTTTAACATAGCCCCTCGTTATCTGTGTTCCCTTTTTAAAAAAAGAAATCCCATTTGAATTCATATTTCCCCGTACCAGGCAGAATCCTAGAGATTCTGTGTTGTAGCCTCTCTAAAGACTCAGTATACTTCCTATATTGCCGGACCGCACAAAATATTCTAACTGAGGCCTGTAAGGATTTATACAAGCTCACTGGCCGGAATTTTACAATGTCAGCGGCTCCGTGGTCCAGGAGGTGGAAGCGTGTGCCAAAGTCGCTGCCACCCCTATCGAGCACTCACTAACCAATTAGCAGCTCAGCGGAGTATATATGTCAGAAAAGGGTGAGCGTAGGCAGGGATGGGGCTAGAGCCAGAGGAAGGTGCTGAAAGCTTGCGGCAATGGCAGAGTAATGCAACCACGTGGCACCCAGGATCTCAGAAGACTTCCCGCATGTCCTCCTCCAGGCGGCTGAGGCAAGGCAGGTGGTCCTTTTCCCAGCAGACAGAAGGAGGAGGCGCCCCAGGTCACCAAGAAGGCATGGTTGGAGGTTGTGGAGGAGGTCAGCAGCCGCGGTAGTGAGGAGGACATGGCTGCAGTGCCGCAACCGGGTCAATGGCTTTCTGTGCTCTGCCAGGGCAAGGGGCATATCACAGTCATCGCAGCTTTTAACTGACACGGGAAGGTCACTGGGTGTTGATGCTGCAAAGTCAAAGCCATCCATCTGCAGTGAATGGCTGCAGCCCTATCGTGGGCCGTATGCTGGGCACATCTGAGACGCACAATGGTCCAGAGGTATGCCAACCTTGCACTTCAATGGCGTTGGTTCTAGATGCAGCATGCAGCACAAGGGGTGAGTGGGTGCTCCTTCAAGTCAAGGGACTGAACTAATTGCCATGTGTCTCCACAGGAGAAGAGGGCACAGAATGCCCGAGAGGGGGCACGGACAATTGGCGGGGTGGCCAACTTCGCAATTCTGATCAAAGTAGAGGAGACATTGATGCTTTCAGGGCAGGACAGAGAACGCTCAGTAGCTGATGGCGAGGCTGGTGCGCCTGGCCAGGAGGGTGAGTTCCCCAGAGTGTGGTCGAGGTGGAGGGTGAGCAGCTTGGATCAAGCAATGAAGGTTGCCCGTGAGTTCAAAGTCACACACATGTGGCCACACTGCAGTCTACGACATGTCCTTCAGTCAGGAGTGCTGATCACAACTGATCATTCTTTCTTCTTTCCCTGCCGGTGAAACTCAGCAGCAGCCAGGCAATGTCTCTGGAGCTCATCCGTCCACCTCTGAGGAGGAGTGGACCTCTGATGGTGCAGCATCACATCCTCTCCCCACACCAATCACAAGCTCAGAAACAGTCGCGAAGGCCTGTGAATGGCCCCACCACTCCACCGCCAATTGAGGCCCTTACAATTAACCTCAGATTAAGGGCCTCTTCCTGTCACAGCCCATTCGCCGCACGGGAAGCATGGCACCGGTATGTGGGTAGCTTTCCAACTCTGGAGAGGCACAGGTCCCTTGTTAAAAGGCACATAGTGCCTGAAGTGGGGCCCGCTGAAGGCCAACAGGCCCCCCAACCCCCACTCCTATGAATCCCACTGCATGAGACCCCTCCCTCCCTGAAGCCTGGTTCTAGCGAGACTCCTCAGCCTCTGGTAGCTGAAGCAGCAGCCACTGCTTTGCTAGGGCGGGACTTCTGGCAACTGGTTCCTTGATCCATTGGAAAGCCCAACACTGTTCACTTAAGTGCCTGATTGGCATTAAATTTGGCAGGCCTTCCGTAGAAGAGGCGACATAGGGATCGCGGCGTGGGTTCCTCTGGATGTCAAGGACCCTGCCACCAGGATAAAATTCCCCCCAGAAAGTCCAAAACTATGTCCTATAAATATAAGATAGTCACAATAAATCCAATTGGGAATCCAGGAGAAACATCTTTCCCAGAGTGACTGTGGAACGCAACCACATGGAATGGTTGAGGCGACTAGTGTAGATGGATTTAAGGCGAAGCTGAATAAATGTATGAAGGAGAAAGGAATAAAAGGTTTTGCTGATTGAGTTTGAGGAAGAGGAATGCAAGTGTGTGGAACCCGAACATTCTCCATTCCTCCTCTGGGGAGGAGATCTCCCCAGATCACCAAGAAGGCCTAGATGGAAGTTGCGGAGGAAGATGGATGCAGTGCCGCAAGTGGGTTAATGACCACCTCTGCTCTGCCAGGGTGAGTGGCAAATCTCGGTCCTCGTTGCTTTGTGCTCAGATGGGTGGGTATGCAGGTGTTGATGTTGAAAAGTGGAAGCCCTTCAGATGGAGTGAATGCCTGCAGCCCTGTCATGGGGCATATGCCTGGTACTTCTAACCTGCACAAGGGTGCGGAAGTGTGCCCGTGGTAATGGTCCCAGAGGCAGCATGCAGCAAGAGCGATGAGCGGGTGGGCTTTCAGGTCCAATAGCTAAAATGATTCTCGTGTCTCTACAGGAGAAGAGGGCACGGAATGCCCATGAAAGGGCACAGGCTGGCCGTGGCGTTCCCATGCCGGCAATTTTTACACCTGTGAAGGAGGAGGCACTGCTACTGGCTGAGCATGGAGGCTGGTCAGTTGTGGACGGCAAGGCCAGAGCACCTGGCCAGGAGGGTGAGTTTCCTGAGTGTGGGCATGGGGTGGGGGGAGCAACAAACTATCATGAAAGTTGGTCGTATGTTCAAAGTCACAGACATGTGGCCAAACTGCAGCGAAAGACGTGTTCTTCAGTCAGGAGTGTCGCACAGACCTGATCTTTCTATTTTCTACTCCAGGTGAATCCCAGCTATTGCCATGCAACATCTCCAGGGGGACGTCCGACCACCTCTGAGGAGGAAGCGGGGACCTCAGAGGGTGCAGCGACACATTCTTGCCTCGCATCTATCACCAGCTCAGATTTAGTCACCTCGGTTGGCAAATTGCACGTAGATATTCGGGGTCACGACCTGGTTCCTGCACCGCACAAGTGCCGGACCAGATGCCAGAGGCAGTTTCGGCCGAGGCCTCTGACACTCGGTCTGTGGGAGATCAGGCCAGTGCTGAGCCCCAGGCTGATGCCGAACCTCTGGAGACGTCCATTCGGCTGCAGGTGCAGCATGAGGTGCGTGAACATCTAGCGGATTTACTAGAGGGTCTGCATGCTCTGACTCGGACTGTGGAGGAGTCCATCCAGGCCATGGGTACTGCCATGTCCCTCTCATCTGCGGGACTGGCTTCCTCCATTGACAGATTGGCGACTGTTGTGGAGAGCCAGCTCCAGCAGACCAACCAGTGCCTGCCGGAGATTCACACAGATCTGCACACCAACAGGTTGCTACTGAGCTCCATGATTCGGTGTCAATGCGAGAGAGAGACAGGGCACCTGGGGTCTCCTCCAGGAGCTCATTCCACTCAGTTCAGCAGGGAGGCCCAAATGTGCCTCGTGAAGGCAGAGGAGCAGCAGCAGTTGGCATCTGGGGGCACCTCTCGGGGCGCTCCTGATGCGGACAGTGGCTTCTCGGCCCCTCTGCCAGTGACACCAGTGCCTCAAATTGCCAGGATGACAGAGGGTGCTCCTGAGACTCCTCAGGGTTATCTCAACATGCTGGGGCCCTCACGGCCTTGGGCAGCCAGCGGACGCCCGCCAAAGTCATCCCAAGCTTAGCCTGATCAGCCACCTGCCTCTGCCAAAGCTGGTGGCCAAGGGGGACAGACATGTAGAAACACTCGGAAAAGATTTTAACAAATCGCTAACAGCAGTTTGGTTTTGCGGGTGTGATATCGATTAATGTTAATATATGTATAATCTCACAAGCTTTATTAAATTTCACTTTTTGCTTATGAATCTCTCAATTAAGTGGTGATGTACACAGCGCTATGTATTTGTATGATGTGGTGTTAACTGGGGGGAGGGGGTGGGGTGGAATGCCTGCAGTGAGATTTACATGCCCATCGTTGCCAGACTACATGACTCATGAACTTCAGGTCAGGAGAAATGTCTGAGTATTAGGGCCTCCCTGGCACCTGACTCTTGAGAACCTCCAAGGGTTTCCCCAGGCCGTCCAGGTGGCTGCACCTCCACCTGGTTAAACCCTTCACCTTCCTTGTCTGAGAATGCTTCATGCTGCACCACGTCCTCAGCATCCAGGGCCTCTCATGTCTGCAGTGCCAGGTTATGTAAGGCGCAGAAGACCAGCTCAATGCGGGATACCCTTGCTGGTAGATACTGAAGGGCACAACCTGAGTGATCCAGGCACCTAAATCTCATCTTCAGCAGACCGGTGGTCTGCTCGATGGTGACTCTGGTCCTCGCATGGTAGATTTCCTCAGCCTCATTCCAGGGGTTCCGAGGTATCATCAGCCGTCTCTTCAGCGTGTAACCCTTGTTGCCAAATATTCATCCTTGCAGGAACTCTGGTTGAAAAGTGGCGGCACCTGGGAGTTCCGGAAAATGAATGCATCGTGACTGCTTCCTGGATAATGAGCACACACCTGCAATATACTTTTGCGGTGGTCACAGACAAGTTGGAGATTGAGTGAGCGAGATCCCCTCCGGTTAATGAAGGCCCCTGGCTGACCTACAGGAGTTTTGATGGCCACATATCAATAACACCTTGGACCATGGGGAGCCCAGTGATGGTGCTGAAGCCTCTGGCTCTCTCAGCCTGACTAGCCTCCTTAATTACCTAAATTGGCCTTTAATTGGCTTTAATCGGATGGCGTGCAGAGTTCCCATCTCGCCTGCCATCCGAGTGTAAAATGGTGTTCTGGCATCATGACGTCAGGGACCCGATCCAATGTCATCACCCACCATTTCACCTGCCTCCAAGGACGCCTGAGTTCCAAAGTTAAATTCCAGCCATAATTTCTAGGGCCTGTGAAATTTTCTCCATCCTCTCTTTCTGAATCCTAGCACATATCCTGTTGGGCCCTGGTGTTTTTTTCTTCCGTTAGCTTAACTTCTGAAAATCAAATGTTCCTTTTTATCCCTCACAATATCTCTCATCTTGCGCTTGACCACTTCAGGATTCACCTACAAAAGTCTCTAGGAACATAGCATAAGGAGGCCATTCAGCCCCTTGAGCTTGTTCTGCCATTCGATGAGATCATGGATGATCTGCGACCTAACTTCATATACCCACCTTTACCAATATCCCTTAATACCTGTGGCTAATAAAAATCTATGGATCTCTGTTTTAAAATTCACAATTGATGTAACGTCAATTGCCATTCGTGAAAGAGAGTTTCAACACCATTCGCGACGACTCAGATACTGAAGCAGTCTGTGTAGCAATGCAGCAAGACCTGGACAATATCCAGGCTTGGGCTGATAAGTGGCAAGTAACATTCCTGCCACAGAAATGCCAGGCAATGACCATCTCCAATAAGAGAGAATCTAACCATCTCCCCTTGACATTCAATGGCATTATGATCATTGAATCCCCTATTGTCGACATTCTAGGGGTTACCATTGAACGGAAACTGAACTGGAGGAGCCATATAAATACCATGACTACAAGAGCAAGTTAGAGGAAAGGAATCCTGCGGTGAGTAACTCACCTCCTGACTCCCCAACATCTGTCCACCATCTGCAAGGCACAAGTCAGGAGTGTGATGGAATACTCTCCACTTGCCTGGATGGGCGCAGCTCCAAGAACGGTCAAGAAGCTCGACACCATCCAGGACAAAGCAGCCTGCTTGATTGGCACCCCATCCACAAACATCCACTCCCTCCACCACCGACGCACAGTGGCAGCAGTGTGTACCATCTACAAGATGCACTGCAGCAACGCATCAAAGTGCCTTAGACAGCACCTTCCAAACCCACGACCTCTCCCAACTCGAAGGACAAGGGCAGCAAATGCATGGGAACACCACCACCTGCAAGTTCCCCTCCAAGTCACACACCATCCTGACTTGGAACTATATCGCTGTTCCTTCACTGTCACTGGGTCAAATTCCTGGAACTCCCTTCCTAACAGCACTGTGGGTATACCTACCCCACATGGACTGCAGCGGTTCAAGAAGGCAGCTCACCACCACCTTCTCAAGGGTAATTAGGGATGGGCAGTAAATGCTGGCCTGGTCAGTGATGCCCACATCCCATGAATGAATAAAAAGAAACTCCTACCCCTTGTATGTAGAAGTGTTTCCTGATTTCACTGCTGAAAGGCCTGGCTCTAATTTTTAGACGACGGCACATAATCCTAGAGACCCCTCCCCCAACAACCAACAGATATAGTTTCTCTCTATCTTATCTATCTATTCCCCTTAATATCTTAAACTTTGATCAACTCCCCCCTTCACCTTCTAAATTCCAGGGAATACCATCCTAATTTTGTAATCTCTCCTCGTAATTTAACTCTTGGATTTTTGAATTTTACGTTGGGCGGAGGCCCTGACCACCGGCCAAAAAGTGAGGGGCGAGCCCGCCTTCACTGGGCCTGGGAGCCATGCTATGATTTTGTGTGGCCCAGGCGCTTAATTGGCCCCAAGCAGGATATCTGCCCCCCTGAAACAGGAAGTCCCACCTCCAAGAGCTGCCAGTCAATCAGCGGGCCAGCAGCTCTTCAGTCCCAGCATCACCACTGGGAGCAGTGCTGGGACTGCACCCAGTGAGAGGAGCAGCAGTGGAGGAGGCCCCAGAATTAAAGTAAGTGTATGGGGCTTTGCCAGGGACAGTTGGGTAAGCCCCGGCGAGGCAAGGAGTGTCGTTTTGTTGGGTGGGGTGGGGGCGCGGTGGTGGGAGAGGTGAAATGTGCTGCACTGGGGGCAGCTTGTGCCATATGGAGGGCCCTCTGTGAGGTGCAGGATGCCCAATCAGGAGGCGCCACCCCTTTCCCCGCACCCTGAGCCATCAAGGCGGCGGCCAGGTTTTACTGGGTGACCTCCTGAGTTATTGAGCCACCTGCCTGCCGCTGGTAATATACCAACGGGGGGTGGGAGGAGGCTCCTAAGTGGCAGTTAATTGGCCACTTAAGGGACTTAATTGGCCTGGGGCAGGCAGGCTGTTTGTCACCACCGCCACTGCTCGTAAATTGCAGCGGAGGCGGGAAGGCGGCGGGACGACACAAAAAAAGATTGAGTCACAATGGCACAGAAGGAGTCCATTCGGTCCATCGAATCCATACCGACTCTCTGTAGAGCAATCCAATCAGTCCTGTTCTCCCACTCTATCCCCGTAGTCTTGCAAGTTTATTTCCCTCGAGTGCCCATCCAGTTTCCTTTTGAAATAATTCATCATCTCCACTCCCACCACCCTCGTAGTCAGCAGGTTCCAGGTTATTACCATTTGCTGCATTAAAAAAAAAAAGTTCTTCCTGACATTCCCCACCAGCCCCCATATCTCTTGCCCAAAACCGTGAATCGGTGTCCCCTCGTACCTTGTACCATTAGCTAATGGGAACAGTTTTGTTTTGTCTACCTTTTATCTAAATCTGTCATCCTTTACAAATTAACAACCCTCTCCTCATCTCGGGGGCCCCAGCTTGCTTTTAACAATTCTCCTTTTTTTTTTAAAACTATCTTTGCAAAATAACTTGCTGCGCAATGGTCTCTGCAAACTAGATTGCTTTGTGCCACATTGAGGAAGGGGGAGGTGCTCAGCTGGAGGACCAGCAGCACACCTCCTGCGCCAAAGAGCGCCAAGCAAGCGGAGAGAGGGCACCTGGTCCTGGAGCCCGCAGGAGCTGCTGGATGACCAGAGCGAGTGGTTGTGGGTATTCGTCCGTCTACCCCGCCCTCCCCCCGTCCCCGTGACTCGCGTCCCCGTGCTGTCGGCCAGGTAATTTTTATCCGCTGGGGAGGAGGAGGGACTGAAATGCAGGCCGTGTCGCCATTTAAAATCAAGGGGTTTTCATTGCGAGGCCGCGGTTACCGAGCGCCCGGGCCTCCCTGCGCGGAATCGCCGGGTTAAAGGGAACAACCTGCGTGCAGAAGGCAAAATACCGCGGGCGCCGGAAATCTGCAATATAAACGGAAAATGCCAGAAATGCTCGAGCAGGTCAGGCAGCATCTGTGGAGAGGGTAACAGTTAAAGCTTCAGGCTGAACAGAACCTGATTAAAACCTGTTACATCTGTTCATTATTCCCAGTTCTGATGAAAGCTCATTGACCTGAAACATTAACTCTCTCTCTGTCTCCACAGATGCTGCCAGAGCTGCTCGTGTTTCCCCCAGTTTTGGTTTTATATTGGGTACATTTATCACAAGCGCTGAGGCTCACCTGGGTTTTGTTTTTAACGATGACCAAACAGATTTGATTCGTCTCACACACACACACACACACACACACACACGCGCACACACACACACACACACACACACACACACACACACACACACGTGTTTTGCAGTCCTACAACTCCTGTCCTAACTCTCTGTCTCTGAGTCAGCTGTAACTAAGTAGGTAGCACTCTTGCCTTCGAGTCACAAGCTTCTGGGTTCAAATCCCACTCCAGAGACCGGAGCACAAAAATCTATGCTGGCACTCCAGTATATGTATGTGTGTGTGTGTCTCTCTCTCTCTCTCTCTCTCTCTGTCGCTGAATTTTATTAGGGCAGCAGAAAAAGAAATGGCAGCCCGCATGTAATGCGGTGACTCATTAACATGCCCAGGTCGCGCGGCCCCCCCCCGAATGACTTGGAGGGGGTGGGCTTGATGCTGCTATGAATGACATCAAGTGACAGGAAAGCAGGTACTGGCGCCATATTTAAATGGCAGCCAGCCCTGCATTCATTATAATTCAGAAATCCAACCATGTTGCTGCAGCTGCAAGCTGAAGATTGTGGAGAAACTTATTGAGACCAAGGTCCCTGCAACTTTGACGAGATGGCAGAGGTGCGAGGAAGGGTGGCCCCACGGTTCAGTGATGCCTCCCTGCTCACTCTCCTCCAGGCTCTACGGGGCAAGGCAGGAGGTCCTTTACCCCAGCGATGGTAAGAAGAGGCCCTCCCACCTGACCAAGCAAACCTGGGTGGAGATAGCAGAGGAGGTTAGTAGCCATGGGGCCATCTGCCGGGACTGGGTGCAGTGCCACAAGAGGGTGAACGATCTCTTGCGCTCTGCAAAGATAAGTGGCTCTGCTGAACCTGGGTGTCACCACACAGAGTGGCACATGTGTGCCATTGCCATGCCAAAGGCAGGGAGGAATGATGTTACATGAATGGATGCATGTATGAAAGAACTCCCCCTTGTCTGCTGCTCGGAGCATGGTATCAACATGACAGACTTAATCAGTAGTACAGACTGAGCCTCCCCCACCTTTTGGATCCAGCACCCTTGTTGTGACATGTCTCTTGTTGCTTTGTAATGCTCAGTATCTGCCTCCTTGCTCCCCCAGGGTAAGAGGACCCATAATGCGCATGAGACAAACAGGAGTGGTGGAGGTGTCACAGATGTTTGCCTGCTTACACAGGCTGAAGAGGAGGCCCTGTAACTTGCAGACATCCCTGTGGAATGTTCCGTTGCAGAAGTGGAGCTCGGGGTCCTGGGTGAACAGATAGCCATTTGATATTAACAATGATTGTGAAAATCATATTATTTGAGTCATTGCTGTCATAATTGTTACATGCACACCATGAAGACTGACACTGTGCTCTTCACATTGTATCGTGCAGGCTGACACTCCGAATCCAACTTGCAGGTCCTGGAGTCTTCCCACACCTCTGAGGAAGAGACAACCTCACAGGAGGCAGCGTCCCGCGACACTCCCGCACCTTCCACCAGAGCAGAGACACTCACCTCAGTGGGAAACCGATCGGCTTCAGAGTCTGGGTCACAAGCTGGTGAGAGCACTGCACACGCGCCCCAGCAGCTGACTGAGGCTGAGACAGCCGAGGCCCCTGACAGTCGGAGGGCTGTGGGTGTTCAGGCCCATGCTGAGCCCGGGCTAATGATGACCCTCTACTGTCCACAGCACAGGGCATGCTGGAGCTGCAGCAGCAGCCATGGCAACATCTGGTGCAGATACCACTGGCCATGCGCAGCCTTGAGCAGACGATGGGGAAGTCCGTCCAGGCCATGACAGCTGCCGTGTCCCAGGCATTTGAGCGCATGGCTTCATCCATGGAGAGGATGGCCGCCCTCTTGGAGAGCCAGATTCCAATGCTCCACGCTGACCTGCAAACCCTCGCCATGGCCATGAGCTGGACGCAGCAGTGACTGTGCGAGAGAGAGACCGGGGGCACAGAGACTGTCCCTGCTTCTGGTCCTTCCTGGGAGAGCAGCGAGGTTCCTACTGGCCTTGAGCAGGAGGAGGCAAGCCTGCACACCATATCTGGGATCCCGCCTCAAGGTGATTGCAATGTGGACACCGGTCCCTCAGCCCCTCTGCCGGTGAGTAAAGGTCCAGCAGGCACAACGTCTGAGGAGAGTTCTACACTGACGCAGGATTCCCCCAGCCAGCTGAGGCCCTCCATGCCTTGTGTGCACAGAGGATGACCGTTGAAGGCATCCACAACCAAAGGGCATTCTGATCAGCAGCCTTCCTCCAGTCAAACTGCTAGCGCAGAAGTGGCACCGCGAAGGAGAACCCGCAAATGTCTGAAAAAGACACCAGGACACAAATGGGTCTGCACGGGTGACACTGCAATGTATAATTTACTCTCACTAAATGTTCTTGGAGTTATAGAGTCATACAGCACGGAAACAGGCCCTTTGGCCCATCATGTCTGTGCCGGCCATCAAGCACCTAACTATTTTAATCCCATTTTCCAGCACTTGGCCCGTAGCCTTGTATGTTATGGCGTTTCAAGTGCTCATCTAAATACTCCTTCAATGTTGTGAGGGTTCCTGCCTCTAGCACCTCTTCAGGCAGTGCGTTCCAGATTCAACCACCCTCCTGAGTGAAATTTTTTTTCCTCAAATCCCTTCTAAACCTCCTGCCCCTTACCTTAAATCTATGTCCGCTGGTTATTGACCCCTCCACTAAGGGAAAAAGTTTCTTCCTATCTATCTTATCAATGCCCCTCATAATTTTGTATACCTCAATTATAGCCCCCCTAAGCCTTCTGTGCTCTAAGGAGCTCTAACAACCCTAGCCTTTTCAGTCTGTCTTCATAGCTGAAATGCTCCAGCCCAGGCAACATCCTGGTGAATCTCCTCTGCACCCTCTCCAGTGCAATCACATCCTTTCTAGAGTGTGGTGCCCAGAACTGTACACAGTATTCCAACTGTGGCCTAACTAGCATTTTATACAGCTCCATCATAACCTCCCTGCTCTTATATTCTATGCCTCGGCTAATAAAGGCAAGTATCCCATATGCATTCCTAACCACCTTATCTACCTGTGCTGCTGCCTTCAGTGATCTATGGACAAGTACACCAATGTCACTCTGACTCTCTGTACTTCTTAGGGTCCTACCATCCATTGTAGATTCCCTTGCCTTGTTATTCCTCCCAAAATGCATCACCTCACACTTTTCAGGATTAAATTTCATTTGCTACTGCTCTGTCCATCTTACCAGCCCATCTATATCGTCCTGTAATCTAAGGCTTTCCTCCTCACTATTTACGACACCACCAATTTTCGTGTCATCTGCGAACTTGCTGATCATATCTCCTACATTCACGTCTAAATCATTAATGTACACTACAAATAGCAAGGGTCCCAGCACTGATCCCTGTGGTACACCACTGGTCACTGGCTTCCACTTGCAAAAACAACCCTCGACCATCACCCTCTGCCTCCTGCCACTAAGCCAATTTTGGATCCAATTTGCCAAATTGCCCTTGATCCCATGGGCTCTTACCTTCTTAACCAATCTCCCATGCGGGACCTTATCAAAAGCCTTACTGAAGTCCAAGTAGACTACATCACCTGCTTTACCTTCATCAACACACCTAGTCACAGCCTCAAAAAATTCAATCAAGTTAGTTAGACACAATCTCCCCCTGACAAAGCCATGCTGACTATCCCTGATTAATCCCTGCCTCTCCAAGTGGAGATTAATCCTGTCCCTCAGAATTTTTTCCAATAATTTCCCTACTGCTGATATTAGACTCAGCTGCCAGCAATTACTTGGTTTATACCTGCTACCCTTCTTGAATAATGGTACCACATTCGCTGTCCTCCAATCCTCTGGTACCTCTCCTGTGGCCTGAGAGGATTTGAAAATTTGTGACAGAGGCCCTGCTGTCTCCTCCCTTGCCTCGTAAAGCAGCCTGGGAGACATCTCATCTGGGCCTGGGGATTTATCCACTTTTAAGCCCGCTAAAACAGCTAATACTTCCTCTCAATGCTAATATGTTCAAGTATATTTGGGCGGCGCAGTGGTTAGCACCGCAGTCTCACCGCTCCAGGGACCCTGGTTCAATTCTGGGTACTGCCTGTGTGGAGTTTGCAAGTTCTTCCTGTGACCGCGTGGGTTTTCGCCGGGTGCACTGGTTTCCTCCCAAAGACTTGCAGGTGATGAATTGTAAATTGCCCCTAGTGTAGGTAGGTGGTAGGGAATATGGGATTACTGTAGGGTTAGTATAAATGGGTGATTCTTGGTCGGCACAGACTCGGTGGGCCGAAGGGCCTGTTTCAGTGCTGTATCTCTAATTAAAAATAAATATATCACAATCCCCTCCCTGATCTCTGCACCTACATCATCCTTCTCCACAGATGTCCACAGATGAAAAGTAATCAGTTAAAACTTCACCTATGTCCTCCGGCTCCACACACAGATTGCCACTTTGGTCCCTAATTGGCCCTACTCTTTCCCTGGTTATCCTCTTGGCCTTAATATATTTATAAAATGCCTGAGGATTTTCCTTTATCTTGCCTGCCGATGTTTTTTCATGCCCCCTCTTCGCTCTCCTAATTACTTTTTTAAGCACCCCCCTGCACTTCCTATGCTCCTGTAGTGCCTCCGCTGTTTTCAGCTCTATGAATCTGCCATAAGCCTCCTTTTTTTCCCCTGATCCAATCCTCTATATCCCTTGACATCCAGGGTTCCCTGGACTTGTTGGTCCTACCCTTCACATTAATGGGTACATGTTGGCTCTGAATTCTCACTATTTCCTCTTTGAATGACTCCCACTGGTCTGATGTAGACGTTCCTACAAGTAGCTGCTCCCAGTCCACTTTGGTCAGAGTAAAAGCAAAAAACTGCAGATGCTGGAAATCTGAAATAAAAACAAGAAATGCTGGAAAAACTCAGCAAGTCTGGCAGCATCTGTGGAGAGAGGAGCAGAGTTAACGTTTCAGGTCAGTGACCCGTCTTCAGAACTGGCCGCTTTGGCCAGATCCTGTTTTATCATATTGAAATCGGCCTTCCCCCAATTCAGTGCCTTTATTTCTGGTCCATCTTTTTTCTTTTCCATAACTACCTTAGATCTTACAGAGTTATGGTCACTATCGCCGAAATGCACCCCCACTGAAACTTCTACCACTTGTCCAGCTTCATTCTCTAAGATTAGATCCAGTACTGCCCCTTCTCTTGCAGGACTTTCTACGTACTGGCTCAAAAAGCTCTCATGTATGCATTTTAAGAATTCTGCCCCCTTTAAGCCTTTTGTACTAAGACTGTCCCAGTTGATATTGTGGAATTGAAATCCCCTACTATTATTACCCTATTATTTTTACAGCTCTCTGAGATTTGCCTACATATCTGCTCCTCTATCTCTCCCTGACTGTTTGGAGGCATGTAGTACATTCATAACCAAATGATTGCCCCCTTTTTGTTTTTAAGTTCTACTCATATGGCCTCATTTGAGGAACCTTCTAAGATATCATCCCTCCTTACTTCAGTGATTGACTCCTTGATTAACAGTGCAATGCCACGTCCTTTTTTATTCCCTCCCTTGTCTCGCCTGAAGATTCTATACCCTGGAATATTGAGCTGCCAGTCCTGCCCCTCCCTCAACCATGTCTCTGTGATAGCAACAATATCATAATCCCATGTTCTAATCATCGCCCTCAATTCATCCGCCTTATTAGTAAGACTTTTTGCATTAAAATAGATGCAATCCAGCCTTGCATTTTTCACTTGTGCCTTAACAGGTCTGTATTTGCTCTGCCTTCCAGACTGACTAAGTTTCTCTTTTATATTTGACTGTGCATCACCCCCTACTCTACCTCCACTCTGTATCCCATTCCCCCTGTCAAATTAGTTAAAACACCCCCCGACAGGACTAGCAAACCTCCCAGCAAGGATGTTGGTCCCATTCCGGTTCAGATGCAACCTGTCTAACTTGTACAGGTCCCACCTTTGCCAGAAACAGACCTAGTGGTCCAAGAAACTAAAGACCTCCCTCCTGCACCATCTCCTCAGCCACACATTCATCTGCTCTATCCTCCTATTCCTCACTCACAACCACGTGGCACCGAGTGTAATCTAGAGATTACCACCTTTGAGGTCCTGCTTTTTAGTCTGCTACCTAGCTCCCTAAATTCTTGTTGCAGGACCTCATCCCTCTTTCTACTTATGTCGTTAATACCAATATGTACCACAACCTCTGACTGTTCACCCTCCCCCCTTCAGAATATCCAGCAGCCACTCCGTGACATCCTTGACCCTAGCACCAGGGAGGCAACATACCATCCTGGAGTCATGTTTGCAGCCACAGAAACGCCTATCTGTACCACTTACGATGGAAACCCCTATCACTATAGCTCTTCCACTCCTTTTCCTCCCCTCCTGTGCAGCTGAGCCACCTGTGATGCCACAGACTTGTCTCTTGCTGCATTCCCCTGAGAAGCTATCTCCCCTAACAGTATCCAAAGTGGAAAATCTGTTAGATTGGGAGATGGACCCAGGGGACTCCTGCACTACCTGCCTAGTTCTTCTACTCTGCCTGGTGGTCATTCATTCCCTTTCTGCCTGAGCGGTCTTTACCTGCGGTGTGACCACGTCCCTGTACTTGCTATCCACGATGATCTCAGCCTCGCGGATGACGTGAATGACATGTGCCAGCATGTACCAATCGTGTCCCCTCCATTACATCATTGGCCTGACAGTACTGTTAATGTGTGGAATAACATCATTGCCATGCCAGTATTACTCATGTGTGTCTCCACGGCTGCAGTCACATGGACAATGGCTCAGTCTGTTGCTGCCAGTAATGGTGGAGACAAAGATTTTGCAGATGTGGGCTGCTGCACGATAGGTGAACAAGGGTGGTGTGTAGAGCACATGGACTTCAGAGTCTGGAGAAGCTTTGATCAATAAGATGTTGTTGTGCGCCCTTGCTTGCTGCTCACCCTGCATACGCTGCCTGGATGCTCTCCTTCCTCGCATGTGCCTTTCCTCCTGTAAGCCTTCTGCATCCTCATGGTCTGAGGAGGAGTCCTGCTCACGTCTCTCCTCATCTTGCAAGGCCTCCCCGCTATTTAGTGCAAAGTTGTGCAGAGCACAGCAAACAGCAAGTACACGAGCTACCCTTTCTGGTGCGCACTGCAGGGCCCCACCCGATCTAGCCAGGCAGTGGAAGTGCATCTTCAGCATGCCGATTGCCTGCTCAATGGTGGCTCGTGTCGTGCCATGGCAGGCGTTGTATCTCTCCTCTACATCACTGGTGGGGTTTCTCACTGGTGTCAGGAGCCATGTCTGCAATGGGTAGCCCTTGTCTCCAAGAATCCACCCCTCAATCTGTGCCAGTTCACTGCACAGCAACTGCACCTGGGACTGGCGCAGGATGAAGGCGTCATGGCAGCTGCCTGGGAAATGGGCACAGATTTGAATAAAGCATTTGGTGATCACACACTAGCTGCACATTGAGCGAGTGGAAACCCTTTCGGTTGAGGTATGCAGCTGGTCGCCTGGCGGGAGCCTTGATGGCCACATGGGTGCAGTCTATGACCCCTTGCACCTGTGGGAATCCCGGGATGGAGCCAAATCCGATGGCTCTCTGGGCCTGGCTCTCCGGGTCCTTCCTGAAACAGACATAGTAACCGGCCCTCCGGTACAGAGCATCGATGATGCAGCGGTGCACTGCTGACTGTGTGGCCCCACATAGGTTGCCGGTGGGTCCCTGAAATGGTGCAGAGGCGTAGAAGTTAAGAGCCTCTGTCACTTTGAGGGCCCCAGACATAGGATGTCCACTGAAGCCCAGGGCAAAGAATTATGTTGATTGGTACATCAGGTGTCTTCATGCATCAAATATATGGTGTGCCATGGCATTGCCCGTCTTAGCTTTCACTAAGAGTGGGGCAGCATGACCACATTCAGATTGGTGCAGTTGCATGGACTGGCCCACCAGCTGAATTACCTTTAACCATCTACCATTTATATCACCTTCCCTATACAAAGGGCTCCTGGAGCACCATTGTTCCTTCACTCCCACAAACATTCAAGGACACAGTGCCCCCCTTTACGGAGGGAGGGTACGCAGTGCCTCCGTGTATGCCTACAGAGTTTTGCCCCCGGTAAAACCATCCCCCTCACACCTCCCTAGACCAATGCAGAGTTGAGACCCCTCTGACAATACTAACCGTCATAGGCTCCGAGCACTGCAACCTCTCTCCTGCCGGCTTTTATCAGTTGGGAACGGGAAGGCACGTGACAGCCGCCTGTTCAGCTCCATATTCGAAAGTGTTTGAGAAGTCGCAGCGGGATGCATAATGTGGCAAGGTAAGTATCTCTTTGCATATTCAATTGGCCTTCTGTTGCCAGCAATATGGGGTTGGGCATTCCTGGCGTCGAGGTCCATGGCGGGCCTCTCCCGGAGGCATTTTCCGGCATCCCCCGTCACGACTGCCGACTTCAGTGGGGGTGTGGTGGGGGGGAGGGGGGTGCTGCGGTCTGTAAAATTCAGCCCTCTGTCTCCTAGTCACTTAGAGCACAGAAGGAGGCCATTCGGCCCATTGAGCTACTCAGTTAGTCCTACTACCCCACTCGAACCCTGTAGCCCAACAAGTCTATTTCCATCAAGTGGCCACCCAATTTCCCCTTGAAGTTATTGATTGTCTCCACTTCCACCACCCTTGTGGGCAGAGGGTTCCAGTTCATTACCAGAAAGGAGGTTTTTAACAATACACTACAGGGGGAAATTATGCTTTAATTTAATGAATGAGACTGGTTTGCTAATTTAAATATAGCTGGCAAAACTATGGTGAAGAGTGGCACAGAGGAAGTTTGTGAGCAAACAGACCAAAAGGTATAGAATGCCATACTCTCAGCACTACCTCTCTCTCAACTTTGCTCATAAATGCTTTTGTACTTTTTTTGAGTGGGTTGGGGAGGTCTCTTACTCTGTCTCTGTCTCTCTCTGTCTGTCTCTCTTTCTGGAGTCTTGTTCCTCAGGTAAGACTGTCTATTCCTAATGCCCTCCTTCCTCCTATTTCATTTTTCATTACTACTTTTGGTTGCTTAATCTTCCGCTCCACAGGTAGTAATCTGCCCAATTCTGACCTCAAGATTTCACTTTTCCATATTTATGTTTCCTGTGTACGATCTCATCACTTCTTCTACCAACATTTGTTCACATCGCTACCAAATGCTCCCCTAAAAATCTGAAGTATTCTGTCCCATGCTCCATTCTGAAGTCCATCGTTGCATCAGAGAGGGAACATACTGTTTCAGACTTTAAGTCTCTGGCACAGCCATACTTGGCCAATCATTGATCACTCAAGTCTCTCACTAATCACATCCTTTGAAGCCATGGTTCCTTTTATCTCTTGACCTCAGTAATCTGCTCAGTGTAGTTGTTTGTTCAGGTGTATTAACCCTTGCACCCCTGTTCAGGTTGCATATCATGCACAGCAAAGGTGTCAGCCCTGGCTCGGAGGTTAGCTCTCTCACCTCTGAGTGAGAAGGTTGTGGGTTCAAATCCCACTCTAGAGATTTGAGTGCAAACATTTAAGCTGATGCTCTAGCGTAGTACTGAGGGAGTTCTGTGCTGTCAGAGGTGCTGCCCCTCAGATTTGCTGTTAAACTGAGGCTTTGTCTGTCCTCTCAGGTGGACGTAAAAGATCCCATGGTGCTATTTTGAAGAGCAGGGAGTTCTTGGCCAATATTTATCTCTCAACTAATATCACCAAAACACAATATCTGGCTATTGCCACATTGCTGTTTGTGGCATCTTACTGTACAAATTGGCTGCCACGTTTCCAAAATTACAACAGTGACTACATTTTAAAAATACTTCTTTGCTGTAAAATGCTTTGGGACATCCTGAGGTCATGAAAGGTGCTAAAGAAATGGAGGTTATTCTTTTCTCAGCTGATGTTATCACTCCATCAAATGCAATTGTTAAGTATCCATCACCTTTATTTTGTTTGCTGGCACTTATAGCCTTCAATGAAACAGCTTCTTTTTCTGTTGGGAAATGAGTCGAACAGTTCAGCATTGGATTATTTGGACGAGAGAGGGGAGGAAAGTGCTTGCTCCTGCTCTCTTACCGCTTACAGTGAACATAAAGCTGTGACAAGTTGCAAACTCAAACAGAATTATTAAGGGAAAAAGCCAATCACTCAGCCCCCTCCTCCAATCCTGGTACTCCCGGTTCGGAAAGGGGGGACTGTTTCCTCGTCCTTGGCACTTTTTAGATTTGTTAACTTGCACCGGGACAGGCCAGTGAGACTTGTGTTTAAAATCTCATCTCGAAGAAGGCTTCACCTCCTCAGCCTCAGAATAACCTGAGATTTGAAAGTTCTATCACAAGGTTACGAGTGAGGCTTAATTTTGCTTCGAAATCTCGGCTCGCTTGATATATTTGTGTGGGTTGACGTAGCTGCTGTCATATTTCTCAGCCATGCTGTCAGTGTTTAAAATGTCCTGATTTTCAAAGTAGCATTGTTGGAGATGTAGAAGAACAAAATGTTTGATTTGTACGGCAGCGTTTCCCACCTCCGGACTTCACAAAGCGCTTTGCAGCCAATGAAGTACTTCTGAAATGTGGTCAATGTTGTAATGTAGAAAAACTCAGCATCCAATTTGCACACACAAGCTCCCACAAACAGCAAATTTTTTATTCATTCCTGGGATGTGGGCGTCGCTGGCTAGGACAGCATTTATTGCCCATCCCCAATTGCCCTTGAGAAGGTGGTGATGAGCCGCCTTCTTGAACCATTGCAGTCCATATGGGGTAGGTATACCCAGTGCTGTTCGGAAGGGAGTTCTAGGATTTTGACCCAGAAATATGATGATAATGAGGTAATCTGTTTTAGTGATGTTTCGTGAGGGTTAAACATTGGCTGGGACACTGGTGAGAACTCCCCCGCTGTTTGAAATAGTGTCATGGGATCCACCTGAGAGGGAAGACAGGACCTTGGTTGGACATCTGATCTGAAAGACAGTACCTCTGACACTGCAGTGCCCCCTCGGTACTTTACTGGAGCACTCATGTCTCTGGCCAAACTGTTTCTCTAATAATTCCATGTGCTGTGCTGCAAACATCTGTGTCCCCTTTCTCTTTGCAAATTTAAAAGTAAATTGATTATTTTTCCAGGTCGGCATGAGACGTCAGGAAGAGGCTGCTACAGCTGAGAGACACATTGTGGCGACCAAGACTCCGGAGCCACAGAAAGTAAGCAGTTGTACTTTTGTGTTCTACGGATCACAAGGTTTCTCCCCCACTTGTTGAATAAGCTGCAGTCAGTCCTTTAGGAAAATCTACTAAGAATGCTTTTGGTAAGGGGAGGTGGGGTGGGGAAAGGGCAGAGGGCAGAGGGGGAGAGGAATGCTGACGCTAGTTAAGGCTACTTTTGGTTTTCTTTTCTTGTGAAGATGCCATGATAGCAAGAATAGACCTTGTAAAAACAGCATGTTCTCTTCACTGACATCCCGATGGAAAGCTTGATTGGCCTCTGATTAATCAATTAAAATTTAAAGGCCACATTCTTTAGAATTGAAGCTCAGTGAGTTTAACCAGTGACTACCCAGCCATACGGACTAGGGAGATCCAAAGTGAGATCCTGGTTGGTGCTGAGTAGGCCTCAGTTGATCCCAGTGTTACAGTGCGGGATGGGGTGAATCACCTGTATTGAGACAGCATGCTAACGCACACTGCCTCGGCTGAGGTATGAACATTGGCCATCTGCTGAGGTACTGGAGAATGCTGGCACCATGGTCTCGCCCCTCCCTATCTCTGTAATCTCCTTTAGCCCTACAGCCCTCTGAGTTCGCTGCACCTCTAATGCTTAACTCTGTGAGCATCCGTGATATTAATCACTCCACCAAAGGTGTGCCTTCAGCTGCCTTGGCCCGAAGTTTGGAATTCCCTCTCTAAACCTTTCTGACTCTTCTCCTTTAGGCTGCTCCTTAAAACTTAGCTCTTGACCAAGCTTTTGGTCATCTGCCCTAATATCGCTTTATGCAGCTCGTTTGATAATGTTCCTGTGAAGTACCTTTTGGAGGCTATGTCAAAAGTGCTATATAAATGCACGTTTGCTGTAGTTGTTTGTTGTAAGTACCCTGGCAATACCGGGTTGGTGGGGGCGAAGAGAGGAAATACTTTTCTTTTTTGGAAACAGAAATACATAAACTCCACTTCCCTGCCTACCCCTGATACCCTTTGACTCCCTTGTTTGTCAAGAATATGTCTACCTCCGCCTTAAAAACATTCAATGACCCTGCCTCCCCCGCTCTGAGGAAGAGAGTTCCACGGGCTCATAACCCTCAGAGGAAAGATTTTCCTTCTGTCTTAAATGGGAGACCCCTTATTTTTAAACTCTGCACCCTAGTTTTAGTCTCTCTTACAGGAGGAAATATCCTTTCAACATCCACCCTGTCAAATCCCCTTGGGATCTAGTATGTTTCAATAAGATTACCTCTCATCCTTCTTAAACGCCAATGATCCAACCTGTCTAACCTTTCCTCATAAGGTAACCCGCTCATCCCAGGAATCAGTCGAGTGATCATTCTTTGAGCTGTTTCCAATTATCTTCCTTAAGTAAGGAGACCAAAACTGTACACAATACTCTCGATGTGGTCTCACCAATGCCCTGTACAACTGTAGCAAAACATCTTTACTTTTTATATTCCTTTCCCCTTGCAATAAACGACAACATTGCACTTGCCTTCTTAATCACTTGCTGAACCTGCATACTAACTTTTGTGTTTTGTGTACTAGGACACCTAGATCCCTCAGCATCGGAGTTCTGCAATCTCTCTCTTTTTAAATAATATGTTGCTGTTCTAATCTTTCTCCCCCCCCCCCCCCCCCCCCCCCCACCAAAGTGGACAAGTTCACACTTTCCCACATTATACTCAATAAACAATTAAAGCATCCAGCCAAAAGGGTTCAAAAGACAATGAAGTGTGTTTTTGGAGAATATAGGGTTAGGGATCTGGCAAGATGAACAGGTGGGTTTGGTCTATAGACTTGTTTGGATGTAAAGATATTTACCTAGTACTTCAAAAAATTAACATGCTTTCATAATATCTTTTTAAAATTGCAAGAAGGCCAACAAATGGTTAACAGCTGATGCATGTCCATTAAAAGTTTAGGGAGAAAATAGTGATAAGTACTTGGCTGCTGCTCTTGCTGTATGTACCTTTTAATAAAAGTAACTTGCTGTAACAGATATTTGAACCTCGTTTGGGTATGTTGAACTTGGTTCTCTTCTACATTAATCTGGTCAATTGGACCGCTCCATTTTACAGCCTTTCTGCTAAGGCAGGGCTACTCACCAACGTTGACTGAGTCCTTGGCTCTAAGCAGCAGCTTACCCGAGAGTCATTGGTTGTGCCCAGACTTCAGTAGAATGTGAATGGGCATCACCTGGTGGCTTGGGGTGCAGGTGTATGTCCTCTTCAAAACCCTACACCCAAAGAATTTTTGCAGTGTCTTTTTCAAATTGATAGCATAGCAAAGTGTTCCCTGTCCTCCCGGTGTATAATTTGTATGCGCTAAACCCAGCCAATCTCGTGCCATTCAGAGAAATGCTCTTAATAAGGAAATCGCAGTCTAAAGTTTTAATTTTGTAAATCAGAAAAGATGGGGAAGGAAAGAAGTTGGAGATCTATTATTTTTAGTAGTTTTTGCTCTGTTGTGATGTTGCTAGCACTATTCACTAACGCTCTCTCTTCCCCATTCTATCACGTGTGAACCTTGTACATAGAATTTCCAGCACAGAAACAGGCCATTCGGCCCAACTGCTATATTCTGGTGTTTGTGCTCCACACCAGCCTCCTCCTCCCATCCTACCTTCATCTAACCCGATCAACATATCCTTCTATTCCTTTCTCCCTCATGTATTTATCTCTCTTCCCTTTAACTGCATCCATGCTATTCACTTTAACTAGTCCATGAAGTAGTGCATTCCACATTCTAACAACTCTCTGAGTAAACAAGTTTCTGCTGAATTCCCTATCGTATTTATTGGTGGCTATCTTTTATACTTACGGCTCCTAGTTTTGGACTCCCCCACAAGTGGAAACCTCTTTCTTTACATTTGCTCTATATTGTATGTTAAAACAATACTGCACAATCCAAGTTCCAGCAAAGCTGCATCATAAGGCATGAAATTGATGGACCCGAAATGAAATTGCAAGTGTTGACAATGTAGGAGAGGTCAAGACAGCAGTGAGGCAAAAGGAAGTAGAATTGGGAACAAAGATTGGCTGAAACTGATGAGGATGGAGCTTGCAAGGAGAAGTATTTTAAAAGGGAGAGTAAGAAGATTGGTGAAACTGCGTCAGTGAACTGATCTGGAAATATATTATGCATTCCACAACGTTCCAAGGTGGTTTAGAATGAAGAACAGCTGGAGGTTGGGTGGGAGTGTGGTCCAAGAGGCAAACTTCCTGTCTGCATAAAATTTTGTTAAAAATAAGAGATTTTAGGTTGTCGGGAAATGTGTTGGAGGTATAGGGAATTGTGGAGTAAAAGAATAGTGAATATCTGGAATGACAAAGTAGAAGATTAGGGAATATAGGAATCCCGGAGTAAAAGAATGTTGGGTGGAGGTATTTATTGGAACTAAAGTATGGGAATGTAGGGCATTAAGGAATACAAGATTAGGAGTACAGGGAAACATGGAGCAAAAAATTGGGTGACAAGGGACCAAGCTCACAGATTGCCACAAATCTCTGATGTGCTACCTTTCTGAAAACGGTCCAAGATGGAATTAAATGCATTTTGGCCACGTGATCGAGCTTGTAAGGTAGAAAGCAGATAGAGTAGGGTTAGATAAATGTGCTCCACAGGGGTCTCTCACAAACAGATAAGGTTGTAAAGTGAAAGCTGTGAAGTGTCTCTGTATATAGTTGCCTAAAATACAAAAGCACTGAGGCAAAGCTGAACATTTGCAGCACATTAAGCTGCAGTTGCAGAATTCTGAAGTCCGGTTTGCTTCGTGTTTTATTCGGATGGAGAACTTGGCATTGGTTCTGACCCACCCACCTGACACTTTTACACCCGTCTGGGTCTGAAAACGTTGCAGGAAGTTGGTCGTTACTCTAACAGGGAATTGTACTGAAGGGCTCCCTCTGCTGGAGGGGAACATATTATTAAACAGTAGAAATTCCTCATCATCCAATCCCTTTTTCACCAAAACCTTTTGTCGAAAAGTCATTGTCACCTACAAACTTTCTTTTCCTATTTTACCAGTGATAAAGCCTGAAATTAAATTGATTAAGGTGAGACATCTTTTTAAAGATCAAACCTGGGCTGGAGGCCCAGCTCGCTGTCTTCCTAACCAAAGGAGCCACATGTCCTTCTGTTGAGCAGGCAATAAAGGCACTTATTAATACAACTTTTTTTTTCCCGTGTGTCTTTTCCCCATCTGTCCTTTTTATAAAGGAGGGAAGAGAAAAATCAGAGGGTGGTACTGCTTGCCACTCTAGGCCATATTCCAAATGAAACAACCTCGCAGTATATCTGAAAGGAGTTGAGGAATTTGACTTGAATTTGACTGCTGACCATTGCCACCCCTATGGCCCATGTTAACTACAGGTATCCTTCGTGTATATAGTGTCTGAGACTCAAAGTCCCTATGATCAGTTTGGCCTGGTCGTTGCTAGTTAGATCAGCTTTTGTCTGTAAACTAGAATGGTAGGAAGACTGGCGCAGTCTGTCTATAATATAGTTTGAAATAGCGATTTCTTTAAATGTTCTTCTGTAGTTAGGAAGCCTTAAATATCCATTTTGTATGGGTCAGCAGATGATGGCATGTGAGACTAGCATAAATACCTGGGGAAATGCATGGATAAATAAATCCATATCATTCAACCAAATTTTAATAATTGTAAACTAGTGAATGCTTTTAGGCACCAGTGTAAACTCCCATTGGGTGGAAATTGGCATTATACATCTCCTTCCCATTTTTCTAATCCGTTATGTCACAGAAGCCACCCTGTTTGCTTTATGCTGCAAGGGAAAAATCCTTATTTAACTGCTGTCATGTGCATTGCAAAACATTTAACTGAGGTTTTATCACCGAGAGTCTCCTTGCCTTTGTGCCAAGTACAGTAAAGTTGGCGCTGGATGTATTTGTTTCTTTTAAAAAAAGAACTGGGTTTAGAATTGGCGATATATTTGAATTGGGCCTCTATCTGATGTTGCTTTTTTATTTTTTTAACAGCCAGTAATTGGGCGCCGACATGGATTTTTCTATATACCTCAACCTCAGCCAATTGCAACAACAATTCCAAAAGTATTTATTCAACTGCCTCATTTGGGTCCACTTGTTCATCCGGTATATCATCTTTACTCTGCAACTAACCGCTGTTGAATAGATAACATTTAACAATACAACAGTCGTTGGTTTAACTAGATCAATGTTCTAATTTTAAAATACAGCTATGGTAGTGTAATGATTATGTGGTTGGCCTTGTAGGCCTGGAGCCTTGGACTAATCGTCCAGGGAAGGTGAGTTCAAAACCCACCAAGGTCGCTTAAGAACTTGAATTCAGTTAAGTTAAAAGAAAAATTGGTGTCAGTAATAGTGACCACCAAGCTGTCAGGGAAAACCCAATGTCCTTTAGGGAATGAAATCTGCCGACCTGTTTGTGATTCCAATCTGACACCTATGTGGTTGACTCTTGACTGACCTCTGGGCCTCACAAGCCACTTGATTGTATCGTGTCGTTACCATCAGTTCAAGAAGCAGACGCCCCCACCAGGGCAGCAAGGCCTACCTTCCAAGGATGAAATTTTAAAATACTCTTGTGCAACAGTTGACGTGCCCTACTGAATTTCGGACAAGGCCTTGTTATGCTATTTTGGTGCCTTTGGAAGTTAAGTGGATAAGCTGATAGGATTTGATCTTTGTGCAAGAGATGGTTTTTAAACTTTGTGTTAATGACAAATAATTATCCTGCCGTTGGAGAAGGGGAATGGAGGTGGGAGGAAGAGGCAAACAAAATGGCAAGGGGTGTCTTTCCCGATATTGCTGGGCCCCCGCCATTTTGTCCGGGGGCCTCTTCCCACTTCCACTCCATCTTGTGGAGGACGGAGGTGTCTGCCACCGTGTGGAGACGCTGCCAGGCGAGACCTGGTGGCCTCCTATTGGGGTGGTTCCCTCTTTGTGGGCAACCCATGGCCCCTAGAGGGCCCCCATGGCAGTGTTGGCTGCCCCCCCCCCCCCCACCCCCAGGAGGGTTGCCTCCCACCCCGTTGTCTAGGCCTGCCTGTGCCCCAGCGACCCTGCCCCTACATGCCTGTCCTGGGGTCTCCTACGTCCTCATTGCTGCAGGCCTCAACAGAAGTGAAGTGAGTAATACTGCTGTACTTTCTGTGTAACAGCATAGGTATAGCTAGCATTGCTAGCTATTGCAATACAGCGGGACGAAGATTTTTTTTCTAAAAAAAAAGGGTAACCTGGGCAAGGAAGACAGAGGAGGGGGAGTGACTTACAAATGGTACTAATCCAGATAACAGTTCTACTGCAAAAGCCCACTGTCTGGGTATGACTGAGCAGCATATGAGTAAGCTTGGGATCAGCACTGTGGCTGTGGAAGGTCACCAGAAGGTTGTACCATGCCTAGCAGAACATTCTTTTTTTTCCTGTTAAGAAAGGCTAGCATTATATTTGATTATGCATTGTCTTTATTTTGTTAATGTCATTAATAACCAAGTCAAAAGCATCACTCATATTCGCAAGCTCCAACAACTCGAGGGTACCAACGCCTTTCACTTCCTTCTGATCCCCATTCCTTCTAATCTCACCTCCGACCTTCCCCTCTCTCACCCTGAATGATCTGTCCCCTGCAAAGGCCTCAGCTTTATCCCCTTACGCCCCCACCTCAATGAATTTCAAGCTCAGCGCAATGTTGAGCTCGTCTTCTGTCACCTTCGTCTCCGCGCCTGCTTCTTTAGCCAGGATTCCTCCACTCCCCCGCACAGCAGAATATTTTACGTGCCTCCAGTATTCTCCCTCCACTTGGATCCTTCCCTCTGGCCTCTTGCCCTCTCACCCTCTTAATCTTTTCATTGAGAACTGCCAACTGATATCGGCTCTCTCAATTTCTCTGCTCCCCTTACTCACTCCAACCTGTCTCCCTCTGATCTTGCTGCACTCTGTTCTCTTGGGTCTAACCCCAACATTGTTATCAAACCGGCTGACAAGGGTGGTGCCGTTGTTGCCTGGTGAACTGACCTCTACCAAGCAGAAACCAAATGCTCACTCTCTGACACTTCCTCTTACCTCTTCCTTGATCATGACCCCACCACCAAACATCAAGCCATTGTTTCCAGGACTGTCACTGACGTCATCTCCTCTGGAGATCTTCACTTCACGGCTTCCAACATCATAGTTCCCCAACCTCGTACAGCCCACTTCTACCTCTTTCCCAAGATCCACAAACAGGATTGCACTGGTAGACCTATCGTTTCAGCCTGTTCCTGCCCCAGTGAACTCATTTCTTCCCATCTTTGTTTTTCTCCCTTGTCTCAGTTCTGATGAAAGATCACCAACCTGAAACGTTAACTCTGTTTCTCTCTCCACAGATGCTGCCAGATCTGCTGTGTATTTCCAGTACTTTGTTTTTATTACTCATAGCCTCCTCCCCCAAAAAATTCCCACCATTGAATTTGGATTGCACAAAAACTTTAGGAGCAAAATTGCATAAAACTGTATTCTTGATTTGGGTTTATTAATCATTTGAGAGGAAAATATGATCTTTTTTGTTCCATGTTGTAGCATTAATTACTTAACACTGTAGAGACTGAGTCTAGTGTGAAGAATTGAGGCTTACAGATCATTTTCCTTATTTTCAACAGCATGCAGCTAAAGCTGTAAGATTTCTAAATCTGCCATTAGCCGCTGAACCCAGTACGTCGTCTATGAAGATGGTACATGTGAATATCAGACTGCAACTAGCCTCGTAAATCAAACCTCTCCGTTATCCAGCCACTTTTTTAAAAAAAAAACTAACTTGCAATCTAATACTTGGGAATGTTAGCTAGCCAAGTCATACTAAGAGTTCAATGAATCCTTTTAGGTATAATCACTTTTTAAAAGGGCACAATCTTTTGCAAAAAGATTGATTTGTGAACTTTTTGTGTACATCATGCCCATGTTGTTGTATCAATTGTGTGTGGGGCACCATAATGAGAGTAATCCATGACTTGCCTGATCCTGCCTCAGCAATCTTCCCATTGCACATCCTCTACATTTGTGATTCTGATCTCTCCATAGCCTAACCCCTCCCTATCTCTAACTTCCGCCAGCCCTACAACCCTCTGACCAATCTGAAATGAGGAATTAAGAGGGCTAAAAGGGGTCATGAAATATCTTTAACAAACAGGGTTAAAGAAAATCCCAAAGGAGAAAGAGGGTAACTAGAGAAAGGATTGGCCCACTCAAAGACAAAGGAGGAATGTTATGCTTGGAGTCAGAGAAAATGGGTGAGATTCTAAACGAGTACTTTGCATTTACCGAGGAGAGGGACATGACGGATGTTGAGGTTAGGAACAGATGTTTGATTACTCTCGGTCAAGTTGGCATAAGGAGGGAGGAAGTGTTGGGTATTCTAAAGGGCATTAAGGTGGACAAGTCCCCAGGTCCGGATGGGATCTATCCCAGGTCACTGAGGGAAGCGAGAGAGGAAATAGCTGGGGCCTTAACAGATATCTTTGCAGCATCCTTAAACACGGGTGAGGTCCCGGAGGACTGGAGAATTGCTAATGTTGTTCCCTTGTTTAAGAAGGGCAACAGGGATAATCCAGGTAATTATAGACCGGTGAGCCTGACGTCAGTGGTAGGGAAGCTGCTGGAGAAGATACTGAGGGATAGGATCTATTCCCATTTGGAAGAAAATGGGCTTATCAGTGATAGGCAACATGGTTTTGTGCAGGGAAGGTCATGTCTTACCAACTTAATAGAATTCTTTGAGGAAGTGACAAAGTTGATTGATGAGGGAAGGGCTGTCGATGTCATATACATGGACTTCAGTAAGGCGTTTGATAAGGTTCCCCATGGCAGGCTGATGGAGAAAGTGAAGGCGCATGGGGTCCAAGGTGTACTAGCTAGATGGATAAAGAACTGGCTGGGCAACAGGAGACAGAGAGTAGCAGTAGAGGGGAGTTTCTCAAAATGGAGACGTGTGACCAGTGGTGTTCCACAGGGATCCGTGCTGGGACCACTGTTGTTTGTGATATACATTAATGATTTGGAGGAAAGTATAGGTGGACTGATTAGCAAGTTTGCAGATGACACTAAGATTGGTGGAGTAGCAGATAGTGAAGGGGACTGTCAGAGAATACAGCAGAATATAGATAGATTGGAGAGTTGGGCAGAGAAATGGCAGATGGAGTTCAATCAGGGCAAATGCGAGGTGATGCATTTTGGAAGATCCAATTCAAGAGTGAATTATACAGTAAATGGAAAAGTCCTGGGGAAAATTGATGTCCAGAGAGATTTGGGTGTTCAGGTCCACTGTTCCCTGAAGGTGGCAACGCAGGTAAATAGAGTGGTCAAGAAGGCATACGGCATGCTTTCCTTCATCGGACGGGGTATTGAGTACAAGAGTTGGCAGGTCATGTTACAGTTGTATAGGACTTTGGTTCGGCCACATTTGGAATACTGCGTGCAGTTCCTATTGCCACATTACCAAAAGGATGTGGATGCTTTGGAGAGGGTGCAGAGGAGGTTCACCAGGATGTTGCCTGGTATGGAGGGCGCTAGCTATGAAGAGAGGTTGAGTAGATTAGGATTATTTTCATTAGAAAGACGGAGGTTGAGGGGGGACCTGATTGAGGTGTACAAAATCATGAGAGGTATAGACAGGGTGGATAGCAAGAGGCTTTTTCCCCAGAGTGGGGGATTCAATTACTAGAGGACATGAGTTCAAAGTGAAAGGGGAAAAGTTTAGGGGGGATATGCGTGGAAAGTTCTTTACGCAGAGGGTGGTGGGTGCCTGGAACGCGTTGCCAGCGGAGGTGGTAGATGTGGGCATGATGGCGTCTTTTAAGATGTATCTAGACAGATACATGAATGGGCAGGAAGAAAAGAGATACAGACCCTTAGAAAATAGGCGACATGTTTAGATAGAGGATCTGGATCGGCGCAGGCTTGGAGGGCCAAAGGGCCTGTTCCTGTGCTGTAATTTTCTTTGTTCTTTGATATCTGCACTCCTCTGATTCTGACCTCCCTGATTTTAATCGCTCCACCATTGGTGACTGTGCCTTCAGTTGCCTAGGCCCTAAGCTCTGGAATTTTCTCCTTAAATCTCTCTGCCTCAATACCTCTCTCCTGCTTTTAAGCCATTCCTTAAAACCTCCTTCTTTGGCCAAGCTTTTGGTCATCTGCCTAATATCGCCTTATGTGCCCGGTGTCAAATTTTATATGATGTTGCTCTTGTATTGTGCTTTGGGATGTTTTACCACATTAAAAGTTGTTTGTTGACATGGTATGTGTCTTTCTCCCCTCCCCATTCCACTCCTGCTTTCTGGAGCTCTTGCTGTTCCTAATCTTATTAGCCACCCTCTTTTCCCCTTTATAAAAGCCTTCTCAAAGCCTACCTCTTTCACTGAGCCTAGAGTCACTTTCAGTCACTCCTCTATTTCCTGTACGGTGTCCTGTAAGTCACCTTGGGCTGTTTACCTGAAATGAACAACAAATTTTCCCTTCATGCCCAAAATGCTCATTTTATGGAATCATACAGAACAGAAATAGACCATTTGGCCTATCATGCCTTTAAAAGAGCTATCCAATTCATCCCACTCCCTGTTCCTTCATTCCTGCATCCTTGCAATTTTTTTTCTTTCCAAGTGTTTATCCAATTACCTTTTTGAAAATTTACTGTTGAAGCTACTTCAACCACCCTTTCAGGCATTTACACCAGGGAAGGAGGCCATTTGGCCCATCTGTCAATGCCAGCGAACAAGGAGCCATCCAGCCTAATCCCATTTTCCAGCTCTTGGTCCAAAGCCTTGTAGGTTACGGCACTTCCAAGTACTTTTGAAATGTTAGGGTGCTAGAGGCAGAAATCCATCTTTCAGGCAGTGAGTTGCAGATCCCCACAACCCTCTGGGTGAAAACATTTCTCATCGACTTTCCTCCAAACCTCTTACCCTAAATCTATGCCCCCTGGAAATGGACCCCTCAACCAAGGAGAATAGGGCCTCACTATTCACTCTATCTAGACCCCTCCCTAATACACCTCAAGTAGGTCTCCCTTCAGCCTCCTCTGTTCTAAAGAAAACAACCCTAGCCTATCCAATCTTTCCTCATAAATAAAATTCTCCAGTCCAGACAACATCCTTGTAAATCTCCTTGTACCCTCTCGAGTACAATCACATTTTCCTATAGTGTGGTGACTAGAACTGCAGGAAATACAACAGCTGTGGCCTAACTACTGTTTTTATACAGTTCCAGCATAACCTCCAAGCTCTTCTATTCTATGCCTTGGCCAATAAAGGCAAGTATCCCACATGCCTTCTTGACCACTTTATAAGAGTCATTTACAGCACAGAAGGAAGCCATTATGCTCATTGAGTCCATGCCGGATCTCCACGGAGCAATCCAGTCAGTCCTCTCCCCTGCTCAATCCCCATAGCCCTGCAAATTTATCTCCTTCAAGTGGACGTCCAATTTCCTTTTGAAGTTATTGTCTCCACTTCCATTATCTGTCTGTCCATCCACCTTTAGGGATCTGTTGACGTGCACTCCAAGGTCCCTCTGTTCCTCTGCACTTCAGTATCCTACCATTTATTGTGTATTCCCTTGCCTTGTTAGCCTTCCCAAACGCGTTACTTCACACTTCTCTGGATTGAACTCCATTTGCCATTGTTCCGCCCACCTGACTGTCCATTGATATCATCCTGCAGCCCACATTATCAGTCATATACCCAAGTTGCTCTCTACTTTGACCAAGTGCCATATTCCTTATACCATTAAGTGGTGACTTTACCCCCTGGCGTTAGGTTTCTTTGTTCCATTCCAGTTCCTAAGACCTTGTTGAATGTAATGTTTCTGTACTATGTGTGCATTAATGCAGTGTATTAATGTTTTATAAAAGTAAAATGGTCTTTGCATGATTAGCTTCCCTGCACCCCTCAGCCAGTTAGTAATCCTTCATTAACATAAAGGATTAGTTGGTTGGGAAGGGTGAGAAATTCCCCATTGGACCAGCAATGTATGGATTTTGGATGGAGTGATCTTGATGGGCTGAATGGCCTTTTCTCACCAGATTTTGAGTGATGCTTTAGGATCTGTGGATGTAAAAGAAAAATATTAATTTTAGTATCCAGTTAAAAGTAACACTGTAAAATCAGGGGAGTTAATGATCACAGTGAGTTTAAAGTTGTAATGTAAATACTGGAGCTCAACTGATGCTTGTACACTCTTGACCTTTTATTTTGTTTTGAATCCTAGTCTCTTGACTCCCTGCCCATTCCTAAACCTGGTCAAGTGTCAATCTAGCCACAGATTCTTTGTATTCAACAACACATGCATGATAGAATGCTGGAGTGGTGCAAAGTCAAATAAGAAAAGCCCACAGGCATTAATAACTGTGTGAGAGAGTGCGCATTTTGTTTGTATATATCATATAATCATAGAATAATATAGAAGGAGGCCATTCATCCCATTGAGTTTGCGTTGGCTCTTGCGAAGAGCAATCTAGCTAGTCCCACTCCTTGCTCATTCCCTGTAGCCCTGTAATTATTTTCTCCAATTATTTATCCAATTCCCATCTGAAAGCTATTGGGTGGTGGAAGCGGATTCACTATCGGGCAGTTAATTCCAAATGCTAATCGTTCGTTGCGTAACCAGAGGTGAATGAACAGTGTGTTAACCTCCTGCTCCATCTAACACCCCAGTCTGTCTTTTTTTTCCCCTCTCAAATGAAAGGCACAACTTTTGATTTTAACCTTCTGCTTCCCCACTATAACATAGTGTGTGGGTAACTGGTGTTATTTTTCTTTGTTTATTTCCTGGGACCTTGTTGAATACATTAATATATGATTTAATGCAAAATAGTCTTGCAATTAATGTATGGTTAACCTGGGAGATGTTGGAAGGAAGTTAGTGCTCCTTAAATGAAGTACGAGGTCAGTTGGTTGGGAAGAGGCAGAAAATCTCCATTCGAACACTGAGGCATCGAGGCTTTGGATTGAGTGTTCTTCATGGGCTATAATTTTAAGGGGCTCCCAAGGAGTGTGTTGGTATTTGAAGAGTACCTCTGAAAGTGTGTCAGTATTGGCAGAAGGTCCCTGGGAGCGTCAGTATCTTCAGGGAGTCATGGGAAGGTGACAATATTTTAAAAGGACACCTGTGCATACATCATTTGCCCAGGGTTCCCCAGAAATGTGCCAGTGGACCCCTGGGTAGCATATTAGTTATGACAAGAGGCTCCTGGGAGCGTATCACTGTTGGCTGAAGTTCCTTGTGTACTGTGTCAAAATTTACAGGACATGTTTGGGAACGTTCCCCCCCCCCCCCCCCCCCCCCTGACCAGGTGAGTTTGTGAGCACCATTACTCTGAAGCCAAATGTCAGGAGGTGTGAGGCTATCCACTTTGGATCTGAGAGAGCCAAATTGGATTGTTTTCTTAATGGTGAGACACTATGAAATGTGGAAGAGCAACAATATTTGGGTGTCCAAATCAATAAAAGGTTATGTAAATGTACAGAAAGTAATCAAAAATACTATGTTGTGCTTTATCTTAATGAGATGAGAATACAAAAGTGAGGGAGTGATCCAGTCGTACAGAGTCTGGTAGGACAATGGTGATATCCTTACTTTAGCCCTGGTATGCTTTTTCTCAAGTCATTGAATTTCTTCAAGACCAACTCCTAGGTCTTTGACTAGTCAATCCATAATTGACCCAATTGGGAATACACTCATGGATGTCTGTTCACTTGAAATCTTAATGCATTTCAAGAATGAGTTCATGATCTCCATAGCCCAGAGAGTGGGAAAGGATTTTGTCCAAAGCTTGGTTGTGCTATCATTTATCAAGCTGGATGAACAACATCACTCATTAATTGACAGTTTAGCTGATTGAGAAGTTTGAAAGTAGCATTCATTATAATCCTGGTGTAGATTTTGTAATTTGCTGTCTGGGCATTTTCAATGGCATAATAACATAAGAAATACGAGCAGGGGTAGACCATATGGTCCCTCAATCCTGCTCCACCTTTCAATATGATCATGATTTGCCAGAACTGCAGTTTGCCGCTTGCTCCCTGATTCTTGATTCCCTGAGACACCAAAGATCTGTCTATCCCAGCCTTAAATATACTCAACAATGGAGCATCCACTGCCCTCTGGGATAGACAATTCCAAAGATACACTGCCATCTATCTGACTGAAGAAATTTCTCATCTCAGTCCTCAATGATCAACCCCTTATTGTGATACTGTGCCCCTGTGTTCTAGGTTGCCCAGCCAGCAGAAACAACCTCAATGCCTACCCTAACAAGCCCCTTCAGGACCTTGTATGTGTTTTTGTGTAACAAGGCCTGTGGGATGCTAGGGGCGGCACAGTGGCGCAGTGGTTAGCACCGTAGTCTCACAGCTCCAGCAACCCAGGTTCGGTTCTGGGTACTGCCTGTGTGGAGTTTGCAAGTTCTCCCTGTGACCGCGTGGGTTTCCACCGAGTGCTCCGGTTTCCTCCCACAGCTAAAGACTTGCAGGTTGATAGGTAAATTGGCTATTGTAAATTGACCCTAGTGTAGGTAGGTGGTAGAAGAATTGAGGGAAGGTGGGGATGTGGTAGGGAATATGGGATTAATGTAGGGTTAGTATAAATGGGTGGTTGATGTTTGGCACAGACTCGGTGGGTCAAAAGGCCTGTTTCAGTGCTGTATCTCTCTATGACTCGAAGGCTGTAACTGGCAACACATCTGCAATACCAGTTTTACACTTTGGGTGGCAAATGGCTAAAGCTATCTTTTGTTTACCACCAGTGAATATGGATTGCACAGAAAGTTTAGCAGCAACATTGCATGAATGAATCTGTATCTTTAAATTGGATTTATTCATTTCTGGAATATATGACCTTTTTATTATTATGTGCAGTAGTAATAATTAGATAGCATAGTACAAACCAAATCCAATGTGAAGAATTGAGGTTTACAGATCATTTTTCTTATTTTCAACAGCAAGCATTTGCACGTAGATCTACAGCTCATGTAAGACAACTGAATGTGCCGTTTATCGCTAAACCCAGAAAGTCGGCTCTGAAGACGGTACATGTGAATATCAGACTGCAGCTAGCCTCGTAAATCAATCCTCTCAACTACCCAGCCACTTTCTCAATATAAAATTAACTTAAATCTAATACTTGGGAGTATTAGCTAGCAATGTCGCACTAATGAATCCATTTAGGTGTAATTGCTTTTTAAAAGGTCACAATTTAAAAAAAAATATAAGATTGCTTTGTGAAATCGGTGTAAATCATGCCATGTCACTGCCAGTTGAGTATGGGGCACCATGATGACAGTGATTATCACTTGCCCCAGCCTGCCTCTAGGATTGTTCCATTGCATAACCTCTATGTTTCTGATTCTGACGCAGTATGTGTCTGTTTTGGGGGTATACCTCAACAGTATTTTACTGTTTGATGATCATATCTACAGGAGTACATTAGTGTTGCGTTACCAGACTAATAGACCAGAGGTTTGGTTATAATCCAGAAAACATGAGTTTAAAATCCCATCATGGCAGTTTAAGAATTTGAATTTCGTTTATAAAAAGTATTAGCTTTTCGTAAAGAGTTATTTTTACTTGCTGATATTGATACCAGTATCTTGTTTATTACAAAAGCTAGTATCAGTAAGGTGACCACGAAGCAGTTCGATTGTCGTACAAACCCTACTGGTTCACTCATGTCTCTTTGGGAACAAAACCTGCTTCCTTACCTGGCCTGGCCTTTGTGATTCCAGTCACATGCCTATGTCAGGGGTTGGCAGTCTTTGGCTCCGGAGCCTCATGTGGCTCTTTAACATCTCATTTGCGGCTCCCAATCTTTTCCAGTTGGATTCAGTTAACATGAAAAAAGAGCGAAAAAAAAATGAGAATCGTGATTTTATTGTGGGGATAAAAGGCTAATCTAAGCACCTGAGCATGCATATACTGGAGATATGAAGAGAAAATGCAAAAAAGTCAAAAATGCAATAATTCGGAGTTAATGTAATTGTTTTTTCTATTGATGTATAAATTGAATGCATGTATTTTATTTATATATGCAAATTATGCATTCTACCTGAGAGAAGTGGCAATTTGGTTTAGAAATGCCAAATTTCCCTCTTGCTCCCAATAGTTTTTATTTTGCTTTTTTAAAAAAAAAGGCTCTTCAGGTTAATAAAAAAAGGTTGATGACCCCTGACCTAAGTGGTTGACTCGTAACTGCCTTCTGGAGTGGTCAAGCAAGCCACTTGGAAACTAGGGTCAGGTAATAAATATAATGTTACTACAATTATCGTGCATTAGGTATTTGATTGCAGAGCACTTCAGAATCAGTTTTTTTTCTCTTCCTGTTTGATCTCCTCACTGTTTCTGACTTTAAAAGGCAGTGAAGTGGTTATTTTACTGGACTAGTAATCCAGAGTCCTGGATTAATGATCCAGTGAACAGGAATTTAAATCTCACCATCGCAGTTTGAGAATTTGTATTCAGTTGAAGAGTTGGTAAAGGTAAAAGTGACTGTGAAGCTGCCGGATAGTACAAAAATCCCAACTGCTTCATTGATGTCTCTTAGGGAACAGAACCTGCTTCCTTACCTGGTCTGGCCAATGTGACTCCAGTTCCGCACTAATCCGGTTATAGGAGGGAAGGCCGACCACCACGTTTTCAAGTTAACTCAGGATGGGCATAAATGCTAGCCTGTACGGTGGCACCCAAATTCCAGCCCCCACAATTTTTTTTTTAATAAAGGGACAGGTTTGGCCTAATGACTGAGGCTGAATGACTTAAGGGCCGGAATTTTATGCCACTCCAGCGAGCCAGATGGGAGTGGGGGTGCGGTGGGGACCTGTTAAATGTGGGACGGATCCCCGGGCTAGGCGGAAGTGGATTCGCCACTGACTTTTACGTTGGTGGCCAGCTCCCGTCCGCCCCACGTAAAATCGAGCCCAAGGTTTTAAAAAAAATAGTAAATTAGGTTGGTCTTTTTCTTTGTCTTATTCTTCCCTGCCCTCTTGTTAAATATTGACTATTTCGCTAAGGTGTGGTTTAAAGATGGTAACAACCTTTCGATACATTTCAAAGGATACATTCTTGTGTGTGGCTTGATGTTGAATGTACACAGACTCTTCAGTCATGAGAAGTAGCACAGTGAATGTCAACCTTGTGCAACGTTCATACTCGCTGGATTATGATCAGCAAGCCTTGCACCTATCAATATTTTTGCACCTCTCTAACACAGGAATGCTGTGGTCAATTGCAACAGCTGATCTTGGTCGTGTAGCAGTCAGGTCAGCACAGCATGGGCTCTGTGGCTTGGCACTACATAGGCCAGTGCCTTTACCCAATAGGCCTTTGGTTCTGGGTTAGGTTTTGGGCACTGTGCCTGCACAGCCAGACTGGCAGAATGTACCATAGGCAAGGACCATTGGCTTTTAATTTTGGAGGGTAAAATGAAGAGTGGCAGAAGGTGATGAACTGCAGCACCAGTTAAAATTAGTAAGAATACAATTTGCCTTATTCATTTACTGTAAGTCTTAAGTTTGTTTGAAAACTGGGATATTAATAGAGCTTTTATTTTTGCACAATTTTTCATTTAGAGAAAAGAAAAGATAGCCCTCGTCCCATCTATGTCAACTAAACAAGTAAGTCTATTTTTGCCGGTGAGAAATTGAGGTACTTTTTTTTAAAATTTGAAGTGACTAGAAATATGGCACTTTGGGTTAACTCCTGATCCAGTGCTGCTAGCAGGGTGCCTTGCCCCCAGGGAAGGGGGTTGTTTCTGGCCCCCTCGACATGCAAGCATGGCTGACAAGGTTGCCAACTCTGGTCGGATGTATTCCTGGAAGTTTAATCACATGACCTCCTGTCTCAAACTATTCCACCCCCACGCTGCTGACATTGGTCCATCCTCTGGGTGCACTGACTTCCCATGTCCAGTTAGAGGGGGAACAACTGCTTTGTTACACAGTTGGATCAACCTTGACAGTTTGTGAAACAGCCATTTTTTATTTGCCCTCCCCATCTCCAATATTTTTGTAATCAATGTAAATGTTCAAATAAGTTCTTTTTAAAGTTTTGTTTAATGCTGCAAAGCTTGTTCTCCTGGGTTGCTTGCAGCAGTGGCCTGGAGACTAATCTTTAATTCCTGAAGACTCTCGGACCATCCTGGAATGTTGGCTACCCATGTGGCTGGGAGTGCTGAATTGTGGAGCTAACCCTGTATGTGTGCCAAAGTCTTGTGAATATCTCCAGCACTGTAATAATCCACATTTACCTTGCATATGTAAAGAGAAATCTTGAAACTTTGAAGATATTATTTGATGCTACATGTTTTCCACCATTTTCTGTTTTTAATTCTAAATTTTCTTTTGTTTCAATTACACTCACCCGGGACAACTGTTTATTCTCTCTCAGCTCATTTCACACAGGATCCTTGTAATGGTATTTGCCACACAAACAGGCCATTCAGCCCAACTGGTCCACCCTAGTGTTTATGTTCCAAACGAGCCTCCTCCCACCCTTCTTTGTCCAATCCCATCAACATATCCTATTCTTTTCTCCCTCATGTTTATCTAGCTTCTCTTAAGTGCATCTATGTAGTCTGCTGAACTACTTGTGAAAGCGAGTCCCACACATCTTGATGTGGAACCTTTGGGAGAGATACCCAGTGAAGGCTGGATGATACTAGATTTTGTCTTTTTCAACTGGACTTGTATTCAAGCCCCAGTGACGAAAGAACGGTGTGTTCACCTACTGCAGTGAAGGTTGACTTTCTGCTCCCTCACTCTAATGTGATAATAGAATTTGTCTACAAGTAATTGGTGTTATTTATTTGTTTTTACTTTCTGGGACCTTGTTGAATATGGTGTTCATGTATGGCTTTAATGCACATTAATAAATCTTTTTCACTTAAAATTGTCTTTTCAATTAGCATATGATTAACCTGGAGAGATGCTGGAAGGGACTTAGTGTTCTTTATTTAAAGTATGGGATCAATTGGTTGGGAAGGAGCCGGAAATCCCCACTCGATGATGCATGCGTACTTTGCAGTGTATTCCCAGGAGTTGTCAATATTTGCCATGAGTCCACACGAGTGTATCATTTTTACTGGGTTCCTGGGAGTGTTTTTCACGGATCTTTACGAGTTTCAGTATTAGCGATATTACCTGTGACTATTAACAGGAGATCCCTGGGAGCAGGAATGCACCCGAGTTGTGTGTCAGTATTGATGAGGCTCACTGGAAATGTGTCCCAATTTAAAGAGGGTCCACAGGAGTGTCTCATTATTAACAATAGGTCCTGTGTAGTTTGCCACAATTTACAGGGGGCTCCTGGGAATGATATATGCAGGAGTCTCTAACCTAGTGAGTTTGTGAGTATTCTAAGTGTGTGAGGTCATACCCTTTTGATCGGCAGAAACAAATTTGATTATTTTCTTATGGTGGGACTGGGCGCTGTAGATTTAGATAGCTATATACATAAATCAATAAAAGTGCATTACAACAAGCAGTGAGATACTGATGTTGGACTTTGTTCTCAATGGAAGTGGAATACAAAAGTGGGGAAGTGATGCTGCACTTGTACAGAGACTGGTAAGACATGGGAATATGCTTGATATGCTTTTTCCAAGTCGTAGAACTTGTTCAAGCCAAACTTTCAAATCTGTGCCCCTGCCCTGGCCTAAGGTGTTGAGGCATTTTGAGAATGCTATTTATAAAGAGCTCCATAACCCAATCAGTGTGAAAGGCTTTTCCCAAAGACATTTTTTTTTGTGCTGTCTTAAGCAAGCTTCACTATCACAATATTTGTGATTTGCTCTGGTTTAGGTCATGGAGAAGTTTGAAAGTGGTAGTTATTATAACCTTGGAGTAGATTTTCAACTGACTGCCCAGGCATGGAACTGGCAGCCTCTTTAATGAGTAGCTAACATGCAAGGCCAGTTTGGTACCCAGGCAATTAATTCATAAACTATCCCCAGAACAAGACTTAGTTTTTTCTTGTTTCCTCCATTGAATTTTAGATTTAAAAAAAAATCTTTCATGGGATGTGTGTGTCACTGACAAGTCAACAAGATGTTACGCATCCCTAATTGCCCTAGAGAAGGTGTTGGTGAGCCACCTTCTTGAACCGCTGCATTCCATGTGTAGGTACACCCACAGCGCTGTCAGGAATGGAGATCCTGGATTTTGACCCAGCAACAGTGGAGGAACAGCGATATAGTTCCAAGTCAGGATTATGTGTGTGGCTTGGAGAGGCACTTGCAAGTGGTGGTGTTCCTGTGCATCTGCTGCCCTTGGCCTTCTAGGTGGTAGAGGTTGCGGTTTTGGAAGGTGCTGTCAAAGGAGCCTTGGTGAGTTGCCGCAGTGCATCTTGTATATAGTACACACTGCTGCCACTGTGCACCAGTGGTGGAGGGAGTGAATATTTAAGGTGGTGAATTGGGTGCCGATGAAGTGGAGTGCTTTGTCCTGAATGGTGCCGAGCTTCTTGAGTGTTGTTGGAACTGCACTCATCCAGGCAAGTGGAGAGTATTTCATCACACTCCTGACGTGTGTGCCTTGTAGATGGTGGATAGACTTTGGGGAGTCTGCAGGTGAGTTACTTGCCTCAATTCCCAGCCTCTGACATGCTCTTGTAGTCACAGTATTTATATGGCGCATCCAGTTCAGTTTCTGGTCAATGATAACCCCCAGGAAATTGCACAGAAATTGTAGCAGCAACATTGCATTAATTTGTGATTTTAATACAGGTTTATTCCTTTCTTTTCAAGAGGAAAATCTGACTTTTAATCTGCTGTAGCAATAATTACATGGCATGGTAGAGATTAAGCTTAGTGTGAAAAATTGAGGTTTACATATCATTTTCCTTATTTTCAACAGCACTCTTTTGCACGTAAACCTACAGCTAATGTAAGACAACAGAGTGTGTCGTTTGACGCCGAACCCAGTACGTCGTCTGTGGAGATGGTACATGTGAATATCAGACTGCAACTAGCCTCGTAAATCAAACCTCTCAAATACACGCCCACATTTTAAAAATAAGCGAACTTACAATCTAATACCTGGACGAGTTAATTAGCAATGTCACACTAAGTTCAATAAAGTCTTTTGGGTATAATTGCCCTTTTAAAAGGGCACAGTTTTTTTTTGAAGATTTGTGAACTCTTTTTCTATAAATCATGCCATGTCATTGTGTCAGTTGAGTAAGGAGCACCATGATGAGAGTGATCCGTGACTTGCCCCATTCCATCTCTGCAATCTTCCCATCGCACATCCTCTCCGTTTCTGATTTTGGTGCAGCATATGTCTGTTTTGCGGGAAGGGGTAATAACCCAGCAGGAACTGTTACTGATAATCTAACCATCATAGTTCCACAATGTTGAGCTACAATCACTGCAGAATCTGGTGTAGAGGCTGTTGTCTCTTAAGGCAGATATGCTACTCAAAGCCTGTTGACTAGTGCACAGTATCCTCAGAACCAGCCATCTTTTTTTCCTTGCTCAATTTTTGAATTTCCTTACCATTTAATTCCTACATTTGGCCTAACAACTGGAAATGAATGACTTGAGGACTTACAAAAAAAACCATCAGTTTAGTTGTTTGTCTTCCTAATTTCCCCCTTTTCCAACCTGCCCTTCCCTTGCCTCTAGGAAACTATTAACTATTTGGTGAGCAATGATTCTGAAATGGATGGAGTTAGGATACAGATCAGCTGTGATCTCATTTATTTATTTTTAAAATTTATTTAGAGATACAGCACTGAAACAGGCCCTTCGGCCCACCGAGTCTGTGCCGACCAACGACCACCCATTTATACTAATCCTACATTAATCCCATATTCTCTACCACATCCCCACCATTCTCCTACCACCTACCTACAATAGGGGCAATTTACCTATCAACCTGCAAGTCTTTGGAGGTGGGAGGAAACCGGTGCACCCGGCGGAAACCCACGCAGACACAGGGAGAACTTGCAAACTCCGCACAGGCAGTACCCAGAACTGAACCTGGGTCGCTGGAGCTGTGAGGCTGCGGTGCTAACCACTGTGCCACTGTGCCGCCCATTATATGGCAGAACCAGCTCGAAGGGCTGAATGGTCTACTCCTGTTCCTATGTGTCATTGTGCCTTTTACTCAGTCGGCCTTCTGTCCTTGACATTTGAACATTTGACAAAGGTCAAATTGCCTGTAGGCAACAAGTACTTGAAACATTCACTGACCGTAGGCAAGACAAATTTGTTTTCAATTTTAAAGGGAGAGATGACCAGTGTCGTAGAATGTGATCGCCATAACACAAGTTTAAAATTATAGAACCTGTTGCAATAAAATTGAAATTTGAGTTAATCAGTCACTACAAATCATAGGTTATTTTGAAAACTTTAAATATTTATGTTTGCACAATCTTTCATTTAGAATGAGGAAATGATATCTCCTGTCGCATCAGAGCTGACTAAACAAGTAAGTATATGTTCTGCAATGATGAATTGAGGCATTGTTTATTCGGTTGCTTTCATACCTTCGCTGTTCTCCAAGGAAAGCATGTATAAAGTAATGGAAGGATTCACAGGCTGATTAAGAACCTGGCGTGAGTGCTTCTTCCATTGCCGTAACCAACTTTTATGCCAGCCGATAGGGTGATTAATCCCAAATGGCAGTAAGGTTTAACAAGCTCCCACAATCCGTATGATGATGAGAGGGGGGGGGAGGGCGTTGGCACCCACACACACCAGACACGAGTATAGGGCAGGATGCCAACCCAGAATTCAGGGCCGGAGCTGTGGTGTCTGCTCGTTAAGTCTGTGGAGTGGGGTTCAAACCCTGCACCTTCTGACTCTTGAGGAGGGGAAATGCTGCCACTGAGGCACAGGTTCTCTTTTTTTTTTTTACTTTTAGGTGACCAGAAATGATGTCACTTTGCAGTGACTCTGATCAGGTACTTTCAACAGTGAACTGTGCCCTCAGGAAATATGGGTTGGAAAGTTAGGGCTACTGTGTTGTAGACCAGTCGTTTTCAAACTGGGAGTCTAAAGAGACTTTCCAGGGAGTTCACAAAATAATGTGAACAGGACACGTTACTGCCATGGCATGGATTGGGCACACTTTGGTCATCACAGTAACTGGCGGTGTCACGATGACAGAGACACTGCACACCAGGCAGTGGCCAGCGGAAGTACAACTCAGACAGGCTGACAAACAGCAGGGGGTGAGAGGAAAAAAACCTGAAACACTCAGCAGCTGTGCAGTGAATGGGCAGGCAGTGGAGGGTTACACCTGAAACTGTGCCAGTATCCCCAACAGGAGCCACTGAGTCTAATCCCACTACGTGTTGCGGTGAAATATTCAACAGTCATGTTGCTGAACCTGTAAGGTTAACTTTTATCCTCGCTTCAGCTGAAAGGTTTCACCGCCAATCACATCAATGTTCAGTATATCTGGCAGCTCTGGCAAACTTACATGCAAGTCACTTTAACACGACACTAATGAAGTTTACATTCCAAATTGTACATGTTCAATAAGTTTATTTTATTATCATTTAGATGGGGGTGGGTGATTACGAATCCATTTGAAAAGTTTGAGAACAGCTATTGTAGACAAGCACCCATGTACCATACCAACGTGATTCTTCCCTCCCCACTTTGGAAACCGGTCATGTTTGTGGATTGTCCCTGTGGTCTCTGAATAAAATTAGCAATTTAATGCCATTGTTGTGCTGTGGTTATATACCCATTAGCATAAAAAGCAGAAAAGCCTAGAAAATACATTGAGCCAGTCAGCATCTGAAAAGCAAAAAAGGAAATAAAGGCACCAATTTTTGATCAACCTTTTGTTTCCCAATTCCCGTAGGTTGTTCTTATTGTCCCATGTAACCTCTGTTGCCTGACCCGAGTACCATTCCACTTAGCTGAGCCTCGTTAGTAACTGTCTGCTCATTGAACTCTAGCAGGTGGCCCCGCTGAGTGCAATCCTGTCAGCACCAAATGTACACAACTTGCATTTATATAGCACCTTTCATGAAGTAAAAACATCACAAGGTGCTTCACAGGAGCATTATCAAAATTTGACTCTGAGCCACATAAGATATTAGGACAGGTGATCAAAAGCATCCTACAGGAGGAGAGAGAAATAGAAGGGTTTAGGGGGGGGGATTCCAATGTTTAGGGCCTAGGCAGCTGAAGGCATGCCTGCTAATGGTGGGGCAGTGAAAATCAGGGATGTGCAAGAAGCCAGAATTGGAGGAATGCAGAGATCTCAGAGGATTGTCAGACTGGAGGATAAAGAGTTTGGCAGGGGCGCTTCATACATGCTTTTCAGAAGGAATCAGTGGAAAGTAATCAAGCCAGAGTCTTTGCTGACCTCTAAGTCATTGAGGAATCTCCAGCATGCTCTTCTAAACAGGAAGCCTCAACAGATAATGGTCTGGAAAAAGTTTCACACAAACATCTAGTGAGCATACTCTTTATACCACAGATGTTTTGGGTTTCAACTGGTAGTGTGTGTACCGACACCCTGGGGCATTTTCTCTACGCTACAGTGCATCATGAAACTGGTACTGTGATAGGGGTGGGTGGCATTTCTACTGCAGAAGAAATCATCTAGATTACTTATTTCTAGGTGATTAATCTTAAATAGAAGGTGCAGTGAAAAAGTGTTCGGTCTGCTTTGTATTCATGTGAAAGCTTATTGTAATAGAAGCTACAGCTATTAAATAATGCAAGCACATTTCATTTCTGTTAATGAATGGATTTGTAGCATCTCGGAAGATCCTGTCAGCTTAGCTCCATGGTAGCACTCTCATCTGTGTCAAACAGTCATGGCTTCAAGTTCCAGGATTTGAGTACAATCTAGGCTGTCATTTCAGTGTGGAATTGAGGTAGTGATGCATTAGTGCAGGTGCCATCCTTCAGATTGAAGTCCTATCCACTTGTTCAGACGGATGTAACAATCTCATGACAGTTCTATGAAGAGCAAGGGAGTTTTCCAGGTGTCCTGGCTGACTGTTATTGTCCAACCAACACCCACAAATAGCTTAGCTGGTCACGTAATATTGCTGTTTGTGGCAGATTGCTGTGTGTAAATTGGCAGCTGAGTTTGGCCACAATGTGACAGGTTGGACTTCAAAGGATAATTCATTATCTATGAAGTGCTTTGGGGCATACTGAAGATATTAAAGGTGCATGTAAATGCAAGCTCTTTATTTTTAGTGCTCATGGATATCTCGGTGGGAAGTAGAAAGGTAATGCTGCATTTTTTCAGCTGCAAAGCATTGGCTCCAAACTGCGGAGCAAATGTGTCTTGTGTTGGGTGCCCTATATTATTGTAATATATGTAAGCAGAAAAGTAAATTCCCAATGCTGGAAATCTGAAATGCACCAGCATGTTGGGCTGCATCCAAAAAGGAACAGTGAATGTTTTGAGGTATGAATTCTGATGAGGTATTTGTATCTGCAAATTTTGATCATTCTCTTTCAAATGCTGATTGGCCTAGTATGCATTTTAATTTCTCATTCTTACTAAAATTTAAATTTTAACTCAGAGATCTGATTTTCAATAAGCTGGTGATTTGGACTAAGTGCACAAGACTACAATTGGCTAAATTTTTGTGCATGGGGGTGTGTGTGTGTATTGCTCTCTGCCACTTTTTTCTCATTCTCTGCCCTTCCCTTCTCTTTGCCTGTCTCTCACTCACTTTTTTTTTTAGTCTGGTAAAATCATGAATTGTCTTGGATTTTGTTTCCCCACCCCCACTCCAGGAGGATATAGCAGCTTCTCTCGCAGACCTGTCCTTAGAAGTGGTGCCAGAGCAGCCCATCCCAGCGGAGGAGAGGCGTAGATGGGAAGAAGGAAACGTGGACTACCTGGGAAGGGACGCTTTTGTGAACATTCAGAGAAAGTTGGACCGATTTCTGAAGTAGTGTGGCAGATGCTGATCATGCGCTCTTGGGCCAAAACACTTTTTTTGCTTATATATAATATGGATGGCAGCTCAATCCTGAGGCGAAGAAAAAAAAATTGACTGTCCATTTAATATTGCATTGTATATAGATTTTGGTTTTGGATGAACGTGTGTATTTTTTTTACATTCATTAGTGCTATTAAAAAGTGTTTACTGATTAGTTAAGTTGATTGCATTTAAATGTACATGAAGCGAGTCACATTTTACCTTTTTTATACGAGGCATTGACCTGGATTTTGCAAGGGTTTTTGACAGTGAACTTTCAGCATTTACCATTATTACTCCTCTGAAACTGAATTCAGGATTTAGTGCAAGTACAGATTGACGTGGAAATCCTGATGTTGCAGTCTGTCATTCACTGCTCCACCACAGGCTGCACTGTGGACCCCTTCCAGAGTCACCAATCAGTGAAAGTAGTTGGTGTGGCAAAAACCTCCCCTTTTTTCCACTCACCCAACCCTGTTAGAAACTCCATTTAACAACACAAGCTTGAGGAACAGCATCTCATTTACCGATTAGGCACACTACAGCCTGCCGGACTGAATTTTTGAGTTCAATAATTTCAGAGCATGACGGGCCCTCTATTTTACTTTTATTTTTAGTTTTTTTTAAAACATTTTTTACAATTTTTAAAAATGTTTATTTCATTTCATCTTAGTTTGTTCAGTTTGCTTACCCACTTTTTTTCATGTTTGTACTTGCTGCTGTTCAATCTTCAGTCCGTTAACACCCTATCTGTACTAATGCTTTGTCTTTCAACACACCATTAACATATTGTTTGCCTTTGCTCCATGACCTTTTGGTCAGCTATGTGGCCTTGTCCAATCTACACCTTCTCCTTTGTTACCTCTTGCCCCACCCCCGCCTCACTTGCTTATTACCTTTGACATTTCTAATATTTGCCAGTTCCGAAGAAGGGTCACCGACCCGAAACGTTAACTCTGCTTCTCTTTCCACAGATGCTGCCAGACCTGCTGAGTATTTCCAGCATTTATTGTTTTTATTTCAGATTTCCAGCATCCGCAGTATTTTGCTTTTTAAAAAAAAAAGTTGCATCTTTTTCAATCAGGTGCGATTGGTTTTTTTTTTTAACCATGACTCAGTAATAATTATTGCTGAATAACAGATCTAACCCTGAAAAAATAATTTTATTTGTGGAATGTCTCCATTATGATTAATTACTAGATTTTTAAACCACATTTTAAAAAAAAAAAAATTCTCAAGTTTTTTTTTTCCATATCTCCGGTTCTACCTTCACCTCATGTGTATGTCCCAATCTTTATTTTGCTCTACGTAAATTCTTTTAAAAAGTGATTTGATTTTAGTGCTCATTTCCTGCTTGGCTGTCTGTGAGAATCCTTCAATGTGCTTGTCTGCTTGGACAGTTTGATGACATCACTGCACCGTCATGCTGGAAATGCCCATTAAAGAGTTCTGCAACCACTGCCTGGTGAGAGGTGAGGTTCCTGCCACAGAGATGATTAGGTCTCTCAGCGAGGCTTTCTTCGAGATCAGCAGCGAGTGCTCTTGCTTTACAGCTGACTGCAAAATCCAGACCATTATGTTTCTTCAATGGGACTGCAAGAGTTAAAGTGCCTCGAAAAGGCATTTAGTGTAAGGTCTAGCACGGCAATTTGGAAATGTTCATGTATTTTCAGTTGTCCCTTTATTTTGGATCTGCAAATCCAGTGACTTGAAGATAATAGTTGGGAGATGAAAATCATTCCTTTTTGGGGTTTTATTTAAAGTTTCACTGCTTTTAATCTAGATCAGTAGTTTTCAAACTTTTTTGGTTGAAGGACCCCTTTTCAAATAGATCAGTAATCACAGACTACAGATCTAAATTATATCACTCAGAATATAAAAGTGCTACATATAAAGTGTTTTAATAATTCTTTTAAGACAACTGGTATTTACTTGCACATATCAGAGAGATGGATGTGCTTGCTTCTCACTGCAGAATCTGTCAGTCCTTGCACATTGCCCTCCTAGGTGAGACAGCCAGCTTCTGGCTTACAGCTCCAACTGCTGCTCTTAAGTACTTGGCGAGCACTTTCATATTACTTCACGGACCCCCTAGAAAGTCTCTATGGATCCCTACAGGTCTGAGAACCACTAATTTAGATGGCATTGCACAAGTTGGTACGTTGGCCAACATTGCAGAGTTTTTCAGCAGGGTTGTTTGTTGTAACATACTAGTTGCAACACTGGTAGGTACTGTTTGATCATCTCAAACCAGAGAAAAACTTGCACATTCTGTTTACAAATACACCGATGAACAGTACAAACTCTCTTGCTGATCATGTTGTAATATCTTTTGTTGTAATAACTACACCAGTTGCCTTGTGGCATCCTCAGTCGGGATGTGGATTGTTACTTTGCTGCCAGAGATGTTTCACAAATGAGTGGAGTGGAAGCTGTACCCAGTGCAGATGCTGTGTTTATCAAATAGTGAACCGTCAGTGACCTCTTGTTTGCAAGACTAAGTTACAGACCTTGGCACTTAGAGAGAGAGAGAGAAACTAACCTAGCTCAATTGTGAGCAACTAGCCTATGCTTTAATATAACAAAAAACTTGACTAATTGAAGAACTAAACTTTTCATTTTCTCTCGGTGAATACACAATGTGCTTCCTGTTATTAAATTTCATACTTTCTCTTTGTTTTGGTTCCACGCCAGACAGGGACTTGAATGATCATCCTTTTTGGCAACAGCACTAATATATTGGCCCTTGTAAAAACTGTGGCTCTATATAGGGGCTAAGTGCCTCACTGTTAACTCTGGCACACCTTGACATTGAATTTGTAGCTATCAAATCATTTATTAAGCAAATCCACCCTTAGCATGCAAATCCAACTTTGACGCAGGCCCCATGAATTTAAAATATTTTCCATGAATTTCAAACATATTCAAATTGGCTTGTGCAGCTTTCGAGGCTATAGCTGTTTCAGATAACCAGCAGATTGTTACTTATTGCTACTTGCATTCAGAGTCCAGAACCCGGGTTCATAGTCTAAGGATACGGGGAAAACCTTTCAGGACTGAGATGAGGAGAAGTTTATTCACCCAGAGAGTGGTGAGCCTATGGAATTCACTACCACAGAAAGCAGTTGAGGTCAAAGGTTATCCACTTTGGTAGCAAAAACAGGAAGGCAGATTATTATCTGAGGGAGGGGAATATGCAGCGAGACCTGGGTGTTCTCGTACACCAGTCGCTGAAGGTAAGCATGCAGGTGCAACAGGCGGTAAAAATGGCAAATGGTATGTTGGCTTGCATAGCAAGAGGATTCGAGTACAGGAGCAGGGATGTCTTGCTGCAATTATACAGGGCCTTGGTGAGGCCACACCTGGAATATTGTGTGTAGTTTTGGTCTCCTTATCTGAGGAAGGATGTTCTTGCTATAGAGGGAGTGCAGCGAAGGTTTACCAGACTGATTCCTGGGATGGCGGGACTAATGTATGAGGAGAGATTGAGTCAGGATTATATTAGCTGGAGTTCAGAAGAGTGAGGGGGGAATCCCATAGGAACCTATAAAATTCTAACAGGACTTGACAGGGTAGATGCAGGAAGGATGTTCCAGATGGTGGGGGAGTCCAGAACCAGGGGTCATAGTCTAAGGATACGAGGTAAACCTTTCAGGACTGAGATGAGGAGAAATCTATTCACCCAGAGAGTGGTGAGCCTGTGGAATTTGTTACCACAGAGAGCAGTTGAGGTCAAAACATTATATGTTTTCAAGAAGGAGTTGGATATAGCAAGGGAATATACAATGGATGGTGTGAACATCAACGCAAGCTCGAGGAACAGCACCTCATTTATCGCTTAGGCACACTACAGCTTGGCCGGACTGAACATCGAGTTCAATAATTTCCGAGCATGACGGGGGCCCCCCTTTTTATTTTCAGCTATTTTTTTCTTTTTTCTTTGTTTTATTTCATTTTGTTTCATTTTTTTTTACCATGTGCCTACCCACTTTTTTTTTTGGATAACTGCCTCTATGGAGCTAAAGGCACTAAGAATATAAGAGCAGGAGTAGAGCATATGGCTCCTCAAGCCTGCTCTGCCATTCAATATGAACATAGCTGATCTTTTGCTTCAACGTCACTTTCCCTCCTGCGCCTCATATCCCTCTGAATAATCAAGAGGTCAAAAATCTGCCTTTCCCAGCCTTGACTATATTCAATGTTGGAGCATTCACAACGTTCCGGGGTAGAGAATTCCAAAGATTCACAATCCTCTCAATGGAGAAATTTCTACTCGTCTCAATCCTAAATAATTGACCCTTGATCCTGAGGCTGTTTTTTTGGTTTTTCCCCCCTTTTTTGTTTGGTCATGTTTGTGCTTTGGGTTTATTCTCTGTGACCCTTACCTATCAACACCTTCTCTTTGGTTATCTCTTGTCCCAGCCCCACTTTATTTGCTTAAAACCTATTACATTTCTAGTCTCTGCCAGTTCTGATGAAGGGTCACTGACCTGAAACGTTAACTCTGCTTCTCTCTCCACAGTTGCTGCCAGACCTGCTGAGTATTTCCAGCATTTCTTGTTTTTATTTCCGATTTCCAGCATCTGCGGTATTTTGCTTTTATTATTATGCTAAATCCCTACCTGAGTAGTTGAAAGTACAAACTGTACCTGCACAGGACCCAATCATAAAAACCCAGCAAAAGTTGTTGGTGAAGCTGAGATTCCAAGGTCATACATCATTGAGACCGAAACAGATAAGAAAATGAGAAGGAACAGAGTCCATATTTGACTGACACCTGAGCTGGAAAAACAGGGAAGACCATTAACAACACCGGAAACATCTTTATCCAGTGAGACAACATCAACAACATTACCAGCAATGACACAACATTAGCAACAGCAAGCACGACTCCTACAACAGCAGGAGCAACGTGCACAACATTTTTCCACCTAAGCAATACCGTGAATGATATTTTTAAAAAAGAAAACACGATAAAAGACTCTTAAAAGGTGTTCAGCTTATTTTTAAAACTCGATTGTTAATCTTCTTTAGAAATAAAAGTTATTGATTGGAACAGTTATATCGATATAGTGGCATTGTGCCTTTTAAAGAGGGATGCTATATATTGTTATATAATGCATAAAGAGTTAGGGACTAATCAGCTAGTAACTAATTGCCATGTGTGAGTGTGTTCCAGGGGGCCACATTTTACTGCTGCGCTCGAGTCATGAAATACATAACATGACAGCGCTCTGCGGCAGGTCCTTACCAGGCAGCATGGAAGCTGAATTAAATAACCAAAGAGCTCCAGCTTTTCCAAGTCTAAAGTGTGATTATTTCTAACTTGTCGGAACAAGGGGACATAACAATGATGGAAAATACAAGTGAGTACTTGGCTACCGGCCGTTCTTGCCAGTTCCTCTAGGCTGCAGATAGGACAGACTGGCCTGTCTGGGCGCGTTGCCCACCTGAGCTGCAGGTAGAAGGTGCCAGCCTGTCTTGGGCGTTGCTCACCTGAGCTGCATGGAGGAGGTACCAGCCTGTCTGGGGGTGGTGCCCACCTGAGCTGCAGGTAGAAGGTACCAGTCTGTCTGGGGCATTGCCCACCTAAGCTGCAGGTAGGAGGTACCAGTCTGTCTGTGGCATTGCCCACCTGAGCTGCAGGTAGAAGGTACCAGTCTGTCTGTGGCATTGCCCACCTGAGCTGCAGGTAGAAGGTGCCAGCCTGTCTTGGGCGTTGCTCACCTGAGCTGCATGGAGGAGGTACCAGCCTGTCTGGGGGTGTTGCCCACCTGAGCTGCAGGTAGAAGGTACCAGTCTGTCTGGGGCATTGCCCACCTAAGCTGCAGGTAGGAGGTACCAGTCTGTCTGTGGCATTGCCCACCTGAGCTGCAGGTAGAAGGTACCAGTCTGTCTGTGGCATTGCCCACCTGAGCTGCAGGTAGGAGGCACCAGCCTGTCTGTGGCATTACTCACCTGAGCTGCACGGAGGAGGTACCAGCCTGTCTGGGGGTGCTGCCCACCTGAGCTGCAGGTAGAAGGTACCAGTCTGTCTTGGGCACTGCTCACCTGAGCTGCAGGTAGAAGGTACCAGCCTGTCTTGGGCACTGCTCACCTGAGCAGCAGGTAGAAGGTACCAGTCTGTCTTGGGCACTGCTCACCTGAGCTGCAGGTAGAAGGCACCAGTCTGTCTTGGGCACTGCTCACCTGAGCTGCCGGTAGGAGGCACCAGTCTGTCTGAGGCATTGCTCACCTGAGCTGCCGGTAGGAGGCACCAGTCTGTCTGAGGCATTGCTCACCTGAGCTGCAGGTAGAAGGCACCAGTCTATCTGGGGCATTGCTCACCTGAGCTGCAGGTAGAAGGTACCAGTCTGTCTGAGGCATTGCTCACCTGAGCTGCAGGTAGAAGGCACCAGTCTATCTGGGGCATTGCTCACCTGAGCTGCAGGTAGAAGGTACCAGTCTGTCTGAGGCATTGCCCACCTGAGCTGCAGGTAGGAGGCACCAGCCTGTCTTGGACATTGCCCACCTGAGCTACAGGTGGGCGACAGTCAGACACGCCGTAAACCCGCCCCTGTATAAATTCTCGTCTTCCGCAATCTGCATCAGTTGTATTAAAGTTTCTTGCTTCCGCCCTCGATTCTGCAAACCATGGCTTGAAAGCTCTGTGCTTTGTTCATTCTTTTCTCTCCTTCTCTTTGCATTTTTTTTGTTCGGCAGCGTTAATAATTTCCGGATCCCGGATCCATTGAATACTTTCCAGAGGTATGTGAAAAAAACATTTTCTTTCCAAAAAAAATGCATAAATGTAGAGGGGGGAGAAAAATATTCGTTGAATATTTATAAACTAGTCCGTTATTCAGGAGGAATGCGCTGTTCGAGATAGGAGACTGAGCATTTTTTAAAGTATTTTTGTTGCTGAGAGAAAGGTGGAAATTCGGTGAAGGCGAAAGATTTGAAGCGCTGTGTGGACGTGTCGTGTTTCTGAAGCGCCATGGTGCCCGGCGAGCTGCAGCATGACTGAGCTGCAGTGCACAGTTCAGTAAACAGGCAAAACTGAGAACAACAAGGGAATGTTAGGACACATAACAATGTCTGTGTGTATGTCTGAGTGAGTGAGTGAGTGAGTATCTATGTGTGTGTCTGTGAGTGACTGCGTGGGTCTGTGTTGTGTCTCAGTGAGTGTGTTTATGTCTGTGTTTGTGAGTCAGAGTGACACACACACTCACTCACTCTGACACACAAACAGTATGTGTTTGAGTGTATTTGTGTGTATGTGACTGAGGTGCGAGTGTGTAAAATTTCAGACCTAGGAGATCACAAATCCCATTTAACAGTAAACAACAAGAACACAAACTAGTGCTAGAAACACACAGCAGCTTTCCTCATCAGTTGACTTTAAATTTAGGTTTTCAGTATTTATATATTTTAAATCTCTATTTCCAGGAGCTAGAACTCAACTCATGTGATGTGATTTTTCAGGGCTGAACAAGCAGATATTTGGTGCATTCCATTAAACTGGTTTCCTCCACCATAACTTTTCCTTTGACTTTGTAATTATGGACAAATAAAGTTGCCTTGTGGAATGTTCTTATATAAAACATAGGTTCTTCCACGACCATTAACAAGGTCAGCCCTGATTTAAAAAACAAAGCTCCTTAGGATAGCAGGTTAAGAGTTGGGATACTGAAGCTATTTTATTGCTGCAAAGGGTCTTAGCTGGAGAGTTGTTACTGTTCCACCTCTTTGGTGACTTTCTCACTGCCTGGTCCTGTTTTTTGCTCCCCTGCTGCTTTGATTCCTTTCTCGTGGACTCTGTGCTGTGGGCTGCACGTGCAGATTCCTGGTTTTTCGCCAGAGAATTCGATGAGCTGACCTTTCCTGTAGTCAGTGAGGATATTTTAAAGGAGCAATTATGTGCATGTAATATTTATTACAAATTCAGCTGCGACATTATGAATCATATTCCTATAAGAATATAACTACTGTGAATATATTTGTTTATTGTTTAAATTTATTTTGCCATTTAAGCAATGTTTTTAGTTGGGTGTCACTTTTGTAGATGAGAAGGATTTTTTTGGAATGGATGGAAAGGGATTGCTATCTCCAGGGCATGAAAACTTGCCTAGATAGCAGACTAGTGAATCAGGCCATTGGACTCCCCTGTGACAGTAATTTAAAGTACAGAAGCTAGGATATACCGAAAGAAAGAGAGACTTGCATTTATATAGTGCCCTTCATGACCTCAGGATGCCCCGGTGTGCTTTACAGCCAATGAAGTATTTTTGAAATGTAGTCACTGTTGTAATGTAGGAAGTTTAGTTTAGTTTAGAGATACAGCACTGAAACAGGCCCTTCGGCCCACCGAGTCTGTGCCGACCATCAACCACCCACTTATACTAATCCTACACTAATTCCATATCCCTACCACATTCCCACCTGTCCCTCCCATCTACCTATACTAGGGGCAATTTATAATGGCCAATTAACCTATCAACCTGCAAGTCTTTGGCATGTGGGAGGAAACCGGAGCACCCGGAGGAAACCCACGCAGACACAGGGAGAACTTGCAAACTCCACACAGGCAGTACCCAGAATTGAACCCGGGTCGCTAGAGCTGTGAGGCTGCAGTGCTAACCACTGCGCCACTGTGCGTGCCAGTCAATTTACGCACGGCAAGCTCCCGCAAACAGCAAGCTGATAATGACCAGATAATCTGTTTTTGGGTGTTGGTTGAAGAATAAAGGAGAACCCATCCTGCTTTCCTTCGAAAAAGTGCAATGGGATCCTTTATGTCCACCTGAAAGAGCCGACGTGACCTCGCGGTTTAACATCTCATCCGAAAGGTGACACTTCCACTCGTGCAGCACTCCCTCAGTGCTGCACTTGGGAGTGTGATCCTAGATGAATGGGACTTGTGTAAGCAGACCAAAAAAAGACCCCCCAAAAATGTATCGATGCTGTCCCTCACAAATGTTAGGTTACTATACTTTGATGAGGTTTTTAATGTACTGACATGTGGTTATAAACGGATGAGGTGGGAGAGGGTATTTCAATCACACTTTTAAATAGTGCTCCTTTAACCCTTAGTCTACCACAGATGAATTTAGCCAGTAGGAATGCACTTCTGCAGGAGCTGGTGATAAGCATACTTGTCTGACGGCAGCTCTTTTCAGTCTGCTATGGAAACCTTGTCAAAGATTGATGTGAATGTGTCTATGATACAACTGTGTTAACCTTGATTTCTTTACCACTTCATTTGCTGCTATGTAGCAAATTTGTCTGATCTCGATAGAGAGACTGTGTGAGAAACAGGGAGAGGGGGAATGAAATGCCAACCAATTGAAAGTGAATTAGAACCAAATTTGACACAATTTCTTGCATGGTATGCATTGACTCTTGTTGGTATGAATTTTTTTAGGCTTTTGATCTTTGAAAGCTAGTTATACCTGAACTGGATCAAAGCCTGTTCACAGCAGCTTACACTGATCTCCCTGTTTAAGCCTATAGAATTGCTAAATTCCAGAAATGTGCTTTAATAATATTCGGGTGAATGGGCCAATTTATTTTTCTGTGAAAACAGAAAACCAGAGGCCTCTTGTTACGAACGCCTGGCTCATGGTTTATCCAACTGGTTTCAAAGCCAACCGCTTTCCAAAAGCTAACTGACTGTATCAGCAAACACTCAACCTCTGCCCCCCCCCCCCCCCACCTGACCCCAAAAGGCATCTCCCTCGCAATATCTAGCTCCTTTTTTTTTGATTCGATCATGGGATCTGGGTGTTGCTGGCGAGGCCAGCATTTGTTGCCCATCCCTAGTTGCCCTTGACCACTGAGTGGCTTGCTAGGCCATTTTATTTTTTATTTTATTTAGAGATACAGCACTAAAACAGGCCCTTCGGCCCACCGAGTCTGTGCCGACCAACAACCACCCATTTATACTAACCCTACAGTAATCCCATATTCCCTACCACCTACCTACACTAGGGGCAATTTACAATGGCCAATTTACCTATCACCTGCAAGTCTTTGGCTGTGGGAGGGCACCGGAGCACCTGGCGAAAACCCACGCGGTCACAGGGAGAACTTGCAAACTCCGCACAGGCAGTACCCAGAATCGAACCCGGGTCCCTGGAGCTGTGTGGCTGCGGTGCTAACCACTGCGCCACTGTGCCGTCCATTTCAGAGGGCAGTTAAGAGTCAACCACATTGCTGTGGGTCTGGAGTCACACGTAGGCCAGACCAGGTAGGGACAGCAGATTTCCTTCTGTAAAGGACATTGGTGAACCAGATGGGTTTTTACGATAATTGATGATAGTTTCATGGCACCATTACTGAGACTAGCTTTCAGCTGCATATTTTTTTTATTAATTAATTGAATTTAACTTCCACCAGCTGCCGTGGTGGGATTTGAACCTGTGTTCCCAGGGCATTAGCCTGGGACTTTGGATTAGTCCAACGACATTACCACTATGCTACCGTCTCCCTAAAGCAATGTGGTACATATGGGATGTCCCAGATAGCAATTTAAACTAATTATTTCCAACTTCCAAATCATCTTTCTGATACTCACATGAATAATTGATGTTGCGAACAATGTCAGAGCAATTTCTTCAAAACTTCTGGTTCCAGCTGCCCAACTAAATGAGGCTACCTGTGGTTTTATGGCTTTCACCTCTCTAACTCTTTCTCTGTAAGCACTCATGGAGAGATTTTTGAACTGTAAACCTTCTCGTTGTTCAGGGAGATTATATGAATAATTTAAACCACTGACAGAAGTGGCTGCAGACACACCGTCTCTATGAACAAGTTGAGGGGGTTCCCATTGTGTAGGGTCTTTGCACGTCTCAGTATAATCTTACTAAATAAATATGGGCCACTCTTTGATTTGTAACCACCTTAGGTTTGTTTGCCAGCTTCTCAAACTAGATGTTTTAATTTGTCGTGCATTTAAAAAAAAAATCAATCCCCAAATTAAAAATTAAAAGTCTAGAAAATTAATACAAACCATGGACCAGATGATTGTAGCTCCTCATATGTGACATAAGAAAAGAAGTAACTACAATAGGAGTGCGGTGGGGCAGAAACTTGTCAAGACACGAGCTGCAGCTGTACAAATTACTCTATAATCAACCAATAAAAATAAAGAATAAAATACACAAATGTGCATTCTTTGCAAGAGTAGATTTAAATATTTTGGAATATTTTGAAGGGAGGAGTGACCATAAAGGTGCAACAGTAATTTTCTAGGGGTTCCAGAGGCATGCATACCCAGGAAATTAGAATTTTTGAATGTATTTTGAAATGTATTATGACTCGGCATTTGTTACCAAAAATAATGTATTGTGTATAAAAAGTAATTGTTACAAGTCACCAGAAGGTAATAGTGAGTTTAACACATTTGGCCTACATGTATATAGGCGCCTGAGTTCAGTGAGACGATAATTGTCTGTAGGCTTACTGACAACAATATAATATTATTGAAATAAATGGGCTCCTCCACATCAAAACCCTCACCACATCAGTAAAACAAGTTTACAGAGACAAAGCTCCCCATCCAACTCCGTGACATTTGTGACTGTAACGTGTCAGTTATCAGCCCAAGCCTCAATGTTGTCCAGGTCTTGCTGCGTATGGACATGGACTTCTTCAGTATTGTGGCATTGTGAATGGTACTGAACATCATACAGTCATCATTGAACATCTCCACTTCTGACCTTATCATGCACTCATGAAAGAAATAATAGCCACAAAATCTGGTTGTGTGGTGCCTGTATGGTTGGTGCAACAGGTGCCCAAAATGGCGTCCATGCTACATGTGCATACTTTTGGTGCGGGCTGCACTGGATGCCATTTCAATTAGGTCGTTAGTGCAGGCACTGGGAGTATGCCTTGGAAGTATGCAAACTAGTCAAATTGTGACATCAACCAGCCGGTAATGCTGATTTGACTCTCCATGTTTAACGACTGTCTGTTTTTTCAAAAATAGATAATTATTGTTGTGGAATGAGGAAATGAAATTGATATTCCCAATACTTAAAATTTTCAGAAACGGGGTGAACAGTGATCTTTATTGGCGATTAGTGGCTAATATGTTATATAATGTGATGTGTAAAACCCTGGGGTGGTACAGCAGAAAAGGACACTCTACATGGGGGGATCCTCATTGTTGTGTATTTACCCAGTAAAAGTCACATGAGATCTTAACTGGGAGCAGCCACTTTTCACTCCCAACAGAGAGGGCAGCAGAGAGGAAATTTAACATTATGCAATGCTTAACTAATACAGTACAATCAGCCAGTTTAATACAGTATACTACACCCATCACTAATCCTTTAGGCGTTGTGACTTCAACACAATGAGGATATAAGCAGGAAGAAGAGTTTGTAGGATGGTGTATTTGGAATTTCAGAGAAACAAATGAGAGAACTTGCAGAAAGTAGTGACCATAATATTATAGGTAAAATCGAGGTAAGAAATGTTGTGAATGAGAGCAAAAGGGAGAGCTTACTGATACACACTTTCTATTGTATCCCATTTCAGAGTAAATAACTGAAATATGCATTATGAGCCCAATGTTGACTACTTATAGTTATAAAACAAAGAAAGAACTTAAGAGGGAAGTGTAGTTGCGTAGTGCGACAGCACTCGGGAGGCCTACCTCAGGTTTTCATGAGCAAGATACGCCACTGGCTGCGACCCTTACGGTGTAATAAAGTGGTATGGCACCTGCAGGTGTGTCCTCTGTGTGCACCGCCTTGTCAAGGAAACAGGGATGAGACTCAATACCCGCCTTGCCAGCGGCTCCCACATCTCGAGATAGAATAAGAAAAATACTTGAGTAAGTTAAACTGGAGTAGATTGCAATTAGCTCTGGAATGGAAATCTTGGAACTATTAATGAATTGTCCTTTATGAGCTGAAGGTTGCACTTCAGAAATGGCTTATTTCTTGTCTACTATCCTCCCAAAAAAGTTTTTTTTTAAACCATGAAAATTGGAATGAATGTCATGGAAAGATATGCACAAGGCAGCCCTCATGCAGCATTGGTGTGGTGGAAACATTCAGTGGGCGAGCAGGAAGAAAACACAATCGTGCTATTCAGCTCATTTGCAATGTTTTATGAAGAAGCCAGATGCAGACTCCCCATGGTGACCAGATGCTCTCCTAGCAATTTTGAATATTTGTTGTAAAGCTGACACGTGTGTCAATTTTGTTATATGAAGCTCCATTTTTCTTGTGCAGCTGCTAATGAACCATATTATTAATAGACTCTGCTTTTATCTCGATATCATTTCAAAAGGATTTTCTTTCATTGGTGAAAATACCCTTTCTCAGTCCTGTGCATTGGAAGAAATGGCAACACGGTCTGCTCCACCAATTTGTGATGGTAGCACTCTTGCCTCTCAGTCAGGAGGTTGGGGATTCAAATCCCATCCAGGGACTTAAGCACAAATTCCAGTCTCTCGCTCTAGTGTAATATTGAGGGAGCAGTGCACATTTCTGATGAGGCGTTAAACCAAGGCCCCGTCTTCCTTCTCAGGTCGGCATAGCTTTATTATTCCAAAGAATGGCTATGGAATTTTCCCAGTATACTGGCCAATATTTATCCCAACCAAAGAGAGATTATATGGTCATTATCAAATTGCCTGTTTCCGACTGTAGAACAGTGACTGCACTTTGTGGCTTTCCCGAGGTTGTGAAAGGCTTTGTGAAATGCATGACGTCTCTTTTCTATTTACGCAAGTGATTTTGTTGCCAATCTTTTTAATTTTGCTCCCAGATTATTCTTTTATAATTCCTTATTTCTACGACAGCGAGGCTTTATTGACATTCTTTTCCATTGTGTCAGGTTTTAATTTAAATGCATTACTGATATCTCAATGTTTTCTGTGATGGAAACACCCAGCAAGCATTGACAAATTCTCTGTCTTAGTTTTAGAAAGACAGTTTTAGCTTTAGTTTTAGTTTTAGAGATACAGCACTGAAACAGGCCCTTCGGCCCATCGAGTCTGTGCCGACCATCAACCACCCATTTATACTAATCCTACACGAATCCCATATTCCTACCACATCCCCACCTGTCCCTATATTTCCCTACCACCTACCTATACTAGGGGCAATTTATAATGGCCAATTTACCTACCAACCTGCAAGTCTTTTTGGCTTGTATGAGGAAGTGACAGGAGTGACGGATACCAACAGGAAAATGGCCACCTCATTGGAGAAAACACACACAACAGCAGAAATAATATGGTAGCAAGTTAACAAGTACAGAAATAACATATAATACAGAACTCCCGAGACATTCTACTCCTGGTATTCTCATCCCATCTGCTTTAAGGCATTCCCTATCTCTGTAATCTCCGTAATCAGCCCCACAACCCTCAGATATCTGCACTCCTCTTGAGCATGTCTGATTTTAATCGCTCCATATTGGTGGCCGCACCTTCAGCTGCCTAGGCCCTAAACTCTGAAGTACCCTTCCTACACCTCTCTGCCTCAACCTCGCTTTTCTTCATAAGACATTCCTTAAAACCTACCTCTTTGACCAAGCTTTTGGTCATCTGAACTAATAACCCCTTTTACGGCTTGGTGTTACATTATGTTTTATAATGTTTCTGTGAAGCACCTTGAGACGTTTTATTAATTTAAAGGTATGAGATAAATAAAAATTGTTGTAATTGGCAAAAAAACACAGGCGAGATGAGGAGAACTTTTTTAATGCAGAAAGTTGTTATGATCAGGAATGTACTGTTTGATAGAGTGATGGAAGCAGATTCAACAATAACTTTCAAAAGGGAATTGGATATATTCTCAAAAAGGAGGAAATAAATTAAGGGTTTTGTGGAAAAGTGCAGGGAAGTGGAACTAATTGACTCGATCTTTCAAGGAACTGGCACAGGCACAATGGGTTGATTGGCCTCATTCTGCGTTGTACCATTCTATGATTCTGTGGTGGGCAGCATGTCTTGACAAGGCTGGATAGAAATTTAGTGGCTTTGCGGACCCTGTTGCATCATCTTGAGAACCCCTATTTGAAAATGTATGCATTAGAACAGTGGTTCTGAATCTGTCTTGGACTAGGGTGCAACAGAAATAAATCTTGTCGTTCTTCGGCCCCAACCCGTCTGCCTGTTCTGCCGGGATTTGCTGCTTTTTCCACAGTGCAGGAGATTAGGAGAATTATCTTTTATGCAGCGAGTTGTTATGAGTGGAATGTGCTGCCTGAAAGGGCGGCAGAAGCAAATTCAATAGTAACTTTCAAAAGGGAATTGGATAAATTGGATTGAAAAGGAAAATGAAATGCGGGGGAGAAGTAGAGGACTGGGATTAATTGGATCGCTCTTTCAAAGAGCCTGCACAGGCACGATGGGCCGAATGACCTCCTTCTGTGCTATATGTTTTGAAGACTTTTACAAGGGAAATTCTGCAGGAATATATAGTTCTCCACAGGAGGAAAACTTTTGCTTTTTTTTTGTCTTTCAAATGTTGATAAAGCTAGGAAAATTTAAGATCTTACATTTATACAGTGTACTTCCACATCTTCGGCCTGTTGCAATGCAACTAATGAATTACTCTTGAAGTATAGCCACTGTAGCTTTGTAGACTGTCCAATGATTCAAAAGGAGCAAAGAAGATAACTAATCAGTTAATCTGTTATGGTGATAGTGGTTGAGGGAGGAATATTGGTCAAGGTACCAGGAGAACTCTCCTGCTCTTCTTCGAAAAAGTTCCCTGGAATCATTTACGTCCGACGGAACAGGCAGATGGAGCCTTAGTCTAAGATCTCAACCAAACAATGATTTCGAACAATTCTGAACTTCTTCAGTTCTGCATTTGCTTGTCAGCCAAGATTATGCACTGAAATTCTGGACCGGGACTTGAGCCCATAACCTACTGTCTCAGATGCAAGAGTTTTCTTTTCATTTGGTTACAGGATGTGAGAGGCGCTAGTAAGGTGACATTTATTGACCATCCTTCATTGGCCCAAGAAGGTTGTGGTGGGCTGCCTTCTTAAATCGCTGCAGCTGCTGTGGTGATAGTTATTCCCATAAGCTCTGGAATTCCCTCTCTAAATCTCAATGTTTCTTCTCCTTTAAGACACTCCTTATATATAACCTACCTCTTTGGCCAAGATTTTGGTCATCTATCTTAATATTTCCTGGTGTGGCTTGGTGTCCAATTTTGTTTGATAATGCTCCTGTGAAACATCTTGGGATGTTTTGTTATAGTAAAGGTTCTATGAAAGTGCAAGTGATATCTTTGCCCCGTGATGATGAAAGAAGGATAATTTAGAATTAGATAGAATGTACAGCTCAGAAACAATCTGTTCGGTTCAACTGCTCTATGCCGGTGTTTATCCTCCACAAGGATCTCCTGCCACCTTATCAATGTATTTTTCTCCTTCAATTACTTGTATAGTTTCCCCTTAAATGCATCTGTGCTATATACCTCAACCACTCCATATAGTAACGAGTTCCACATTCTCACACTCTCTGAACAAAGGAGCTTCTCCTGAATTCCTTACTGGACTATCTTATACAAAAGATGTCTGCAAATGCGTCATGAAGTCCTGTGATGTTGATCACAAGTCGTGGGAGTCAGTTGGCAGTGATCGCCAGAGCTGGCGGACACCCATAAAGGCAGGGCTAAAGAGTGGCGAGTCGAAGTGACTTAGCTGTTGGCAGGGAAAAAGACAAGTGCAAGGAGAGAGCCAACTGTGTAATAGCCCCGACAACCAATTTTATCTGTAGCACCTGTGGAAGAGTCTCGCTCTAGAATTGGCCTTTATAGCCACTCCAGGCGCTGCTTCACAAGCCACTGACCACTTCCAGGCGCTTACCCATCATCTCTCGAGACAAGGAGGCCAAAGATGATCTTATACAAGGAAGTACAACACAGAAGGAGGCCATTCAGCCCATTGAGCCCATGCTGGCTCTCTGCAAGAGCACTTTAGCTAGTCCCACTCCCCCACCCTCTCCTCATAACTCTGCAAATTTATTTCCTTTCAGGTGCTTATCCAATTCCCTTTTAAAAGTCATGATTGAATCTGCCTCCACCACACATTCAGGCAGTGCATTCCAGACCCTAACCACTCGCTGCGTAAAAACAAAAAGTCGTTCCTCATGCTGCTTTTGGTCCGTTTGCCAATCACCTTAAATCAGTGTCACCTAGTTCTTGACCCTTCGACCAATGGGAACAGTTTCTCTCTATCTACTCTGTCTAGACCACTCAACATTCTCTTCTCTAAGGAGAAAAACCCCAGCCTCTCCAATCTATCCTTGTAACTAAAGTGCCTCATCCCTGGAACCATTATTGTAAATTTTTTCTGCACCCTCTCTAAAGCCTTCACATCCTTCCAAAGGTATAGTGTCCAGAATTTGACACAATATTCCAGCTGAAGCCAAACCAGTGTTGTGTTAAAGTTCATCATAATATCCTTGCTTTTTATACTCTATGCCTCTACTTATAAAGTCCAGGATCCCATCTGACTTATTAACCACTTTCTCAAGCTGCCCTGTCATCTTCAACTATTTGTGCACATATGCACCCAAGTCTCTCTGTTCCTGCACCCACCTTAGAATTGTGCCCTTTATTTTATATTGCCTCTCCTCCTTCTTCTTATCAAAATATGTCACTCCTATATAGGTCCAACTTTGGCCATGGTGTAGCTTGGTGAGTGACTTGGATGGTGTTAGTACTGTGCCAAATGGACAAGTTAAGCAAGTAATGAATAAATTATGTTGCTAATTGTTTGATTTCATGGCCATTAATTTGTACTACTCGTTCAACTTGGCAACTACAAACAATGCTTTGTTCTCAACAGTAGCATTGTGAAACTGTTAGCTGGATATTTGATCTGTGGTCCACCTGGTCTGTTGATTACTCTGTGCTTGTCTGCCACTTACTATGACTCTGTGCCTTTCCCTGCCTTAAAACGTTTGTTTCTGCCTCTGTGGCACTCCATCTCTCTCCTTGTTTTTCTCCTTTTCTCAACTAATATTCATATGTATACAATTTTCAGGACGGGTCACTGATTGGCAATCGGAAGTGAGAACACCAATTCATTTTCCCCAGGGAAGCTAGTTGCAGTGTCCCTGCAGATACCTTTGCTGACATCAGGTAACTTGGTACCAAACCTCAATTACTACTTCCTGATTATGGATATTATGGTTTATTGATCCAACTGTGAGCCTCCCAGAATTGGAGCAAAATGAACCGTTGTGCTAGAGGAGGGGCGACTGCTAACATTGTACCATTGTTGAAAAAGAGAGGAAGGAATAGCCCGAGCAAATACAGGCCAGTCCGTCTAACTTTGGTGGTGGGCAAGTTATTGGAAACAATTCTGAAGGATTGTGTAAATTACTATTTAGAGAGGCACAGATTAATCAAGGACAGTCAGCATGGATTTGTTAAGGGGAGATCGTGTCTAACTAACTTGATTGACCTTTCTTGTTACCTCCTCAAAAAATTCATTGACGGTAGTGCATTTAATGTATCCTGCATGGATTTTAGCAAGACTTTTGACTATGTCCCACTTGGCAGACTGGTCAGAAAGGTAAAAGCTCATGGGATCCAAGTAACAAATTGGATCCAAAATTGGCTCAGTGGCAGGAAGCAAAGAGTAATGGTGTGACTGGAAGGCTGTTTCCATTGGGGTTCCGCAGGGCTCAGTACTAGGTCCCTTACCTTTTCAATGAGTTAAATGTAAGGGGCTGATTAAGAAGTTTGTAGATGATGCAGACAATTGGCCATGTGAGGAAGAAGGCTGTAGACTGCAGGAAGATATCAATGGACCGGTCAAGTGGGCAGAAAAGTGGCAACTGGAGTTCAATCCAGAGAAGTGTGAGGTAATGCATTTGGGGAGAGCTAACAAGGCAGGGGAATACACAATAAATGGTAGGGATACTGAGAAGTGTAGAGGAGCAGAGGGACCTTGGACTGTATGCCCTCAGATCTCTGAAGGTGGGTGGGCATGTAGATAAGCTGGTCAAGAATGCATACAGGATACTTGCCTTTATTAACCAAGGCATAGACTATACGAGCAGGGAGGTTGTGCTCGATCTGTATAAAACACTAGTTAGACTACAGCGAGTGTACTGCTGATTGCCACATTACAGGAAGGATGTGGTGGTACTGAGGAGATTTATGAGGCGATGGATATGACTGGAGAGTTTTAGCTATTAGGAAAGATTGGATATTCTGGGGTTGTTTTCTTTGGAACAGAGAAACTTGAGGAGAGATTTAATTGAGGTAATATAATGAGGGTAGGGATAATATATAGATATAGAGTGGATAGGAAGGATCTATTTCCTTTAGCAGAGAGATCAATAACCAGGGGGCATAGATTTAAAATAATTGGCAGAAGGATTTGAGGAGAAATGTTTTCACCCAGAAGGTATTGATGCTCTGGAACTCTCTGCCTGAAAGGGTGGTCAAGGCAGAAACCTTCATCACGTACAGACTAAGAACTGGAAAGTGGGATTAGGCTGGATTAAAAAAAAAATTATGTGTTCATGGGATGGGACAAGGTCAGCATTTATTGCCCATCCCTAAATGCCCTTAAAAAGGTGATGATGAGCCACCTTCTTGAACCGCTGCAGTCCACGTGGTGTAGGTACACCCACAGTGCTGTTGAGGTTGGAGTTCCAGGATTTTGATCCAGTGACAGTGAAGGAATAGCAATATAGTTCCATGTCAGGATGGTGTGTGGCTTGAAGGGGATCTTGCAGGTGGTGTTTCCATGCATCTGCTAGCCTGGTCATATACGATGGGCTGAATGACCTCCTTCTGTGCCATAAGTTTCTGTGTTTCTAATTACTGCCATGCGGCTTCTATATATTACATACCATAACCAGGACTAACTTCAAGACTGCAGCCAAAGGGCAGTGCTCATGTAGTTGTTATACAGTAATTGGCTGTGCTCACATGGTCTGCAATATGAATTGAAACACTTGCTCAGGTTACTGACTTGTAATCACTCCCAGTTAGACATTACTCACCTCGTAATCTTATTGTATCTGTGAGCACTAATGTTTGTTGTAATAATTTTTGTGAATACTGAGTGATTAAAATTGTCTGTTTCTCCTTTAGAAGATTTGATTCGAACTACTTTTGTCTACGAGGGACAGAAGTTAGAATCATGGTCCTATGTATAAATCTTAAGTAAGTTTGTCAAGAACTGCATGGACTTTTTAAAGAAGAGTGATATCCGACTCGAAATGTTAATTCTGTTTCTCTCTCCACAGATGCTACCAGAGCTGCTGAGTATTTCCAGCACATTCTGTTTTTATTTCAGATTCCCAGCATCTGCAGTATTTTGCTTATTTTTGTATGGTAAATTGTGTTTCGAAGAATGTAGGGGAAACAATGTTTCCCATTTGAGGAATTTATTTGCCCTTGATTCACACAGGGGGTGTCAAAAGTAGCTTTTTTACACAAATTTCATGTATAAATGGTGTGGATTAAAAAAGGCTGCACACATTGTGAGGTTTTGGAGTGGATTCCGAGTATTGAAAGCACTGCCTGGAAATGCACCGAAAATCATGGGCTGAGCTCGTGTGATTTTGTGACATGGGAGAGGCTATGCGCAGGGAGCATGCAGTCAGAATATTCGGCCGGATGTGATATCGGTAATTGCGTTTAGATTTTATTACAAAGCTGTAGTATCTGTAGAACAAGGCGACATGGTCTCAAAATAAGACTGAGATGAGGAGGAATTCCTTTACTCAGTGGTGAATCTGTGGAATTCTCTACCCCAGAGGGCTGTGGAAGCTCAATCATTGAGCATGTTCAAGATAGAGATCAATAGATTTCTGGAAACTAATGACATCAAGGGATATGGGGATAGTGGGGAAAAATGGCGTAGAAGTAGATGATCAGCCACGATCTGTTTGAATGGTGGAGCAGACACGATAGGCCGAATGGCCTATTCCTACTCCTATTTCCTATGATCTTGAAATGGGTCATTGCTGAAATAGATACTTTTTAAGGTAGGATGTATTTATTGTGAAATGTGCTACTGCCTGTTGTGTACTTACCTTTATTCCATTTATTTTTTCCTCTCTATTTGTGCAGGAAAGTTGTGGCCAGTATATTGTGTTACAGCTCTACCCTGATGATTGGTATAACCTGCGCAGAGACAAACCTCCGGCCTAATATTGTACTAATTATGGCTGATGACCTCGGCATTGGGGACATTGGCTGCTATGGAAATAATACTATCAGGTAATGGGCTTTTGAGCTAGATTCCTTTTGCATGTGCTAAATTGCTTGTTTTATATTAGCATATGGAAATGCTGGCAGGAAAAGACCAGATGGTCTGTTAAATCTGCCTCACACTCATGATGCCGGGAGCATGCAACTAGACACTTCCCCTCCTCCTCCTCCACATCCATGTAACCTCCTGGGAGAAGCAAAATACCAGAGAAAAACTTAGAATCAATAATGGGGAAAGAAAAACTCTGGAGAACTCTTCTACAGTCAGAACCAGGCTGGGGAATCAGCGCGGCGCTAAATGTTTCCAAGGACAGTGATAAATTGATTTTTAAATATATCTTACTAAAACAAAAGTGCCTCCAAAGGTGAACTACAGAGAAATAGAACAATTTGCATTTTTGGCATGCTGTGTTGGCACTGCGTAATCTCAGATATTGCACACCCCACAGCTCTGGTATGATGCAAAGTTATACTCCCTGTCATTCCTGAACTAGCTGGCACGAATATTTTTCTACATCACAAAAAAGTACTTCACAGAATCACAAAATTATTACAGCATTGTATCTGCACCGGCTCTCCGAATGAGCAATTCATCTAGTGCCATTCCCCTAAATTCTCCCCATAACCTTGCACATTCTTCCTTTTCAGATTACAGTCTAATTCCCTTTTGAATGCCTCAATTGAACCTGCCTGCACCACACTCTTAGGCTGTGCATTTCGGATCTTAGCCACTTGCTGTGCTATTGTACATTGGCTGTAAAGTGCTTTGGGGCATCTGGTTGTTGTGAAAGGCGCTATATAAATGCAAACCTTCTGTTCTTTCTTTGCCAAATAAAATTTGACACCGAAGCGCATAAATAGATATTAGGGCAGGTAACCAAAAGCTTTGTCAAAGTTTTAACTAGTGTCCTAAATGAGGAAAGAGAGATACAGAGGCAAAGAGCTTTCGGGAGGGAATTCCAGAGCCTAGAACCCAGGAAGCTAAAGGCATTTCTGCCAATGGTGGGAGTGAAAGGATTTGTAGATGTGCAAGCGGCCAAAATTGGAGGAGCACAGAGATCTTGGAGGGTTGTAGGACTGGAGGAGTTTTCAGAGATAGGGAGGGGAGAGGACATGGAGGGATTTGAAAATCAGATGAGAATTTTAAAATCGTGGCCTTGTGTGTGTAAATTAATGTGACGAATATAATATAACCAGAGAATAAAACTCCCACTTCAATGCCTGAGCATCACAGTCATTACATGTAAACAGCAAATGCTGAAAATACTCAGCAGGTGTGACAGCATTTGCAGAGGGAGAAACATAGGCGGGGATTTAATGAGGAGGTGGTGGCCTCGCCCACCAGCTAGAAAGTAGGAGCGAGTCTGCCTCCACTGGCCCTGGAAGCTATGACGCTATTTTGCGTGGCTCAGGCAATTAATTATCTGAGGTCGTGGCTTCCACCCCACTGAGGCAGGATGTCCCGCCTCCAAGTGCTGTCGGCCAATCAGAGGGGTAACAGCTCTTTGGTCCCTGCAGCAGTTGCTACACCCAGCTAACAATGGAGGCTGGAGAAGAAGGTAAGTGAGGTCTGGACTTGCCAAGGCCACTGGGGCCTATTAGCTAGGCTCCAGCAAGGGAAGGAGGGGTGGGGGAGGGAGGGGGGGGGGGGTGGTGGTCAATCGTGAAAGTGGGAGTGGTCTTCCAGCATGGGCTTTCTCTGCTGCTCGGGGAGGGGGGAGAGGTGTCATCTGTGGGCACAGGCTGCAAAGAGGCCACCAGGTTTCATTGGGTGGCCTCCCAAGGTTGCCAAGTGCCCATCTGGTACCAGTGAAATACCAGCAGTGGGAGGAAGAGGCCGTTAAGTGGTCATTAATTGGCCTCAATTGGCCAAAGGATGGGCGAGTCACCCACTGCTGGTAAAATGCCAGCGGAGGCAGGAGGTAATGGGCATGGCACCCACCCACCGTCCCAATGATTCTATGTCATCCCCTAACCACTGCCACCAGCCCTCCCCCCCCCACAACCTCCCAGCCCACTCCCAAGGGTGAGGGTGGTGGTGGTGGTGGACGAAATGATGTAAAATTCTGGCCAGAGTTAACGTTTCAGGTCTGTGACCGTTCATCAGAACTCCCACAGTCATCACAACCTCAGTACTATTGCTTCTGCTGCACTGGTTTCTTTTCCTTTTTTGATGTCCCCTCTTGCCAGGACACCAGGGAGAGCTTCCCTTGCTATAAAGAGGCACCTGGCTATAGTTTGGCACTTCTTGTTGGTATCTAGCTTGGTGAGGTGCTGTTCTGTGGTGCTGTGTATTGATGCTTCACTGGACTACTAGTGTGACACTTCCCTGTAAGTTGACCTGGTTGTTTTACTGTTGACTTGTTTTTTAACCTTGTAGAGGATGCTGTTGTTGAGATTAGGGCTTTGGGCTATTAGGGACTTGGCTGGAGATTGCGCACATTCATTTTGATTAGGACTGTCTTGCAGGCCCCCACCTGCCAAGCATGAGGCATATTAATTTTGCCACATGGACATTAAATTTCAAACTGGTATTGAAGTGAAGAAAGGACTTGCTTTAAAAAATTGCCAGATTTTGGCTGGAAATAAATTTGCATATTAACAGACAGTGTTTGGAAGGACAAAGCAGCCATTCCCTGACACATTCAACCCACAATGGACTTTTGATCTTCAGATGTTGAAGGTGGGGAAGCTAGCATTCCAGTTTGACTGCTAAGATGGCCGAATACACAAACGGACATGGTCAAACCAGCTAGTCACATGACTAACCTGCTGGGCAACCTGAGTTTTTTGAATTTGCACAAACAGTTTGGGCAGAAAGCAGAATGCTCCTGGACTCAGAAGATCTCTCCTGGCTGGCTCACCACAGCCTTTCCTGTTGGCCTGCTTCCATCTCTTTCTCACAAGCCTCTTAATCCACTGAAGACCCCAAGAGAGAAAAGTCTCCTACAGCAAAGTTTAAGAAGAAATAAAAACAAAAAATGCTTGAAGTACTCAGCAGGTCTGGCAGCATCTGTGGAGTGAGAAGCAGAGTTAAGGTTTCAGGTCAGTGACCCTTCATCAGAGCTGGCAGAGGCTAGAAATGTAATAGGTTTTAAGCAAATAAAGCAGGGGTGGGACAAGAGATAACCAAAGAGAAGGTGTTGATAGGACAAGGTCACAGAATACACAGACCTTGTCCTATCAGCACCTTCTCTTTGGTTATCTCTTGCCCCCTCTCCCCCACCCCTCCCCCCCCGCCCCTTATATATGCCTACAACCCAGTACATTTCTAGCCTCTGCTAGTTCTCATGAAGGGTCACTGACCTGAAACGTTAACTCTGCTTCTCTGTCTACAATTGCTGCCAGACCTGCTGAGTATTTCCAGCATTTCTTGTTTTTACTTCAGATTTCCAGCATTTGCAGAATTTTGCTTTTTTTAAAGATTTAAGAATACTGGTCCCCAACGAAAAGCAGGATCTACCTTCAATCAAGGACTCTACAGTGAGTTTCAAGAACCGTAACAACAACTCTTCAGATATTGTCTCAAACTTTTCCACTTTATTTTTCTTCTGCTCTTTTCTGTCTCTATTTGCATGTGTGTATCGTGTATGCATGCTAGCGTGGGGCGCGTTGTGTATCCGTAGGCATTAACCGAATTAGAGTTTAAGTTTAATAAATTTCAACTTTTCTTCTTTAAAGCTATGAAAGCCTGTTTGTGCTGGTTTCTTTGCTTTATAATTAGAAAGCAATGAACAAGGATTCACCAAGGGGGAGCTAAAAAACACGGTGTGTTTAAAATTAAACCCTGTTGTGGTGAGACTAAGTGTAGGCTGAAAGGAACCCCTAGACCTCTTTCTAACCTGGTCGTAACAAAGACTCTTGGAATAGCAAGATTTTTTTATGAATCTTATCAGTGAGCACTCATGTTCCAGTGATTAAGGAGCTGTACTGTGCATTTTATATTTGTGATATGACACAGAATCACTCACTGCAGATATGCTCACAAAAATTTCACTGTGTAAAGGCTGCTTCTTGGTATTGCTAAAAGCTTTAAAATCAGTTCTGCATGTTTTACGATTTGGAATTTAAGGACACTAGAACCTATGGAAATAAAAGTCCATCAGGCTCAACTTGAGCATCCAGTTTTTGACCTTTTTCCTGCTTTAGGCTTGCATGTCTTGACTATTTCCTGAATCCAGTGCTGACACATTTTTTCCCTCTGAATGACGAACTTGACTTAATATTTTCTGTGCAACGTGGCAGTTTATTTTGTAAATTAATGATGTTCGTGTGGGAGAAGTTATCATTAGGCTCAAGCAACTATGACTTACAATTTACTGGGGGGGAGATTTTGACTTTTCGTGATAGTGTAAAGTGGGTGATAGTGAATTGACAGCCTGTTGTAACCACTTCTGATTTTTTTATTGCTATTGACTTCAAGAAAGGCAATCAAGCTTGATGGGGAACAATGAAGGGTCTTGAACTAGAAAAGAGACGGGTCAAACAATTCTTGGGGTAATAATAATATCATGTTCAGCCTGTGCAGGACAGCAACTAACCAAGCAAGAAGGATGCTGAGGTATGTTGTCAAATAAGTATATGCAAATATAGTGTTGGAAGCTGCATAGCTGCAGCTTGTGTATTTCTTTCAGCTCTGGTCATTGATACATAAGTAAGATATCTACACCCTGGAAATGATGCAGTCCAGGGGCACCAGGGTCATTCACAAAGCCAGGGGTATCTAGGTCATTCACAAAGCCAAGACACGCATTTCATTCACAGGGTCAGGGCCAGGGCCAGGAACCTCGATTACAAAACCAGGAGAAATGCCAACTCTTCCATTTTCTGAAAATAGAGACGTGCTGTCGAAGCTTTTCGTCTTGCACTCATCAGGACAATCCACAAGAATAACCAATTCCAGTAGTTTTTCCTCTTGGGTTGTTTTTATGCGAACTTGGAAATGCAGTTGGTGATCAGCAAAGTGGCATGCTTGATTGGATTGTCAAAATAAATTCAATGTTACCCCTACCTCACAGCCCTTAATTTCCACCTTGAACCATTATGGAGTGCGTGGAAAGGGGGCATTGGATGGAGGCAAGGCAGACCCCCAGAAGAGCAATTTAAAAAAAAAAGAATCAAAGTATATCGATCTTCAAACAGAAAAGTTGGCAGGGGCCACAGCAGAAATGAGATCATGTTAGTGCATTACTATAATTTTTCCTTTCAATAGAACTCCCAATATTGATAGTCTGGCAAAGGAAGGAGTGATGTTGACCCATCACATTGCTGCAGCTCCATTGTGTACGCCAAGCAGGGCAGCCTTTATGACGGGGAGGTACCCAATCCGCTCAGGTAAGAGAACATTTACAAGCGTAGAGCTACTGCCCCTCTTTTAGCCCCTGTCACACATGTGGAGTTTTACCTTGGCCAGAAACTTTCATTGAGAAGGAGGCCCCGCCCACCAGCCAAAGAGTCGGGGCTGAGCCTGCCTCCGCATGGCCTGATGAGCCAGCCTGGGATTTTTTGCTCCCCAGAACTTTAATTGGGCTTGGGTGGCACTTCCACCTCCTTCAGGCAGGAAGACCCACCTAATGGAGCTGCCGGTCAGTCAGCGGACCGGCAGCTATTAGTCCCAGCAGTGACACCGGGAGGGGTGGCCACCGCTGGGACTACCCCCAGCCATTGCTGGCAAGGTGAAAGATGGCCCGGAAGACAAGTAAGTTTTTAGGGCCTCGCCGGGGACAATTGGCTGGGTCCCGGTGAAGCAAGGAGGGCCGGTTAAGTGGGCAGGGGGAGTGTTGTGCGTTGGGGGCAGTTGGGGCTTCCGGGTCAGTGCTCTGCGGGGCACAGGATACCCGATCAGGAGAGCCCCCCAACAGCCTGCAAGAAGGCTGCCTGGTTTTACCAAGTAGGGTTTTTGTGACATTTGCCGTCCGGCCGCCAAGGGTAAGAACCCTCGACCATCACCCTCTGCCTCCTGCCACTAAGCCAATTTTGGATCCAATTTGCCAAATTGCCCTGGGTCCCATGGGCTCTTACTTTCTTAACTAATCTCCCATGCGGAACCTTATCAAAAGCCTCACTGAAGTCCATGTAGACTACATCAGCTGCTTTACCCTCATCTACACATCTAGTCACCGCCTCTCAAAATTCAATCGTTAGTTAGACACGATCTCCCCCTGACAAAGCCATGCTGACTATCCCTGATCTCTCCATGCCTCTCCAAGTGGAGATTAATCCTGTCCCTCAGAATTTTTTCCAATAGTTTCCCTACCACTGATGTTAGACTCATCAGCCGGTTTATCCCTACTACCCTTCTGGAATAATGGTACCACATTCACTGTCCTCCAATCCTCTGGTACCTCAAGGCCAGAGAGGGCCTTGAAAATTTGTGTCAGAGCCCCTGCTGTCTCCTCCCTTGCCTCACATAACAGCCTGGGGTACATCTCATCTGGGCCTGGGGATTTATTCACTTTTAAGCCTGCTAAAACAGCTAATACTTCCTCCCTTTCAATGCTAATGTGTTCAAGTAAATCACAACCCCCCCTCCCTGATCTCTACACCTACAACGTCCTTCTCCATAGTGAACACAGATGTAAAGTAATCATTTAAAACCTCACCTATGTCATCCGGCTCCACACACACATTGCCACTTTAGTCATAGAGTCATAGAGTAATACAGCACTGAAAACAGGCCCTTCGGCCCACCGAGTCTGTGCCGACCAACAACCACCTATTTATACTAATCCTACATTAATCCCATATTCCCTATCACTTCTCCACCATTCTCTGACCTACACTAGGGGCAATTTACAATGGCCAATTTACCTATCAACCTGCAAGTCTTTGGCTGTGGGAGGAAACCGGAGCACCCGGCGGAAACCCACGCGGTCACAGGGAGAACTTGCAAACTCCACACAGGCAGTACCCAGAATCGAACCCGGGTTGCTGGAGCTGTGAGGCTGCGGTGCTAACCACTGCGTCACTGTGCCGCCCAAAGGGGACTTTTGTCCCTAACGGGCCCCACTCTTTCCCTGGTTATCCTCTTGCCCTTAATATACTTATAAAGCGCCTTAGGATTTTCCTTTATCTTGCCCGCCAGTATTTTTTCATGTCCCCTCTTAGCTCTCCTTATTACTATTTTAAGTACCCCCTACACTTTCTATACTCCTCTAGTGCCTCTGCTGTTTTCAGCAATCCGAATCTGCCATAAGCCTCCTTTTTTTTCCTGATCCAATCCTATATATCCCTTGACATCCAGGGTTCCCTGGACTTGTTGATCCTACCCTTCACCTGAACGGGTACATGTTGGCTCTGAATCCTCACTATTTCCTCTTTGAATGACTCCCACTGGTCTGATGTAGACTTTCCTACAAGTAGCTGCTCCCAGTCCACTTTGGCCAGATCCTGTTTTATCATATTGAAATTGGCCTTCCCCCAATTCAGTCCCTTTATTTCCGGTCCATCTTTGTCCTTTTTCATAACTACTTTAAATCTTATAGACTTATGGCCACTATCTCCGAAATGCGCCCCACTGACACTTCGACCACTTGTCCAGCTTTATTCCCGAGGATTAGGTCCAGTACTGCCCCTTCTCTTGTAGGACTTTCTACGTACTGGCTCAAAAAGCTCTATATGCATTTTAAGAATTGATGCCCCCTTTAAGCCTTTTGCACTAAGATTATCCCAGTTGATATTGGCAAAGTTGAAATCCCCTACTATTCTTTCCCTATTATTTTTACACCTCTCTGAGATTTGCCTACATTTCTGCTCCTCTATCTCTCCCTGACTGTTTGGAGGTCTGTAGTACACTCCCAGCCAAAAGATTACCCCCTTTTTGTTTTTAAGTTCTACCCATTTGGCCTTATTTGAGGAACCCTCTAAGATTCCATCCACTGTCTTAGATAGCAGATCCATTTGTTAACAGGACTTGGTCTGATCAAACAAATACAGGTTTTTGCAGTGAACCTGTTGAGTCCTACTCAAACAATATAGCTCTAAAACCAAGCAAGGATAAATTTAAAGTTGCTAATGCTGGAGTTCCTATAGAAAAAGGCTAGTGATGTATACAGTAATGTAGATCTTAGGGAATAAATGTTGGCCAAGACATCAGGAGAACTCCCCTTGCTCTTCTTCGAATAGGATCTTTGCATCTACCTTGTCTTTATGGCTTAGTATGACACCTCATAGTGCCTTTATTCGTGACAACACCAAAAGGAATCAACCCAACCTTTAATCAAGAAAATAAAATAAACTGTAACTAAATTTGATTGTCTGAATCTCGATTTAAGGTATGGATAATGGTCACAGAGTGCGTGTCCTTTTGTTCACTGGCAGTTCTGGGGGTCTTCCTAAGAATGAAACAACCTTTGCAGCGATTTTGCAAAAACAAGGCTATGCCACTGGTATTGTAGGTATGTAGAATTTTAACTAATGTCATTGTTTGTACTTGGTTACATGAAATATTGTGAACTGGCCAATGAAAGGAATGTTATCAGATGAATATAAAAAGCTTTCAAGTGAAAGAGAATTTTCTGCGGGCATGTTACTGTAAAATTCATACTCTATGATGGTAAAATTGTCTTGCTATATTGTTTTTGATGTTTGTGTTTTCATCTGCTTTATGTACTTTCAGCTATTTTATGATATAAACAAATGATAGGGTCAGGGAAAGAGGATAGGATAAGTATTTATGGCACAAAATACTCTTACATTAATTACCCAGTCTGGTGATGTGAATGACCAGAGTAGGTCGCCCTATATTTGAGTTCAAGTTGGCTTTTCAGATTGGCCCCAATGCAGGAAATTGTACTCACAATTGCACTCTTGGACAGTGAGGAGATCTGAATTGATAAGCCTACAGACAAGGAAAATTCAGTCACTGAATTAATTGTGTCTCCAGTTACCAGGCAAGAGGTATTTGTTTTAACAGTCTGCTAAATATTTTTTCTATACTATATCCCATCCCCCAACTTTTCTATTCCCTTATGTGGTATTTAGGTCACCGCATTATAGGAAGGATGTGGAAGCTTTGGAAAGGGTGCAGAGGAGATTTACTAGGATGTTGCCTGGTATGGAGGGAAAGGCTGAGGGACTTGAGGTTGTTTTCGTTGGAGAGAAGGAGGAGGAGAGGTGACTTAATAGAGACATATAAGATAATCAGAGGGTTAGATAGGGTGGATAGTGAGAGTCTTTTTCCTCGGATGGTGATGGCAAACACGAGGGGACATAGCTTTAAGTTGAGGGGTGATAGATATAGGACAGATGTTAGAGATAGTTTCTTTACTCAGAGAGTAGTAGGGGCGTGGAACGCCCTGCCTGCAGCAGTAGTAGACTCGCCAACTTTAAGGGCATTTAAGTGGTCATTGGATAGAAATATGGATGAAAATGGAATAGTGTAGGTCAGATGGTTTCACTGGTCGGCGCAACATCAAGGGCCGAAGGGCCTGTACTGCACTGTAATGTTCTAATTCTAATCTAATTCTAATGTTAGGTATTTGAAGTGCATAGGAGGTATCATTAGAATTGCCTTAAACAATTAATTGAATGCTGCATGTGAACCTTTTACAGGGAAATGGCATCTGGGTGTAAATTGTGAATCCCGCAATGATTACTGTCATCACCCGCTTAGCCATGGGTTCGATTTCTACTATGGCACGCCTTTCACTAATGTCCACGATTGCAAGCCAGGAGAGGAGAGTGGCATTTTAGTTGACGTTCAAGTCGATTTGGGTCTGGCCACCAAAGCGCTTGTAGCGGGACTTTTGACGTTGCTTCTTTTGCGATGGACTGGCTTCGCCAATATTGGCTGGAAGACCATGGCATGGCTTGCAGTTTTTTGCTTTCTGTTCTTTGGAGCTTGGTATTCGGCTTTTGGTTTCCTGAGGCACTGGAACTGTCTGATCATGAGGAACTATGAAGTTGTTCAGCAGCCATCAAATTTTGAAACCCTCTCAACCAGAATGACAGAGGAAGCTCTTGCGTTCATTGAAAGGTATGAATCATTGCTCCAATACATAATGTGATGGAAGATGTTGGAAGGATGGGCCAACTGGCCTCTGATACTGCACCACCATTCTGATCTGAAGTCAGACAGTGTGAAGGTGGGAGGTCGTACATGTTGGTAGGAAAACTAAGGAATAAGCCACATACTGCTTGGAAAACAAGTCAAAATGGGATAGAGGAGCAAAGAGACCGAGGGTTACAGATACACAAACTGCTAAAAGTTGAGTTGCAGGTTAATAAGGGTATTTAAGAAAAAAAACAAAATACTGAGGTTTATTTCTAGGGGGATGACCGAACAGAAGTCTTCAAAATTACAAAGGGCTTAATAAGGGTAGATGAAGAGAAGAAGTTCCCACTTGTGGGGAGACCAAAAGTAGTGGCCATAAATATAAGATAGTCACTAATAAACCCAATGGGGAATTCAGGAAAAATTTTTTTAACCAGAGAGTCACAAGAAGGTGGAACTCAGTATTACAAACAGTAGTTGTGGCAAATAGTATAGATGCATTTAAGCAAGCAATGCTGATGGGGCTGGATGAAATGGGGTTGAGGAGGCTCGTGTGGAGTCTAAATGCCTGTATAGTCTAGTTTGATCAAATGATCTGTTCCTGCTGTAAGCATAGCTTGTAGTTACAGTATAAATGCAGCCGTAAAATCCCAGCATTCTTATTGCTCCCATTACTAAAATATCACTTTTTTATACTCTTTTTTTTTTTATTCGTTCAAGGGATGTGGGCATCACTGGCTCGGCCAGCATTAATTGTCCATCCCTAATTGCCCTTGAGAAGGTGGTGGTGAGCTGCCTTCTTGAATCGCTGCAGTTCATGTGGGGTAGGTACTACAACAGTGCTGTGAGGAAGGCAGTTCCAGGATTTTGATCCAGCAACAGTGAAGGAATGGCGATTATAGTTCCAAGTCAGGATGATGTGTGGCTTGGAGGGGGTGGTGTTCTCATGCATTTGCTGCCCTTGTCCTTCTAGGTGGTAGAGGTCGCGGGTTTGGAAGGTGCTGTCGAAGGAGCCCTGGTGCATTGCTGCAGTCAATCTTGTAGATGGTACACACTGTTGCCACTGTGCGTCGGTGGTGGAGGGAATGAATGTTTGTATATGGGGTGCGAATCAAGAGGGTTGCTTTGTCCTGGATGGTGTCGAGCTACTTGAGTGTTGTTGGAGCTGCATCCATCCAGGCAAGTGGGGAGTATTCCATTGCACTCCTGACTTGTGCCTTGTAGATGGTAGACAGGCTTTGGGGAGTCAGGAGATGAGTTACTTGCCGCAGGATTCCTAGCCTCTGACCTGCTCTTGTAGCCACAGTATTTATATGACTACTCCAGTTCAGTTTCTGGTCAATGGTAACCCCCAGGATGTTGATAGGGGATTCAGCAATTGTAATGCCGTTGAATGTCAAGGGTGATGGTTAGATTTTCTCTTGTTGGAGATGGTCATTGCCTGGCACTTGTGTGGCACGAATGTTACTTGCCACTTATCAGCCCAAACCTGGATATTGTCCAGATCTTGCTGCATTTCTGCACAGACTGCAACAGTATCTGAGGAGCCGTGAATATCATATTCTCTGTGTAGTTTTCAAGAATGTCTTAATTGAGGTCTTAATTTGTGGGGCACGAATAATCGGTGATTTGTATATGATCAAAATTGTTATTATCTCCCAATGTGTTTATATGCTGGTCCTGTTTGCAATCTCCATGTTAATGCTTTTAATGTAGCCTGCAGTTATTTAGCAGCATGACTAGATGCTGCTCAATATGTTTGTGAAGTTATTCTGTTTCTCTATAATGTAACATCCATTTATATATAACGTGATTAACTGCCTTCTGAAGTGGCCAAGCAAGCCACATGTGTTTGGACGATAAATGCCAGCCTTTCCAGTGATGCCCACATCCACATGAGGCAGTTTTTCTATGTGAGACGGTGTACATTATATGTGAAATTACAATTTCTGTTTAGAGGATTTAGCATTCACAACTATTTGATTTGTATCTTGGGCTTTTTATTGGAAAAACAAAACAACAGTATTGATCAAGTCATTCTAACACAATTATATAATTCAAATTTTAGAAACCAGAAGAAACCCTTTCTCCTTGTCATGTCATTGCTACATGTCCATACTCCTTTCTTTACACACAAGGCATTTATTGGAAAGAGTAAGCATGGCTCTTATGGAGACAATGTGGAGGAGATGGATTGGCATGTAGGTAAGTAGCTTCAGGGATAATGAGAGGGTAATGGATACATCAGGATAATATTCTTCAGGCATCAGTTCAGGTCAACTAAATGGTCACAAGCAACTGTGATGAGGAGAACTTATTGTGAGAACTTTTACTCAACTGCACGAGTCGTATTCCTAGTTCACATTTTAAAAAGAATAGGGGTGCATTTTCCCCAGACAGTATCTGGGACATTCCACAGGGAAGCCATTTTGAGAACTAGGGCTAATTTGCAGAAAACAAGCAGCCTAGACAAGCCGCCAGTTCTGGACGACCCCAGTATCAAGCGACCTGGCCAGCCTCTGGGTCAGAGGAACGAAGGTTGTCGGAGGGCAGGGTCCTGATTTGTGTTATGGGATGTGGTGGTAGGGCTGGGAGCTGTAGCAGCGGTGGTTCAACCTGGGTTTGTAGATCCAGAGGAACACTGGTTATCAAATTATATTTGAGATCTAAAGTCTAGTCTTTTATTTAGCAAATTAACTGAACAGTTGCTGTTTGGGTTGGAGAAGGTGAGTTTTAGACCGGCTTTAAACAGAGTTCACTCAGGCTCTGCTTGCAGCTGCACCTTGTTAATTAGATAACCGGCTTAAACCAGTTTTCAGGGGCTAGGGTCAGACAGTATAAAAGTGGGCCATCTTACAGTGCTAACTTTGTTTGAACTGGAGTGCTGACTTGGGGCTGCATTAGAGTGCTAAAATGGGAGTTTTGTGACTGAGGGAGTTTGGTGAGGAGGGAGCCAGGAGCTCCTTTCATTTCCTACCTGTCCTCAAAGAGCGTGAGGGGAACCGAGAGTTTCCAAAGAGCACAGCAGACTGGTGAGTAAGTTCTGGTGGGTATTTTTCAAACTGGATTGAATTGTAAGTCATTGTTTTAGCAAGACTTAGTTGACTTATTTTTTTAAAATTAAAACAGCCTTCTAAAGTTTTAAATTTAAAGGGTTTCATCGTGGCAGGAGAGCTTAAAGGTGTGGATGGCTCCTTTTGCTGCATGTGGGAATCCGGGAACATTTCCAGTCCCTGGGACCAGCATGTGTGTAGGAAGTGTGTCCAGCTGCAGCTTCTGGAAGCTCGGGTTTCAGAGCTGGAACGACGGCTGGAAACACTGGAGCATCCGCGAGTCTGAGAGCATTGTGGATAGCACGTATAGAGAGGTGGTCACACCACAGCTGAAGAGACTTGAGGAAAGAAGGGAATGGGTGACCACCAGGCAGTCCTAGAGAATCAGGCAGGTAGTTCAGGAGTCTCCTGGGGTCCCGCTTGCAAATCGGTATTCCATTTTGGAGGCTGATGAGGCTGGTTCCTCCTGGGAGTGTGGACAGAGCCAAGCTTCTGGCACCACAAGCAGCCTGTCTGCACAGGAAGGGGGAAAGAGAGGAAGAGCAATAGTAATAGGGGATTCTATAGTCAGGGGAACAGATAGGCGCTACTGTGGCCATCAACGTGACTCCAGGATGGTATGTTGCCTCCCTGGTGCCAGGGTCTGGGATGTCACTGAATGGCTGCAGGGCATCCTGAAGGGGGAGGATGATAAGGCAGAGGTCATGGTACATGTTGGTACCAATGACATAGGTAGAAAGAGGGATGAGTTCTTGCTTCAAGAATTCAGGGAGTTAGGCAGTAGACTAGAAAGCAGGACCTCTCGGATTGTAATCTCTGGATTACTCCCAGTACCACATGCTAGCAAGTATAGAAATAGGAGAATAGCACAGATGAATGCGTGGCTTAAGAGTTGTTGCAGGAGGGAGGGTTTTAGATTCCTGGACCACTGGGACCGTTTCTGGGGAAGGTGGGACCTGTACAAGCGGGACGGTCTACATCTGAACCAGAGGGGGACTAACATCCTTGCTGGCGGGTTTGCTAGTGCTGTTGGGAGGAGTTTAAACTAGTTTGGCAGCGGGAGGAGACGCAGACTCCTAGCAGAATAGGGACAGAGCTAAACACAGAAAAGCAAACAGGTCAGAGGGAATACAGCGAAAGTAAGTTTCAAGGGAGTAAGACCAGGATGGATGGCCTCTACTTTAATGCCAGGAGTATTACAGGTAAAACGAATGAGTTAAGGGCAAGGATTGACACGTGGAATTGTGATATAGTAGCCATCACGGAGACATGGTTGAGGGAGGGGCAGGATTGGCAGCTCAATATCCCGGGATATAGAATCTTCAGGCGAGACAGAGGAGGGGGTAAAAGAGGAGGGGGCATTGCAATATTAGTTAAGGAGTCAGTTACTGCAGTAAGGAGAGATGATATCTTGGAGGGGGCATCAAATGAAGCTTTATGGGTAGAGTTTAGGAATAAAAAAGGGACAGCTACATTGCTAGGTCTTTATTATGGACCCCCAGATAGTCAGCAGGAAATTGAGGAGCAAATATGTGTGCTATTCGCAGAGGTGTGTAAAAATAATAGGGTAATTATATTATGTGATTTCAACTTTCCCAACATTAATTGGGATAGTCATCGTGTCAAGAGCTGAGATGGAGTGGAGTTCTTAAAATGTATACAGGAGAACTTTTTAGCTCAATATGTAGAGGATCCAATAAGGGAGAGTGCAATGCTGGACCTAATTCTGGGGAATGAAGCCGGACAGGTAGTTGATGTGTTGGTGGGGAAGCATTTTGGTGATAGCGACCACAACATGGTACAAGTTAAGCTTGTTATGGAGAAAGAAATAGACCAGTTGCAAAAAAGATTTTGGATTGGGGGAGAGTGAATTTTAGTAAAACAAGGCAGGATCTGGCCAAGGTAGACTGGAAAGAGTTACTTGTTGGGAAATCTACAGAAGAGCAGTGGGGGGCATTCAAAAAGGAAATGGGAAGGGTACAGGCCCAACATGTTGCCTCTAGGGTAATAGGTGGGAGCAACAAGCCCAGAGAACCATGGATGACCAGAAACATTCAGGGTATGATGAGAAGGAAAAGAGAGGCTTTTAGCAAATACAAGGAGAGCAAATCAACGGAAGCATTAGTGGAGTACAGAAAGTGTAGGATGGAGCTTAAGAAAGCAATTAGAGGAGCAAAGAGGGGATATGAGAAAGCTCTGGCTGGTAAAAGTAGGGAAAATCCCAAGATATACTACAAGTATATCAATGGGAAGAGGATAACCAGGGAAAGAGTAGGACCCATTAGGGACCAAGGGGGAAATCTGTGGGTGGAGCCAGAGGACATTGGTCGGGTGTTGAACAAATACTTCACATCTGTTTTCACCCAAGAGAATGAGGATGTAGATATGGAACTGAGAGAGAGAGAGACTGTGAGGTTCTTGAGCAAATTGTCAAAGGGAGTGACAAGGTATTGGAGGTTTTGGCAGGCTTAAAAGTGGACAAATCTCCATGTCCGGATGATTTGTGTCCCAGGATGCTGTGGGAGGCGAGGGTGGAGATTGCAGGGGCTCTGACCCAAATTTTTAATTCCTCTCTGGCCACAGGGGAGATGCCAGAGGACTGGAGAACAGCTAATATGGTCCCACTATTTAAGAAAGGTTGTAGAGATAAGCCAGGGAACTACAGACCAGTGAGTCTCACGTCAGTGGTAGGGAAACTATTGGAGAAAATTCTGAAGGAGAGAATCTATCTCCACTTGGAGAGGCAAAATTTGATTAGGAATAGTCAGCATGGCTTTGTCAGAGGGAGATCATGCCTAACAAATTTGATTGAATTTTATGTGCATGTGACCAGGTGTGAAGATGAGGGTAGTGCAGTTGATGTAGTTTACATGGATTTCAGCAAAGCCTTTGACAAGGTCCCACGTGGGAGACTTATCAAGAAAGCAAATGCACATGGGATACAGGGTAACTTGATAAAGTGGATTCAAAATTGGCTTAGCTGTAGGAGACAGAGAGGGATGACAGACGACTGTTTTAGTGACTGGAAGCCAGTGTCCAGTGGAGTACCACAGGGATCTGTGCTGGGTCCCCTATCGTTTGTCGTTTATATAAACGACATAGATGACTATGTGGGGGGTAGGATCAGTAAATTCGCGCATGACACAAAAATTGGCCGAGTGGTTAACAGTGAGGTGGAGTGTCTTAGGTTACAGGAAGATATAGACGGGATTGTCAAATGGGCAGAAAAGTGGCAAATGGAATTTAACCCTGAAAAGTGTGAGGTGATACACTTTGGAAGGAGTAATATGACATGGAAGTATTCAATGAATGGCCTGATGCTGGGAAGTTCCGAGGAACAAAGGGACCTTGGCATGTTTGTCCATAGATCTCTGAAGGCAGAAGGGCAGGTTAATAGGGTGGTGAAAAAGGCAAATGGGACACTTGCCTTTATCAATCGAGGCATAGATTACAAAAGCAGGGAGGTCATGTTGGAGTTGTATAGAACTTTGGTAAGGCCACAGCTGGAGTACTGTGTGCAATTCTGGTCGCCACATTATAGGAAGGATGTGATTGCACTGGAGGGGGTGCAGAGGCGATTCACCAGGATGTTGCCTGGGATGGAATATTTAAGCTATGAAGAGAGGTTGGATAGGCTTGGGTTGTTTTCACTGGAGCAGAGAAGACTGAGGGGTGACCTGATCAAGGTGTACAAGATTATGGACAGGGTGGATAGGGAGCAGCTGTTCTCCTTAGTTGAAGGGTCAGTTAGGAGGGGACACAAGTTTAAGGTGAGGGGCAGGAGGTTTAAGGGGGATTTGAGGAAGAACTTTTTTACCCAGAGGGTGGTGACGGTCTGGAATGCACTGCCTGGGAGGGTGGTAGAGGCGGGTTGCCCCACATCCTTTAAAAAGTACCTGGATGAGCACTTGGCAAGTTTTAACATTCAAGGCTATGGGCCAAGTGCTGGCAAATGGGATTAGGTAGACGGGTCAGGTGTCTTTAATGCATCGGTGCAGACTCGATGGGCTGAAGGGCCTCTTCTGCACTGTATTATTCTGTGATTCTGTGAGATCAGTTTTTGAGATTACTACAAATTGGTGAGTTTATTTTAGGATTAAACTCCTTGGACAGCTGACAAGTTAACAGCTAGTCCGAAGAAGGGTCACTGACCCGAAACGTTAACTCTGCTTCTCTTTCCACAGATGCTGCCAGACCTGCTGAGTGAATCCAGCATTTCTTGTTTTTGTTTCAGATTTCCAGCATCCGCAGTATTTTGCTTTTATTATAACAGCTAGTCTATTGGACTAATTAGAGTCCATAGTGGTTAGCAATGTCTCCAGAACTTATACAACCTTGTCCTTATAAGCTGCATGACTGAGCTTATCTTAGCCTTCATCTGGGCTGATGGTGTTAGCTTTAGGGACATCAGGTTGATGCGTCTTCTTCTGTGGCTGTCTTATTTGTTCGTCTAGAATCCTCTGTTCCATGCTACATCCACCTTACGCACTAGTAACTGTGTCTGACTAGCTGTCTTACATCTCACCTTCCCTGATCTCATGCAAACTTGTACTTTGAAGTGATATACGTATCTCTGCCTCCAACTGGCTAGGGGTGCAATCTGTCTTCTGTAACCTTGTCCTCTCTGTCCTGGATGCACTTTGGCTCTTTTAGAGGCACCGTTATGCATACCTTAGGTGAAGACTAAAAGAAATGGAAGGAAACTAAAGAGGAAGAAGAGAATAAAGAGAACTTACTGAGAAATGTGCCAAGAACCTCCTACATTAATTTCAAAGAAACATCTATTTCCTTTCAATTGACTAATCTGAGTTGCATGTTTGTCAGAAGAGCTCACCTCTTTTGCTTTCAATCACTTAAAACAGCCTTTATGTACCATCCATGTTAATGACACATGAGTATGCCAGATTATACATTACTTCCTAGCTCCTCAATCTTTCTTTGACAAAGGACCTTACACAATTCTAGTAAAGCATGTGTCTTTGAAGCTGGCCTTCTGTTTTTGTTTATATAAGCCTTCTTGGGTTTAATTAGTTTTAGTCTCTTTTATTTTCCCACCATTCAGTTCACTTCCCTATCCCCCTGCCCTCCCTTAAAATCCTCGTAAAAACCAATGTTTTTGACCAAGCTTTTGGTCCTCCTCAAAGTTTCTTTCTTTGGCTTGATGTCTGATTACACCTCTGTGAAGAGCCTCAGGAATTCTCTATTAAAGACGCTATATAAATGCAAGTTGTTAATCATAAGCATTACCGTGTCATACTCTGCCATTTGTTGCTGCTGTTTTCATTGGTATCTGTTGCACTTTGTGATGTCAAAGGTATCTCAAAATGTTTCACATCCATTATATTACTTTAAGTGAGTGCTTCATTATAAAGACAAGTGCAGCATCAATTTTGGGCATAGCAGGAGCCCACAAATAGCAAAGAGATGAAATTTGTTTAGCTAAATGTCTGCAATCAAAGTTGATAATGTTCTGTAATAGATATGAACAGGTCACTGTTTATTCTGAACTCAGAGAAGCTGATGTTAATTCATCTTGGAACAGAACCCAGAATAAAGATGTACCCAAATGAACCAATGGCATAAGCTTAGAAAATAAAGTCAGGATCTCTCACAAGTTACCAAGACCCCATCGATCCTAATGTTCTTTTTTATGCTACTTCCAGGTCAGATTGTAAATTCCATCAATAACGTTGGTCTAGCGAATAAAACCCTTATATATTTCACCTCGGATCATGGGGGCAGCTGGGACTCTGTGGGAACAAATGGAGAGCATGATGGAGGCTGGAATGGAATATACAGAGGTAAATGCATTCTGGTGCAAAATAGGCATGTTAAACATTTAACTGTTTTTAATCTGACCTCTATCAATGACTATATTTGCAATTCATTTTCCTTGTAAGAAGGTAAGGGCTGGATATGAGGGGTTTCACAGCAGAAAATGATGGGAAAGACTGGAAACCTGTCCCAAAAACAGACCATCATTACATTTGTCCTCAAACCCACTAGTGACTTTGGCTGCCTGCCATGAGCCTGTCCCACTGAAGATTAATGATAATGGAAGGGAGAAGAGATGGATTAATGGTCCCTGTCCATTTCCAAGAAACAACGGGAATCATATATGGAGTCCAAGAAGTGGTAGAGAAGAGTGTTGGCCCAGCTTTTTACAATGCTTTCTGACCCATAGGCCTTTTAAACTGTAAAGGGACAATGATTTTTTGGAGTTTTTGTTTTCCTTCCTACGCACTTAACTGTACTTCTAAAATTTAAAATGACTATAGAAAAATAACAGCAATTGTTCAGACAAACAAAGGATTTTCCTGTGGAAATGCCCTTATTTCCATGCTTTAAAGAGGAGAATGATGAGGATATGAAGGAGATAAGGATGGAGGATTGGTGAGTGAAGGCAGCTAAGGCCAATCCATTGATATCCAAGGTTTACTGACTTGGGAAATCGTACCGTGGCTTCTCACATCAACAATGTGTTAAAAGGCTTTATGCTCCCCCGAAGGTTATTGGGGAGTTTTGTAAGCTTCTGATCCAAAAGGATCAAAGTCTTATCAGGAGCCACAGCAGTGAATCTTCATGCAATTGGGTCCTTCCAAGTCATTTCAGATGGCCTCGGTCACATCAGTCAGTCAGACTTACACTACTGTTTTTGGAACCAAGACTATGCACTGGCAGGCATCGCAACTCATCATGCTCTCAATGGAGCCTGCAAAACAGATGGAGCCAATAGTCAACTTTCATTGGATAGCAGAAACACTCCCAGGTATAAGATACCATTTATTGTATCCATGTCCCAGATTCCTCCATCACTATCCCTGGGTTTGTCCTGTTCCACCGGCAGGACCGACCCACCAGAGGTGTCAGCACAGTGGTATACAGACTAAAGGGAGTGGCCCTGGGAGTCGTCAATAATGACTCTGTACCTCATGAAGTGTCATGGTCAAACATTGGCAAGAAAACCCCCTGTTGATTACCACCTACCACCCACCCCGCCCACCCCCCAGCTGATGAATCGGTGCTCCTCCATGTTGAATGCCACTTTGAAGGCACTGAGGACAGCAAGGGTGCAGAATGTTATCTGGATGGGGGACTTCAATGTCCATCACCATGAGTGGTTTAGTAGTACCACTATGGACCAGGCTGGCCGAGTCCTGAAGGACATATGTGCCAGACTGGGCCTGCAGCAGGTGGTGAGAGATCCAACATGAGTGAAAACCTACTTGACCTCATCCCCACCAATTTACCTGCTGCAGATGAATCTGTCCATAACAGTATTGGTAGGTGTTACACCAGACATACCTTGTGGAGACAAGATCCAATCTTCACAGTGAGGACACCATTGTGTTGTGTGACACAACCACTGTGCTATATGGGATAACTTCACAACAGACCTAGCAACTCAAAACTGGGCATCCATGAGGCACTGTGGGCTCTCAACAACAGCAAAATTGTATTTAACCACAATCTGTAACCTCATGGCCCGGCATATTCCTCACTTTACCATTCTTATTAAGCCAGGGAACCAACCCTGGTTCAATGACGAGTGTAGACGATCATACAGGGGCAGCACCAGGCATACCTAAAAATGAGGTGCCAACCTGGTGAAGCTACAGCATACATAGCATGCTACTTATGCTGTTTAGCATGCATGCAATAGACAGAGCTAAGTGATCCCACAGCCAATGGGTCACATCAAAGCTCTGCATTCTTGCCACATCCAGTCATGAATGGTGATGGACATTTAAACAGCTAACTGAAGGAGCAGGCTACATGAACATCCCTATCCTCAATGTTGGCAGAGCCCAGCCCATTAGTGCAAAATACAAGGCTGAAGCATTTGCAACGATCTTCAGCTAGAAATGCCGTATGGATGATCCATCTCAGCCTCTTCCTGAGGTCCCCACTTTTGGAGAAGCCAGTTTTCAGCTAATTTGATTCACTCCCCAAAAACAGCTGAACACACTGGATACTGAAAAAGCTATGGGCTCTGACACTGTCCTGGCTGTAGTGCTGAAGACTGCTCCAGAACTAACCATGCCTTTAACCAATCTTGTTCCAATACAGCTACAACGCTGGCAACTAAGTAGAAAATTGCCCAGGTATGTCTTGTCCTGGGGAGGTGGTGGTGTAGTGGTAATGTACTAGACTAATGCTGTGGGGACATGAGTTCGAATCCCACCGTGGCAGATGAATTCCAGATTGAATTCAATTAATTAAATCTGGAATTAAAATCAAGTCTAATGGTGACCATGAAATCATTGTTGATTGTTGCAAAAGCCCTTCGGGTTCACTAATGCCTTTTAGGGAAGGAAATTTGTCGTCCTTACCTGGTCTGGTCTACATGTGACTCCAGACCCACAGCAATGTGGTTGACTCTTGAATGGCCTAGCAAGCCACTCAGTTCAAGGGCAATTGGGGATGGGAAATAAATGCTGGCTGAGCCAGCAACGCCCACATCCCACGAATGAATAAAAGAAAAAAAGCAGGACAAATCCAATCTGGTCAAATACTGTAAAATCAGCCTACTATCAATTGTCAGCAAAGTGTTGAAAGGGGTCATTGACACGACTGTCAAGCAGCATTTACTCATCAATAACCTGCTCAATTTGGATTTCTACAGATCTCTTTACAGCCTTGGTCCAAACATGGACTGAAGTGCTGAACTCCAGAGGTGAAGTGAGAGTGACTGCCCTTGACATCATAGAGCCCTAATAAAATTGAAGTCAATGGGAAATGAGGGAAAACTCTCCACTGGTTGGAGTCATACCTAGCACAAAGGAAGGTGGTTGTTGGAGGTCAATCATCTCAGTCCCAGGACATCACTTCAGGAGTTTCTCAGGGTAGCGTTCTAGGCCCAACCATCTTTAGCTGCTTCATCAAGCAGTCTTCCTCGTTAAAAGTGGGGATAGTCACTGACAAATGGGCAGTTTTCTGTTCCATTCGCAACTTCTCAGATAAGGAAACAGTCCATGCCTGCATGCAGCAAGACCTGGGCAACATTCAGGCTTAGGCTAATAAGTGGCAAGTTATGTTGTGTCACACGAGACAATGACCATCTTCAACAATAGTGTCTAGCCACCTCCCGATGACATTCAAGAGCATTAGCATCGCCAAATTCCTCACCATCAAAATCATATTGGTCACCATTGATCAGAAACTTAACTGGACCAGCCACATAAATACTATGACTCACCTCCTGTCCTGACTCCCCAAAGCCTTTCCACCATCGACAAGACCCAAGTCAGACGTGTGGTGGAATTCTCTCCACTTGCCTGGATAAATGTAGCTCCAACAACACTCACAAAGCACGACACCATCCAGGACAAAGTAGCCTGCTAGATTGGCACCCCATCCACCACTTTGAACATTCATTCCATCCACCACCAGAGCACTGTGGCTGCATCTATAAGATGCACTGCAGCAACTTGCCAAGGCTCCTTCAGCAGCACCTCCCAAACCTGTGACTTCTGTAACCTAGAAGAATAGGGCAGCAAGTGCATGGGACAGCACCACCTGCAAGTTCCCCTCCAAGTCACACACCATCCTGACTTGGGCATATATCACTGTTTCTTCATCGCTGGGTCAAAATCCTGGAACTCCTTACTTAAAAACATGTTGGGAGCAACTTTAACACACTGATTGTCGTGGTTTAAGAAGGTACCTCACCACTACCTTCTCAAAAGCAATTTTTTTTTTTTATTCATTCATGGGATGTGGGCGTCACTGGCTATGCCAGCATTTATTGCCCATCCCTAATTGCCCTTGAGAAGGTGGTGGTGAGCTGCCTTCTTGAACCGCTGCAGTCCACGTGGGGTAGGTACACCCACAGTGCTGTTAGGAAGGGGGTTCCAGGATTTTGACCCAGCGACAGTGAAGGAACGGCGATATCGCTCCAAGTCAGGATGGTGTGTGACTTGGAGGGGAACTTGCAGGTGGTGGTGTTCCCATGTATTTGCTGCCCTTGTCCTTCTAGTTGGTAGAGGTGGAAGGTGCTAAGGAGCCTTGGTGCATTGCTGCAGTGCATCTTGTAGATGGTACACACTGCTGCTACTGTGCGTCGGTGGTGGAGAGAGTGAATGTTTGTAGATGGGGTGCCAATCAAGCAGGCTGCTTTGTCCTGGATGGTGTCGAGCTTCTTGAGTGTTGTTGGAGCTGCACCCATCCAGGCAAGTGGAGAGTATTCCATCACACTCCTGACTTGTGCCTTGTAGATGGTGGACAGGCTTTGGGGAGTCCTGAGTTATTCGCCTCAGGATTCCTAGCCTCTGACCTGCTCTTGTAGCCACGGTATTTATCTGGCTACTCCAGTTCAGTTTCTGGTCAATGGTAGCCCCTAGGATGTTGATAGTGGGGGATTCAGTGATGGTAATGCCGTTGAATGTCAAGGGGAGATTCTCTCTTGTTGGAGATGGTCATTGCCTGGCACTTGTGTGGCGTGAATGTTACTTGCCACTTATCAGCCCAAGCCTGGATATTGTCCAGGTCTTGCTGCATTTCTACACGGACTGCTTCAGTATCTGAGGAGTCACGAATGGTGCTGAACATTGTGCAATCATCAGTGAACATCCCCACTTCTGACCTTATGATTGAAGGAAGGTCATTGATGAAGGAGCTGAAGATGATTGGGCCTAGGACACTACCCTGAGGAACTCCTGCAGTGATGTCCTGGAGCTCAGATGATTGACCTCCAACAACCACAACCATCTTCCTTTGCGCTAGGTATGACTCCAGCCAGTGGAGGGTTTTCCCCCTGATTCCCATTGAGCTCAGTTTTGCTAAGGCTCCTTGATGCCATACTCGGTCAAATGCTGCCTTGATGTCAAGGGCAGTCACTCTCACCTCACCTCTTGAGTTCAGCTCTTTTGTCCATGTTTGAACCAAGGCTGTCATGAGGTCAGGAGCTGAGTGGCCCTGGCGGAACCCAAACTGAGCGTCACTGAGCAGGTTATTGCTAAGCAAGTGCCGCTTGATGGCACTGTTGATGACGCCTTCCATCACTTTACTGATGATTGAGAGTAGGCTGATGGGGCGGTAATTGGCCGGGTTGGACTTGTCCTGCTTTTTGTGTACAGGACATACCTGGGCAGTTTTCCACATTGCAGGGTAGATGCCAGTGTTGTAACTGTACTGGAACAGCTTCGCTAGGGGCGCGGCAAGTTCAGGAGCACAGGTCTTCAGTACTATTGCCGGAATATTGTCAGGGCCCATAGCTTTTGCACTATCCAGTGCCTTCAGTCGTTTGTTGATATCACGCAGAGTGAATCGAATTGGCTGAAGTCTGGCATCTGTGATGCTGGGGACTTCAGGAGGAGGCCGAGATGGATCATCAACTTGGCACTTCTGGGTGAAGATTGTTGCAAATGCTTCAGCCTTATCTTTCGCGCTGATGTGCTGGGCTCCCCCCATCATTGAGGATGGGGATATTTGTGGAGCCACCTCCTCCAGTTAATTGTTTAATTGTCCACCACCATTCACAGCTGGATGTGGCAGGACTGCAGAGCTTAGATCTTATCCGTTGGTTATGGGATCGTTTAGCTCTGTCTATCACATGCTGCTTACGCAGTTTGGCATGCAAGTAGTCCTGGGTTGTAGCTTCACTTGGTATGCCTGGTGCTGCTCCTGGCATGCCCACCTGCACTCTTCATTGAACCAGGGTTGGTCTCCTGGCTTGATGCTAATGGTAGAGTGGGGGATATACCGGGCCATGAGGTTACAGATTGTGGATGAGTACAATTCTGCTGCTGCTGATGGCCCACAGTGCCTCATGGATGCCCAGTTTTACATTGCTAGATCTGTTTGAAATCTATCCCATTTAGCACGGTGATAGTGCCACACAACACAATGGACGGTATCCTCAGTGTGAAGGCGAGACTTTGTCTCCACAAGTACTGTGCGGTGGTCACTCCTACCAATACTGTCATGGACAGAAGCATCTGCGGCAGGCAGATTGGTGAGGACAAGGTCAAGTATGTTTTCCCTCGTGTTGGTTCCCCCACCACCTGCCGTAGACCCAGTCTAGCAGCTACGTCCTTTAGGACTCTGCCAGCTCGGTCAGTAGTGGTGCTACCGAGCCACTCTTGGTGATGGACATTGAAGTCCCCCACCCAGAGTACGTTTTGTGCCCTTGCCACCCTCAGTGCTTCCTCCAAGTGGTGTTCAACATGGAGGAGTACGTAATCATCAACTGAGGGAGGGTGGTAGGTGGTAATCAGTAGGAGGTTACCTTGCCCGTGTTTGACCAGATGCCATGAGACTTCATGGGGTCCGGAGGCGATGTTGAGGACTCACAGGGCAACTTCCTCCCTACTGTATACCACTGTGCCACCACCTCTGGTGGGTCTGTTCTGCCGGTGGGACAAGACATACCCGGGGATGGTGATGGCAGTGTCTGGGACATTGTCTGTAAGGTATGATTCCATGAGTATGACTATGTCAGTCTGTTGCTTGACTAGTCTGTGGGACAGCTCTCCCAACTTTGGCACAAGCCCCCAGATGTTAGTAAGGAGGATTTTGCAGGGTCGACAGGGCTGGGTCTGCTGTTGTCGTTTCCGGTGCCTAGGCCGATGCCGGGTGGTCCGTCCGGTTTCATTCCTTTTTATAGACTTTGTAGCGGTTAGATACAACTGAGTGGCTTGCTCGGCCATTTCAGAGGGCATGTAAGAGTTAACTACATTGCTGTGGGTCTGGAGTCACATGTAAGCCAGACCAAGTAAGGACAGCAGATTCCCTTCCCTAAAGCACATTCGAATGGACAATAAATGCTGGCTTTTCCAGCGATGCTGCATGCTGTGAATTAATATAAAGAAAATTGAACGCCCTTGGAGAGCTCCTTCAATATTATGAACTGAAAGTGCTTCCATTCAATGAATATGCTGCAGCCATGCCTCTGCATGGCTTACATCTTAAATCCTGTGAGACTATTATTGTGTAAAAGTAGTTTTCAAGGTTGTAGCCACTTCGTGGATGGGTATTAAAATGAGATGGCCCGTCTTGTTACATTCTAATTTAACAGATTATCCAAGCACCTGCTGATGGCACAGTGGGTCACTTCACTGGGTGGTGTGGTAGTAATCATTTGATGGAGAGGTTCTTTGCTTGATCTCTGCTTGTGCAGAGTTAGTTGGTGAAGCAGTGGAGGACTAAGGTCCGTCTCCAAGCCCCTGATGGGAGAGGAAATTCCATAGAGGAAGTAAAAACAGGAGAAAGACAATCACATTACTCTGATCATTGATATCAGATGTAATAAGCAAACAAAAGCTTCTTTATTTAGGTGCTTTTCTGTACTGCAGGTAAAAAGGGATTGGCTGGTTGGGAAGGTGGCATCCGTGTTCCTGGGATATTCAGATGGCCAGGGCTGTTACCTTCCAACAAGAAAATTGATGAGCCTACCAGCCTTATGGACATTTATCCAACTATTGTCAACCTAGCTGGTGCCTCGCTGCCACAAGATAGGTAAAGAATCTATAATAGATGGTGAAATCCTTACATCTGCATGCATGTCTTGTCTAGAAAACTTTGCTTCCTGTTGTCACAGTCACACCAACTTTTCCATTCTAAACTTCCTATGTCAACAGCTATAATGAAAACTGCTGATGTAAACTTGTTATTCTGTAATTAAACTCTTCTGCCCAAGGCCATGTTGATTTTTGTGTTTTCCAACTGCTCAGCCTGTGCTGCAGAGAAACTCCAAACAGGGTTGCAGTAGCCCTGTTGTAGGCGAACACAATGCAAGTAGCATTGGCACTTTGCAGTTTAGCTATTGATGTGCAATGAGTTGCATTTGGATTAAATTTCCCCCATTAACGAAAAATAAGCAAACGGTTTCAGTTACAATATATTGTAGATTGATTTTATCTATAAGGTGAATTGTCAAAAGATTGCCTTGAAAGTAGTTGAGAAGAGGAAGATGAAAATTTCTGTGCCTAGGGGTTTAAAAATAGCCTTCGTAGATGGTTTTGTCAAAGCACTTTTGAAAATGTTATACTTTTTGGCAACTTTATGTTAGCCTCACAAGTTGTCATTTTCTCTTGCAAATGCATGATTTAGTCTAGGAGGGGGTCATAATTATTGGCGTTGTGGTTCCATGAAAGGAATGCAATTTAAATGAATAGAGAGTGATAACCATTCATTATTTTGAAACGCTGCTTGTTACTTGCACCTTACCAGGATAATAGATGGACGAGACTTGATGCCACTATTGGAGGGTGATGTACAGTATTCAGGGCATGAGTTTCTGTTTCATTACTGTGGAAGTGCTTTGAATGCAGCGCGATGGCATCCAAGAGGCAGTAAGTATTCAGTATCTGGAAGCTGTTGTAATATTGAAATAGAATCATATTGCCAATTTGTGCTTATGTCTATAGGGGTCACTAGGTGTATATATATCCTTTACTAATGAAATCATACATGGCATTTAAAGTTTCACTTACTCTGTTGTAGGGATACACAGGCATATTGGCTACATTACTGGACGAGTAATGATCTGGAGACGGGAGTTCAAATCCCACCACTGCAAGTGGCGAATTTAAATTCAGTTCACTGAAAAAAGAAATCTGGAATAAAAAGCTAGTAAATAGTGATCATGAGACGATTGGATTGGGTCACTAATGTCCTTTTGGGAAGGAAATCTGCTGTCTTTACCCAGTCTGGTCTATATGTGACTCTAGAGCCACAGCAATGTGATTGATTTTTAATAAAAGCAAAATACTGCGGATGCTGCAAATCTGAAATAAAAACAAGAAATGCTGGAAATACTCAGCAGGTCTGGCAGCATCTGTGGAGAGAGAAGCAGAGTTAACGTTTCAGGTCAGTGACCCTTCTTCAGAATTGGCAAATATTAGAAATGTGAAACGTTATAAGCAAGTAAAGCAGGGGTGGGGCAAGAGATAACAAAAGAGCTGTTGATAGGACAAGGTCACAGAATAGCTGACCAGAAGGTCATGGAGCAAAGGCAAACAATATGTTTGCCAAACAATATGGTGTGTTGAAAGACAAAGCATTAGTACAGATAGGGTGTTAACGAACTGAAAATTGAACAGCCGCGAGTACAAACATGAAAAAAACAGTGGGTAAGCAAACTGAACAAACTAAGATGAAATGAAATAAACACAAAAAAAAGAAAAAAGAAAAAAATAACTAAAAATAAAAGTAAAATGGGGGGCCCCGTCATGCTCTGAAATTATTGAACTCAATGTTCAGTCCAGCAGGCTGTAGCGTGCCTAATCGGTAAATGAAATGCTGTTCCTCGAGCTTGCGTTGATGTTCATTAGAACACTGCAGGAATCCCAGGACAGAGATATGAGCATGAGAGCAGGGGGAGTGTTGAAATGGCAAGCAACCGGAAGCTTGGGGTCCTGCTTGCGGACTGAGCAGAGGTGTTCCGCAAAGTGGTCACCCAAACTGCATTTGGTCTCCCCAATGTAGAGGAGACCACATTGTGAGCAGCGAATACAGTATACTAAATTGAAAGAACTACAAGTAAATCGTTGCTTCACCTGAAAGGAGTGTTTGGGGCCTGGGATAGTGAGGAGAGAGGAGGTAAACGGGCAGGTATTACACCTCCTGCGATTGCAGGGGAAGGTGCCATGGGAAGGGGACGAGGTGGTGGGGGTAATGGAGGAGTGGACCATGGTGTCACGGAGGGAATGATCCCTTCGGAATGCTGACAGGGGAAGGGAGGAGAAGATGCATTTGGTAGTGGCATTACACTGGAGGTGGCGGAAATGGCGGAGGATAATCCGTTGGATATGGAGGCTGATGGGATGAAAAGTGAGGACAAGGGGAACCCTGTCACAGTTCTGGGAGGGAGGGGAAGGGGTGAGGGTAGAGGTGCAGGAAATGGGCCGGACACGGTTGAGGGCCCTGTCAACCACAGTGTGGCGGGGGGAGGGGGGGGGAAATCCCTGGTTGGGGAAAAAGGAAGACATATCAGAAGCACTGTCATGGAGGTTGCATCATCAGAGCAGATACGTCAGAGTTGGAGAAACCGGGAGAATGGAATCGAATCCTTACAGGAGGCAGGGTGTGAAGAAGTGTAGTCGAGGTAGCTGTGGGAGTCGGTGGGCTTATCGTTGATTTTTAACTCCCCTCTGAAAAAGCCTAGCAAGTAACTCAGTTATATTCACGAAGGCAGCTCACCACCACCTTTTTTTTTAGATTAGAGATACAGCACTGAAACAGGCCCTTCGGCCCACCGAGTCTGTGCCAAACATCAACCACCCATTTATACTAATCCTACACTAATCCCATATTCCTACCAAACATCCCCACCTGTCCCTATATTTCCCTACCACCTACCTATACTTGTGACAATTTATAATGGCCAATTTACCTATCAACCTGCAAGTCTTTTGGCTTGTGGGAGGAAACCAGAGCACCCGGAGAAAACCCACGCAGACACAGGGAGAACTTGCAAAGTCCACACAGGCAGTACCCGGAATCGAACCCGGGTCCCTGGAGCTGTGAGGCTGCGGTGCTAACCACTGCGCCACTGTGCCGCCCTTACAGAGATAGGGAGGGTTGTAGGGTCTGGAGGAGATTACCGAGATAGGGATTACCTTCTCAAGAGCAAATGAGAATGGGCACAATAAATGTTGGCCTTGCCAGTGACGCCCAGATTTAGTGAACGAATTAAAAAAGTCATTGTATTCAAAAGCTACAATTTCAAGCATTTATGTCAATTCTTCAATTTTGTTTTTCTTTTCTTTAGGTGACTCTGTGTGGAAGGCTCATTTTTTCACTCCCAAATTTGAGGTAGGGAGTTGCTACAAGAGTGCGATCTGCAGGTGTCATGGACACTATATTTCCTACCATGATCCACCTTTACTCTTTGATCTCTCAAAGGATCCCTCTGAAGCAAACCCTTTATCTCCTGCCACAGAGCCACTTTTCCATGAAATCCAAAACCAGATTCAGTTAGGGGTGGAAGAACATCGGAAGACCTTGACTCCGGTTCCTCTTCAGCTGTCTTGGAATAATGTTCTCTGGAAACCGTGGCTTCAGCCCTGCTGTGGTACATTCCCATTCTGTTGGTGTGATAAAGACTCCAATAGTTCAAATAAAAAGATTTAAGAGAACGCATACAAAGATCTAATAAGTTACATCTGCGTCCTCTGGTTTAACATGAATTAATGCTCTGTGTTTGCTTATGCATGTCATTTGACATTATCTCTGTGAGATTTCCCCTCTTAACTGCCTTTTTGCTCGACTATGGGCCTTGACCTCTAATCAATGATACCTCATTGCCCTTAAATTGAGATTGGATTTTCTGATCTGTGCCCACTTTGTCACACTCAATTTCCCGAGGTTGATGAATATTGAAGCACCTGCCTGACAAGGTGTTAGCTTCTTTCCGAAATTAATTTTGGGTAGGGATATTCTGCACAGCATTTTCTGATGCTTCGCAGTGAGGGACATCCATTCGTAAACAGGCTGATTTGAAAGAGGCATTCACGAGTGCTCATTAATGAGTGTACAGAACGTCTTGAGGACACAGCAATGTTTAAGTGAGTGCATTTCAGCCAATCCTTAACTCTTTTTCTTCTGCTGGACCATACATTCTCATGAGCCTTGGTGCCAATTTTTCTTTTATTTTGCCCTCCGCACCATTATTAGTTCGAGTGAGAATGCCCCCCTCCCCCCCCCCCCCCCCCCCCCCCCCCGCCCCCATCTAAGATGTTTGGAACAACAGGAGGATCATCAAGTAATGCCAAGCATAAGAGGTGCTCAATGCCCACCTAATGGTACCTTAATTCACACACACAGCTTAATATATCTTGCTTTAGCCTATGGAGTCTGCTATTCCAAAGAAAGTTGGAACAGTGGACAGGATAACTGATATGCAAATACCCAGAGATACTTGTGTGCCAAACAGCATAAGCAGCATGCAATAGACAGAGCTAAGTAATCCCACAATCAACGGATCAATCTAAGCTCTGCAGTCCTGCCACATCCAGTCGTGAATGGTGGTGGACAATTAAACAACTAACTGGAGGAGGTAGCTCCACAAATATCCCCATCCTCAATGATGGGGATCATTGAGGACATCAGTGCAAAAGATAAGGCTGAAGCATTTGCAACAATCTTCAGCCAGAAGTGCCTAGTGGATGATCCATCTCAGCCTCCTCCTGAAGTCCCCAGCATCACAAATGCCAGTCTTCAGCTAATTCTATTCAATCCACATGATATCAACAAACGACTGAAGGCACTGGATACTGCAAAGGCTATGGGTCCTGTCAACATTCCAGCAATAGTACTGAAGACCTGTGCTCCAGAATTGGCCGTGCCCCGAGCCAAGCTGTTCCAGTATAGCTACAACACTGGCATCTACCCTGCAATGTGGAAAATTGACCAGGTATGTCCTGTACACAAAAAGCAGGACAAATCCAACCCGGTGAATTACCACCCCATCAGTCTACTCTCGGTCATCAGTAAAGTGATGGAAGGTGTCGTCAGTAGTGCTATCAAGCAGCACTTGCTTAGCAATAACTTGCTCAATGACGCTCTGGGTTCCGCCATGGCCACTCAGCTCCTGACCTCATTACAGCCTTGGTTCAAACATGGACAAAAGAAATGAACTCAAGAGGTGAGGTGAGAGTGACTGCCCTTGACATCAAGGCAGCACTTGACCGAGTATGGCATCAAGGAGCCTTAGCAAAAGTGGAGTCAATGGGAATCACGGGGAAAACTCTCCACTGGTTGGACTATACCTAACACAAAGGAAGATGGTTGTTGTTGTTGTTGTTGGTGGTCAATTATTTCAGCTCTCGGACCATCACTGCAGGAGTTCCTCAGGGTAGTGTCCTAGGCCCAACCATCTTCAGCTGCTTCATCAATGACCTCCCTTCAATCATAAGGTCAGAAGTGGGGATGGTTGCTGATGATTGCACAATGTTCAGCACCATTCGTGACTCCTCAGATACTGAAGCAGTCCATGTAGAAATGCAGCAAGACCTGAACAATATCCAGGCGTGGCTGATAAGTGGTAAGTAACATGCGTGCCACAGAAGTGCCAGTCAATGACCATCTAAAACAAGAGAAAATCGAACTATCTCCCCTTGACATTCAATGGCATTACAATCACTGAATCCCCTACTGTCAACATCCTGGGGGATACTATTGACCAGAAACTGAACTGGAGTAGCCATATAAATACCATGACTATAACTGCAGGTCAGAAGCTAGGAATCCTGCAGCGAGTAACTCATCTCCTGACTCCCAAAGCCTGTCCATCATCTACAAGGCACAAGTCAGAAGTGTCATGGAATAATCTCCACTTGCCTGGATGGGTGCAGCTCCAACAACACTCAAGAAGCTCGACGCATCCAGGACAAAGCAGCTCGCTTAATTGGCAACCCATTCACAGACATTCACTCCCTCCACCACCGACGCACAATGCCAGCAATGTGTACCATCTACAAGATGCACCGCGCAACGCACTAATGCTCCTTAAACAGTACCTTCCAAACCTGCAACCTCTACCACTGAAAAGGAAAAGGGCAGCAGTTTCATGGGAACACCACCACCTGCAAGTTCCCCTCCAAGCCCCACACCATCATGACTTGGAACTATACTGTCGTTCCTTCACTGTCGCTGGGACAAAATCGTGGAACTCCCTCCCATAAGCACTGTTTGTGTACGCACCCCACATGGACTGCAGTGGTTCAAGAAGGCAGCTCACCACCACCTTCTCAAGGGCAATTAGGGACGGGCAATAAATGCCGGCCTAGCCAGCGATGCCCACATTCCATGAACGAATATGAAAAAAAACCTGACTAATCATCATGCTGGAAGTATCCCAAATCACAGTATTTCATGAAAAGTAACATACCAGGGTGATTACCATGCCAATTTGATTGACCAAATCCATCAAAAATTCCATGAGACATATCCTCAGTCATGAGTCCCCCTCCCTGCTTGGCAGTGGCCATGGGGAATTGTCTTCACAGGGTCTATACCAACAGAGATTCAGATGCGGAACTGTATCGTCTTCTGCAAGGACACCTGTAGCTAACATGTAGTATCACAGCTGGATCATCTAGTGACAGTACTGGTCAATTGCATCTTGTAACTTGGCTTCACTCCCTTGCAACAACAATGCAATGTTGAGCTGTGGGGACAGGGCCATGGAGTGGTGCACAATGTACCCTCCATGCAACCAGCTCATGCAGCACCATCTGTACCTCATCAATCATCAAATACAGGATTGGCTGCTGGGCTGCTTTGTTACTTCATAGAATAATTGAATGAGGGAGCACAGAAAGGAGGCCATTCGGCCCATCGTGACCATACCAGCACTTTGAAAGTCCCACTCCTCTGCTCTTTCTTTATAGCCCAGTAAATCTTTCCTTGACAAGCATTTATTCAATTCCCTTTTGAAAGTTATTCCTGAATCTTATTCCACCACGCTTTCAATGAATGCATCGCAGAACATGACAATTCGCTAATTAACAAAATGTTTCCTCACGCCAGCTCTGGTTCTTTTACCAATCATCTTAAGTGTATGTGCTCTTGTTACTGACCCTTCTGCCACTGGAAACAGTGGGCAGGATTTTGGGTTTTGGGTCCAGACCCCACCTTTGGGGTCAAATGAGGGTCCTGACCTCACACTGTGTCAGGAGCCACCCAGCAGTGATTTTTCCTGAATTAATGGTCAGAGGGTGTGCTCGCCATCCAATTAAGGACAGCGGGTGGGCTCTTGAAGCTGGAGGGCCAATAAAAGGCCCTCTGCCATGGAAGGAGTTGCAGCCTGTCATTGCAGGTAAGGGAGAGAGAGGGCATCTTCATCTTGAGGCTCCCTCTCAGCAACTTTTAAAAGCTTTGAATTAAAAACTAGCCACAGCTGCCAGGCCACCATTGTGGAGGGGGAGTCCCTCCACAGGGCCGACTGTGGTCAGGTAGGCAAGGAGAACCTCAAAGTCTGCCTGGAGTGAGGCCCTTCGTCGGCCACTGGGAGGTTGCCTTCAGGCAGTTGGCCTGTTCCCTGAACTGTGGGGTGCCCTCAGGCCAACTGGAAAATTCCAGTCAGCCACTGATAATTGGCTCCCAACTTAATTAGCTGCTCGCTGCTTTGTCCGTATTTACGCTGTCAAAACCTTTCAAAGTTTTGAACACCTCCATCAAAAATCTTAACCCTCTTTGCTGCAAAGAGAACAATCCAAGTTTCTTCAGTCTTTCCATATAACTGAAGTCCCTCATCCTGGGTACCATTCTAGTAAATTTGTTCTGCACCCTCTCCAAGGTCTTGACACCCTTCCTAAAATATGGTGCCCAGGAAGAGCGTGTGGCACCCTGGGAAAAACTGAGTTAATAAATAGAAGTGAGAAATGAGTCTTGATTAGAACACAATTAAGAGGTGTAGGTGGGACAAGGTATTTGAAACTTTGGAGAAATGAAAAGTAAAAGTTCCAGAGTAAAATTTAAATAGTAAATATAAACACAGACAAGGAGGTGGGGGTGTGCGTGGAGTAATTGAAGGCAAGACTCAAAGGTAATTCAGTTTTTCTGATCTTATAGGCAATCTGCGGTCTTGAGATCTTATTACTCATGCCTTCCAGAAGCCAATCAGAGGGCTCAGAGGTCAGTGTCCAGTCGCACAGCTGTGGGTCCCTTTGGCCTGCAGCTTCACTCCAGGTTTCGGCAGCCTTTTCCAGTACCAAGCGCAGCCATAGGGTGGGTTTGCATCACAGCTACTCTTGAGTCATGTTGGACCCCAAAATCAGCTGCAGCTCACACTGGACAAGCACAGTGCATTTCAGGTGTATGGTCCTTGTGCTGGGGAGGAGTGCGACCAGTAAATGGGCGGCACAGTGGCGCAGTGGTTAGCACTGCAGCCTCACAGCTCCAGCGACCCGGGTTCAATTCTGGGTACTGCCTGTGTGGAGTTTGCAAGTTCTCCCTGTGTCTGCGTGGGTTTTCTCCAGGTGCTCCGGTTTCCTCCCACAAGCCAAAAGACTTGCAGGTTGGTAGATAAATTGGCCATTATAAATTGCCACTAGTATAGGTAGGTGGTAGGGAAATATAGGGACAGGTGGGGATGTTTGGTACGAATATGGGATTAATGTAGGATTAGTATAAATGGGTGGTTGATGGTCGGCACAGACTTGGTGGGCCGAAGGGCCTGTTTCAGTGCTATATCTCTAAACTAAACTCAACTAAATTCTGCCCAGTGTCAAAATAAAATGAGAATTTCCAAGGCAAGTTAAGAAGTGACAGGCACCATTGAGAGAAAGGAAATCCAAGGTGCAGACTTGAGCCTGCAGGTATGGTAGCAGCACTCCCCGACTCACCTCATTTCTTTTTAATCTCAGCGATGTGGATTTTGCCCCTTCCCCTAGGTTTCTTAAGGTTCTGCATTTACTGTTAAGACCTCTAAACTGGATTTCAGTTTAATGTTTGACATAAAAGCAGCGAAACAGAAGATGAAGTGAAATTAACTGGAAGAGGTCACCTGTTCATTGATTTTGTGCACAAAGCTTAATGATTCTCTTTAGTTTTCATTAATTTTATTATTTTGGACTGGTATAATTTAATTGCAATAAAAATCTTCTCAAAGTTATTGCAGTGGAGTCAGTTTCTGTGCTCTCAGATCCTCTCCAGGTGGTATAATACTTGGGTAGGTGAGTGAATTTTCCTCAAACTCGAGTTGTCTCAAAGGTGGAGACAGATTCAATTGTGGCTTTCAACAGGGAATTGCATAAGCATCTAAAGGGGGGAGAAAAATGAAGGACTATTGGATAAGGGCACAGAGTGGGACTAGAGAAGTCACTCTTGCAGAGAGCGGGCAAGGACTCGATGGGCCGAATGGCCGCCTTCTGTGCTGTAACCATTCTATGATGCTATGACATGGTGAGTGATGTGAGATTGGGGAAGCTCAATCTTCTGTGACAGATTTCAGGGATGTTCATGAACAGCCAGCAAGCCTGACACATTATGGGACCTGGAGTCACATACCTGCCACTGTGTACTGGGATTTTTCTCACCTGGCTGTTGGTAACCCTGCAAGGCAGTGCACTTATAGGCAGGGTAATATGTCATAGGAAGATTAGTCCAGATGCTGCTACTAGCACAGATGAAGAATTTACCCAGGAGTGGAGGATCTAGGAGAAACAGACAGGAGCACCATTGTGAAGTCTCAGAAGGTGAACCAGTTCATTCACATTAAGAAAAGGCCATATTAGTTCAGGAAACACTGGGCCAAATTTTGCTGTAGCAGGGTACCTAATGGCAGCTGCAGTTAGTTAGACTTGCCCCGCACCTTTCAGTTCAAAAAACTCTTGGCCACAAAGTTGCTGAAAATGCGAGCTGGTAACAAGTACAGAAAACTCATTTGAACCTTTGGTGAAGAGGGTTTCTCCTTAACAAATGAGATTGATGTGTTGGGACATAAACACAGGAAGGACTGAGAAGGAGGGTAAATTAAAGGGGGTGAATTCAATATCAGGTACAGAAAGACAAATAAAGAGTGAGAGAGAACAATTGGATTAAGCGAGAGGAAAAAATAGACAAAGAAAAATACAAAAAAAATTCGAATTTAAAATTTGACATTTTTTAAATCTCCCCCAAAAATTCAAAGCCGGGGTGGGGGGAGTTGGGGAGGGGGGGGGGGAGGTGGGGGTTGGGGGTGCATAGGGGAACGAGACTCCAAGCTTCCAAAAGATTGGTTTTAAGGACTGTCTTAATGGAGGAAAGAGAGGTGGAGAGGTTCAGGGAGGGAATTCCGGAGCTCAGTGCCCAGGCAGCTAAAGGCACGGTCGCCAATGGCGGAGCAATTAAAATTGGGAATGTTCAAGATGCCAGAGTTAGGTGAGTGCAGATATCCTGAGGGGTTGTAGGGCTGGAGGAAGTAACATTGATTGGGAAGAGTGAGGCCATGGTGAGATTTGAAAACCAGGATGAGAATATTAAAACTGAGGCATTGGTGGACCGGGAGCCAATGTAGGTCAACAAGCACAGGGAATATACGTGAACATGGGCAGGAGAGTTTTGGATGAGCTCAAGTTTTACGGAGGCAATTAATGGGCAAATGTAGCAAGTTCCTAAAGGAAAGGGGGAGGCTAAGGGCGAGATGCTGTTTTCGCAAAGTTAATGGCTCCTCACCTGAAGTTGCTATACCAATTACCATAAATAACAGCAAAGGCTATTCGTCTTGCTGTAATTTTTATGCAAATTCTGGTCCATTCACTAACTACAAGCAGACAGACTGGCTATTCGATAGATTGGCTATCTAATGTTGTTAACTTGTCAGTCTAAACTTAAATTAATCTCGCCAATTTATATCAATCTTAGAAATGAATCTCAGTTGTAAATTTATAAACAACAAGCAATTAATGACAAATTATAGTGACATAAATTAACCTCCTTTTGTAATTTTGCTATTTATTTCTCCAAAATTAACTTCTCTACTAATGATTTGCATACTCATTGATTAAGTGCTGCTAACTATGATTGTAAGGTTAATAAGCAATTGTTAGTTCAATTCTGACTTCTTTAATAATTGACAAGAAAGAATAAATTTATTCACTCAATAGCTTTTGCAGATGCTGATGCAAAGTTGATTGTGTAACTCCTCCTGTATTCCAAACTGATGCAAGTAAGACAGGTTGACGAGCCAAAATTATGCGTTGTTAACTTATTGAATTAGATTGGAAGCTGGATCCTAAGGAGTTTCTTAATGGGGAGTTAAGGTGAGGGAGTTAAAGATTCCTCTGATGCCCATGATGAATATCCTTGTCAGGGTATCAATTCCAGTGCGTTTATAACATTCCTTTGAGAGCAAGAACTGATTGTTTCTCTGAGGGTTTGCAAACATTAAATTCACAACAATAGCAACTGCTTTCAGTGCTTGCTCTCTTAGCAGATGGAAACATAAGGTAGAAAGACTGTTTGTTTATTAAAGCACCCCTGCATTTACGAGCCCAACGGCAGCTACCCAACAATGATTGAGGAACACTGCCTCTGGAAGCTCAGGTTTTCCAGGGAGGCAGTTACCAACCTGTGCCAATTACTACAAGACCTGCAGACAAGCTTATTATTAGGAATGGCACTGACAGTAGCCATAAAGGAGGGATGGAACTTCATTTTGATGTTTAAAATGATGTCTGAATAAATCCGTCCCTGTGTTGCATGGAGCACAAAGACATGTTTTGACCACTTGGTGGTACTATCATACTGTAGCTGTGCAATTCCTAATATAATACCATTGTGACAGTACATTTTCCGTAGATTGAATTACAAATGTGATTTGTATGTTGCATTAAAAGGGGCATTGCCTCACTGTTGGTAATCTGGTAAAATAGAAAATATTTGATTCCCGAGTACTAATGTCACTTATTAAAATTAGCAAAGACTAATAACAGAAATCCAACTTTTGAGGTTTCTCCTAAACTGTGTATTGGCTCCTGTAGAGACACTGGCATCAACTCATTAATATCGCAGTCTTGCTGGGTGATGGTGCTGCAATATATAGCTACCTGGTAGCCTCGTTGTTATGAGTTCAAATCTCGCCAATGTTTCCCACAACTGGCACTCTTTCAACATGAGTTCTGCTATAAGTCTCAACTTGCGTTGACACAGTGGTGCCACTGGACACTATTCTTCCAATGGGAGATGCAGGGGCCACAGTTCAATATTTAAAGGTTGGTGGAGGGGGCTGAAACGCAAGTGAAGAAATACATTTCTTCAAAAGAACAGATTTATTTTTAAAGCAGCCCACCACTACCTCTCCTTTAGACTATGATGCCTACGGGTTAAGTTTCCACCCTCAGACTGGTGCAATGAAGACATAGAAGTGGTGGAGTTAGCTGCATAGATGCTCTCGATCTTGAAGATCAAGAAATCCATTAGGTCCTGGCATTTGGAATTTGAGGTAAGGGTGGAGGGTGAGGGCAAGAGTTTTAAGGAGGCAACTGATCAAGGAACCTGTGGTTGTCCTTGCCTTTCTGGGGTAATAGGTAGGGTCTGTTGAGGAGCATGGTAATACTTGATGTGGTCAAGCCGGATCTGCCGCTTGTTGACAAGGCCACTTGTCAACTCTGCTCAGATATAGTTTTAGTTAACGGTGGGTAATTCTCCAAGTACATACTGGAGGTGAGGCACAGTGATGGCAGCACATGTGCTTGGATTGAGGGGGGACGAGACAGAGGCTATATGGGAGTACTACAGGGGTGAGCGGCTCAAAGGAGGAGAGGATGCAAAACATAAAGTGAGAGGCCAAGGTGTGGTTTGTTGAAGAGGATGACACCCTGTCATGTTGTGTAATCAAGTATATATGAAATGAAATGTTAAGTGGTTAGAAGTGAAATGATATCAAGTCAAAGTTATTCCTCACTTAAAGATATTCAGATGGAATCTGGCCCTGGTTTTGCAGTGTGCCTTATTTTGTACTGATGTGTATTTATTTTTAGTTTATATGCAGCAGTGACTCACTTATATATAAATTTGTCTTTTTTGTAAACTTGAAAGTACATTTATTTTATATCCAATTATTTTAACCAATTTTCAAACATGGGCTCTAATTGATTGATTTGAGTTAGATTTAATTTCCTTCTCTGCAGGGCTCTGCTCAGATATAGTTTTAGTTAACGGTGGGTAATTCTCCAAGTACATACTGGAGGTGAGGCACAGTGATGGCCAGCAAATTGCAACAGGTTCCCCCATCGCTACACAAATTCAATTTACCCTAGAGTCTCGCTTCTCCCTGTCAGAAAGAAGTGATTTTACTTTTTGTATACTCATTTCCTTCCCTGTCTTTTTCTCAGGGAGATATTCACTCCTTCCCTGGGGCATCATGATTCCATGGGCGACTTTTGCTAGCTCAAACAAGTGTCCATAGTTCATGTGTGAGATTTGACTGTAATTGTAATGAGGTTACCTACTTGGTGGGGCTTCTGATCTCAATTCTGTCCACACATGCTCATTTACAGCAGCAGTTGCTAGATAGTGATTGAGAGTTGGAACGCTGGGTGATTTTGCCCCTCTGTAATTTAGGATCATTGAGGCAGTGGTAACACTACTCCTCCCCAGTTTGGTGGGAGTGTGGGGATGGAACCAATGATCTTGCTGGATTGTATAGTTTAGCTAATCAAGAAGTAAATTTTAAAATGAAAAAAAAAGTCTATTTCCTGGCTTGGACTAATTTATAAGCAATTAATAACTTGTATAGTGGCTTTCATGATCTCAAGCGCTTCACAGCAAATTAAATACTTTTTGAAGGGTAGTCACTGTTATGTAGTGACATGACAATCAATTTGTGCCCAGCAAGGTCTTATAAACAGGGCTGAGATAAATGACCAGATAATCTGTTTTGAGAATTGCTGAAAATAGAGACATGTCGAAGCTTTTCGTCTTGCACTCATCAGGCAATATGCAAGAATAACCAATGCAGGCGAAAACTACAATTTATACATGAGAAGAGAGTGCTGATTGGTTGGCAAGTGAACTCTGATTGGTAGAGGCATTGCCATGGAGAATGTACCAGTTTACGGTGACTGACCGTTAACTGCCAAGTTTGGTTAGAAGTTTAAACTAGGCAGCTTGACTCTGATTGTCAGTAGGGCTTGCAGTGTGGCGCCTTTGCGCATATTGGAAGCTACATATATTATACATCTCCCCCCTGCTCTCATGCTCACATCTCTGTCCTGGGATTACTGCAGTGTTCCAGTGAACATCAACGCAAGCTTGAGGAACAGCATCTCATCTACCGATTAGGCACACTACAGCCTGCCGGACTGAACATTGAGTTCAATAATTTCAGAGCATGACAGCCCCCCATTTTACTTTCATTTTTAGTTATTTTTTCTTCCTTTTTTTTTACATTCTTTTTTACATTTTTTACAATCTTTTTTTTGCATTTATTTCATTTCATCTTAGTTTGTTCAGTTTGCTTACCCACTGGTTTTTTTCAGGTTTGCACTTGCTGCTGTTCAATATTCAGTGTATTAACACCTAATCTGTACTAATGCTTTGTCTTTCAACACACCATTAACATATTGTTTGCCTTTGCTCCGTGACCTTTTGGTCAGCTATGTGGCCTGGTCCAATCTCGACCTCCTTTGTTATCTCTTGCCCCACCCCCACCTCACCTACTTATAACCTGTGACTTTTCTAATATTTGTCAGTTCCGAAGAAGGGTCACTGACCCGAAACGTTAACTCTGCTTCTCTTTTCACAGATGCTGCCAGACCTGCTGAGTGGTCTGACTTCGACAGGCTAGGCCATCCACACATTGCTGCAATCATTTTATAAGGTGCAGGGAAAGCTGTTGAATGAAGCCTATTTAAATAACATTTCTAAATAAAGTGAGACTTGGTTCATGCAGCCTTCACAAAGACAGCATTTTCTTTCATGTGAAATGCAGTGTGGCCACAGAAGAACCTCTCAGAGTCAGAATGATAGCATTCGCAAAGGAAGAAATTAGAAGGAACTTGCATTTATAAAGACTGTGCTTGTTGAGCACAGTAATCATAGCCCCATATAGACATAGACCAAATGACCATGATCTATAAATCTAACACCATTTGCCTAACACCAACTGGCTTTGCATCCAATTTGCTTCTCATTTTATTGGTGAGCTTTCTACTTCATGCATGGATTATTACTAACCCAGAGACTACAGCTTTCCAGCCAATGACTTTCAATTTCTGTGCATTATGCTTAATTTATTCTTCGGCACCACTGACTCCTTTCTCCCAATGTTATTATTTCCTACATGGAATGCTACTCATCTCCAACTCTCAGAATATGATTCACATTTAGTCCATGATATTGATTTCTTTAATATCTACATCCTTAGCTCCTGATAGACAAATCACCCCACTGGTAGCCAGGAAACAAAGAGAACTGTCTGCTAATCACTTATTGAATGCCGCCCCCCCCCCTCCCAACACCACCACCACCCCATGCCCCTACCACCACCCCCACCGACTGCCATTATTATAACATCCCTTTCCCTTAAAGCTTTTCTGCCTATTTTGCTAAACTGCTCAGACTTTTAAAAAAAATCCCATTGCAATGCCTATAGAAGCATAGAAATTTATGGCACAGAAAGAGGCCATTCAGCCCATTGTGTTCATTCCGACCAAAAAAAAAGAGCTATCCAGCTTAATCCCACATTAAACGTTGGTCCATAGACTGTAGGTTACAACAGCTCAAGTGCATATCTAAGTCCTTCCAGACAGTGAGTTCCAGATCCCCTCCACCACCCTCTGGGTGAAAAAATCTCTCCTCAACTCCCCTCTAACCCTTCCACCAATTACTTTGGGCAGGATTTTCCCCACAGACTTCAGAACCCCACTATCATGGTCAAACAGGGGTCAGAGGGCTGCACCGTGTAGGGAACAGTCACCTGGCTGTGATTTCCCCCGAACTGGCCAATTATTGGTCGGGGTGGGGGAGGGGTGCTCGCCATCTAAGTAAGGATGGAGTGTGGGCTCTCAAAGCTAGAGGGCCAATAGGAGGCCCTCCAGCTCTGAAGAAGCAGCTGGCTGCCTTTTCAGGTAAGTAAGAGAGAGGGCGTTACCATTCTTGGATGCCCCCTCTCAAATATTTTGAAGTTTAAAATTTTAAAAATCCCCTTCGCAGCCCGGCCACCATTGTGGAGGGGGAGTCTCTCCACAGGGTGGTCTGCGGCTGCAGCTGAACCCCGGCAGAGAGGGAGGGTCTTTAAGCTGGCGTCTTGGTCTGCCACCGGGAGATCGCCTCCTTTCTTCTACACTGTTCCCAGATGCCTCCAGGAATCTGGAGGCCGATTGGAAAATTCCATTTCCCTCCAACTTTATCAAGATCAATTAGCCTCCCACCCTCCTTGCCCCCATCCCACCTCAGGGCAAATGGCCTGAGGGTGTGATCGAGCTGGAGAACAGGCAAAGCGACTGGCAGTGCGAATTCAAGCACTTGCCTGTCTCTGTGTCTGCCCTCTTCAGGGCCTAAATATTAAGCCTTTTAAATCTGTGCCTCTTGCTATTGACCTCTCTGCTAAGGGAATAGGCCCTTCCTCCAACTATCTAGGCCCCTCATATTTTATACACCTCAATTAAATCGCCCTTAAGCCGCCTTTGTTCCAAAGAAACCAACCCCAGCCTATCCAATCTTTCCTCATAAATTCTCATTTCCTGCCAACATCCTGATAGTGAACCGGAAACCCACAGTTAAAAGCTGCAGCGGAGAGTCAGTGGGAGACAGAGAGGGTGAAAGAGAGAGAGAGCGAGTCTAAGGGAGAACAGTGCCAGAGACACTCAGTTAAAAGCCGCAGTGGGGAGTCAGCAGGGGTCAGCAAGAGAATGAGCCTGAGAGAAAACAATGCTGGAGTCTCACAGTTAAAAGCTTGGAGTTGGGAAATTAAACATTTCAATTGGGGTAAGTATAACAGTAAGTAAATTAATAAGAGTATAAGCACAGAGCATGTCTATAGGCATTAATTAAAATTAATAGTTTAAACAAGATACTAACTAAACCCTAAAAGAGGGAATAGATATTTTTTTTTAGATCATGTATGGGCAGCTGAGACCAATTCCTGCGCCATGTGGGAACTTTAGGACACTTTGTGTCTTGGGGGAACCATGTGTGTAGGAAGTGTCTCCAGCGGCTTGAGCTCAAGCTCAGGCTCAGGATTTCTGAGCTTGACTATCAGCTGGAGTCACTGCGGAGCATCTGGGATGATGACAGATTCCTGGATTGTACGTTCCAGGTGGTGGTCACTCATAGGCAGTGAGAGTTCAGGATAGTAGACGGATGACCATCCAGAAGATTAGGTAGAGGCAGGAAGTGCAGGGGTCTTCGGGCTGTGTACCTCTCTCAAATCGGTACTCCGCTTTGGAGACTGCTGGGAGTGACAACACCTTGAAGGAGTGCAGTTCAGACCATGGCGTCAACGGGCAAAAGTCTGCATACAAGGGAACAGCAAAGAGTAGAAATGCAGCCATTATAGGAGATTCCATAGTTGGGGGTGGGGAGTGCAAGCAGGCATTTCTGCAACCATCATCATGAGCCCTGCATGATGTGTTGCCTCTGTGGTGCCAGGGAAAAGGACATTATGGAAAGAGTGCAAAATATTCTGCAGGGGGAATGAAGTGAGCCGGAAGATATGGTATACGTTGGTACCAACAACATAGAGCAGGTAGGTATTGAGGTCCTATGGTCAGACTTTCATGAGCTAGGGAGGAAGTTAAAAAGTAGGACCTTGAAGGTAGTTATCACTGGTTATTCCCAGTGCCATGTGCTAGCGAAAGTAGAAATAGGAAGATAAGGAGGATCAATGCGTGGCTTGAAGCATGGTCCAGAAAGGAAGGCTTCAGATTCTTGGGGCATTAGGACCAGTTCTGGGACAGGAGGCACTGATTCAAAAGGGACGGGTTGCACCTCAACAGGACTAGGACCAATGTCCTCGCGGGGAGTTTCACTAGTGTGGATGGGGAGCGTTTAAACTAAATTGGCAAGGAGGATGGGCACCAGCATATAGAAATAGAAAAGAGAAATAGGGTGCATAAAGGAGTGAGAGTGTTGGATAGTAGGACATAATACCATATTAGATAGGAGCAGACTAAGAAGGATTCCAAGAAATTAACAGACAGGTTTGAAATGCCTGTATGTAAATGCACAAAGTGTGGTGAATAAAGTTGGTGAGCTGCAAGCACAAATATCCATGTGGGAAAGGATGTAGTGGCAATAACGGAAACATGGCTAAAAAATGGTGAAGACCGGGTACTTAATATTCAGGGATATAAAGCGTTCAGGAAAGATAGGGAAGGGAAAAGGGGAAGTGGGGTGGCAGTACTGATTAGGGAAAACATTGTATTGCTGGAAGGAGAGGATGTCCATGACAGGCAAAGATAAAATCCATTTGGCTAGAGTTGAGAAGCAAAAAAGGTATGATCACACTACTGGGGGTATTCTATAGGCCTCCAAATAGTGAGAGAGAGATAGAGGAGCAAATCAGCAGGAAAATCACAGAGGTGTGCATGAACTATAGAGTGGTGATATTGGGGGACTCTAATTACCCAAATTTCGATTGGGATAATGTTGGAGTAAAGGGTAAGGAGGGGGAGGAATTTCTGGAATGTGTTCAAGAGAATTTCCTTGACCAGTATTTTTTTTTTATTTCCAAAATATACTTTATTCATAAAAATCTGTAAAAAAATACATTACCAAACAGTTTCTAATAGCACCAAGTCAAAAATTACAAACATTGCAAGGGAGGTCAGTTTCCTTCATTACAATCATGAGTTGCCTCACAACCCTTCCATTTTACATTTGTCATGCCAGTTATATTTTTATATTTTACAGCAAATGAAAATTTTCCCGGAACAGTTCGAGGGGTTTCCCATGGATCCAGCCCCTCAGTTCAGCTTGGTGGGGGGTCCTTACACTGTGGTCTTTCCCCATTGAGCCTTTGCTGCGGCTCCCCCAAGCTTTAGTGCGTCCCTCAGCACGTAGTCCTGGACCTTGGAATGTGCCAGTCTGCAACATTCAGTCGTGGGCAACTCTTTGCGCTGGAAGACCAGCAAGTTTCGGGCAGACCAAAGGGCGTCTTTCACCGAATTGATAGTCCTCCAGCAGCAGTTGATGTTTGTCTCGGTGTGCTTCCCTGTTAACAGCCCGTAGTGCACAGACTCCTGTGTTACAGAGCTGCTTGGGATGAACCTCGACAAAAACCACTGTATCTCTTTCCACACCTGCTTTGCAAAGACACATTCCAGGAGGAGGTGGGCAACCATCTCTTCCCCACCACAGCCACCGCGGGGGCATTGCGCGGAGGGGGCGAGACTTCCTTGACCAGTATGTTCTCGGTCCAACTAGGATGGAGGCATTGCTGTATCTGATGCGGGGGAATGAGGTGGGCCAAGTGTCTGTGGGGGAACATTTGGGTAAGAGTGATCATCTTATCATAAGATTTTGATTAGTAATGGAGAAGTGCAAGTAACAATCTAAAGTCAAATTTCTAAATTGGAAGAGGGCTCGCTTCAATGGGATGAGAGGGGATCTAGCCAGGGTAAAATGGAACTAAAGACTTAAGGGGAAAATGGTAATGGAACGATGGGTGAGCTATATTGGAGGAGATGTTACAGGCTAAGGACATTCCAACAAGGGCGAAAGGTAAAGGAAACCAAAGCCAGGGCTCCTTGGATAACAAGGGAAGTAGAGAATATGAGGAAACAAAAAGAGGGTGTATGATGCACATCTGATGAATTCTTCAAGCGAGAACTAGGCCAAATATAATAAGTTGAGAGGGGAATTGAAGAGGAAAATAAGACTGGTAAAGAGAGAATATGAGAATAGAATGGCAGTCAACATAAAAGGGAACCCAAAAATCTTCTACCGGCATGTAAATAGTAAGCTTGTAGTAAGAGGCAGGGTGGGCTTATTAGGGAGAAAGAGGATGATATATTCTTCAAGACACAAGGCAACCTAGAATACTTAATGAGTACTTTGTATCTGACTTATGAAGGAAGAGGAATCTGATAAAATATCAATAGAAGCAGAGTTGGTAGAGGTAATGGATGGGATGAAAATTGATAGACAGGCTGCACTGGAAAGGTTGGCTATGCTTAGAGTGGATAAGTTGCTTAAGGTAGATAAGTCACCTGGTCTGGATGGCTTGCATCCTTGGTTGCTAAAGGAAGTGGGAGTGGAGATAATGGAAGGGCTTGCCATAATCTTCCAATCTTCCCTAGATATAGGGGAGGTGCCAGCAGATTGCAAAGTGGCAAATGTGACACCCTTATTCAAGAAAGGATGTAAGGATATTCCTAGCAACTACAGGCCAGTTAGTTTAACCTCAGTGGTGGGTAAAGTGTTAGAAGTAATAATCATGGACAAAATTCAACAGGTGCTTGAAAAGATTTGAGCTAATTAAGGATAGTCATCACAGATTTGTAAATAAAGATCATGCTTGAATAATCTAATTGAAGTTTTTGAGAAGGTTAATGAAGAGAAGGCAATGAAAGTTGTCTATATGGATTTTAAGAAAATGTTTGACAAATTACCACATAAAAGGTTGGTTAACAAAAGTGAGGCTCATGGAATAGAAGGGTCAGTGTCAGCTTGGATAAAAAATTGGCTTTGAGACAGAAACCTTTTGTTATATAATTTCTCCTGTCCTCCATCCTATCACAGACCTGTCTTTTTGTTCTTCTTCCCACCTTTCACTTGCTCAAAACCTATTACATTTCTAATTTTGCCCAGTCTGATAAAAGATCACAGACCTGAAATGTTGGACTGGATTTTCTTACAGAGGCGGGAAACAGGAACCAGCTCTGATTTGGGGTCAGAAATCACCCTTCAGTGGGAAACTGATTTAGGTTCAGATTTTCAAATGGGTAAGCCGTTAACTGGTATGGAGATGGGTTCCTGCCCACTTAGAGGACTGGGAATGGAGGTGAGTCAGATCACGTTTGGGACTCATGTAGACTTCCACGGCAGCCATCACTAAGCCTGCTGCTTGTCCTGAGGAAGAGATCTGTGTTCCACAGCACCAGAGGGAAGCAAAATGTCACAAGGGAGCTGAAGGCCTGCAAAAGGGCAGGGCAAACCCTCGCTTCATCGATGCTGACCTGGATCTAATCCTGTAGGCTGTGATGGAAAGGAGGGAGGTCCTCTTCCCAGAGGGTGGCAGGAGGAGGCCACCTTGTTGTACAGCAGGGGAACCTCTCTGTTCAGTGTTATCCTCCTTCGCCCCCCTTCCTCCTCCTCTCTTACCTCCTGCTCCTCCCCTGATGAGCCGTCTCCTTCCAGGGTCTCACTGTCCTTAAGGTTCACACTTCTCTGCAGGTCCATGTTATGGAGAGCACAGCAGACCACCACAATGACCAAGACCCTTGCAGGAGGGTATTGGAGGGAGCCACCTGATACATCCAAGGACTGGAATCGCATCTTCAGAAACCCACTGGTCTACCCGATGGTTGACTTGCTGAGCAGGTAGCATTGATTGCTTTGCCTCTGTGCCTCTGTCTGGGGCTCCTGTAGAGGGGTCAATAGCCATCCTTTCAAGAGATTTCTCTTGTCCCATTGGATCTAGCTAAGCACTTTGGTGGCTGGAGTGAAGATCTGAGGCAGCCTGGACTGGCAGAGGATGAAATAGTCATAGCAACGGCCAGGAAAGTGAGCGCACACATGGAGAAAGCTCTTGTGCTCGCAGGCTGGTTGGATGTTAAGGGAATGGAAGCCCTTCCTTTTGATGAATCTCACTGGCCGGTTGCAGGGTGCCTTGATGGCCACAAGGGTGCAATCGATGATGCCCTGCACCTGGGAGAATCCCGGGATGGAGGCAAAACACAATGTCCTCTGTGCCAGCGCAAGCCCATCTGTGTCAAAGAGGATATAATCCCAGCCCTCCTGACAGTGGCATCTGTGAGCTGCCTGACGGTGTGATGAGCTGCCAACTGCGAGATGCCATCTAAGTCCGCAGCTGATCCTTGGAACGACCCGGTTGCATAGAAATTAAGGGTGATGGAGACCTTGACGGTTGCAGGTAAGGGACTGCCATAGGGGCCACGATGCCTCAGGTCATTGTGGAGATCATTGGCCTGGATAGGTGCAGCCTCGAACAATACTGGGGCTCCAGCATTTGCAGGTAGCTGACTCTTGGGCAGCAGACCCGATGTCTTGGGTAGCGTCGCCTTCTCCTTACAGCCCCGCTGTGCTCCTCTGGCCTCCTGCAATCTGGGAGGTTGCATGTGCTGCAGCTCATCCTGGCTGCTCTGTCCAATGTTAGAATAGCCTGTTCCCATCTGGCCTCCCTCAGTTGGGCTCTGTGCATTCACCAGGCCTTCCCTGCCAACCCCAGATGCACCAGTAATGCTATTGGGCTCAAGTCCCTCTCCAGATTCTTACCACTCACTACTGAGAAAAGCAAGTCTACCAGCTCCAGCATTGACTACTCTGTGGCACTTTTGAAGTAGTTGAGCTTCATTTTGTGCCTTTACAATATTTCAATCAGCCCTTCCCATAATCCTCCACATTGTTCACGTCTCCTAAATGCTGCTGTGGTCCAGACATGGCGTTCTCCCCGTTCCCTTCCTTTAAAAATTCAAAGCTGCTGCTGACAAGCCTGTTAATGAGCTCCTCAGTGAGCCCAACAAGCTATTAATTGGAGGCGTGAGGAGCTTCCGTTCCCTCCCTCCCGAAGTCCCTTTAAAAATGATGTTGCATTCTGGAGGCAGTGGGACCCAGTGCCGACATCCAAGTGTACAACCTTAAAATCGTGCTCGCACCAGCTCTCAGTGGGCTTTAAAAATCCGGCCCATTAACCCTGCTTCCCTCTCCACAGATGCTGCCTCACCTGCTGAGTAGTTCCAGCACTTTCTGTTTTTTTCTTTGTGATATTTTCTGTCCCTAGCTTGAGTCTGCTGATTCCAGTTGTCACACCTTTACCATCGTCCTGGCTGGAATCAGCTAACACTCCACAAACCAAAAATCAAGCCTGGGACTTTCTTGGTTTGTGTGGCTCAGTTTTACATTGGTCAGTGCATGTATCAACTAAACCCTGGGGAATAAGAATGCTAACTTTCAGCCTATTTATTTCTGTAAAATTTTGACAGCTAGTATAGAAAAGTTTAAAATTCTAAACTTGCCAGTTTTAATTTCCACTGCCAAATTAATATTACCCCAATAATTTGCTGTCAAAATAATGGTGAATCTAAGGGCAGTTGCCATTATTTAGGCATAAATGCTACAGCCACTTCAGGCACATGACATAGATGCAGTTAAACAGAAAAATGCAAAATTTGCTGTCCAAGGTGTGCCACTTTGCTTTAGAGTCATAGAGTTATACAGCACAGAAACAGGCCGGTCAGCCCATTGTCTCTGTGCTGGCCATCAAGCACCTATCGATTCTAATCCCATTTTCCAGCACTTGGCCCGTAGCCTTGTATGTTTTTGCATTTCAAGTGCGCATCTAAATACTCCTTAAATGTTGTGAGGGTTCCTGCCTCTACCACCCCTTCAGATAGTGTGTTCCAGATTCCAACCACCCTCTGGGTGAAAAAATGTTTCCTCAAATCCCCTCTAAACCTCCTATCCCTTACCTTAAATCTATGCCCCCTGGTTATTGACCCCTCCGCTAAGGGAAAAATGTTTCTTCCTATCTATCCAATCAATGCCCCTCATAATTTTGTATACCTCAATCAGGTCCTCACTCAGCCTTATCTGCTCTAAGGAAAATAACCCTGGCCTATCCAGTCTCTCTTCATAGCTGAAATTCTCCAGCCCAGGCAACATCCTGGTGAATCTCCTCTGCACCCACTCCAGTGCAATCACATTCCTCCCTATAGTGTGGTGCCCAGAGCTGTACACAGTACTCCAACTGTGGCCGAACTAGTGTTTTATACTGCTCCATCATAACCTCTCTGCCCTTATATTTCATGCCTCGGCTAATAAAGGCAAGTATCCCATATGCCTTCCTAACCACCTTATCTACCTGTGCTGCTGCCTTCAGTGATCTATGGACAAGTACACCAAGGTCCCTCTGACCCTTTGTACTTCCTAGGGTCCTACCATCCATTGTATATTCCCTTGCCTTGTTAGTCCTCCCAAAATGGATCACCTCACACTTCTCAGGATTAAATTCCATTTGCCACTGCTCCGCCCATCTTACCAGCACAGCTATATCGTCCTGTAATCTAAGGCTTTCCTCCTCACTATTTACGACTGCCACCAATTTTTGCAAACTTACTGATCATTAATGTACACTACAAACAGCAAGGGTCCCAACAGCGATCCCTGTATAGCACCACTGGTCACAGGTTTCCACTTGCAAAAACAATTCTCAACCATCACCCTCTGCCTCCTGCCACTAAGCCAATTTTGGATCCAATTTGCCAAATTCCCCCGGATCCCATGGGCTCATACCTTCTTAACCTATCTCCCATGCGGAACCTTATCAAAAGCCTTACTGCAGTCCATGTAGACTGCATCAGCTGCTTTACCCTCATCTACACATCTAGTCACCGCCTCTCAAAATTCAATCAAGTTAGTTAGACACAATCTCCCCCTGACAAAGCCATGCTGACTATCCCTGATTAATCCCTGTCTCTCCAAGTGGAGATTAATCCTGCCCCTCAGAATTTTTTCCAATAGTTTCCCTACCACTGATGTTAGACTCACCTGGTTTAGCCCTGCTTCCCTTCTTGAATAATGGTACCACATTTGTTGTCCTCCAGTCCTCTGGTACTTCTCCTGTGGCCAGAGAGGATTTGAAAATTTGTGTCAGAGTCCCTGCTATCTTCTCCCTTGCCTCACATAAGAGTTTGGGATACATCTCATCTGGGCCTGGGGATTTATCCACTTTTAAGTCCGCTAAAACAGCTAATACCTCCTCCCTTTCAATGCTAATTTTTTTCGAGTATATCACAATCCCCCTCCCTGATCTCTACACCTACATCATCCTTCTCCATAGTGAACACAGATGAAAAGAACTCATTTAAAACCTCACCTATGTCCTCCGGCTCCACATACAGATTGCCACTTTGGTCCCTAATGGGCCCTACTCTTTAATAAAAGCAAAATACTGCGGATGCTGGAAATCTGAAACAAAAACAAGAAATGCTGGAATCACTCAGCAGGTCTGGCAGCATCTGTGGAAAGAGAAGCAGAGTTAACGTTTCGGGTCAGTGACCCTTCTTCGGAACTGACAAATATTAGAAGAGTCACAGATTATAAGCAAGTGAGGTGGGGGTGGGGCAAGAGATAACAAAGGAGAAGGTGCAGATTGGACCAGGCCACATAGCTGACCAAAAGGTCACGGAGCAAAGGCAAACAATATGTTAATGGTATGTTGGAAGACAAAGCATTAGTACAGATTAGGTATAAATACACTGAATATTGAACAGCAGCAAGTGCAAACCTGAAAAAAAACCTGAAAAAAACAATGGGTAAGCAAACTGAACAAACTAAGATGAAATGAAATAAATGCAAAAAAAGATTGTAAAAAATGTAAAAAAGAATGTAAAAAAAAAGGAAGAAAAAATAACTAAAAATGAAAGTAAAATGGGGGGCTGTCATGCTTTGAAATTATTGAACTCAATGTTCAGTCCGGCAGGCTGTAGTGTGCCTAATCGGTAGATGAGATGCTGTTCCTCGAGCTTGCGTTGATGTACACTGGAACACTGCAGCAATCCCAAGACAGAGATGTGAGCATGAGAGCAGGGGGGAGTGTTGAAATGGCAAGCAACCGGAAGCTCAGGGTCCTGCTTGCGGACTGAGCGGAGATGTTCCGCAAAGCGGTCACCCAGTCTGCGCTTGGTCTCCCCAATGTAGAGGAGACCACA